>NC_136059.1:1774947688-1775592688 GCF_964261635.1 Lissotriton helveticus | reverse complement strand
GTATTTTTGACTCCAGTGGACAGAGCTATGACCCACAAACCAGACTTTTGTCATTTTGAAGGTTGATGTGCTTCTAGTCAGATGAGTTGTGGAAATGAAATGGCAGTTTGATTATGAAAAAAAGTGGTTGAGAATCAGTGCAGATGAATAACCAGAAATGATTGGAGCTTTGTTAAAAATCTGCACTGAAAATTAGGGTGCATGCTTTTTTTTTTTGTAAGAAGTCATTTCAATGGTTGAGAAAAAGTCATTTAAAGAAACATTGCATTTCATTAGCTAGTAGATTGAGAGGTCAAACAGCCTTGATGGATTGTTTTGCAACATAGTATGATGAACTTGTGAACTGTGTGCTGGTTTAAGAGGGAGTTACCATGGTTACTTGGTGAATGAGCACTGGGGGGATGGGTGAATGTTATGTGAGTTTCAAAGTCTTGAAATGTACAACCAATTAAAATGAGCAGTTTGGTTTTGAATTTGTGTGGGAACAATTTTTATTGGCTATGTACAAGAATATGGGTCTGAAATGAGTAAAAATCTGTGCCATTATTGAAAGGCTCCAGTGAAGGAAGCATTGTTCAGAGATTCTGCTTAAGAAAATCTGTTGAGTGTGACTGACACTGTTCTACATCTTTCAAACAATTTTTAAAGGTGAGTAATGATTCTTTTAAAAAAGATAGAGAGCTTAAAGATTTTTGACAAGTATCACAGTGAGTGTCTGTGTGAATTAAGGAATTATGGGGCATATTACCAAGCAATAGCGATAATTATCGCTATTGCTTGGTTAGAGAGAAAATTTTACCGCTAAGCTGCGGCGATTTTTACCGCAGATAAACCTTGGTATTACTAAGGTTTATCACAAATGCGATAAAAAACGGCCGCAATGCATGAATATCGCTGAAAAGTCCGCGATATTCATGCATTATCGAGCTAATGCTCTTAGCCATGTTATCCACCTCCCATTGGATAACATGGCTAAGAACTGCTCAGGGGCAGGTGTTAGCTTTTGGGGATATTCGCGCTTAACGCAAATATCTCCAAAAGTTGGTAATAGGAGATAGCGATGTTAGCGACTGTTTCCAGTCGCTAACATCTTGGCACGCCCACTTTGCATGTCATTAGTGATAAATATCACTGACATGCAAAGTGGGGCCCAAGATGGTCGCTATCTCCTACTAGCTGTCGCTAACTGGTGTTAGCGACAGCTAGGTAATAGGGAGATAATTTTATCTCCGCTTTCTTGGCTTTTAAAGCCAAAAAACGGAGATAAACACCCTTGATAATATGCCCCTATATTTTTACCTTTTTCAATAATGTTAGCTGTGTGTTGATAAGGTAGACTTCTTTATAAATAGTTTTTTATGCTTGGATTCAATGCTGGTTTAGAAATTGTGTAATGGTTTCATTGGACTTGTAAATATGCTCTTTTTTTTAAGCGCCTTGTGCAACCTTTAGCATGGGTGGAAGCAGTGAATGTATGGAGAGGGATAGGAATAGCAGATAGAAAACCATATGAAATGGTGTGGGAGATGCATAAAGTATTTCAGTAATGGTATCAATTGAGATGGAATATAAGATAAAGAGGGGCATATTTACAAGACTCTTGCACAATGTTTGACATGGGTGCATGAAGAATAATAAAATTGGCACCCAGACAAGAATATGAAATGCCGTGAGAGATGTTTAAAGGTTTCTTTTAATGGCATAATTGAGATAGAATATACAAAAGGTAGACTTCTTTATAAATAGTTTTTTATGCTTGGATTCAATGCTGGTTTAGAAATTGTGTAATGGTTTCATTGGACTTCTAAATAGGCTCCTTTTTTTGAAGCGCCTTGTGCAACCTTTAGTATGGGTGGAAGCAGTGAATGTATGGAGAGGGATAGGAATAGCAGATAGAAAACCATATGAAATGGTGTGGGAGATGAATAAAGTATTTCAGTAATGGTATCAATGAGATGGAATATAAGATGTCCTCTTAGTTCTACACTCCCCTTCCCTCATTCTCTCTCTGTGAGCCTCATTCTCTCCGTCCCCTTAGTCTCTCACTCCTCTTCTGTCACACTCACTCCGTATAAATCAGCCATACTCCCACACTCACCTTCTTTCAGACCTTCTCCTTTACTTTCCTTCCTCTCTTTTCCCATCCTTCGCTCTTTCACTGTTTTCCCTTCCCTTACTCTCCTTAATCCACTTCACTAATTCCTTGTCTTACTCCCTCTATCCTATTACTTCTACACTCCCCTTACCTCATTCTCTCTCTGTTAGCCTCATTTTCTCCGTCTCTTAAGTCTCTCACTCCTCTTCTGTCACGCTCACTCCCTATATTTTAGTTATACTCACACACTCACCTTCTTTCAATCCCCCTTCTTCACTTCCCTTCCCCTCTCGTCCCTTTTTTTGCTCCCTCACTCATTTTCCTTTCCTCTCTCACTAAAATTAGGGCTGGGGGCGGCAGCGGTGGTTCTCTAATGCTCGAACAATGATCTTAATATTTTGTTCCCCGTAACAAAGTAGGGCATCACAATGTTTGTATTTGATGGAGGCCTCATTAATAACAGGCTGAATATTTGGGATCATCTGCTCTGGTCGCCCCCTCACCAATGCAGTTGCTCCTCCAGTTGAAGTAGAGGCACCAACTCTTGGAGCCTATCGTGCCAGAGCCCTGACACTCTCCCGGGCATAGTTCTGGGGGTGCCTCCTCTGGACGTGCCGAATCATAGTAGAATTACCAAAACTGTACTTCCTTCTGGGGTCTCCTCTGGAAAGTACAGTATGGCAGATCTTGCACTCCACCTTTGGAGCATTACATTTCACTGTCTTCTGAAAGTACACAAAATGGCGGCGATAGTGTACATTAGAGAGAGACAGTGAGAGAAAAAAGGCATGAGATGAAGAAGAGATGTGAAATGCACATTGGAGAAAATATAGTGGGAGAAGGGAAGTAACTGTGAGTAAACTTACTATGTAACACAGAAATGTTGCACTCTATACTATAAGTCTCACTTTATACCACAATCATTTCGCTACTATCTCATAAATTACAAATAGAGTAATAAAAAATGTCTCAAACAATTTATAATTTCTAAATATAAATGTATTCTTCAGAATTTTCATAATTTAAAAGAACTTCTAACATTAACTGATCAGGAATCTCCTCATCAGAAGTCTCCATACATGAGTCCTGGAACTCAAATAGTCCAAACATTCAATTAATTCAGCATCCAAAGTCTCATCATTAAAATCCCCCATTCCATCTCCTCTCAAAAAAAGGTCTTCTTCATGGATAGTGTTATCAACAGGATCATTCAAGACCTCAATAAAACTCGCCTCAACAAAAGTCGCAGAAATTTCAAAAATAATATCAACGGTGTCCTCATTCAGATCCATATTCTTTTCAAATTTCTTGATGTAAATTGCAGGAAAAAAAATCACTTTAATTTATCGTTTTTAGTAATAGATAATATAAAACTAGCTTTATCAAGTATTAAATTCCCCTTACAAATTAACAACTCACCTTTTAGAAAGCAGTAGAAGAGTTAGTACTGTGTAAATTTCACACCAGAAATAGAACACCAAAAATTCCTCACAAATGTACCTCAAAGAGTACTATCACAAAATGGATGTGTTTCCCTCTCATTTTTCATGTATATTCATGTAGAAAACCAATGAAACTTCATCACACACAAATTCAAAACCAAAGAAATTTTTATTGGTTCTAAATTTCAAAAGCTAATTGGCTCTTGGGTGTCTGTAAACATTCTAAATGGTCTGCATAGTCCGCCATCTTGTGACTCTGAAGAACAGAGACACAAGAGGTGAAAAATAAAAGTGGAAACCTTATGTTTTATCAGGGGGGCCTAGGAGGACTCCGAAAGGGCAAAAAAGTTTTAGTTTTTTATTTTATTTTGCGGAGTAAGCTCAGGGTGCACGCACATGGGCGCTTACCGGTACGCGTACCCTGAGCGCACCACGGGGAAAAACAGTGTAAAAAATTAGAGTGAAAAAAATAATTTAGAGTGCTTAGAGTGCTTAGAGTGCTGTTCCCTTACTCCGGTTCCCTCACTACCCTTCATTCTCTATCCTTCATTCCCCTTCCCCTTACTTTCATCCCCCAGTCACCTTCTCTTAGTACCTCTGCTTCAGTCCTGTTCCCCTTTGTTCCCTTTCTTCACTCCCTCACTCATCGCCCTTCCCTCACTCACCTTACTCCGCTTCACTCACTCCTTCTGTCACTCCCTCTTTCCTGTCACATCCTCATTCTCCTTCCCTCACTCCCTCTGTCTTAGCCTCACTCCCTTTGTCCCCTCACTCTCTCAGTCACCTTTCCTCATGTTTACTCCCTTTAACTCTCCCACACTCCCTTACTTACGTTTCTTTGCTCCCTCACTCAGTCCCCTTCTTTCACTCTTTCCTTTATTCCCTCTGTCTCCTCACTCTCTCAGTCCCCTAGTCTCACTCTCACTTGCCTTTATCCACCCTCTATCACCCCTCTTTACTCATCCTCACTGCCGTTCTCTCACCCTCCCTCACTCCTGTTCTCTTACTCCGGTTCCCTCACTACCCCTCATTCCCTATCCTTCATTCCCCTTAGTTTCATCCCCCAGTCACCTTCTCTTAGTACCCCTGCTTCAGTCCTGTTCCCCTCTGTTCCCTTTCTTCGCTCCCTCACTCATTGCCCTTCCCTCACTCACCTTACTCCACTTCACTCACTCCTTCTCTCACTCCTTCTGTCCTTTCACATCCTCACTCCCCTTCCCTCACTCTCTGTCTCTTAGCTTCACTCCCTCCGTCCCCTCACTCTCTCAGTCCCCTTTCCTCATGCTCACTCCCTTTAACTCTCCCACACTCCCTTACTTACCTTTCTTTGGTTCCTCTCTCAGTCCCCTTCTCTCACTCTTTCCTTCACTCCCTCTGTTTCCTCACTCTCTCACTCCCCTAGTCTCACTCTCACTTGCCTTTATCCACCCTCTATCACCCCTCTTTACTCATCCTCACTGCCGTTCTCTCACCCTCCCTCACTCCTGTTCCCTTACTCCGGTTCCCTCACTACCCCTCATTCTCCATCCTTCATTCCCCTTCCCCTTACTTTTATCCCCGAGTCACCTTCTCTTAGTACCTCTGCTTCAGTCCTGTTCCCCTCTGTTCCCTTCCTTCGCTCCCTCACTCATTGCCATTCCCTCACTCACCTTACTCCACTTCACTCACTCCTTCTCTCACTCCCTCTGTCCTCTCACATCCTCACTCCCCTTTCCTCACTCCCTCTCTCTTAGCCTCACTCCCTCTGTCCCATCACTGTCACTTCTCTTCAATTACCCTCACTCATGAAATCAGTGATGTCATTTGAGATGTCATGAGTGATGTCATGAGTGATGTCACTGACCATGTCATGAGTGATGTAATATGTGACGTCATCAGCAGTGCATTGCTGGCGCGCGAGTTATAGTGAGTACAACTAACTATAATGTGGGAATTTCAATGGTTTTGTATGAGTAAATTGTCCAGCTAACTATAACTGATGTGAAACCTATGTTTTTTTTCAGTGAATTAGAAAGGTTTTTAAACGCTAATTCGTAACTATAACGTGTGTGAAACCTATGGTTTTTTTCTGTGAATATATATATATTTGGTAAATCAAGGTTTAAAATTCCTCTGTTTGTTGCATACCTTTTAGACCAGATTACAAAACTGTGTCCTACAAACCATACTGAAGGCATCTTCAAGGCAGGTCTGGTTGTACTCAGATGAGGGCTGTAAATGAAATGGCAGTTGGAAAGCTTGCATTGTAGAGAAAAAAGATGAGGACATTCACTGCACTTGAAGCTTAAGAAATGATTGGTGCTTTCTGAAAATGGAAAAGAGCATATTAGGGTGCATAGTTTTGTTTTTTAAAAGAAGCAATTCTATTGGTTCAGAAAAGGCCATTGAAAGGAACATTGCACATGATTAGCTGTTATTTTGAAAGCTCTAACAACCTTGGTAGATTCATTTGCAACAAAGTATAATGAACTTTTAAACTCTGTTCTTCCTTAAGTGGGAGTTACCATGGTGACAGGTTGAATGAGCACTAGGGGGATGGGTGAATATTATGTGAGTTTGAAATTGTGGGAATGTAGAACCAATTGAAATGTTAGTTTAGTTTTGAAATAGTGTGGGAAGAGATTTCATTGGTTAAGACCTGAAATATGTGTGAAGAATGAGTGGGAAAGTGTGCCATTTCTGGTTCCAGTGTCTGAGGTGCATTTCAGAGATTCTGCTTAAGAAAATCTGCTGTGTGTTTGACACTGTTCTATATTTTCAAAAGCGATTTTAAAGGTGAGTAATATAGAGAGAGTGCTGTTTGCAGTATTGGGAAGCATAACAAGCATATTGGGCTTCATTCCTGTTGTATTTTGAAAATGAGTCAGGTTTCTGCATTGTAGTGTAGTGTTCATTTAAATGGGTTGTGCTCTGTGTGTAAAATGATTTACCATGCTAAATGTTTTTTGATAACATGTGTGGCTTAAAGATTTTTGACAAGGATCACAGTGAGTGTCTGTGTGAATTGAGGAATTATATTTTTACCTTTTTCCATTATGTTAGCTGTGTGTGCTTACAGTTTGTATTTTTTAGTTTATAAGGTAGACTTCTTTTTAAATTGTTTTTTATGCTTGGATTCAATGCTGGTATAGAGATAGTGTAATGGTTTCATTGGACTTGTAAATATGCTCCTTTTTTAGAAGCGCCTTGTGCAACGTTTAACATGGGTGGAAGCAGTGAATGTATGGAGAGGGATAGGAATGGCAGATAGAAAACCATATGAAATGGTGTGCGAGATGCATAAAGGATTTCACTAATGGCATCAATTGAGATGGAATATCAGATAAAGAGGGGCATATTTACAAGCCGCTTGCGCAATGTTTGACATTAATGCTGGTATAGAGATAGTGTAATGGTTTCATTGGCATATTTACAAGCCGCTTGCGCAATGTTTGACATTAATGCTGGTATAGAGATAGTGTAATGGTTTCATTGGCATATTTAAAAGCCCCTTGCGCAATGTTTGACATTAATGCTGGTATGGAGATAGTGTAATGGTTTCATTGGCATATTTACAAGCCCCTTGTGCAATGTTTGACATTAATGCTGGTATAGAGATAGTGTAATGGTTTCATTGGCATATTTACAAGCCGCTTGCGCAATGTTAAACATTAATGCTGGTATAGAGTTAGTGTAATGGTTTCATTGGCATATTTACAAGGTAAAAATGTCGGAATTTGTAAAGCGCACAGCTACCTCCACCGGAGGTGTCCCAGCGCTCTCCGTATACCACTTAGGAACCCTTCCTGGCTTTCCTGGGAGATGTCCACTCCTGGGCACCCCCTAGGTGCAGCCAGGCATCCCAGCGCTTTTGGGGCCGTTGTGGAGACTAAGCAAGCTATTGCCCAGAGTTGCAGCGTGGGACCCATGATCAGAACAGGCACTGAGGAGAGAATATCCAGTCAGGGGAATTAATGAGCCGGAGACCCTCCGAGGCGGGAATCGAACCCTGGTGCCGGGCCAGAGCTCTGCATCAAGGTCTGCCTGCTCTAACCATTGAGCCACACTTCTCCACAAGGTCCTGGTGCAATGTTTGACATTAATGCTGGTATAGAGATAGTGTATTTAAGAGTAGGTAAATGGAGATTACATACATGTGGCCCATTGAGTTGTAACATATTTATATACATATGTTACATTTCAGTGCTTTGGAAGTACTACAGTAGATTTATGCTGTACCACATCCTTATAGTTTTGCACTTTTACATTTACTATAACAAACTTTTACATACAAATATAGAAATATAGTTCTTTTTTTGACCAGTAGAGGTAGTTCTAAAAAGAACTGGGTTTTTTTGTATTTATTTTGGTTGCTAGAAAAACGGTGTAAAAAATGGACTTTATAACCAAAACAATTGTTCAACATGAACAAACCATGAAAAATAAAGAAAAAAATTATTTGGTGCACTTGTGACTCCTGTTGTTCTGCAAAATAACTTCTATGGACTGTTGTCCAAAGGCAACTAATTTATTGCACTGTATGCACTGCATCATTACATTTTTCAATTCCGGCTGGATATTGGCAATCGTGGAAGCTGGCATTGGTGGTGCTGTTCAAGTACTAGGAGCAGAGCCATGCTCTTCAGATCTACGCACCACAGCTCTAGCCCAATTGTTGGGGTGCATATTCTTAACATGGCGTTCCATGCTATAGGTTCCAAAAGAGTATTTTTTATTTGGATTGCCTCTTGACAATACTGTGTCACAGATTTTGCATGTGACATGCGGTGCATTGACTTTCTTCAAACCTTCTGGGAATGAAAAAAACTTCCAGACTATGGACTTTTTTAGATGGATGGGGGTCCCCTTCCACAAATTCTTCTGAGGAAGAATGTTTTGATTCCTCACGTTCAGCCATTTCCAAACAAGCCAGGAGCTGTTGAAAGTAGAAGTTGCTTCTCTGAAAGCCAAAGAAGAATGATGAACATGGGAGGGGTCTGTCTACAATTGGAGTAGGAAGTATTATAAACCAATAAAATGTCTTGTTTTCAGGTCACATGGTTGAACGTAATCCTATGGAGCGTTTACGGAGCGTTTACGTAAGCTTACATAAGCTTACGGTGCGTTTACGTATTATTTATGGAGCGGTTACGTCATCTTACGATGCGCTTACGTAATACGCTCCCTCGCGAGATTTAGAATTGCTTTAATAAAGTTATATATGGTCTTTAAAAGTTTAAATTAACATGTTCTTTATTTTCCCAGATAATGTGTACCTTTACATTGTGCAATGAATACGTAGATATAACGATTTAAAGTTTATAAAATTATGTGGTAAATAAATAAATTACCGGTACTATTTTTCTATGCATTAAATGAAAAGGATAGCTCAATAAATAAGAGGCAGAGTCCGTGGTATCTGAGTCATACGGGCTTTAATTAAGTGGCTCGAGCCAATGGATATCGGGTTCCATCACCTACTAAGGTTCAGGAAGGGACATTCTCAACCTCGATCTCAACATTTCATTAACATCATACAGTATATATAGTAAAACAGTACAGTTGCATCGAATACAGTAGGTGTAACAAGTGAAAAAGAAAGAAAGATAAGAACATATGGGCGTAAAAGAAGGCGTGCACAGGACGTGCACGGAGGTGTGTGATGTAGACGTCACAGAAGTGTCATAAGTGGGTGGACACATGGAGGGGGCTACATGGGTAGCTGGAACCTTTAACCTACTGGTGCGCGCAAAACGAGTCATGACGTGTAACTGGGGAGAGCTGGGGGGGCCGCTGACTTCTAGCACTAATAGAGGAGACTGAAGTCTGGGATGTCAGAACGACCTGTACCTATAGCGTATCTGATATCCTATGTTTAGAGTACATGTTGCTTGATTCTAAAAGTCATCAGGGCAAAGGCTACTTGTCACTAAGGGCAAGTGTATGCATATATTTCTTCATGTATTGCATGGACTATGGATCTTCTATGGATACTAGTTCAGTAGATCACTTGCATGGAGACAGAAAGACTAGACTGTAGATGGATATGTTTATGCTGTTCGTAAGCCAGGAATGTGAAGCCGGGGAGCTGAACAGATAACATAAGGCATAACATATTCTTGGCAGGCAGGCCAGGCCGAGCCGGGCACCGCGTTGCTTGGCAGGAAGTAAGGGAAGGGTCAGGGATGCGGGCGGGGCTGCATCTCTTGGAATCTTTCAGGATGCTTGAGGCCTGAATCTGGTGTCCGGGCCCTGTGGGGCCTTGGAAACGGGTGCATCTCGAAGATTTAACGTGCACAATGTAAATACGTTGGCAACATAGGCCTGAAAGCCTATTTCACGTTGCTTTCACGGAGGACTGGATAACTGACATACTAGCGTTGGACGCAACTGTAAATGCGTCTTTATTATCGGCCATGGAGGGAAAATGCATAGAAATCATGCACGTATATATTACAAGTTGGGGAACACGTAGGGACACATAACAGGGCAAAATTCAATTTTCCTCATTCCCTCCTTGTTCCCTACGTTCCCTTCAGGAAACATCAATATTCATGAGACCATCTATCTGTTCATACAGCATCATTTGCTCGTCTTTTTTCATTTTGGAATGGGATTGTGGACGTGGAATACAAGATGTAGCGCACAAGCCGCAAATCGCGGGGCCACATTGTAAACAGAGACAACAACTGAATATGATCATTACTATTAATCCCAGGAATGACAGTACTTTCCATCCCCATGCAGAAATTACACTCCAGAGCCAGCCGGACCAAGTCCAGGTGCCTGGATTCTGGTGTAGCTGATGAGCTATTTTATGAAGTCTAGTTATTGCTGAATACACAGACGGTGCGTTATTAGGAATGAAAACGCAACAACTAGATCCGATGACTCTACAAGCTCCGCCCCTATCAGCCAGAATGACGTCAAGGACAAGGCGGTTCTGAAGAACAACAAATCTCATAGCAGACTGCTCTTCTGTTAAGTTACCTAGGGCGGAAGTAGTCTCATTCACTACTGCTTCAAGGGTTCTGGTTAACCTGCGTATTAATTTACTATTCTGGACAGGACCTATGAAGAAAAAGAAACCTTTATTGAAATCCGTATACTGTTCCAATGCAGTTTCTGTCTGATCGACAATTGGGGACTCGATCTCCCTTCTATGTCTGACGTGTACTAGATGTGTATTTCGGTGATAATCGGATGGGGCTAGGAAAACTGGTGGCAGTAGGAATGCAATGTAACATGTTCCATCCCAATCTAGGGGCAAACGTACATAAGCGGTCTGACCACATATAAAATAAGAATGACGTGAGGCTTTGAAAGTAGACTTCCCACTGTCACTGTACTCGACTACAGTAGTACAATCACTGTGTCCTAGATGTACTGAACCATTCTTTCTGACACATAATTCGCCTTTCACTGGTAGAACTGTTATGGAAGGCAAGTCTGAATTAGTCTCGGACTGAACATTCAAAACCATGAGGTTAGAGGAAAAATTACCTAGATCATATACTTCATTTTCCAGATCTATCCCTGTCCTATGGGGAAGACCGTCCTTGTCTGGGAAACAGGATTCATTCATAACTGTATTCAGAAGGGACTTATCGTCTAAAGATGACGCCAATGTAAACCATGCTCCACACGAACCATTGTGTGAAAACGGATAGGGAAAGAGTGGCAGAACTCCCTTCACTGTCTGAAAAGGGGGGAGTCGACCACATACCCAGCAATCAGTGGCATTGCTGGTCTGATGCGAATAGTGTAACATACGAATAAAAGTATTGTTGCGCATTGCAAGTCGATAGAACAACTCGTGAGGGGGTAGTTCACTAAATGTGTGCTCTACAGTATCATTAGAGGAAAAGTGTGAATGCGAACCAAGAGGAGGAAAAAATACATGTAGCATATAACTTATACATGTGATCGTAAGACTCAGAATAAACATAAACAATAATGTAACAATACATCTGCTTCGCAGACTTTTACAGTATTTCGTTTTCTTGAAGTTTCGTCTATCTCTCTCACTATGTGGGTCTATCTCATACATGTCAGGAACCTGTCTAACCGCTTCACCCGAGGGGGACTTAAACAATTAAACGCTGTCTGACTTACTAGACCTTAATTTGATTTTATACTCCTGCTGCGGAGTTTTCTCTAACAGGGGAAGTTTAGAGTCAGTATCGGGGCAGTCCTTGAAAAAAGTCTTTGGACGCAGTCCATGGAAACGCTTGATGTGACTGGAATGGAGCCAGCCTTTTCTTCCTTCTAGCTTTACGGGGGTCCTTGTGGTCATCAGAACGAGTTTTGGCTCCTTCCAGCGGGGCTCCAGAGGACTTGAACGATCAAAATTCCGGACCAGAACGAGATCACCTGGAACGACCTCGTGCGGTTTCACCTGGGTGTTGTCTGGAAAGGCAGCCGCGACCTGTGAACGACAAGAGAGTAGTGCAGACATCAAGGAAGCTAGGTAATCTGTCAGCATTTTACTGTCAACATCGGTGATTTTACGAGGCATAGGTGTACCCCACATGTTTGGGGGACGACCGAATACAACTTCGTAGGGCGACAAACCAGATCTAGAGTGAGCGACCATTCGCATATAGAAGAGGGCAACCGGCAGGGCTACCATCCAATCTACACCTTTTTCTGCACAGACCTTCGCTAATCGTATTTTCAGAGTTTGATTGTGTCGCTCGACGAGGCCAGCTGCCTCGGGGTGTCGTACGCAGTGGAATTTCCACTGATATCCTAACAGAAGTGATACCTGTTTCATGAGTTCGGACGAGAATGGCTGTCCATTATCTGAATACACGACCCGGGGCAAACCATAGCGAGGGAAGAACTCACAAACCAGCTGCTTGGCAGTGGTCGCGGCAGTATAATCTGGGACTGGATATGCTTCTGTCCATCTGGACAAAGCGCATACAACTACGAGGACATACTTGAATCCTCGACATCGATCCATCTGGATATAATCCATCTGGAGGACTTCAAAAGGATGGTCAGGAGGATGGAATCCACCTTGTTCCACGGGAACACCTTTACCTGGATTGAACTGACAACAGATCATGCAGGTACGCACTTTCTGCTTCGCTGCTGCTCGTAAATGCTTGTTAAACCAGAGGTTCTGGATGCTGTCTAACATGGCTTTTTCTCCTAAGTGTGCTGGACTATGTGCTGTATTAATGATGGCTTGAACCATAGAGTCGGGGAGAAACCATGTGGCTTTTCCCTTCGTCAACCATCCCTGATCTGTCAGGACCCCTCCTTGTTCAGTCCATTTCTTGATTTCGTCTGGAGTAGCATGTGTCTGTATGTCTAGTACATCTTGTGTGGGATCCTTGACTGTCATGCAAGTCGTCAGGACTGAAATGTCTGTCTTTGTCGTGTCGGCTGGAATGTCTGGAGTCTGAGCTGTAAGCTTGGCTGTTCGATCTGCCAGGTCGTTACCCTGGGAAATGGCGTCAGTAACTCTCGTATGTGCTTTGCACTTCATAATGGCAATAGCTGTAGGTAAATGTATTGCTTCTAACAGAGCTTGAATGAGGGGGCCATGCTGGATCTTGGCTCCATGAGAGGTCATAAAACCTATTTCTTGCCAGAGGACTCCAAAGTCGTGAACAACTCCGAATGCATAACGTGAATCTGTATATATGTTTACTTTCAGGTTCTTGGCTCGTATGCAGGCTTGGGTCAGAGCGATGAGCTCTGCTGCTTGGGCAGACAAGGTGTCAATACGATGTGTTTCTATAACTTCAGTTTCAGTAGTTACTGCATATGCGGCTACTAACTCTCCTGTACTTGTTCTCATACATGAACCATCCACATAAAGTGTCAGGTCTGGGTCTGGTAATGCAATGTCCGTCAAGTCTTGTCTTGGCTTCGTCATGGTGTTAATAACTTCCACACAGTCATGTGTCGCAGGGTTTGAGGTAATCGAAGGTAACAGTGTAGCAGGATTTAATATGTTGCAGCGTCTGATCTCTATGTGTGGCTGAAACAGTGTAAATTCATATCCTGTTAATCGTGCAATTGTCAAGTGCTGAGTCTGTGTTCGGTTTAAAAGAACTTCCACGGAGTGTGGAACCTGTACTGTCAGGGGGTGTCCTAACACTATGGAATCACTTTGTCTGATAGCTAAAGCTGTGGCGGCAACTGAAAGCTTTCTTTAACTCATTGAAAACAAGTGTATGTTCCTGGGTCCAAGGGAGGACAGTCGATGTCGATGCCTCCTGTGTTGTCAACTGTATCAGTGGTTTGGCTAGATATGCGTACTGAGGGATCCATTGTCTGCAGTAAGAAGTGAGGCCGATAAAAGCTCGTACCTCCTTCTGTGTCTTGGGCTGTGGAAGATGTGCAATTAACTGGATACGGTCAGGTGTCAGCTGTCTACCCCTCTTGGACAGTAAGTGTCCAAGGTATACCACTTGCTGGACACAGAATTGCAGTTTCGAAGGGGACACCTTGTGCCCCATTTCAGCCAGAAAATACAAGACTGTCAGTGACGCACGTTCGCAGTCACGTTCTGTACGGGCTGTAATTAATAGATCATCAACGTACTGGAGCAGGGCAGTGTCAGTTGGCATGTGAATACTATCTAGTTGTCGTTTAAGTGCTTGACTGTAAATACTGGGACTTTCTGTGAACCCTTGTGGTGCATGTGTGAATTTATATCTTCTTCCATTTAAACAGAATCCGAAAAGGAACTGGCTGTCTGGATGGATGGGTACACTAAAGAAGGCGTTCTTAAGATCAATAACAGTAAAGAACGCTGCTTCGGAATCAATGGCAGTCAATAGGGAAGAGATATCTGGAACCACTGGGTACTGGGGTATGATACATTTATTAAGTTCTCGAAGGTCAATCACTAGTCGATAGACTGGAGGTGCATGTGGGTCAGTACGTTTAAGAATCGGAATGATAGGAGAATTACATACATTGGAGTCAGTTTCTACAACCACTCCTTGAGCAATGAGCTCGTCAATGATTTTTGATAAGGCTGCCACAGCCTCAGGTGGTAACTTGTATTGTCGGATTCGTGGTAATACAACTCCTTGTTTCAGAGTGACACGGTATGGTGTAATGTGCATACAACCTACATCAGTTGGACCTTGCGCCCATAAATGCTGTGGTACATTCAATAATCTTGGATCAAAATCTTTTAACACATAATGTCCTTTAAAATCACGTAAAAACAATCTCACTCCTTCCGGAGAACAACAAATCACTGCACCTAATTCTTTCAATGTTTTAATACCAAGTAAGTTTTCTGGACATGATTTCGTAAGTAACAAGTCTGTAGTTCGGGACAATGGACCAACTTCTAGGGAAACTGGTTTCGATATTTCATTAACAATAGGCTTTCCTGAAAATCCCAGGGAAACATTTCTTGAGCCTGAGAGAGGAGCCCCTGGAACCTCGTCATGACTGATGGTAGTCCTACTTGCCCCTGTATCAATCAGAAATTTTCTGTCTTTCCCTAATACCTGGCTGTGTACATAGGGACCTTCTTGATCTACAGGAACCTCGATGAGAGGCAAGCCAACCTCCCTCTCTAGGCTGTTTCATGAATACTGCTGATATTCTGGATAATCTGACTGTGCGTACTGGTACATCTGCTGTGTAACGTGTTGTGTGGCAGCAATAGGCTGCGGTACTGTTACTGTCTGTTGTGTGTTCTGCGGTGGTTGCGTGTTTTGTGGAACATGTTCCTGTCTAGGAGGACGCGGTCTCTCTTTCGTCTTACCAGTAGCTATGTTGTGTTTCAGAACGGCACATTCGTTTATATAGTGACCTGGCTGTTTACAGTAATTGCATGTCCCTTCAACGGGAGCTGCAGAATGACTGGTCTGAGTCGTACCCCTCTTCTGACCATCCACCGGAACAGACTGTGCCACTAGTACTTTCATTTTCGTGTCTTTCATACGTCTCTTTTCGTGTTCTTGCTCTTCTCTGATTCGGTTCTGATGGTACTGCAACATTTGTAACATTTGGGACGGGGTATTAGCTTGCCAGGTACTCTCGACTTTCAGTACTCGATTTTTAACTTGCGGTAAAGAATTCTCTACTAATTTGGTAACAAAAAGATGTGGATACGATTCAGTACTTGTTTTCAAGCCGCTATTAATAATGAAACATTTCTCAAATCTGGAATAAAAATCACTAGTGTCTTCGTCTTGTTTCTGTTTACATGCTGAGATGGCATCCCAGTCTTCCTTTTTCGTGGTTAGTAATCTTGGCAAGACTTGTATTAACAACTCCGGCAATGCTTTGGCTTTTTCTCCAAGACCAGTACCAGGAACTCGTGTATTATCTTCGTTCTCTAATTCTGCCCAGTCTATCTTTTTCTCTCCCACCTCCCATTCTTTTTCTTTAAGTTTTTCATATATGCCCGCAGGCAGCAGGACCTTTAACATTTTAATGATATCGGGATACGTGTATTCTCCCATACGGAGCATGTCTTTTAATTCACGATGGAACCCTGCTGGATCTTTATCGTGACAGGGCACTAACTTTTTCATTTCCAGTAGTTCTATTTTCGTTAAAGGGGTGTAAACAAATACTCGTTCGAGCGTACCTCCCGTTCCCTTAACAGGATGGACTTCTCGCAAGGGATTCTGTCTGTCTATGTAAAAGGTCTTCCTTACTGGGGGTGGAACAGGAACGAAATGTGGAGTCAAGAACGTTCTGTATTTATGGCGTTGTTCTAAAATGACATTAATCAAATCGGTACCTAGACCTTTCCATCTGTTTAGGAGTAACTCGCCCAATACATTATATAGGGGACCTGGATCAGAATGCTGACTTTCGTACAGTGTAATGAGGTGTTGGATCATGTACATACCCACCAGTCGCTGTTCGTCTGGGGAAAGTTTCAGAAATGCTTGGGCTACTACTTCGTCGGAAAATGTGCTAGAATTACTAGTCCATTGAACTGCTGATCGGGCTAGTTCCTGTTCATGTATGGTACTAAGCTCACTGTAACCTATTCGTTGTTTCAAAACTCTATCGGTAGCTTGGAATAAATGCTCAAGAGAACATTGTTCTGGTACGGGAGGAAGAAGAGTTTTCTTGCATTCTAGGCGTGTATGTCTGTCAAAAGGTCTCGTCCTACCTACATACGCTATTCTGTCTGGGTTCTCTATATCTACATCTTCGTCTGAAGTGTCATTCTCTTTCTCGGTTTCTCTTGCTGCTTTCTCCCTTTCGTGTATGCCTAGAATTTCTTTTCGAATCTTTCTATACATGGATTCTATACAACCTTGTTTACTGTGTTTTCCTTCTGCTATATTGTCACTCCATTTTGTCAGGACTTTCATCTCGTCTTTGTTTTTACCAGGCTGGTCTTGTTCTCTTATTAAACAATTTATCAAAAACTGCAAGATCATATTTTGAGTCTCGACTTTCCTGTGGGCCATAGCCTCGTGAATACTTTCTGGTCTTTCTCCTGTTCTGATGAAATGATATATTCTGTCTAAATGTTCCCTCATTTCTGGCATGATAGTCAAATAGTTTGCAACTCGTCGTAGACGTATGGAATATAATATCATCTGATCTTCGCCTGGCACTGGGTCATATCTACAATCCGTAAGGTATTGTTTGAGGGCTGCGTATGTAGCCACTTTTGGCGTGCGTTGTAATGCTGCGTCTCTCAGCGTCATTCGTTTTACTTGAGGCGGGGTGATAGGGATACCTCCCCCTGCTTCTCCTGAACTAGAATCGGCAACTAATACTGGATGGGCCGTTGCTGGTAGTGTGACTGGTAAAGTAGGCATACGTAACGTGGGTTGGTCCGGGGTTACTGGCGGATCAAAAGGATTCCCGAGACCAGTGGCTGGAGGAACAGTAATCACGTTATTAACAGGGTTGTGAGGTTGAGCAGGCGGAGGAGGATTCGGATTTGTATATTCTGGGACAGTGTCGTCTAAATAGGAAGAAAGGAAAATTTCAGCTGCGGTCGGTTTATGACATAACTTAATCGGGACCAATGGTGGCGGTAAATTACAGGGTGCTTCCGGGGTCGTCTTAGGCAGGCCCTCGGCGAGAAGGGGATACATGCCTTTAATAAGGGCATTTCTTTGTCTGTCTGACTGTTCTGCTCTAACTCGTTCACCTTCTTCTAGTAGTTCCCGTTCTTGGGCTTTTCCTGATGATTCCTTACTTAGTTCTGCTTTCCTGAATTCTTTTTCTGTTCTTTTATGCGATTCTTTACGCCACAATTCTATGGCATCTTTCTGGGATTGTCTGGCTTTCTTTTTCCATAATGCTTCCTCTACTCTCATGATGCACTCAGCATCCCAAGTTCCTGAAACAGGCCATCTATATATTCCAGATTTTTGGTATAGTCTACCCATAAGTCTAAGTACAGTATGGCATCTAAGCCATGTTTATGATTATGATACATGAAATGTCCAGGACTGTCCCTAGGTGGGACAGGAACTGCTTCTTCGAGTATCCCTTTTCTGGTTTTTATCTGACGTAACTTTGAAAACAGAGGCATATTTTAAACGTACATCGACTTGAACACAATGAACACAGTAATGAAATAGCAAATCATTCACACCATGACATCAAAACACATTAAAAACAGTTCGAACAGATACTACCTAGTACGTCGAAAACATAATACTGGAAATCTCGAGAGACTATACTAGAAAAACAGAATTACTGGATGCACTGCTAAAACAGTACAGAACATACCGGTCTCATAAAGAGACACGTCATACCGTATCCACCTAGGTGAACACGTCGGACCGGATCTGTGTACCCAAACCCGTCTGGACCGGGCACAAGTTAATGAACCCGTCTAGATGCGTCCCCAGCAACGGTACTCACCGGGAAGCAAAACTGAAGGCCTCGGACTGGACTGGACTGGACTGCTACGCACTACGCATGCGCTTCGGGCTTCGGAAACAGGTGGGCCTCAGGATACCTCGGACCTTGCTCTCTCGGCTTGGGCTCTGGTCGGGACTCGCCGCGTTCCTCACCGCCTCGTCTGGATGCCGGACCGCAGTCTCCGTCTCCTCCGTGGGCCTGAGGGAGATTAAGCAGGAAAACCTGCGAGTGCACAGTAGGGGTCCGTCACGGCTGTAGAAGGGGTCAGGGGGCCTGCGTTACATCGCCGGCGCGTGGGGAAGGGGCTCGTCCCTATTCGGGCGCCATTATGTGGTAAATAAATAAATTACTGGTACTATTTTTCTATGCATTAAATGAAAAGGATAGCTCAATAAATAAGAGGCAGAGTCCGTGGTATCTGAGTCATACGGGCTCTAATTAAGTGGCTCGAGCCAATGGATATCGGGTTCCATCACCTACTAAGGTTCAGGAAGGGACATTCTCAACCTCGATCTCAACATTTCATTAACATCATACAGTATATATAGTAAAACAGTACAGTTGCATCGAATACAGTAGGCGTAACAAGTGAAAAAGAAAGAAAGATAAGAACATATGGGCGTAAAAGAAGGCGTGCACAGGACGTGCACGGAGGTGTGTGATGTAGACGTCACAGAAGTGTCATAAGTGGGTGGACACATGGAGGGGGCTACATGGGTAGCTGGAACCTTTAACCTACTGGTGCGCGCAAAACGAGTCATGACGTGTAACTGGGGAGAGCTGGGGGGGCCGCTGACTTCTAGCACTAATAGAGGAGACTGAAGTCTGGGATGTCAGAACGACCTGTACCTATAGCGTATCTGATATCCTATGTTTAGAGTACATGTTGCTTGATTCTAAAAGTCATCAGGGCAAAGGCTACTTGTCACTAAGGGCAAGTGTATGCATATATTTCTTCATGTATTGCATGGACTATGGATCTTCTATGGATACTAGTTCAGTAGATCACTTGCATGGAGACAGAAAGACTAGACTGTAGATGGATATGTTTATGCTGTTCGTAAGCCAGGAATGTGAAGCCGGGGAGCTGAACAGATAACTGTAGGCATAACATATTCTTGGCAGGCAGGCCAGGCCGAGCCGGGCACCGCGTTGCTTGGCAGGAAGTAAGGGAAGGGTCAGGGATGCGGGCGGGGCTGCATCTCTCGGAATCTTTCAGGATGCTTGAGGCCTGAATCTGGTGTCCGGGCCCTGTGGGGCCTTGGAAACGGGTGCATCTCGAAGATTTAACGTGCACCATGTAAATACGTTGGCAACATAGGCCTGAAAGCCTATTTCACGTTGCTTTCACGGAGGACTGGATAACTGACATACTAGCGTTGGACGCAACTGTAAATGCATCTTTATTATCGGCCATGGAGGGAAAATGCATAGAAATCATGCACGTATATATTACAAGTTGGGGAACACGTAGGGACACATAACAGGGCAAAATTCAATTTTCCTCAGGGGGTAAGAGCTCGAAGCTTTTACGTTGCGCGGACGGAGCTCTTACGTTGCGTGCACGTGCGACGCACCCTCGCGAGATTTGGTACTACTTTAAAAAGTAATATACTGTTGTTAAAAGTTTTAAAAAAACATTTTCTACATTAAAGCAAATATTGTCTACCTTTAAAATCAACGTTAAAATTATTATGTTTTAGAAATTTTTCAAAATTTGTCGGGGTAAGAGCTCGGAGTGTTTACGGTGTGCTTTCGGTGCGCTCACGGTGCGCGTACCCTGTAATCATATAACAAAAGAAACTCGAAAATAAAAATATATATAGTCACTGAAAAAACTATAGGTCTGAAGCCTTACATAGTTAGGTATTAGCAATTAAAAAACCTTGCAAGTTCACTGAAAAAACCATAGGTTTCAGGTCATATATAGTTAGGAATTAGCATTTAAAAAAACGTGCAAATTCACTGAAAAAACCATAGGTTTCAGGTCATATATAGTTAGGTATTAGCATTTAAAAACCCATTGAAATTGCTCCTATATAGTTAGTTGGACTAACTATATTTCGCGCACCCGCAATCCACTGCTGATGATGTCACATATTACATCATTCATGACTTGGTCAGTGACATCACTAATGACATCACTAATGACATCTCAAATGACATCACTGATGACATCACTGATGACATCTCAATTGACATCACTGATGACATCATTCATGTGATAATACGATGCACCTCCTCACACTCTAATCTAACCTTTGATACACCCAGTCTTAAATACAAACTACCATTCTTGAAACCATTGACACACCAATACCAGTTACTACATACGCACTCACTGATCCCTAGGTCTACACACACATCTACTCATTCACCCATACAATCACTCATACATACAGTCACTCATCAATACAATACTATCATATGCACTTATACACCTATAGAGACACTCACACACTTTCACTCATCCATGGAGTTTCTCACACACCTAGTCAGTCATGCAAAGAATCAATCACACTCCCATTTCCTCATCTATACAGTTATACACACACCTTACTAATTCAAACATATACTCTCTTAAACAATCATTGATACAAGTACACATTGATCCATGCAGCCACTTGCATAATCACTGGCTCTCATGTATAGTCATTTATATATACCAACTCTCACATGCACTGTGTTCTACATATGTACTTACTTGGACATGTAGCACTGAGATATACATTCACTCACCAACACACCAATGCACACAGTAAACCGCCCATACATCTGTTTCCATATGCACTCTTGAACTCATACACCTAGTGAATCAACTGCTCACACATCTATGCACAGAGTCACACACCTCCCAGTCACCCACACACACACTCAGTCTCACATACAAATACTTGGGCAACCAATCAATGACCCATATAGCCACTCATATAGCTACTGATCAACACATACAGCATCTTACACAACAACAGACATACTAATGCACACATTCAGACAGTTTAGTCACTAACCCATGCATTTAGTAAAACACATTTAATCACTCACTCATACAGTCACGCGCCTACTAAATCCTCCATCCAGACACTTATACATCCACTCATTCTTCAATATGTAAAACATATTTAAACTTTACAGAAACACACAGTCACTGGATGATGTCATCAGTGATGTCAATTGAGATGTCATCAGTGATGTCATCAGTGATGTCATTTGAGATGTCATCAGTGATGTCACTGACCATGTCATGAATGATGTAATATGTGACATCATCAGCAGTGAATTGCGGGTGCGCGAAATATAGTTAGTCCAACTAACTATATAGGAGCAATTTCAATGGTTTTTTAAATGCTAATACCTAACTATATATGACCTGAAACCTATGGTTTTTTCATTGAATATATATATATATATATTACCTACTGGCGGTCGCCAGTAGGTATATATAGTTAGGATTTTTTCTCTATGGGATTTTTGAAAATTCTATGTCTAATAACTTTGGCGTTTGTGGACGGAATTGGCTGAAATTTTCAGGAAAATGGAACATTTTGTTTCTGAGCAGCCCCTGAAAATTTGGGGGGGTTTCGTCAAGGGGGGGGCCGAGAAAAAAGGGGGGTCCCAAAACGTGTTTTTAACATTGAGTTTTCCATAGGGCGGTTGGCCTCACTTTTAGCCCGAACGGCTGAATGGTTTTGCACGAAACTTGGCAAAATTGTAGGGACTGGTAACCCGATGTGCCTTTTGTAGGTCTCAATATATGTGCTCCAGTGGATTTTGAGAAATTAACGTTCAAAAAAAGATATATATCTGTAACAGCGGACCGGGCAGCGCTCCGGTCCGCGGACTTTTCGCGTTACGGAGCTTTGTGAAGCGAAGCTGATTGGTTCTCCGGCGCCTGTAAACATTCCAAACAGTCCGTAGCGGCCGCCATCTTGTCTCTCGGTAGGATCGAGAGACAAGAGGAGGCCAAAGCGAAGGGGCAAATGACCATAAGGGGGCATAGTAGATCCTCCCTGACCCCCTAGGTTTGATGTGGAGGTTTTAAAAGGGCCCCGCGGGGCAAAAAATAATAAAAATAATAATAATCGAACGGCTGAATGGATTTGCACGAAACTTGGGGAAATTGTAGGTACTGGTAGCCCGATGTGCCTTTGCTAGGTCTCAATATATGTGCTCCAGTGGATTTTGAGAAATTAACGTTCAAAAAAATATATATATCTGTAACAGCGCTCCGGTTCGCGGACTTTTCGCGTTACGGAGCTTTGTGAAGCGAAGCTGATTGGTTCTCCGGCGTCTGTAAACATTCCAAACAGTCCGTAGCGGCCGCCATCTTGTCTCTCGGTAGGATCGAGAGACAAGAGGAGGTCAAAGCGAAGGGGCAAATGACCATAAGGGGGCATAGTAGATCCTCCCTGACCCCCTAGGTTTGATGTGGAGGCTTTAAAAGGGCCTCGCAGGGCAAAAAAAATAAATATCGTTTTTTTAGTTCTTTTGCGTGGGGAGCGCCCGGTTCGCGAACCGGGAAGCGTTCTGGGGAGCGTACTTTCTTGAAAATTAGTGAAAAAAGTTAGAGTAAAATAATAATTGTGAGTGATCAGATGTAGGGTAGCTCTGAGAAGAGCTTTTGGGTTTATGGTACATTTAGGTACTTATAAGTAGGTACCAATGCACAGTCTTAAATTCAGAATGAAAATTCTGTTGCCCTCATCTGAGAAGTGAACTCCATCTCCTCTGTAGATATCTTGCATGTAGTAACGCAAGTTATTGTTGTACAAGGAGCCCATTCCATGGTCTCTCATGTAAGCTGAAACAGATTTGTTTACATGCTTCCTCGACTTCTCAATTTGTGGACAAAATTGGTTCGACCACCTCCATTTCTGTCTTTGGCATATATTTGAATATACCAAGGCAGTCTGAGGAAAAAGTGCCATCAATTGCTCAAAGGTGTCCTTTAAAGCATTTCCAGACCTACCCTAGTCAAAGTGCCCAAGTAATTACCTCCACAGTGCACAATTAACAGGTCAGGTTTTGGCAAATGCATAAAGGTTTTCACCAATGGTATCAATTGGTGACATTTTAATCCTCTGTGGCCAAACCACTTAATTTCCACATCTTGTAAATTGAGGTTAGGTAAATTCCTGTTTTCAGCGTACCTCTGAGCCCAATAGATGTAACTATGTCCAACAATCCAGACAGAAAACATGGCGAGAGAAGGTTCTGCTGCAGTCAGATGAAGTGTGGCAATGAAATGGCAGTTGAAAAAATAAGAGTTTAAAATGAAAAAAACTGTGGAGTTTCTGTGTTAATGAAGCAGTAACAGTGATTGGTGGATTTTGATTGCTGAAAACAGAAAGTTAGGGTGCATGGATGAGTTCGTTGAAAGATGTATTTTGAGTGGCGAAGAAAAAATCATTAAATGGAAGAATGCACTGGATATGCAGGTGCACTGAGAGTTCAGAGTTCAATTGCAACATTGTTGTGTGAACTTGCAAACACCAGAGGTCTTGCAAGAGGTGGTTGCTATGCAAAAAAGCAGAGAGGGCAGAGGGGGGAAGGGTTTTGATTTGAAAAAAAGTGAGGGAAGAGTTTTGATTGGGTGACATGAGAGATATGTGTGAAGAATTACAGCATTTCTGTGCTTTTGATAGCTGCAGACTCTGGAGTGCATACCTTTTGCTCTGCTGAAGACAAATTGGTGTGTTTCTGAGACTGTTTTGAAACTCAAAGTATTTGCTAAGGTGAGAAAAGATTTCTTTAATTTAGATAGAAAATAGTGTGCTTTAAGGAGAAAATTATGAAGAAAGTTGTGTTTTTCAAATGTTGCTTTGTCTCAAGTGTTTTACAAATAGATTTTGTTTCTTTGAGAAATTGTAATTGGAGAAAATGTGAAGTATTAGTACTGACAGGGTTTTTATGTGCATAGGAGCTGTGGAGTGTTTTCAAATTATGATTTGTAAATCGTTTTTGAGGAAAAGGAATGGTTTTAATACTTATGACAAGGACATAATGGTGTATGCTTCTTTATAAGGCAATTGAGTGTCTCTGATGTTTTTTTTCCCATTTTAATGTAAGACGTTTCCCTGTGGAGCAAATTGCTTGTAAATATGCTCCCACCTGTGCATGGCAAATTTAGATTTTGAATGTTTGCGTTACATAGGCATGTTAAAGGTGACCGAAACATGCTGCAAAGGCAATCAAAAAACGCTTTCATGTGTCTTAAGGACATTTTAAGTCATTTCCCCATGTGGAGTGTTTTTAAATTATGACTTGAAAATCGTTTTTGGGGAAAATGAATGCTTTTAAAATTTATGACAAGGACATAATGGTGTATGCTTCTTTATAAGGCATTTCAGTGTCTCTGATGTTATTTTTGCAATATTAAATTAAAAGACCTTTCTCCGTGGAGCAAATTCCTTGTAAATATGCTCCCACCTGTGCATGGTAAATTTAGATTTTGACTGTTTGAGTTACTTAGCCATGTTAAAAGTGACCCAAAAAAGTTGCAAAGGCTTTAAAAAAACATTTTCATGTGTCTTGAGGACATTTTAAGTCATTTCCCCGTGGGCAGTGTTTTCAAATTATGAGTTGAAAATCGTTTTTGAGGTAAAGGAATGTTTTCAAAATTTATGTGCGCCATATGCCCCCAAATTCCTTTTTCAGGGGTGCAGCAGGGTGTTCTTGAGACACCCCTGCACCCTCGAAAAAATTCGTAATTTGCGATGAGCTAATTGCTAATCGCAAATTGCACGTTCATTCCTATGGGCCTCCTGCTCCATGGAAATGAATGGGTAATTTGTAATTAGCAAATAGCTCATCGCAAACTAGGAATGGTAAAGAATCGCTATTTATTCCTTAAAGTTCGCTATTTAGGAAATGTAAAAAACTTTGATGATACATATGGCGGTTCATCTCTAACAAGATAAGAAGCTTAGGGATAGATTTATGATGACTGGCGTATCATCAGGGATGTGCCAGTCATCCAATCGTGGGCCGTGGAGGGAGTTACGGTGGGGCAGGGAGGCGGTGAGGGGGAGGGGCAGGGTGGAGGGACCTAAAAACTGGCATATGGATAATTGCAGGTAAGTACACAATTTAATTATTCAAACGAAATTCGTAGCGCGCACAGCATCCCATTTTGCGATGCAGTGCGCGCTACGAAATTCGTTTGAATAATTAAATTGTGTACTTACCTGCAATTATCCATATGCCAGTTTTTAGGTCCCTCCACCCTGCCCCACCGTAACATCCTCCACGGCCCGCGGCTGCAGTCATCCTGTGCCGCTGTTCCGCCACCCATGGTGTGCTGCATTTACAATGCAGCGCATCATGGGGTAAAAACAGCATAGATGCGTGACGCATCTGTGCCGTAAAGGTGGCGCATTGCTGGAGTTGTATCGCAAGTGTGATGAAGCTCCAGCAAGGCTCAGGGGTGCCCCTGTCGCAGGGTTTCTGTTCTCACACAGAACTGTGCACAGAGGATTGGAACCTCGGCGAATTAGGGTGCCCCAAAACTCACCTTAGTACCGAAAAACCCCTTAGCAAGCTAGCTACAGTGTCACATTGGATATAACAAACTCTCAATGTTTAGACAATCCAGAATATGAACTTACAGTACCTCAGGATACGTGGAACTCATGAACACTCGGTCGTTATATATTCATTACAAACCAGAACATGGAGTTAAGAAGAACACATGTGTATTTGAAATGTTTATTTACTAATGCCGTCTTCTCAGGCGTAGTATCTTAGATAATACAAGTACACATCTTCGTCGCCATTGTAATAATGTGAGAACGTACGTCTTTAAATGTTTTTTAGTTATCTTTATTCCGGAGCGCCGGGGCTAAGCTGTTGCTCAACGGTCGGCGCCAAGCAAACAATATGGCCGCCTTCCGCTTTCTGTTTCCCCAAATCCTGTTCCTGTGCAGGAACACTAGAACGCTACCACAATTATCAGTAGCAAAATTACCAGCATAGTTACTAGTACATAAAAAGCGAATGGTGACAGTATGTTAACATGCTGTAAATGAATAAGAGTTAGCAACACTTATATCTCACCCTGCCTAATACACATATTATATTATTTGCTAAGAAGGTCTCTTTGGGTTAGTTTAGGGCGTGCCTATACTTTAGTGTCCTAGTTTTGAAGGTATCACATCAGCATACACCAGCTCTCTCTTCATGTGAACCGCATCAAGTGTTGTGTATGTGTGTGTTCGGTAGAGCAATAGAAAACCCGCCTCATGCCCAGAATTGGCAGAAGCTGCACTTATGTTATGACTATGAAGTCGTGGAGATCAGACCTCATAACAATTCTGTATCGTGTTGTTCTTGAAACTTCAGCACTCGCTGTACAGATATAGTTTAAGAAGCAAAGCAGATAGTAGAGCAATAACATATTATTGTCATGTAAACCATGATGAACTACTAGGTTGAAAGCTAAAGCAACAACTAAGTGTCGTGTGCAGAAGTTGCAAAAAAGGAAAAATGGCGTTTAAACCGGTAATGAGCCCATGTTAACTTAACACGGTGTAAAGATATCCAGGATCTACATGACACCCCTCCATGATCCGGAAACGAACAAAATAAGGTAATAGAAGTGCCATCTCATGAGAACAGATTGCAACTTTATATGTGCACGGTCCGCAAGGTAAAACATTAAAAACTAGCAAAATTTAATGCTAAGAAAAAATAAAACAGTCAACTAGTTTATCGAGGCTTAAGCCAATAGGCAAGCTAAATAATAAAAACTTGACAAATAAGTCAATGAATTGTCAATGAAATGCTAGTACTCAGCATATCAAACATGAAAAAGGTCTATGACATAATTGTGTATGCAAAATAAGCTGCAACAGCCTCCAATAGGAAGTCACCGTCTTCATCCGAAAAGAGTTCAGCCATCCAATTTAAAAGCGGAAAAGAACATACGTGCTCTCCCAGCACCGGATCCTCTATCACCATCAGAGGACAGCTCGGTGGGTTTTCAAGAAAGCTCTGTTCCAAGAAAGACTGTGTTGCCGCCAGTAAATTCCAGGGACCAATTAGTCCATGCATCAATGCCACAGCCATAATCCTTTCGCCAGGACAAACCAACTCGTGAGCAATGATAGGACTCATCAGCTGATTAAAGTCGACGTCAGGAGAAACCGGTCCGCAGAGACACAAATTAATGGCCCAATCGAAATCACAGGTCAGGCAGTGAAATACAGGCTGGACACAGGTGAAGTAGGAGAATCGAAAAGATAATCCATATGCCGTGCTTAATATCGCCAACGGCATTGTGCCATAATATTCAAGCATGCGATTGCGGAACAGCGTTAGCAGCTGCAGGGCGGGACCTTGCACAGGAGGGACATCCATATTTAAAAATGTAAAAAAGCACAAGAGCGTCCGGTGCTAATGCAAGTAAAACTGGGAATCCACCAAACAAAGTGGAAAAAATAGAATGAAAGAAAGCAGGGATGACTCCAAAGATTTTCTCAAATGAAGTCACGAGACCACTGCTAACAACTTTAAAAAAATGCGCCAGGGCCTTTGTGGAGGACGCGTTAAAGATAGTCCGAACCATCTCGCTGAAATGCAAAGGCGAATCAGTATTTAAAAGGGCCTGCACCTCTGTACGGGTGTTCGCTATGTGAAGCACGAAAGTTTCACGGGCCGAACTCAAGGCCACCTCTCTCTGAGACAAAAGAGCCCTTATTCTTGCCATGCCGTTGAAATCTGCTCCCAAGGTTGGTATTTGTGGCCAGATTGAAAACTCCCTATGTTCATGTGTGGGAGGAAATAGAAAATTTCTGCAGCAAATAACCCGTTCACTTACTGTTACGATAAAAGGAATACTTTTAATTAACCCAGAACAATCTTCATTATTGAGCATCAAATAACTACCATTTTCCAACAACTTGAACGTGGGGATGATAGCAGGAACTGGCGTGCCTTGCAACACGCAAGCCATATTTGGTCGGTCTTTGTTGCATGAACCGTGTAACTGTATGTGCGTACACATTAGTGAATGATCTGGCGTCTCAGTGCATTCCTCTCCATTCAGATAAACTTCTTGATCATCTTTGAAACATCTGTATGTGTATGGAAGCGACCAGATCTCATGAAGAAAACCACTACCTAAAGTATACCTAAAGTATTCAAACGAAATTCGTAGCGCGCACAGCATCGCATTTTGCGATGCAGTGTGCGCTACGAAATTCGTTTGAATAATTAAATTGTGTACTTATCTGCAATTATCCATATGCCAGTTTTTAGGTCCCTCCACCCTGCCCCTCCCCCTTCCTGCCTCCCTGCCCCACCTTAACTTCCTCCACAGCCCGCGGCTGCCTCCTCAGCATCGCTGGACATGGTTAAATAATAGCTGCAAAATGTTACTCTTGTTAAACAATTTTACTATTATAATCTCTGAGATTTGTCTCTTACTCTGCAACATCTCATTGTTGTTATCTTTCTTTAAAGATAAAGACAGCATCAACATGAGCGACAATCAGCAATTAATTGATTTCGACCTCATCATTGAACTCGTAATTGAAACATCAGTGGATGTTGATCCTTTGGATGATTTAAATCCTGAGGATGAAGAAGAACATGATGAGGATGCAGATTTGTCAGAATTGTATGACATAGGATGGGAAGCTGACGTGCTTGAGCCTATGGAACTATAAACATTTATTTTATAAATTTATAATAAATAAAAAGTAAAAATGTAAACCGTTTAATTTAAAAATAAAGACACCTTCAAAAACAGGTTATGTGTAGTGTCTTCAATAAAATATTAAAATATGCTCATAAAATTAGATCAGATTCACATATAAAACAGCACAGGTAAAATGAATATAAATTCCATTTCTTTTCTGCTATTTCTGTATTCTAAATTTGCCATGCACAAAAAAATCTTCTATGTAAAAATGTTATGTAATGTGTTAAGTTTTTGATGACTGTTATTGATTTACTGTTGGGTAATAGTGGTTAATAACATTTTTTATTATATTTTACCACAGATTCAACTGCAGATCATTTCAAGATTTCAGCATGCCAACCAAAGAAAGAGTGAGAAAGGCTGCAAAACGTCAAAGACAGCAGCTGAATGAAAAAAAGCAGCAGTCCTCTAACAAAAAGATTTGTCAAGTCACCAAGAAAGCACCGGGTAAGAGTACAAAAACATTCATAAGAAATATCTGTGGTAAAAAAAATATTACTACAGAAAATGTTTCAGTCCAGAAAAGGAGAAGCAATTCAAACGGAAAGGAAAGGCCAATGAAAAATGTTACTGCTAGAGTAAGAGATAACTCTATGCATGAAAGTAGAAGGAAACAACAGTTTAGGGACATTCGTAAATGAATGTTCCGCAACAGGATAATTGGCAATTTGTTAAAAAATATTAAGAAAGGTCAACAGAAAGTGGTTTTTTATAAGAGAAAAAAAATAGTTGAGAAAGTTATTGATCAGGCATTTGAAATTAAACGTAAGTTATTTATTTTGACAATCAATAGAATTAGGAAGCTAAACAAGGCAATTTATGATTTCAAAAGAAATAGTAGATGGAAGAGAATAGTTAATCGTAGTCATTTTTGTGAAGTTTTTTCTGGAGAATGGATGCATAGTTCAAGCTCTGAGGCATTTTTTAATGAGGAGAGTTATTTCCAGGATAATGATTTGGTGCATGCAGTTGACACCAGTGGTCGAGCTTAAGAAGTGAAAGATGGTTGTCCAGTTGAAAAAGAAAAACTTGTGAAAACAGAGATAGAAGAGGTGTTAGGTAATGAGGTTTTAGGGAGACGTCCTAAGGGTCCTGTGTACACCTGGAAGTGTAGTAGTATTTGCAGTGTACGACAGGATTCCATCAATTTGCTTTGTGATTTTATACGGTCATTTAATAAGAAAAGTTTGAAGCAGAAAATGAAGTTGTTGCAAGAATTAGATCCTTGCAGAGTGAGAGAAGTGATAGGTTTGCATGGTCATTCACTGGCTTGTCTTTCCAGGAGAGTATGCCAGAGTGTTTTTCATCATTTCAGGATGCTAGCAGTGCATCATAATAAAGTGAGGAAATTAGTTAGAATGTTGTATTATGCTAAGAGTCCAGCAATTATGCTTAAACAATTATGCGCTGCTCTTTTGCATGGTTCTGAAATAGATGTGAAGAATATATGTGAAGAAATTGAGTTTTGTTACTTTGGAAGTAAAGAGGAGAATGTTGAAATTGACCAAGAAGAAGAGAGTAATGTGGAAGATAGTGTACAGGTTTCCAGTACAGATAATTTCCAGAGGAAAATTGCGACGTTTGAGGTGAAATCAAGTGAGAGGCCAAATTTCAGTTGTGTGTGTTGTCGACGCACTTATTATAAGAATCAGACTAAGTTAGTGGATTTATATGCAAAAAGTGAAAGGGAAAATAATAGTGAATGGAAGGATTTTACAACATACTTGATGGTAGAAAATTGTTTTGATTTGGGATTGGATCAACGTGTGTGTACTTATTGTTGTAACAAATTAAATCAAAACCAGATGCCTGCTAGAGCAGTTCATAATAATCTGGAATTGGTTGAGATTCCTTCTGAATTGAAGGATTTAAATACTTATGAATCTATTTTGATTCAAAGTATCCATCCCTTTCAGGCTATTGTAAGAATGGAGCCAAAGACAGGGAAATTGCCTCCATCAGATTTACAGAGAGGATTAAAGGGAAGAGTTGTTTATTTGCCTCTAGATTTCAAGAAAAACATTAACACAATTGGAGTGTAAAAAGTGGAAGAGGAACCTCTGGTTATCTTAGTTAATGGGGTTCCGACAAAGAATAAGAAAATATGGCAAGATTTAGTAGATGTTAGGAAAGTCAAAAGGGCAACATTGTATTTGAAAAAAAATAATAAATACTATAAAAATGTATATGTTGCAGAAGAGGAAGTAAGTGAGGAAGAGGATAGCGATTTGTGTGGTGGTCAAATTGAGAAAGTAGAACCCTGTACTAGTGAAGAAATATATGAACATTATAGTGTTCATCCTTTGCATTCCAAGGAAGTCATGGGGAATGCTATTGAGTTGTTTCAAATGAAACAAGCCAAAGGGAGTCCCATTAGTGTTTGGGAGGAAAGTTTGGAATCTCGGTGTTTCCCACAGCTTTTTCCAACAGGTCAGGGAGGAAGATATGATGAGCGAACTCATCAAATTCCTGCTTCTGAATACCTGACTTTGCGATTGTATGCAGGAGATGCTAGGTTTCGACAATGCATTCCTTATTTGTTTCATCTCCTGTTTGAAAGCGATCTGTCTGGACTGTTATATGCAGTGAACCACATCTTGAAAAGTGGTATACACATGCAAAACATCTCGGCAAGTGACTTTATGGATAAAGTCAATGTCCAAGATAGTATTTTGGATTCTCACCTGATTAATCTCATGGCGTGTCAGCGTGGTACTAATGAGTACTGGTACCGTCGTCATGGTGATTTAAAATGTATGCTGAGGAACTTAGGAACTCCCACATGGTTCCTCACTCTGAGCTGTGCTGAGTATGGCTGGGAAGACTTACTTGAATTTCTACGAGAGGCAAATGCTAACGTAGAAAACATCGAATTCAAGACACTTTGAGAACTGTGCTCTTTGGATCCAGTCAATGTATGTAGGTACTTTAATCATAGATTTGAAGGTATGATGTCTTTCATCATGAATAAGAAGAATCCACCTCTTGGAGAGGTGTTGGATTTCTTCTGGAGAAAGGAGTACCAAGCAAGAGGTGCTCCTCATATACATATGTTGCTGTGGATCAAGGATGCACCTAAATTTGGAACGGATCCAGAAGACTCAGTGATGAGTTTCATAGAACAGTATTCTACGTGTGCTGTTCCAAACGCAAAGGAGAAAAAAAGCCTAAGAGAAAAAGTTCTACGTTTCCAAAGCCATCGATGTGGAAAGTACTGTCGTCGTAAATTCCGAAACAAAGACAAGTTCTACACCAAATGTCGTTTCGGCTTTCCACGACCGGTGATTTCTAAAGGAAGAGTGAACAGTTTGATGTCTTCGCTGCGACATAATGTGATGAAGAAATCACCTAAAAACACATACAATTTGAAGAGGAACGAAGAGTCTAAGTACATCAACGACTACAACCCGGTGATTTTGTCCATGTGGAATGCTAACATGGATATACAGTTTGTGGCTGATAACTGTATGGCTGTGGCTCGGTATGTGACATCTTACATCACCAAAAAAGAGAAGACAGAATTGAAGGATATGTGGGAGGACATTTCCCATGAAAAGAGCCTCAGCAAGAAGTTGTACAGTTTCAGTCTGAAGATGTTGTCGCATCGAGAAATCGGAGCTTACGAATGTTCTGACCGGTTGTCTTCAGCAAGTCTCTATGCCAAGTCCAGGAGTATCGTTTGGGCGAGTCTTGGTCTTGCTGCAACGCGTAATCGAGTTCTCAAACCTGTGCGGGAAATTGAGTATTTGGCGGAAAAGGAGCCAAACAGTACCGACATTTTGAAGAGCAACATGTTGGATACATATTATCCAAATCGAAGCAGTCACCTCGAGAATGTTTGTCTGTATGAGGTTCTGCAAAATTACATATTCAAGAGGAACATCAAAGAAGATACTGAGAAAGGAGTGTATGCTGTAATAGGAAGTGAGTGATGTCTCGTGAAGCAAAGAAAATGCCACTTGATAAACCATCGAAAATTGAGTGGCGAATCTCCTGAAAAAAAGGAGTTTTTCTATTTAGCACTTTTGCAACTTTTTAAGCCTTGGCGTGCAGAAGAGGAACTGCTTGGAGATTTCCTCTGTTATGAAGACTCTTTCAATGCTGCCAAGGAGAACATAGAATGTCCTGCTTTTCCCAAATATGTAGAAATCTTGAATGTGGAAATTGAGCAGGAAGCAACGATTGCAGCGGAGATTGCCAGAGACAGTTCTCAGGACAGTCAGAGTTCTGCTTCATTGAGTCAGGATCCACTAGGAGGACCTGTTATCGAAAATGAAGCTGCCACTGCTATGAATGAAGTGGAAAGAGCAATGGCACATGCTCAGGAGGATGCGGTTAACTTAGAAGAGTTGGAAAGACAACTCAACGTTGAGCAGAGAAAAATAAATAACGAATTTACCATGCAAATTGATCATGGATTAAGTCATGACAAGAAAGAGTGCTCATGTACGTCGTTGAAGCCTGTTCGACTGTACGTGAGTGGAGAAGCGGGAACTGGAAAAAGTTTCCTTATTAAAGCAATTTCATGTTATTTGCAGGAAAGGACAGAGTCATCGATGTCTTGTGTTGTCACCGCTCCAACTGGACTGGCAGCACATAACATTAAAGGGATTACTTTACATCGTTTACTGATGCTGCCAGTGGAGCATGACAACAAATTACAATATCACAAGCTATCGGGAGATGCTTGTTTTGAAGTTTCAAGAGTCTTGAGGAAAATGAAACTTCTTTTCATTGACGAAGTAAGCATGGTTTCCAATGTCATGCTTGCCTTTGTGCATTTGAGAATGCAAGAAGTTCTCAAAACAGAGTATGATGTGTTATTTGGTGGCAAACACATCATTGTTTTCGGAGATCTTCTGCAGCTGACACCAGTGAAAGGGCAACCTGTGTTCAAAATGCTCACGCATGAAGATACCAGGAAGTGCCTAGGGAGCATTGGCAACGTCAATATATGGTTAAACTTCAATTATGCTGAACTGCATGAAAATATGCGTCAGGCGAAGGATGAAGTTTACAAGACTATTCTACAAGATGTTAGAATTGGAAAAGTGACCGAGCATGGGAAAGAAGCTTTACATGCACGATTACTGACAAATTTATATCCAGACCAAGATGTTGTGCCTGAGAATATTTTTCAGAAAATTACTGAGAAGAAATCTGGAATATGTTTGATGCCAACTCTTGCAGAATGTGCCAAATTCAACAACAAAATGTTGCATTTAGAAAAGCAAGAGATTGTGAAACTGGAAGCTATTGACAGAGTAGAGCATATGGGATCAACAATTATTTTGTCTGAGAATCTGAAAACAAAATTGGATTCATTAGAGAAGAGTATATCTAAAACTGCAGGTTTTGAAAAGACTCTGAATGTGTGCTTGAACTGCCGTATAATTTTAAGAAGGAATTTACATGTTGAAAGAGGTCTGGTAAATGGATCAATGGGTAATGTTGTTGATTTTGTGAAATACAGAAATAGAGATGGAATTGAATTTTTAAAAATTAAATTTGATGGCATTGAGGAAGTACAGCTAATTGGTCGTTGTTCTGCTAGATTTTTGCTTGTAAAAGACTTATATGTTCGTCGTAAGCAGTTTCCTGTTTGCTTGGCATATGCGGTGACAATCCATAAATCGCAAGGTTTAAGTGTAGACAGTGCATTGGTGAATATTGGCAGTTCTGTGTTCAAGGAGGGTATGGCATATGTGGCATTGTCACGAGTTAGAACTTTATCGGGATTGTACTTGATTGAGTGTGATGTCACAAACATTTGTGCCGATCTAGATTGTGTTAAGGAATACAATAGGTTAAGAAGAGAGTATGCGCCACATTTGCCTCAGTATCCTTTGTTTGAGAAACGTGTGGTAGGCCGGAAACGAAGAAATGTGACCAATATTGGGGAGGTTGTAGCAAAAAGACGAAAAGTCGATGAACCTGAAATTATAAGCAGAAACAAAAAGGATTCTGTTGAAGATGTTGTTGGTTTTCAATTTGAAAACAGTTCTGGTGTCAACTGCTATGCTAATGTAGTGGTTAATGTTTTGTTTTCTCTAGAAAATGTAAAAGAAGAGATTGTGGTCAATTCTGATCAAAGATTTTGCAGTTTGTTAAATTCTGTGTTAGAGAAATGTAGCACTGATAGAACAAACATAGAAAGTGTGTCTGAAATTCGAAATCTGTTAGACAGATGTTCAGGCCAAACACAATTCTCTCAAAATAGTCAGCAAGATTGTCAGGAGTTTTTAATGTATATGCTTGATATATTGCATGATGAAGGTGTAGATGTAGATCACCTGTTTGGGCTTTCTTATCAATGGCAGCATGACTGCGAGAACTGTAGGGTATCAAGTACTACTAGTGTAGACTCAGAAAGATTTATATATTTAACTTTGCCAGACAGTAAATCAGTCTCTTTTAATAAGCTAGTAAAAGGAGCTGATCACAACATGGAGTGTAGCCAATGTAAATCTGAAATGATGTTCACATTATTTATACGAACATATGGCCAGTATGTCATTTTAATGTTCCAACGATGTAGGTCTGATTGAACAAAATTGACAACTTTAATTAAAAATTTTGTGGCTTCACAGTTGTCAATATCAGGAAGGACTTTTGTAACTGTAGCAATTATATATCATGACGGTCCTTCAATAACATCAGGACATTACACAGCTTATTTAAAGTCTAGAAATGGCTGGTCATTCTGCAATGATTCTGTTTTAATTTTCAAAAAAAAATTGCCGTATGACCTTAAAAACTCTTACCTGGTGTTTTTAAAACCAAAATTTTAGGGAAAGAATCTCGGGATGTTGTCTGAGGAATTTCAAGAAGTTCTAATGGCTCCTACACGATTTGGCCTTGAGGATAAGTGTAGTACAGAGACATAACTTCTTACCATAACACTGGACGTCATGGAGAAATACGTGCACTTTGAATGAGTTCAGAAAAACTGTTTCTTTTTATAAGCTAATTGAAGCAGCCAATCAAAACATGGAGTAGAGGGAATGTAAGTCTGCAATGCTGTCTACTGTTTTACATTGCTTTGTGATTAAAAGTGATGTAGAGAATTAAATAATTGTAGTAGTCATAAAGGTAGTGTAAGTCTGCTTCATAGTAAGCAGTATCAGTGTCATAGGAAATGTAGAACATGAGTGAGCAAGAAGGGGAAGATATTACTAGTCCAGGATTGTGAAAATGATCTTGAACATTTTAATTGTGAAAGTTGCGGAAATACAACATGACGGGATTGGCTTACAAGAATTCTAAGAGTTATAAATGGCTCAGACACGATTTGGCCTTGTGGAAACGTGTGGTAGAGAGCGAGAAGTCATTTATTGTATGTAACATGTTTTTGAAAACAATGGAGGTTTTCTTTCAGAAAGTGGCGGGTTGAAAGTAATAACAGCACAACAGAGTGTAGGACATCCTTCGCCGTCATGGAAAGTAAGTTAACTTTAAGGAGTTCTGAATTCTGATTTGTTATGTTGTATGGGTTTTTTAAACACAATCATTTTGATTGTGTTTTTTTTTCCCCGCTGTTATATGATGAATACCTTCAAGTCACTGTTTTTAGTGAAATTTGATACATTCTGAGAACAGCTAAAATAAACCATTTAATATGTATAATTAATTCTGTTCTGTTTGCATTTATTATGTACATGTAGAACTGTGTAGGAGGCATGGAGAAGGTGAGGCTTCTGTAAGTGTCAAAGTTGTTGCATACAGTGCTCATATTCTACGTAGTCTTTCATATAATAGACTACATTTCCACAATGAGATACCTAAGCAAAGGAAACACAGGTGATATGATTGTGGAATGAGGAAAAAAAATTGCACGTTTTTCAATTATATTACCTGTGTTTCTTAACATTTCACATCACATTGTGTAGATGAGGTTTAGGCCTGTTCCTGGAGACAGAGGAGGTCTAACATTTGTCCAAGAGTGCAGTCGACATGACACACTTGGTTGGTAGGCCTGCACATGTATTTTCTTCTCTGTATTCTTCAATAAGTGTAAATTTGATCTGCAACCCTGAGTAGGCCTCACCTTAAACAAACCTCTGGATAGGCCACACCTTATTGTCATCCTGAATCAATTATTTAACATGTTAGGGACAGATTTATGATAGGTGTATGACTCTTTTGTGCCACTGTGCGTCACTTTTGTGACGCAGTCGCGGTTGAAAAGATTTGGTATGAGGCGACAAAATTATAAAATGATGAATCTAGGCAGATGTGTCATGCTGTAAAAAAACAATGCCACATGAAACCGATGCAGCAGTCATGCAAAAGATGCACAATGTTGCAAGATAGGACTCACTTCATCTGCATCAAGATACTATTAGTTTAAAATGTATATTTTTAGGACTGTGTAGGGGCATGGAGAAGCAGAGGCTTCTGTAAGTGTCAAAGTTCTTGAAAAACTATTTGTCCTTCAATCTTTTCCCTTGTTTTTTCTAATTTATTAAAAACATGTTTTAATATTTTTCAAATGTTTGTTCTCTCTTTCACAGATTTTTTAGTATAAAAAGAACAAATGAGTAACTTAACGACAATTATAAGGTAAATGTTTTGTACTCTTTTTGTTATATTTCTATCACATTTAACTTCTATTAGTTCCACTGCTTTATTTCTTTAAGAATCACTTTCCTACCTTTGCTACTTCGCTCATTCCTTTGTCTATTATTTAATTACTCTACTCCTTCACTATTTTTCTTAGTCCCTCTCTTCTCATACTTCTTCACTCTTGGTCACTCACTCTGTCTCTATTACTTTCACTGTTTCTGACTGATCTAAAAATTTTTTTTTTAAAAGAACAGTAAGTATAAGGGAAGGAAACAGACAGTTATGTTAAAAGAAAGACAGCTATAGGGAGTAAACTAGGGATACTGTTACCCGCTATCCTCTGCTGATGATGTCACTGACCATGTCATGAATGATGTAATATGTGACATCATCAGCAGTGGATTACGGGTAATAGTATCTCTAGTTTACTCCCCTATAGCTGTCTTTCTTTTAACATAACTGTCTGTTTCCTTCCCTTATACTTACTGTTCTTTTTTAAAAAAAAAAAATTTTTGGTTCGCTCCCGGTTCACGTACCGGCGAGCGAACTGGGAAGCGAACTAAGAGAAATAGAGGTTGGCAGAGTTCCAAATATTCTACCATTTTTTTAATAACGGGGAGGTAGTTCTGAAAAGAACTTTTTTTTATTGTTTTTGTTGTTTTATATTTTTTTTATTTTTTTCTGAACATTTTTTTACTTTTTTTGAATTTTTCTGAACGGTTTTATATTTTTTTGGGGTTTTTTTGGGGGGGGGAAACAAAAATGATTCATTGTAAAGGGCTCAACAGGAGCAACAAAAAAAAAAAAATTATTGTTTGCGGCGTTTCGGACAAATTGGAAGATGATAGTCAATAGCTCTGTTGATCAGAGTGATGCTACTTTCTCTGTAGCAAATGAATCCATTGCAAAGTACGCAGACTTGTTTTACTTCCCCAAATCTCAGTTGTATATTTGGCACCATCTCCCTGCCCTCTGGTCCCGTCACTTCGGGTACAACAGATCTTCTGGCCATAATAGGGGGATTATCTAGTTCATTACGAAACTGTGCAGCACTGTAGTTGTTAGGATGCCACCTAGTCATATGGCGATGCATTGTGTAGTTTCCGTAACTGTATTTCTTCTCGGTCCCTCTGGACAGTCTATCTTGACATATAAGGCAAGTTACGTATCTTGCATTTACTTTTTTCTCGCCTTTGGGAAATTTAAAAAATTGCCAAATGAAGTTTTCTTTCCGGTGAGACCTCCTGGGCTCCTCAGGCAAAAACTGCCTCTCTTCCTGCTCTTCCTCCTCTTCCTCTTCTTCCTCATCTTCCTCCTCTTGCTGAATGATAACTTCAGCAGGTGGTCCTCTCTTCCTTGGAGGTGGTGGAGGTGGTGGGGAAGCACCAGCTGAAGCTACTAAAGAAGCCATTGCTCACTGGTAACAAAGGGTCTTTCTCTCACAAAGATGAAAGTCAGAGTGAGGAAAGAAGGAGGGGTTTTCATCATTTGGGAAAAACAATAGTTCTCAACCAATGAAAAGTGTTAATTTTATATTACATGACCTAGTGTTACATCATTAGGAAACCAAAAGTGAAATGAACCAATGAAAAGTGTTATTACCAAGTCACATGACCTGCTGTGTTTACGTTACGCGCTTTGCGCCGCCTCCCGGTTTGCTTCTGGGAACCTGCGCTTCGCGCCTCGCTTCGCGTACCAGTTCGCTAACGTAGCACGTCATATGACGTATCACGCGACAACGTGAAACGTCATGCGGACGCGAGGCGTCACGATGTTTTCTAACGCGGCAGTTGCGTTAAAGGAACGTTTACCGGTTTGCGGACTATTTCGCGGCATCAAGGTCAGCTAACGGGAAGCTTCCCGATTCGCGAAGCGGGAGGGAAGAAAAAAAAATATAAAAAAAAAAATTATTAATAAACATATAAAATATATTTTTGGATTTAAAGAAGAATACATTTTACAGCTACAGATATTAGCTTTTAAAAAACCAATGAAATTCAATGAAAAAACCATAGGTTATAGACCATATATAGTTAGGAATTAGCATTTACAAAACCTTGAAAATTCACTGAAAAAACCATAGGTTATAGACCATATATAGTTAGGAATTAGCATTTAAAAAACCTTATTTGATGTCATCAGTGATGTCACTGACCATGTCATGAATGATGTAATATGTGACATCATCAGCAGTGGATTGCGGGTGCGCGATATATAGTTAGTGCAACTAACTATATATGGAATTTCAATGGTTTTGTGTGAGTAAAATAAGGTTTTTTAAATGCTAATTCCTAACTATATATGGTCTATAACCTATGTTTTTTTCGGTGAATATATATATATATATAACCTATTGGCGGTTGCCAGTAGGTAGTTATAGTTAGGACCTATTATGCATTGGAAATCCGTTGCATTCTATTCCCAATATCTTTGGCGCCGATTGCTGAATCCTTGCAAAATTTTCCTAACTTTTGACCAGCTCTGGTAGAGCTGAGAAAAAAGGGGGTCTCAAAACGTGTTTTCCCCATGCAGTTTCCCATTGGACCTTTAGCCACAGCTACAGCCCGAACAGCTGAATGGAATTTCACCAAATTTGGCAAAGAGGTAGTCCTCAGTTCAGACTTGTGCCTTTTGCTTAAATGGTGTCAATCTGTTCAGTAGTGCCTGAGAAAATTACAGTTAAAGTCATTTATATGTCTATGGGCGCGGTGGATCCGCAGATTGTGCGAGGATTGTCATCGTACTCTAAGCGCACCCTTCCAATCACGTGCTGAATGCTAATTGGCTGTCAAATGGTTGTCAACATTCAAAACCAGGAAATGTTGGCAGCCATATTGTGCCTTGATAAAAGCGAGTCTGAGGAAGTCAGTGGAATATGTGCGCAAAACGTAGAAAGGGGGAAGGGTAGAAACAATGTTACCCTCTTGACCTGCTTAGGGGGTCCCAGAAGGACCCTCGGGGTCCATAATTTAAAAAATAAAAGTTTTACCTGACAGGTGCGTGTAGGGTGCGCGGACTCTGCCGTAAAAAAAATAAAATAAAATGGAGCTTTTTTTGTAATTAGCCCCCGGGGGTAAATACCGGGGGCAAAATTATGACATTTTATGGGGGGGCCTTATAATTGGCCCCCGGGGGGGTAAATACCGGGGGGAAATTATAAAATGTTATGTGGGCCCAGAGGGGACCCCAGCCCTGGGGATCGTCACCCCCCGGGGCTAAAAAAAATGGTGGGGGGAGGGGTCCAAGGTCCCCCAAGCCGCGGGAACCCCCATCCTCCAGAGCTTTATGTATTGTGGGAGGGGGACTGCGTGCCCCCCTTCTGGAGCACTCGAGGGCCCCGTTAACCCCCGGGGCTACAAAAAAAATGGTTGGAGGGGCTGCAAGGTCTCCAAAGCCTCAGGGACCGCCACTCCCCTGTGCTTAATGTATTGTGACAGGGCGGGTTCCTCCAGTGTCCCGGGGAGTCCATCCCACCCTCCTATAGCAAGGAAATGTGTTTTCTCTTTCAAAATGTAAATGAGATTACTTTTCCACATGGGGAGCTGCATGTTACTAGCTCCCTATGTGGAAAGGCAATGACGGCTCCCAAACACGTAGAAGTTGTGCACCAAAGGCGCTGGAGTCATGAACCCTACATCCAGCGCGTGTACACCCAGGGGGCCGCACTGAGCACTGCGCTGGGTGCGTCACTTAATTTTACCGTAAAAAAATAGCCCCTATCAGTAATTTCTAATATCCCCGGGGACCCTATTCCCCGGCTCTTATAAAAAATGTCGGGGACCGTGGGGGGAGCCACAATGTCTCGCCGGCCGCTCGCTTCCTTCAGGAGATGGTACTGCTTTTCCATATGGGGAGATGCCAACTTGCATATGGAAAAGCAATCTGGTTTGGATTTTGAAAATGAGAATAGATTTCACTGCTGTGTATTTCAAAAACAAAAGTAAGTTTCGTACGGGAGGGCAGTAGCCACGAGACTCCCATACTCTCATAGCAAGCAAGTGTCCTGGGGTTAGGCACCCCGGGAGAGTGCAGGAGCCGGTCCTGAGGCGTGGTGGTCCCCAGGGCCCTCGAGGGCTCCAGGCAGAGAGCCACGCAGTCTGCCTCCCACAATACACAAAATCCCGGGGGTGGGGGTTCCCGGGGCTTGAGGGGGGTCATTCAGGTCCCTACACTTCTAATTATGCAGAGGGTGGGCTTGGAGCCCTCCACAACTATTTGTTTTATAGCCCCGGGGGGTGGCTCTCAGACTTGTATAGAAAACAGCAATGTTGAGAAAATCTTCCGGTAAGATAACAAAGGATTTTGAAGTCCATTTTCAGTGTTTTTGTTGTACTTTGCAGGCGTTAAAGCGAGGACAATTTTAACTCCGTCTTTGTAAATATGCCACTAAAATTTGTAATGTCAACAATCTCATCTTCCATTTAAATAGGCATGAAGTATTTATTGAAGTTCATTGTGAATCGTGAAACAACACTGTCTAATTGTGATCGATAAAGAATTGAATGAGTTGTGTACTTGTTTTGCTCGTAATGTGGATAGGGCCAGGTTTACAAGTTCGTTGCATTACTATTGCATTATTTTTAACATGGGAAATGTGACGTCAAAGTGGTGCAAGGGTGTTGTAAATCTGGTTTGAATTTTGATTGAGAGAGCAGGGTGTATCTGTAGGGTAAGTGTAGGTTAGTGTAAGGGTAACAATTACTATTCTAAGTCCAGGGGGGTGCATCTGTAGGGTAAGTGCATGTTAGTGTAGGGGTAACAATTACTATTCTAACTCCAGGAGGGTGCATCTGTAGGGTATGTGTTGGATACTGGATGATGAACAATTAATATTGCAAATCCAGGGGGTTACATCTGAGGGTTATTTGTTGGATAGTGTATGAGTAACAATTACTATGAAAAAGAAAGGAGTTAAAGGAAAAGGAGACATGCACTTTCACTGTGAACCTGGAAGAAGAGAAAGTGAAGAGAAATGTTTACCGATGTGTTTAGGCTTGAGAGCCTGGCTAATCATTAAAAGGGGGTCTGGCAGATAAGTGTGCATTTATTCTGCAAGAAGCCTTTCGGGGTTTTGCAAAAGCAAGTCATCTTTAATAATTGCCTCTTGCTTCGTGTACTTGCAAGGTCATCTGATTTGCACGTATGTTAAAAACAGTAACTTTCTGCACCTCTTTTTCATTGGTTGTGAAGCATTGTAAGAAGACGTATTACCAACCAATCCTTTTACTTGCGCAGATTTTGAAAAACATTTGATTGGCTGTTGTGTGGTTAACTCTAACTTCCCAATCCTAATGTTGATTGGCTTTTTTTTTCTATGTGACGTTACAATACCCTCACCATATATGTAGCCCATTTTCTGATGTACTTTATTTTACAATGCGTTTCAAACCCTTCTTGATAATATGCCCCCAGTTGTGGTAGGGTGTTTTTAATTTATTTAAACTGTCTACTGTGCTTACGAGTTTGTTGACTGTGAAGGTATTCAAAAATATTATTCTATTTTCTATTCTATCATGAATTGTGCTGACTTTTCTCCTTTAGCGTGGAGTACTTTGTCCTTTCATTAAATGTATTTTTATTGAGTCTTTTATATTCATCACATGGGTGAAATGCAAAATCTTTTTTTCTTTCATTGGTATCAAGCGTTGGACACATTTATTTTATTTTATCATAAGCACTCATTCCTTATGTTTACATTATATAAGTGTTGCCCCATCATTTTTATTTAAATATTTGGGCTTTTTTTACTTTCAGACAAAGTAGAATCGAAGTGCTACAACAAACACTCCCTCACTACTTCATCTTTGTGTTTTTTCTGTACATTTCATTTCAATATTACATTTAACAATCATTTTGAAAAATTGAAAGTGTTAACATTAAAATTTGAAGACACAATTATATTATTTTTTTCCAAAAAAGTGTTTGTGAAGATAATCCTCCTGTTCTTCATGAGTGAAAATTAGTGAAAGCACTACTCAATATAAATACTTTTAGCCAATTTTCCCTATAGAAGAGTATTCTCTTTTATTCCAAAGTATTTCGTTTTTTCGTCGATAGTTTATTTATATAGTAAATTTTTTAATCATTAAGAAATACTTGCATGCTAAAAAATATATTATTTATTATGTTTTGAATTCCTCTGTTGAAAGTCATCCAACTCCAGTTGAAGTATCATAAAGTTATATATAAATTAAAATATACATTAACAATATGATCCCTCTGTGGAAATGAAAGATAAATTCAAGATGATGGTATCACTCCTAATTATTACTTTGCACATAGTAATTCCTTAATTAACTTATATTTGTTGTAATTGCTCTCTCATCAACTTGTTATTATATTCCATTTAAACTTAATCATACCACATTTTATAATCATTTAAATTATTTTGCTTTCTTTTTAAAAAATATCAAACATATACGCATTCAGATAATTTACCTCTCTTCGATATTCTTTCCTTCCTCTGCTGAAATTCATCCAACTCCTCTGGAGGGAAGATAATGTTTAATGTATTTTTAAATATATATTAACAATACGTTCCCTCTGAGGAAATGAAAGATATTCTCAAGATGCTTCCGCAGCCCTGAATCATTACCTTGCTCGTAGTTTCTTTGCCCGTTCTGATTCTCTGAAACGAAAGTAATTATCCCACGGGTGTGGTTTATTCACTTTTTGGTTACTTAGCACTCTAAGGGATCAATGTATTGCTACTCCCACTTTTAAGTCACTTTTTCAGTTGACAGGTTTCCTAATTTCCACTGTTTTAGTACGTCACATGTTTATGTAAACGTGCCTCTTTCCATACTTTTTAACTTTCGTATACATTTCTAAAATGCTTTATTTAAAATTGTTTTTCTTCTTAAAGCATTTCATAGGTTACTTTTTTTAATACGAGTATTAACATTAAGTCCTCTTTTTTTTTTACTTATCATTCTAGTAACTTCCCTTTTATTGTATAACTTTTTTTATTATTCTTCATTACCCTAAACCTCTATTTTCCCTGCATCCCGTGCGAGAGATACTCTCTATTAAACTTTGAGTATTCTAATTTATTTCCGACTATTAATTTATTTAATTCCATTACTCCGAGTTTTAATACATTTATTCATCTAATATTTTTAATCTTTCTTTATACCTCAAGGGATACTGTTATTTGTGGGTTCAGCAAGCGAATTTTGGAGTTTTCAGAAATTGATGGCGCTCAACAGTTTACGGTAATGTGGAGGAGAGACATAAGTAGGTTTTTGGAAATGTTTTTAGTTTTGGTGCATCTTGGTCAAAGGAAAACCACAACTTCTGAGAAGGAAAGAGTGGGGGGGGAACCCCCTCTTCCGATTTGATCAAGCCAAGTCCAGAGCACACAAATAAGGGTAAGATATTGTGAAGGTTATCACATGTATTCAAACAAAAAGGATAAGATCGTCACCAGAGCGTTATCTCAAAGTTTTTTATTTCTATTCACTGCTGGTGCTCCCATCAGAAGGAGATCCACCAAGGAAAATGGCCAACCGACATGTGTTTCGTCAGCGGATATTTAACCGTGACTCTTCAGGGCTGATCTCTTGTGAGAAAAAACGATATCGGGGGACCGGTGATACTTCCAAACCGGTCCAAGTCGGGTTAAGTGATAAAAACAGACCAAGATGGCCGGTTTTTGGGAGGATACTCTTCATAAGTCCAAGTACAAACAGAGACGGGTGGGTAATGCCGTCTGTAGAAACAGCTATGGCTGTGTGCCAAAGCTCGGTCGGGGCGTGTAGCGGTTGCCGGATACGGGAACCCATGATGTAGGAGAATGGTGTGCCTCCTGTCTGGTTCTGTGGATTAAGAGGATTTCGGCCATGACCTGGTCAGCGGAGTGCAGGTTTCATTTGGGGGTTTAGAAGGAGATTGCGGTAATGGAGTCTGGTGCTGGGGAGAGTGTGTGAGCAGCTTAAATCACTCTTTTTTCACCAGAGAGCAAGTGGAGTGCTCGTTTATGCTGAGTAATGTGGTCTTGCCGTGGGATGCTGAGGATGAGTCTGGCTGTGGTGTTCTGGACAGTCTGAAGTTTATGGAGTAGAGATTTGTTGATTCTGGCATTGAGGGCGTTCCCGTAGTCCAGCCTGCTGGTGATGAGTGCTTGAGTGATGGCCTTCCTTGATTCGGGGGGTGGGTCTATTTGAAGGTCTTGCTGAGTATGTGGCCGTTGTTGAAGCATGTGGAAGCTGCAGTGTTGGCCTATGGGTCTGTCATATGAAACATGTTTATCCACTTTAAATCTAAGTTGGGGAGATTTAGTGCTGTGGTAATACCATTTGTGGCACACTGCATGTGATTATTTGAATTTCACTTGATTAGAAGCATTTAATATTGATAATCATTTTCCTAGCATTCTGCTGATAACCTCACCTGGGATTTTTTGGTGGTTACTACTGATAATTGTCCTAAGGGTGGTCATAGTGTAATTTTAATACATACCCCCAGCACAACCCCTACACTTCACAAACACCACTAGACTACCCTAAACCCTATAACACTAACCCCAGCATGAACTTCTATACTACATAAACACCACTGCACTACTTTAAACCCTAAAACACTACCTCCTACAGTAGACGAACACCACTGCACTATCTTAAACCTTAGAACACTACCCTCAACACAACTCCCTACACTACGCAAAGACCAATGCACTACCTAGGAGAATTGTTTTCACTTCTGCTCATTTTTCTTTCAATATATGCTACAATGCACAGCATACATGATAGGAGAAAAATGCCTTCACTGATTGTTTTTGTGTGGAAGGTGTGTCTTCCTGCACAAAAACAAACTCCACACGACACAGATATTCTTACACCATTGTGCAAGGGTGCCTGTATCACCACATGCCTGCAGTTTAAGCAGCAGTGCAGAGTCAAGGATAAACTTCCAACATATTTATGTACATATGTTGCATCTCTGTGCTTTGGAAGTAGCTCAGCACGCTGTAGCTAAAGAGCTTACAGTGTCATGCTGAAGGACTTCCTCATAGTTCTGCAGTTATACATTCCCCATATATGACAAATGCATTCTTTAGTCAATTATACAGTATGTATATATTTATGTAAACTTTTCACACACTGGCAAATACATTTAGCTCTTTCTTTAACCAGAATAGTTAGTTCTGAAAATAACTTTTTTTTGTTTTTTTGTACTTTTATATTTTTTTTACTTTTAGAACGTTTTTGTGTTTTTTAAAGGACAACCAAAACCATTGGGGGAATAAAAAAACAAAACTAGCATTGATGGTTATCAATTGCTTTGCAAACTAGGTCTACTGATTTCTCCCCATAACAAATTAAACAATTGCACTTCACGCAGTGCATTCTAACTTTCCCAAATTGGGGACGTATGTCTGGTGACGATGTTGAAGGTGATGCCCCAGAGGTACTTGGTATTGCCGGTGGTGGAGGTACATTTTGGTGCAGTGCTGTACATTCTTCATGAGCATAGTTGACAGGATGCATGGATTGGAGGTGCTTGTTTGGATCTCCACTGAATAGTACTGCCTGGCAAATGTTGCATGTTACTTTGGTGGCAACAGATTTCTTTTGCCCCTCTGGAAAAGTAAAACATTTCCATACGATGAATGTGTATCTTTTGGGAGGGTGAGGTTCTGGTAGAAATTGTTCAGTAAGAAAATCATCAGAATCAGATGATTGTTGCAGTGGTGTAGCCATTTTTGATTCCAAAAAAGAAGTTTAGGTTTCCAATGAACAAAAAGAGACATTCTTTTCAGGATAGGTCTTCTCGTAAGGAAGGTCTAAGAAGAGTAATTGAAATGGGTGGGGTTCTTCAATAGTTAGAACAGTAAGTGTTATAAACCAATGAAATCTCTTTTTTTTGGTCACATGGGATCCGCGTTGGGTGCGAACCCGCAGCACACTTCTAGCGCGACTTCTCAAAAGTGCATTTAAAAGTAAGTTTATTAAAGCTAAAAGAATATTATTTTTTCCCCTTAATATTTATATTAAATACATACATATTTTTTTATATCGAAAAAATTTGCGGAAGTCGTGCGCCCACTGCGTTCAACACGTACATGACGTCATGTGGAAAAGCGAGTGAGCGGTGTGGCGTGATACGCATATGTCACGTGTGGGTCGCATAACAATCGCGCATGAAAATACGCACCCATCGCACACCCTACGCGCATCCTACAGAACAATTGTAAACTGGTGTCTACGGTCTGCACAGCAATTGAGAGAGGTGCGTTTGGGCACGGGACTGCTAAAAAAATTGTAAAAAAAAAAACGTTAAATATTTGAAACAATATAAAAAAATTATATTTATATACATCACATTTTGTTTTTTAAAAAGACATATTAAAAATGTGTAATGTAATCTAAAAAATAAGATATCTAAAAATAAATATATTTAAAATAAATTTGTAAATCAGTATCAAAGAAATGAATATAACAATTAATAGATTAAAACATTGTTTTTAAATAAATGTTTCAAAATCACTGAAAAAAACCTTGGGTTTCAGGCAGGTTATACTTTGGAATTATCTTTTAAAAAAACCAATGAAATTCATTGAAAAAAACAAAGGTTTTAAGCAGGTTAAAGTTAGGAATTATCATTTAAAAAACCTTAGAAATTAACTAAAAAACATAGGTTTTAGGGGTGTTATAGTTAGCTGAACATTTCACTTATAGAAAACCATTGAAATTCCTCTGTTATAGTTAGTTGTACTAACTGTAACTCTCGTGCCCCCAATCCACTGGTGATGATGTCACATATTACATCATTCATGACATGGTCAATGACATCACTGATGACATCTCAAATGACATCACCGATGACATCACTGATGACATCGTCCACATGACAATCAGATACACCTCATCATACACTACTATAATCATTCATCACTCACTGTAAAATACAGAGTATCATATTTGAATCCATTGACACACCAATACAAGTATCTAAAAACACACTCAGTGATTCCTCGATCTACACACGATCCCCGCCAGAGATGCCGCGTCCTGCGATTCTGCAACCGGCACAACTCGAGCCGTGATCTGGACGGTCTAATTGACTCAAAAGCGGGATAATCTGAAATACACGCTATCATTGGTCCAAATCGATCCACTTCTCTCGACCTGTACTACCTCCCCGCCTAAGGATCTGTCTTGCATGAAAGGCAATTGTTTATAATTCCAAGACAAACATGATTTATATATTTGTCCTGAAGATGATGCCATTTATCTTGTTTTTTGGCATCGAAACGTCGTCGACACAATAGGATCATATGTACTGAATATGCTTGTGAATACTATGTACAATGGTCACTCAAAGTACAATCAAGTTTGTTCACTGATTATAAGTATACAGACCGATATGCTCGTTCTTGCCTATACTTGTTGTTTTGTCTTGTTCAATGTGGGTCACGGGCTGTGCCCCCTTGACATTACTTTCTGATTGTGTGCATCGCCAAATAAATTCCTGTCCGGCTGGACAAAGGACATAAAAACTATTCCAGTTTGTGTCTATTCTTATCCTGATCACCCAAACTACTAGGGTCCACTGTTTTTGTAATAAGCTAAACGCCCAAGGTCCCTAGTGTACTACCTTCGGGTTCCCTTGTTTCCTACTGTCAATGATTAATAGAACACTATCACATATACTTATGCACCTATATTGACATTACACACCAGCATACATCCTATTTACTTATGCAGTCATCCTACTCACTTATGCAAACAATGGATCATACTGATATTTACTCAGCTACACAATAATACAAACACCACTTCATTTATTTATATAGATAGTAACTCATACTTAGTGTGTTATAAAATCACTATTACAAGTATACGTTTATCCATGCAGACACTCATGCAATCACTGAGTCTTATGTATACTTATTTAAATACAACAAATGTCACATACACTGCCTTTTATTATTCTAGTTTGTTGGACATGTACCATTGAGAGATATATTTGCACCTCAGCACATCCATGCACATATTCACACACCCAAACAACTATTATAACATGTAGTCTCAACGTCATATACCTACTGAATCATCTATTGACACATCTTTGGGCAGTCACACACCCCCCACCGAACCTCACACTCATTCACTCTCCCATACAAATAATCAGTTAACTAATCAATAACTAATATAGACTTTCACGTAGCTAGTAACCAAATCGTGCAGCAGTTTACACAACTGGGAAAGCAATACAGATATTCACACAGTTTAGTCACTATTCAATATATTTAGTGAAACACTATAAATTAGTCATGTAAACAGTCAATCACACTGCTACTTAATCGTCCATCCAGATACTTATACATCCACTCATTCTTCAATGCAAATTGCTATATATATATAATACAAATTTAAATATGGAACCAAACCACATTCACTGGATGATGTCATCAGTGATGTCATCAGTGATGTCAATTGAGATGTCATCAGTGATGTCATCATGAGTGATCTGAGCCCTCCCTTCCACTTTCCCTCAGACTTGCACCTTCATACTCTGGTTTCAGATCACTCCTTAAAACCTTCCTTTTTACTATCTCATACCCTTAGATTCTGTTTCACATCCTTTTTCACTACGCCCCAGCACAGCGCCAAGAAACCTAATGGTGTTAGCCGCGCTTTATAAATTTTTTTCAAATCAAATCAAATCAAATGTCACTGACCATGTCATGAATGATGTAATATGTGACATCACCACCAGTGGATTGTGGGCGCGAGAGTTACAGTTAGTACAACTAAAACGGATGAATTTCAATGGTTTTGTATGAGTGAAATATCCAGCTAACTATAAAACCCCTAAAACCTATGTTTTTGTCATTGATATATATATATATATATATATATATATATATATATATATATATATATATATATATATATATATATATATATATATACACACATATATATGTGTGTGTGTGTTATTAGTAGGGTTTAGGGTGGAGATGGTTTTATGGGTGGTAAGCATATTTTATGTTTAGGGTAGATATGAGTTTTTGGGTGGCAACGCAATTTAAAGAGTTTAGGGTGGGTATGGCTTTTTTGGTGGCATGGGTAATTTAAGGGTTTAGGGTGGGTATGGGTTTTTTGGGTGGCAATGGTAATTTTAGGGTTTAGGGTTGGTAAGTTTTTTGGGTGGCAAGGGTGTTGTAGGGTTTAGGGTGGGTATGGCTTTTTGGATGGTAAAGGTAATTTTATGATTTAGGGTGGGTATAGGTTTTACACCAGTTATAGTTAGCTGGAAGTTTTACTCGCATAAAACCATTGAAATTCCCACGTTATAGTTAGTTGGACTCACTATAACTTGCGCGTGCAATGCACTGCTGATGACGTCACATATTACATCACTCATGACATGGTCAGTGACATCACTCATGACATCACTCATGACATCCAGCAGTGAAGATGACTCCAATGAATTCATCGATGAAGAGCCTCCTCAGGCAAAATACAAAGAACATTTCATCTGGAAATTTTTTTCCATACCTCATGACCAGAAGAAGGTAAATGCTCCAAAAGTGGAGTGCAGGATCTGTCACACAGTCCTGTCACGGGGTAACCCCAATAAAAAATATTCTTTTGGAAACTCCACAATGATTCGCCATGTGGAGAGAAGGCACCCCCAGAGTTTTGCCCGGGAAAGTGTCAGGGCTCTGGCACAAAAGGTTCCCAGTGATGGGGCCTCTACATCAACCGGAGGACGAACACCATCGGTGAGGGGGAGATCACAAGAGCAGGTTCTGAACTTTCAGCCTGCATTTAACAAATCCAGGGGCTTTATATTGTTCAAACTTGAATGTATTGGCTCTTTGATTCGTACGAAATGTTGTTAAATAAATGACAACATTTGCTTTTTGAATAACTCCTTGGTTATTGTATGATTATTTTTGTTTTATTAACTTTAGTCGTGTGTGTGTTTGACCCGACACTTCCTCCTTGCGGGGACCCCTTATTTACATTTACCACATAACGCCCAGGTCCCCGCGACTGCATGGGTACAAATGTCCCATCAATGGGAACATGTCCACAAATTGGTTTTCCGTTTATTTATTTTTTCAGCGTATGAATACGCCATAACACTTCCACGCTCCAAACTCTGCGAATCAACTGGCGGTTTTTGTTGAGACGAGTCAGATTACCGGACTCTGCGTTTCTAAGACTTTATGTAAGTAACTTTCCTTATTCTGGGTCCAAAAGACGTCGCCCTTACACTAAGTGGTTTTCTACCCTTGTTTAGTCGCACTGATCGGCATTTTATGTCTGTCTTAGGATTTGGTGAATACACGGATCCATTGACTGCACGTATTTAATACGTATTACACAAGGCGGCACACGCTTGCAATTGAACGCGGCTTGTTCCCTTTAATAAATAGTGTACTTTGCCATAAAGATCTCCACTGGAGGTATGCTTTGACTTATTAAATGAAGTTTGGCTGTCCCATTAATAGGACCATGTCCACAAATTGGTTTTCCGTTTATTTTTTCAGCGTATGAATACGCCATAACATTTCTTCTGATCCCTCCATGGCTCGATACTGATAGATACGAGTGCTACATACCGGCTACCCAATGAAGGTATGATAATATGGCTGGACTGCCGTGACAATTGCTTTAATTGTACAACACGGGCCGTCCTTAATTAAGGTTATATGTTTTTCTGCAGTTTTTACTGATGAATATGCACAATACCTGTTATCGAATTTGATTACCAGAGTGTCCACTCCTGGACAGCTAATGTAAGTTGGTAATTACAATGCACAAATCAGTGCAATTTTTACCCTAGTAATAACATTAACCTCAGTTTTATTATGATTCAATCTAGAATTGGTGTTTGTCTTGGAGCAGCTAGCCTCGCATCAATAAGAGCCAAACAACTTGGATTCAAGACCCTAGCGGTCTCACTATCTCTATCTGAAGTGAGTTCATTGTTTGCAATGTTTCCTAATATATCCTCTTCAGTCGTGGTTGGTTATAAGTATCCCCTGTCATATTGACTGATACTATTGAGACAGAGCATGATTAATTACGTGCCTTTCTCTCGCTATCCTAGTCCTGAGGTTTGTTTCTGACCCGGACTCCATGGTCCATTCTTAATCTGAATGCCCCCTGTGGGTACAATGATAATGTTTGTTGTGTCGATTTAATTTATTTATTTTGACACGGGTTTTTTAATCTCAATTCTACAGATAGGACAGCCCCAACTCATCCCCTTCCCGTACCTGTCCTGATGAAGACCCCTCTAAAGGACTCAATCTAGCCTACTTATTGGGGTCGAAACGTCGACGAGTTCTTCTTGTTTCTCCCGGCACATTCCCTGTATTATGTTTATTCTTATATGTGACCGTAGAATGTCCTCATGAAAATTGGATTCTCAAATTATGCCATAATTGATGTTGGCCCTTTTTGTGTTTGTAAAACAGTTGTGATTATGCTTTGAAAATTGTAAATATCTATTCCGTTTGAAGTCTGTGTACTTTGCTAGACTTTCTCACCACCTTTGAGCACTACCCCCTCCTTTCCCTTTTCCTTTCCTATCCAGGGGCTTTATATTGTTCAAACTTGAATGTATTGGTTCTTTGATTCATACGAAATGTTGTTAAATAAATGACAACATTTGCTTTTTGAATAACTCCTTGGTTATTGTATGATTATTTTTGTTTTATTAACTTTAGTCGTGTGTGTGTTTGACCCGACACTTCCTCCTTGCGGGGACCCCTTATTTACATTTACTGCATTTAACAAAGGCGCCCTTAAATGCAGATACTGTGATCAGCTACTTTCCTGTGGGGAGCAAAGTGTTCTGCTCATGGTTCGAGCATTGGAGAAAAATCACTGCCGTTACCAGCCCTAATTTTTGTTGTTGTTTTTTTTGCTCCTGTTGAGCAGTTTCCATTCCCTGTTTTTGCTGTAGTTCTAAAAAAAGAAAAAGAAAGAAAAAAAAAGTTCTTTTCAGAACTACCTCTAATTCTCATCAAAAAGCTATATTCTTAAAAAAATGAAAAAGAGTAAGTGAAGTGGAGTGCATTGATAAATGAAAGGAAAATGAGTAAGAAAGAACAGAAAAGTATGAGAGGAGAAAGGAAGTAAAGTAGGGGGACTGAAACAAGGGAACGAAAGTAAGGAGAAGGAGAGTGAACATGGGGAATGTGGTTATTCAAACAAAATGTAGAAAAGGAACGGGGGTGTGGAAGGATAAAAAAAGATGCATTGCTGGAGTTGCATCCTTTTTGTGACACTCTCCAGCAATGCATCACTTTTGCGCTTACAGATACGTCTGAAATACTGACGTATCTAAAAGTACTTGCGACATAATACGTCATATATTTAATATGACGCATGAGTAGAAGTCTGAAGGCCTCATTTATGAGGCCATGCGTCACTTTTACGCCACCGGTGCGTCACTTTTTGTGAAGCACCAGTGCTGTTAAAAATGCACCTTATTCAGTCATATTTACAAAGTGACGCATCTAGGTGCATGCATCACTTTGTAAACCCCTGCGCCACATTCTACCTACGTCAGGTGTAATGTATGCAAAAGGGACATATTGACGCAAGAAAGGGTCGTACGGGTGACGCAGTAAAATCTATGAGATATCACTACGTCACTTTTATGACGCTGTTGCGTCCAAATCTTGCGCCTGTTTCACAGCAGGCGTAAGACTGGTGCAGGTCCTTTCACATGGGGCCTGGCCCCATGTGAAAGGATGCATTCCTGGAGTTGCATCATTTTTGTGACAGACTCCAGCAATGCATCACTTTTGCGCTTACAGATACGTCTGAAATACTGACGTATCTAAAAGTACTTGCGACATAATACGTCATATATTTAATATGACGCATTAGTAGAAGACTGAAGACCTCATTTATGAGGCCATGCGTCACTTTTACGCCACCGGTGCGTCACTTTTTTTGATGCACCAGTGCTGTTAAAAATGCACCTTATTCAGTCATATTTACAAAGTGACGCATCTAGGTAGATACGTCACTTTGTAAACCCCTGCGCCACATTATACCTACGTCAGGTGTAATGTATGCAAAATGGGTATATTGACGCAAGAAAGGGTCGTAGAGGTGACGCAGTGAATGGACGGGGTTTTCCCCATGCTACGCTCCCCGGTACGCTCCCTGTAGGTAGATGCGTCATTTTTTTAACCTCTGCGCCACATTATACCTCTTTCAAGTGTAATGTACACAAAGGGGTCATTTCTCCACAAAAAGACCTCATTTATGAGGCCAATGCGTCACTTTTACGCCACCGGTGCGTCACTTTTTGTGACGCACAAGTGCTGTTAAAAATGCACCTTATTCAGTCATATTTACAAAGTGACGCATCTAGGTACATGCATCACTTTGTAAATCCCTGCGCCACATTCTACCTACGTCAGGTGTAATGTATGCAAAACGGACATATTGATGCAAGAAAGGGTCGTAGAGGTGACGCAGTAAAATCTATGAGATATCACTACGTCACTTTTATGACGCTGTTGCGTCCAAATCTTGCACCTGTTTCACAGCAGGCGTAAGACTGGCGCAGGCCCTTTCACATGGGGCCTGGCCCCATGTGAAAGGATGCATTGCTGGAGTTGCATCATTTTTGTGACAAACTCCAGCAATGCATCACTTTTGCGCTTACAGATACGTCTGAAATACTGACATATCTAAAAGTACTTGAGACATAATACGTCATATATTTAATATGACGCATGAGTAGAAAACTGAAGGCCTCATTTATGAGGCCATGCGTCACTTTTACGCCACCGGTGCGTCACTTTTTGTGACGTACCAGTGCTGTTAAAAATGCACCTTATTCAGTCATATTTACAAAGTGACGCATCTAGGTAGATACGTCACTTTGTAAACCCCTGCGCCACATTATACCTACGTCAGGTGTAATGTATGCAAAATGGGTATATTGACGCAAGAAAGGGTCGTAGAGGTGACGCAGTGAATGGACGGGGTTTTCCCCATGCTACGCTCCCCGGTACGCTCCCTGTAGGTAGATGCGTCATTTTTTTAACCTCTGCGCCACATTATACCTCTTTCAAGTGTAATGTACACAAAGGGGTCATTTCTCCACAAAAAGACCTCATTTATGAGGCCAATGCGTCACTTTTACGCCACCGGTGCGTCACTTTTTGTGACGCACAAGTGCTGGTAAAAATGCACCTTATTCAGTCATATTTACAAAGTGACGCATCTAGGTACATGCATCACTTTGTAAATCCCTGCGCCACATTCTACCTACGTCAGGTGTAATGTATGCAAAACGGACATATTGATGCAAGAAAGGGTCGTAGAGGTGACGCAGTAAAATCTATGAGATATCACTACGTCACTTTTATGACGCTGTTGCGTCCGAATCTTGCACCTGTTTCACAGCAGGCGTAAGACTGGCGCAGGCCCTTTCACATGGGGCCTGGCCCCATGAGAAAGGATGCATTGCTGGAGTTGCATCATTTTTGTGACAAACTCCAGCAATGCATCACTTTTGCGCTTACAGATACGTCTGAAATACTGACATATCTAAAAGTACTTGCGACATAATACGTCATATATTTAATATGACGCATGAGTAGAAAACTGAAGGCCTCATTTATGAGGCCATGCGTCACTTTTACGCCACCGGTGCGTCACTTTTTGTGACGCACCAGTGCTGTTAAAAATGCACCTTATTCAGTCATATTTACAAAGTGACGCATCTAGGTAGATGCGTAACTTTGTAAACCCCTGCGCCACATTATACCTACGTCAGGTGTAATGTTTGCAAAATGGGTATATTGACGCAAGAAAGGGTCGTAGATGTGACGCAGTGAATGAACGGGGTTTTCCCCATGCTACGCTCCCCGGTACGCTCCCTGTAGGTAGATGCGTCATTTTTTAAACCTCTGCACCCCATTAAACCTCTTTCAAGTGTAATGTACACAGAGGGGTCATTTCTCCACAAAAAGACCTCATTTATGAGGCCATGCGTCACTTTTACGCCACCGGTGCGTCACTTTTTGTGACGCACAAGTGCTGTTAAAAATGCACCTTATTCAGTCATATTTACAAAGTGACACATCTAGGTAGATGCATCACTTTGTAAACCCCTGCGCCACATTACACCTACGTCAGGTGTAATGTATGCAAAAGGGACGTATTGACGCAAGAAAGGGTCGTAGAGGTGACGCAGTAAAATCTATGAGATATCACTACGTCACTTTTATGACGCTGTTGCGTCCAAATCTTGCGCCTGTTTCACAGCAGGCGTAAGACTGATGCAGGCCCTTTCACATGGGGCCTGGCCCCATGTGAAAGGATGCATACCTGGAGTTGCATCATTTTTGTGACAGACTCCAGCAATGCATCACTTTTGCGCTTACAGATACGTCTGAAATACTTACGTATCTAAAAGTACTTGCGACATAATACGTCATATATTTAATATGACGCATGAGTAGAAGACTGAAGGCCTCATTTATGAGGCCATGCGTCACTTTTACGCCACTGGTGCGTCACTTTTTGTGACGCACCAGTGCTGTTAAAAATGCACCTTATTCAGTCATATTTACAAAGTGACGCATCTAGGTAGATGCGTCACTTTGTAAACCCCTGTGCCACATTATACCTACGTCAGGTGTAATGTATGCAAAATGGGTATATTGACGCAAGAAAGGGTCGTAGAGGTGACGCAGTGAATGAACGGGTTTTTCCCCATGCTACGCTCCCCGGTACGCTCCCTGTAGGTAGATGCGTCATTTTTTAAACCTCTGCACCGCATTAAACCTCTTTCAAGTGTAATGTACACAGAGGGGTCATTTCTCCACAAAAAGACCTCATTTATGAGGCCATGTGTCACTTTTACGCCACCGGTCCGTCACTTTTTGTGACGCACCAGTGCTGTTAAAAATGCACCTTATTCAGTCATATTTACAAAGTGACGCATCTAGGTACATGCATCACTTTGTAAACCCCTGCGCCACATTCTACCTACGTCAGGTGTAATGTATGCAAAAGGGACATATTGACGCAAGAAAGTGTCGTAGAGGTGACGCAGTAAAATCTATGAGATATCACTACGTCACTTTTATGACGCTGTTGCGTCCAAATCCTGCGCCTGTTTCACAGCAGGCGTAAGACTGGTGCAGGCCCTTTCACATGGGGCCTGGCCCCATGTGAAAGGATGCATTGCTGGAGTTGCATCATTTTTGTGACACACTCCAGCAATGCATCACTTTTGCGCTTACAGATACGTCTGAAATACTGACATATCTAAAAGTACTTGCGACATAATACGTCATATATTTAATATGACGCATGAGTAGAAAACTGAAGGCCTCATTTATGAGGCCATGCATCACTTTTACGCCTCTGGTGCGTCACTTTTTGTGACGCACCAGTGCTGTTAAAAATGCACCTTATTCAGTCATATTTACAAGCATTCATTTTCACTACTAAAACCCATTGTTTTGCACTAAAATCGTTTTTCAATTAACATTTTAGAAACACTGCACAGATCCTATATATAAGCATTCATTTTCACTACTAAAACCCATTGATTTGCACTAAAATCGTTTTTCAATTACCATTTTAGGAACACAACACAGGTCCTATGTGCTTCTTAATCCGAACTCTCTATCTAAATGAATCATAACTCACCTTTACAAATGCTTTAGGAGATTCACAACAGTGTCAGATACACACACCAATATTTCTTTAGCAGAGCAAAAGGTATATTCTCCAGGCACTGCAACCATTAATGGCACTGAAAACCTCTAATTGTACCCACATATTGCTCATGGTAACCAATCAAAACTCTTCCCTCTGTATTTTCAAACCAACACCCTTCCCCCCTTAGACCTTTCTACCTGTTACCATAGCAACTCCCTCCTCACTGAGCTCTCAGGTTTAAAAGTTTATTCTACAATGTTGCAAATCACCTCAGCAAGGATGTTTGACCTGCGAATACACCAGCTTATCTGGTGCAATGTTTCTTAAAATGACTTTTTTTTAACCATTCAAATTACTTCTTACACAGAACACAACCATGCACCCTAACTTACAGTTTTCAACTATCTCAATCTACCAATCATTGGTTGTGATTCAAGAGCACTGAAACTCCACAGGTTTTTTTTTGCAAACTCCTACTGTTCCAACTGCCATTTTATTCCTACACTTCATCTGACTGCACCAGAACCTCCTCTACCATGTATTCTGTCTGGATTATTGGACATAGCTATATCCACTGGGCTCAAAGGTATGGAGCTACCAGAAATTTTCACAACCTTGATTTACCAAATGTGAACATTAAATGGATTGGCCAGAGAGGATTGAGATGTCACCAATTGATACCATTGGTGAAAAACTTTTTGCATTTGCCACACCCTAACCTCATAATTCTGCACTGTGGTGGAAATGACTTAGGCACTTTGACTGGGGTAGGTCTGGAAATGCTTTTAAAGGACACCTTTGAACAATTTTCCTCAAACTGCCTTGGTATTTTCCAATGTATGTTTCTGCTTTCCTGACATACTATGGTATGGATTCCATATACCACAATAACTTCTATAACAACATGCTAGATATCTACATAAAAAAAGGTGTACATTGAATTTAAGACTCTGCATTGGTACCTACATGTTGGTACTTACTTCACCCACACAACACAACAACTCTATTCAGAGCTACCCTACCCCTAAGCACTTTAAATTATTATGTTACTCTTTCACTGGGTTTTCCCTGTGGTACGCTCCCCGGTACGCTCCCCGGTGCGCGTACCGGGCGCTCCCCCCGCGAAAACCGAAAAAAATTAAAAAAACTTTTTTACCCGAGGGACCCTTTTATGGCCCCCACATCAAACCTAGGGGGTCAGGGGGGTCTACCCTGCCCCCTTTTGGTTATTTCCCCCTTTGTTTTTACCACCTCTTGTGTCTCGATCCTACCGAGACACAAGATGGCGGCCGCTCCGGACTGTTTCGAATGTTTACAGACACCCGAGAGCCAATCAGCTTTCCGTACGCAAGTAGCGTGGCGCGCCCGGAGCGCTCCCTGGTGCGCGTACCGGGGCGCGGCTATAGATATATACATTTTTTTGAACCTAAATTACTCAAAATCCTCTGGAGCACATATCTTGAGACATAGCAAAGGCACATCGGGCTACCAGTCCCTACAATTTTGCCAAGTTTGGTGAAAATCCATTCAGCCGTTCGAGCTAAAAGTGCGACCGACCGCCCTATGGAAATTAACATGGGGAAAACACGTTTTGGGACCCCCATTTATCTCGGCCCCCACTTCACGAATCCCCCCTAAACTTTCAGAGAAGGACCGGAGCCCCACGAGGCAAAGTTGCTGAAAAATTCAGGCAGATTCCTCAACCGGCGCCAAAGTTATTCCTAATAGAATGTTGCGATTTCCCTATGGAAATCAATCCTAACTATAACTACCTACTGGCGACCGCCAGTAGGTAATATAAATATATATATATATATATTACCTACTGGCGATAGCCAGTAGGTATATATATTTAGGATTGTTTTCCATAGGGAAATCGCAACATTCTATTGGGAATAACTTTGGCGCCGGTTGACGCATCTTCCTGAAATTTTCCTTAACTTTGCCTCGCGGCGCTCCGCTCCTTCCCTGAAAGTGTGGAGGGGATTCATCAAGCGGGGGCCGAGATAAAAGGGGGTCCCAAAACGTGTTTTCCCCATGTTAATTTCCATAGGGCGGTTGGACTCACTTTTAGCCCGAACGGCTGAATGGTTTTCCACCAAACTTGGCAAAATTGTAGGGACTGGTAGCCCGATGTGCCTTTGCTATGTCTCAAGATATGTGCTCCAGTGGTTTTTACGAAAATTAACTTTGAAAAAATATATATTGGGCTACATTGGGCTATATATATGTTAGAGCCCAAATGTAGCCCAACGTAGCCCAATGTAGCCCAAAGATGGCCACCAGAGACAAAAAAAAAAAATGTAGCCCAAATATCAGCCAGATGTAGCCCAACTATAGCCCAATGCCAGAATGTCCCAGAGTGTTCTAAAGAACAACTAGAGCGCTAACAGTCTTACTTATGACAAAAGTATGGCACACCTGAAGTCATCTTGATTGGAATAAAGTGTTAACACTTAAAACATTTAATTTGCAAAATGAACAAAATGAGGGGGTTCATTTTGCCATAGAAATTATGATTAGTGCTGAAGAAAGAAAAATTAGGGCACATTTTGAGTGACTTCTCAAATCCTCTTATATTTCATTAAATAAATTCTGATATGCAGTCTCCCAAGATTGCCACCAGAGACAAAAGAGCCCAAATGTAGCCCAAATATCAGCCAGATGTAGCCCAACTATAGCCCAATGACAGAATGTCCCAGAGTGTTCTAAAGAACAACTAGAACGCCAACAGTCTTACTTATGACAAAAGTATGGCACACCTGAAGTGATCTTGATTGGAATAAAGTGGTAACACTTAATACATTTAATTTGAAAAGGAACAAAATGAGGGGTTTCATTTTGCCATAGAAATTTTATATATATATATATATATATATATTCACTGAAAAAACCATAGGTTACACACCAGTTATAGTTAGGAATTAGCATTTAAAAAACCTTTGAAATTCACTGAAAACACCATAGGTTTCACACCAGTTATAGTTAGCTGGAAATTTTACTCGCATAAAACCATTGAAATTCCCATGTTATAGTTAGTTGGACTCACTATAACTTGCACGTCTGCAATGCACTGCTGATGACGTCACATATTACATCACTCATGCATATATTTAAATATTTAAACATTACTCGCTAATATATGTATTCACTAAGATACACTTAATAAGCCAGTTAACCAATCAATTTTTTCTTAAAAACACTGAAAAAACCATAGGTTTCAGGCCTTATATAGTTAGGAATTAACATTTAAAAAACCTTTGAAATTCACTGAAAAAACCATAGGTTTCAGGCCTTATATAGTTAGGAATTAGCATTTAAAAAACCTTTGAAATTCACTGAAAAAACCATAGGTGTCAGGCCTTATATAGTTAGGAATCAGCATTTAAAAAACCTTTGAAATTCACTGAAAAAAACATAGGTTTCAGGCCTTATATAGTTAGGAATTAGCATTTAAAAAAACCTTTGAAATTCACTGAAAAAAACATAGGTTTCAGGAGTTATATAGTTAGGAATTAGTTTTTAAAAAACCTTTGAAATTCACTCAAAAAACTATAGGTTTTAGTGGTGTTATAATTAGCTGGACATTTTACTCATACAAAACCAATGAAGTTGTACTAACTATATTTCATGCATCCGCAATCCACTGCTGATGATGTCACATATTAGATCATTCATGACATGGTCAGTGACATCACTGATGACATCTCAAATGACATCACTGATGACATCACTGATGACATCATCCACGTGACAGTCACATACACCTTTTCATACACTATTACAATTTTTCATCACTGTTTGTAAAATACAGAGTATCATATTTAAATCCATTCTCACAGCAATACAAGTATCTAAAAATCCACTCAGTGATTCATAGATGTATACACACATCTAATCACTTACCTATGGATTCACTCATACATGCTGTCAATGAACAATAGAACACTACCAACAACAATACACTTTCACACTCCCATACAAATACTCAGTTAACTAATCAATAACTAATATAGACTTTCACATAGCTAGTAACCAACTGTAGAATCAGTTTACTCAACAACTGACAAAGTGATACAGATATTCACACAGTTTAGTCACTATCCACTATATTTAGTGAGACATTATAAATTGGTCAAGAAAACAGTCAATTACACTGCTACTAAATCCTCCATCCAAACATTTATTTATATATATCCACTCATTATTCAATGTAAATTGCTATATATATATTGCATATTTAAATAACGAAGCAAACCACATTCACTGGATGATGTCATCAGTGATGTCATCAGTGATGTCATTTGAGATGTCATCAGTGATGTCACTGACCATGTCATGAATGATCTAATATGTGACATCATCAGCAGTGGATTGCGGGTGCGCGAAATATAGTTAGTACAACTAACTATATAGGAGCAATTTCATTGGTTTTGTATGAGTAAAATGTCCAGCTAACTATAACACCACTAAAACTTATATTTTTTTGAGTGAATTTCAAAGGTTTTTTAAAAACTAATTCCTAACTATATAACTCCTGAAACCTATGGTTTTTTCAGTGAATATATATATATTTCAAACCCAGCACTATGCGGAGCACACTGAGGGATGTGAACCAATCAAATTTGCATGCAGAATGACGAAATAAAAGAGTGCCTTGCCTGTTATGCTCCTTAAAAAGCCCCTGATGATAATGTGCCAGATATCTCTTCAATCTACTAGAGAGGGTGTGGTCAGAACGGATTCCAGAACTGAACAGCGCAGGGAATCTGGCAAGAAACATGATTCCTTTCCGCTACACGAATCCTACTAAGGAACGAAAATGCTTTTAAAATAGGAAAGCTAACAGACACCCACTATGGGATGATTTGTGCTCGGAGTGAAACTTTAATTCCCAGCATGCAGCATTTTCAAACCCAGCACTCCGCGGAGCCCACTGAGGGATGTGAACCAATCAAATGTGCATGCAGAATGAAGAGATAAAAGAGAGCCTTGCCTGTTATGCTCCTTAACAAGTCTCTGATGATGGTGTGTCAAACATCGAAACGCGTCAGGCAATGGAGTTTTTATTGTGATGTTAAAAGGAGCCAGCAAGTGAAAGCCAGATGGCTGGCTCCCTGCTGTGTGCCCTTCTAAGATTTCAGATATTTGTTGGACAATATATATATATATAGATTCCAAATGTCTATCCCATATATCTGGAACAGGCTCCAGCACACTCAGATTCATGATACGTAATATTTATTGCGGTGATGCAGCAGAAGCTGGGAGAAATTGTATTCATCCTTAAAGATATTGCTATTTCTGTACCACTTTACTTTTTTATGATTAGCCATTCGGGACCATGAGAACTCAATAATCACCCACAATAATAGGCCGTCCAATGGATCTATATGTAGATCTAATAGGGACTTGGTAATTGAAGGACAGATATATTTCCCCTCATGAAGACCTTAAAATGAACGAAATGTCTTACGTAATACCAAATGTCATAATAAGTACAAATGTTGTAAAAAACTAAAAATAATGACAAACTCTGAAGTACTTATCAAGTCACTTTATCTAGGTTTTTCAGAATATGAATGATCAGCACATGAAAACATTAGTAAGTATTATAGCGTTCTTCATAAACAAATGTTACAGGTAAATCACTAATATAAAACACAATTTTACATTACGTTCCACACAACATCAATAACGGGCAATTGAGTGGAGAGAGAGACACACAAGGAAAAATATTTCATTGCCAATATAAATATGCAATTTAATTTCATACAAACCTAGAGAAATAGTACACAGTGTCTAATGAGAAAGGAAGCTAACCTCTTGGACAAAAAGGTATAGTAAGAGCAACATCATCACCCGATGAAGTGCAAGGTTTTCAGGACTGTCTCAGTCAGGTTTAGCAAGGAAAGCAGCCAGCTAGAGTAGCATAGAGGAAACAACAGCAAAACTCTCCTCTCATTGAAACAGCTACTATAAAAAAATATCTTTTTACACAAATATTTATACCCTAAATATTAATGTCCAATCTCCTAAAAGTATCATTCATAGCTTCTTCTCGTTTTCATTGGTTTTCAGAATAAGGTGATCATCTGAACATACTAGCTGGACAAAGTTCATTGAAGAAATTCATTGTTAGCTCTAATGAAGTCATACTTCCGTGGAAGCAGGAAAACATTTTGCAACATTATCCACATCCCTGCGTACGTTTCACTGGTTTGTAACTTTTGTCCGAGTCCATTCACAGTAAATAATCAAGAGGAAATTGCTTGAGAATAATTTATGCACAGCTAAACAAACTAATACAGCAACTTAAAACTAGTGAAGGACAAAATAAATTTTCTTCCACTGCCTACATTTTGAGAAAAGACAAATATCATTTAAGAAAGTATTCAGGCCTTCAAAGGATTTTGTAATGTATCTCTCTCTAAGAAAATAAAACACTTTTCAGTTACTAGGATAATTTCATAAAAGATCATAATGGCATAATTTTCTATTATATCCACAAATATTATTCAAATTAGTTCCATTATTAATTATTTGTCTCTTTTACATTATAAGTAAAGAAAAATAAGCGTTATTGCATAACATTTTTCATAAGCATTTTCTATTTTTTATTTCCATTTCTCTCTCTCTCGTAAATGTCTTAGTTCACATAAAGAAAGTTTAATTATACACGCTTTTCACACGTTTAATGTTACTTTCATTTTTCTGCATATGTTGTGCTTCATTTTGCACTTTTTCACTAATACTTCTAACATGTGCTTTGTTTTGCACTTATTCACTACAAATTGGTCACCCATGTTAATAGTTTTTCACACTATTAGTCATTGTTTTATTAGGAAGACAAATATGAGTAAATTTAATCAAGCAGGATTTTCATTTCGTAAAATCATGCTTCATCCATCCCCTATTTCCTGGCGACTCAAGCCATCATATAATCCACAAATTCAAATTACAATCTGATTCTCATTTCAAAAAGAAGTAGTTTTCATCTGTTTCAACCTAATACCCTCGACATCTCTCAATACTTCATAATAAGCTCCTTTCATTTTTTCCATCTCTATTTCTTCTTTTTTCCTTTATCTTGCTCAGTTTAGTCTCTGTTGGCTTATTTTGAAATTTGTAAATTAGAATTACCATTAGTATGCCAATAACTATAGAAATGATAGGTGTTAGTATTCTCCCTAACAAGCTGTTACTTAGTAATGTCAAATCAAATCAAATCAAATACAGCTTTATTCGATTGCTATTTCAGACAATCATAAAAGCACAATTAAAAAACATATATATAGTTAAAAATAGCAAACATCGTATATAAATACAGTGCTAAATCCATTCAATGTACAGAAAGTTAATGATCATTAAAACTATAAAAGAAGATCAAAGAAAGAAATAGGAAGAAAAGCTAGGGTCATACAATATTTAAATTAATTAATGCTACAATACCTTTTTGTTGACATATGACCGTTAGATTTGAGTTATCGTCTTTTTCCTAAAGTTAATTACGTGCTTTAAAAACATTGCTATCTTCCACATAATATGTACATTATAAAAGAATTGTAGAGCAATGTATGTTGGCCTACATTGTCTAATCCCCATACATTTTAAAATAGAAAGAATCCACTCCTTTCTCTGTACTTTATAAAGTTTACAGAACATTAGCACATGTATGGTGGATTGCTCTGAGTGATTATCACATGTACATGAATGCAGTTGTTGGGTCCAGTCATTCATTGTTGGTAAGCTCACAATTCTGTGGAAGATTCGCAGTCTATATCTCATTAATAAATAGAGATCATAACCCATAGGAACATCTTTCAGGTATGGTTGAATATTAAAAGTAAATGAAATCTGTTCATTATGTTGGACACTGGGTTTTTAAATCTGAGATGACAATCTTAGATTTCCCAGGTGCTGTAGAGCCTCCTTCTTTAAATTCTTTCTCCTAATATTTTGCAGAGTACTGGGGTCTGAAAAGTACTTGGGGGGTCTCATACCCAGTTTCCTTGAGAGGTTGACCATGGCAGTAGTGGTTCTAGTAAAAGCAAGTTTTTTTACTGCTACTGCTGGAGTCCATACATCTTTTTCATGAAAAAGTATACCAAGGTACGAGAATCTCCTTGTGGGCTCAATCTTTTGTCTGTCCACAAACATCCTTGCACATTTGGCTACCACACCCACACTTCATACCAAATGTCTTGAAAATGTTTACCCTAAGACCAAGGTCTTTCATAAAATTAGAAAAATTGTCAAGCACCCTCTGTAGGCCAACCTGCGTTCGGGACATTAAAACCGCAACGCCAGCGTAAAAAAGAGCAGGAATAAGACATCCCATTATCTGGGGAAAATCATAGATACTCTTGAATATTGCTTGTTCCAGAATGTTGATGTAAAGGTTAAAAAGGAAGGGGGCAAGAATGCAGCCTTGTCTGACCCCCCTCTTAATGGGGAATGGGTCAGTAAGTTCCCCACTCAGACTGAATCTAATTTGGCCTTGAGCATTATATATAGGCGTCTGAGAAAGATATTGAAGCATCCACTCCCCTCACTGTCAGAATCTCCCAAAGTTTCTCATGTTGCACCGAATCAAATGCAGCAGTGAGGTCTACAAAAGCAAACAATAACCTGCCCCCCTTCACCTGTGTATACTTCCCTATTAGAATGGCTAGATTCAAACTCTGCTCAATAGTTTCAAGACCCTCCCGAAATCCATATTGGATGTCGGACAAAACTTTATTTTCCTCTTGCCAGGTCTGTAGTCGCTCAAAATTATTCGTCCCACAATTTTGACAAGGGAATCCAGAAGAGAGATGGGCCTATAACAGCCCGGGTCCTGACAATTTCCCTTTTTTTAAATGGGTACGATCACTGAAGCAGTCCACGTAACCAACAAAGGAGCAGAGCAGTAGGCGTTAATTACTCAGGTGACCATAGGGTCCCATAAAGCCTGATTAGCTTTGAATAGATCGACCGGGACCCCATCTGGGCCTGGTGCTTTACCGCCAAAACTAGCATTGATTGCTCGGTTTACTTTGTCTAGGGAGAACTCAAGGTTACAGTGTTGCCTAATGGGATCTAATAAAAATTGTTCTGTAACAGCTTCATCATTATCGTCAGATTCATATACCCTAGTAAAATAATCCACCCAAAGGTCCTCGCAAATAGTGATTTCCATGGACAGGCCATCTTTTGGGTTCCGATAGGGTGCTTCGGAATCTGATCCCAAACTTAGGGGCCCATTAGGATGGTGGGAGGTTTGCCCCCGCCAGACCAGGTGGTCACCGACGGCCTGGCGAGGGCAATCCGCCCGCCATCCGCTCCAGAATGACCCCCCGCCATATTAGTATGGCTGGGGGGTCCGCGGCAGACGGAAATATCGACCGCCGCTTCTCCGCCCAGGTCGCCTTGCGACCGGGGCTGAAAAGGGTTTATTTGGTGGCGGTGTCTATCAGACACCGCCAGCCATATTAGGATGGGCCTTTGAAGATGCTTGCGGTCTTTACTATGGCTGGGCCCCCATGGTGAAGGCGAGGTGGGGGATGTACATCGGGGGTACCCCCTGCATTTGCATACACTATGCAGCAGTCGCCACGCGGTGTCTGCCGCTTTGTTTATGCAGATGCATCCAATGCATTCATAACATTGCGGCAGGTGCCGGTGTGAACACCACCCGCCGCAATGTTATGAGTCCTTGATGCGCCCGCCAGTGTGGCGGGCGCATCATAATAGCCATGGCGGGACCGCCGGTCTGATCGCGGGCGGTCCCGTTTTGCACGGGGGCGGCGGGCGGGTAAAGTCCGCCCGCCATCCTAATGGGGGCCTTAGTAATGAAAGTCAATTACTTACTGGGGAAAAACCCGTACCAAGATTTCCCATTCACTATCAACCTTCAGTTCAGGTAAATCATTACGCAAATGTGTATTGTTGCCGATATATCCCTCTAAATCCTTACTTTGTCAGGAATATATGTGCAACATTGTTGAATATACAATATATTACAGACTCTGCCCTCTTTTGCCAACAATACATCCAGAGCAAGTCAATTTTGCAAAACCTTGGATCTCATAGCCACCATTTCCGTATTAATCATTAGAAACCCACCAGCAATATCTGTTGATAAATAATCAACTACTGTAGACAATTTTCGGATTTTATGTGAGTTAAAAATTACTTCAATTGAAGGCATCAATGCACCAAAAATATCTCCCTCTATTTCCCCTGCACTTATTCCCCTTTTTCTCCTTGTTAGTTTCTTTTCACTGGGTTAAGGATTTTCATTCACATGATAGATGTTTGGGAAAACTATTCCCAAATAACATCACCCATACCAATGCTGTAGAAATCTGTAATAATCATTTCTACCACTCACATAATAAACTCCAGGATAAACAGGGTCAGTACCACCTCTCAATCCCCAACTCCTGTGATTAGGAAAGTATGTTCACATTCACTAGAACCAATGAAATAATAGTTATCTTCACTCTTTTGTTGTAGTAAACAAAGCTTTCCCTTGTAATGTCAGTCTAATGGCATTGCAGTATATGTCTCACCTTAATTATAATCCCCCTCCCTGTGAGCCCAAGGAGGTATATAGTGTTTTATTCTTCAGCCTTTTTCTTAAAATCATGTTACCTATCTTCTACAGTATTTTTGAATTCTATTTCTACATTATGTAATCTACAGGTCAGAATATTTCGATGTGCATATACAGCATTTATGGTTTCAGTCGTGTGTAAAACTTCTCCCATATACTCAGCATTTATTGCACTACTCACTATATTCATATTCTTTTTAGTAGGATCTTCTGAAAATACTAAATCATAATTGGAGTAGAAGTACTGAAACAGATTCTTCCCATAGAATAAGCTTGTTAGTACATACACTACATGAGATATTGTATGTTAATGGAAAGTGATGATAAGTCACTCCTTCTGAGATAGACAATGGTAATTGCTTGCACACATATCAGTCTCTAGCATCCATAATATCAACGTGCTCATGCAACAATTTTGTAAACACATTTAATGAAAAATCAGTAATAGAATTATCTTGGTGTAGGTCACTTCCTATTAATTCTTTAATGTTAGTCTCCGGATCCTCTTTAAGTTCTTTCTTTATTTTAATTTAAGCAGAAATATCATTATTAGTAATATTAACTTTAGTAGGATACATAAATTAGGTATTATTAAAATTAATATCAACCAAAGAAACAACATTAAAAGAACACATATGAAATAAGCAATACACATCTTTGCCTAATTAAAGCCTGATGTTGATTACCAGTCTCATTTTTAGCCATTTTATAAGTAAATCTATGCAAAAATGAACTAATAAAAAACTGAAAAACCTCTGATAAAATATTTGTATCCCACACTTTTTGAAACTTTTCGTTGAAACCTTAGGTCTCGAAAGGTATTATTTCCTCTCTCTTTAGGGTGGCTCATATGATGAATTGCTTCTGATTTCTACTTCTGAGACGATCGTTGCAGCAGCTAAATATGCCCATTCAGGTGCTGTGTGCTTCTTCTTTGCAACTTTTACTCATTTTGTTCTTCTCACTGTATTTTCTTCACCTTCAGCATCACTTTGCTCAGATTGGCTAGAGATTCCAATTATGGTATTCAGAACTTTTTCATTCTGAGTGTATTTTACTCTGTTGACTCCTTTAGGCCATTTATCACCTTTCTTGTTCTTATTCTTGAAACACCATCTATTTCAGTTGATTTGAAACTTCTTTTAGCAGAATCCCTTTTTTCTTTTTCTTTGATTCTTTCAGGGACTAACTCTCTTTTAGTTTCATCAATGACAGTATTATGAGACCCAGTAGCTTGTGCCCACTTTACTTGATTCTTAGCCTGTTCAGGTTTCTTTCTGTTCACCTTCAACTGACTCTGTGCTTTCAAGTGGACTTTGGACTTTTCTTTTGTGTCTTTCATGTATCCAATTAGGCAAGTCACCAAATTTGTTTGCTGTTGTTACAAGGATTACTTGTTATGACCCATGCCATCAAGGTTCCAAACATGACTTCCTTACATGTTTTTTGATGAGTACCCCCTCTCCAGGGCTCAAATCATAGCCTTGTTCTTGTTGTGTTGTAGTTGTTACTTCTCCAACCTGATGAAACCCAGAACGCACTACATCAGCCAAATCTTTGATATAATCGAGCACCAAGTTATCAGTTATATTCATCATTCGATTTGCTGGGACTGTTGGCTGTCAATTCCTCTTCCCATCACAATTTTGTGTGGGGACAATCCAGTTCTTCTGCTAGGAATACTTCTCAAACTCATCAAGACCAACGGCAATGCATCTGGCCATTTTAGTGATGTAGATGCACAAACCCTAGCAAGTCTAGACTTTATTGTGCGATTTATCTGCTCGACCGAATGTAGCATGTTACATCACATGCTTTTACATCGCATTCTATTACGACAACTTCACCAATCACAACAGAAGAGACCGCCTCGACCACAAAAGGGATCTGCTCAGGAAACCCCCACTGACACCTTCCCATCCACAACTACCACAGAGCAGCCACCACCATCGCACCAGAACTACGACATACCATCAATACCACCTTCCAGATTGGTGTCTTCCCTGATGATTAGAAATTAGCAGAAGTCAGAACCCTGTTCAAGAAGCCCTCAGTAGACCCTACGGACCTAAAAAATTACCGGCCCATCTCTTTCCAACCCTTCGCGGCAAAAGTCGCTGAGGATACTGTCAATGCAGAGCTGACCATGTTAATCAAATGCAGCACCATCCTCGACCACTCTCAATCCGGATTCCACAGCAACCACAGCACCGAGACCGACCTACCCGTCGCACCCTCCTTGCCTGGGCCACACAGCAGCCCTGATTCTACTCGACCTCTCAGCAGCTTTCGACACAGTTTACCACAACACACTCACTGTCAGACAACACAACGCCGGCATACAATGACCTGCTCTCGACTGGATACGATCCATACTCACTAGTAGAAGCCAAAGGATCAGACTGCCTCCCTTCCTCTCTGAACACACAGAAGTCAACTGCAGAGTTCCCCAAGGATTGTCGCTCAGCCCTACGCTCTTCAACATCTACATGGCCCCCCTCACCACCATCATCCAATAGCACAACCTCAATATAGTATTCCACGCCGATGACTTCCAGCTCATCTTCTCCCTCACCAAGGACCCCACCACCACCAGGCTCAACTTCCAGGATGGAATGGAGTATCTCACAGCCTGGATGAGCAACAGCTGCCTAAACTCAACTCAGAGAAGACAGAAGTTTTTTTGTTTTGTTTTTTTTACGAGTTTTAATATAGCGCCTGGTTACCATTAGGCATCCCCGCGCTCATCCAGAACGAGACATCACCACACTAAGCACAAGGATTAGGCAGGAAACAGAAAAGTTTTTAAAAGTTTACGAAACCGTAAAAAGCTCGCTTCCGAGCGCAAGTACAGGGGGAGAAGTCCTCCTCCTTAGAACCACTACTTCAGTAAGGAACAAGACCTTGTGGCCCACCGCCCTCGGCAGGCCCCCCACCCCCAAGGATCACACCAGAAACCTCAGCATCATACTGAATTCCTCCCGCTCCATGAACCAACAGTTTAATCCGTCACCTCCAGCTGCTTCAACACCCTCTGCATCCTCCATAAGACTTTCAAATGGATCCCACCTGAGTCAAGGAAGACAGTCGCCCATGCACTCATCACCAGCAGGCTGTACTATGGAAATGCCCTCTACACCGGCATCAACAAGTCCCTACTCTGCAGACTTCAGACAATACAGCACACTGCCACCAGACTCGTTCTCAGTATCCCCGACACAAACACATCAGCCAACACCTATGAAAACTCAACTGGCTCCCAGTAGAGTAGAGAGTCACTTTCAAAGTACTCATCTACGCCTACAAATGCCTACACAACATCGTGCCCCAATGCCTCAACAACAATTTAGCCCTTCACATACCCAAATGAAACCTCCGATCTGCCAACCTCTTCCTTGTCGTGACCCCACTCCCCAACAGAGCCACAGTAGGGAAACAAGCCTTCGCCTACATCACAGGCAAGACCTGAAACGAGCTCCAAATCCACCACAGAGGCTCCCTCTCCCTGGATACCTTCCTGCATTTTGTTGCTGACAAGTTACACATCTTTGACAGAGACTTTCTGCAATGACTTAAAACTTGGGATTAAATGAATTCTGCTTAAACAATCTAATCATAGCATCTCTACCCATATGTGTAGGACAATGATAGAGTTGTGGCATTTGAGACAATAAACTATCAGGCATTATTGGTCTTCCATCAGTGTAAATCCATACTACATCATCTGCTCTACGTTTACATCCTATTTTGTCCAATTTTCCTTTTCTTCATCACTAGTTGTGTCTTGCAATTATCTAACTTCTTCCCATGTTTCAACAGATGAAAACCTTAGTCTTGTTTCTGTTTGATCAGATCGTTCTTTCAATTGTTCCCCATTTATTGTTATTGAATTTTGTGCACAATAACGTGAAATTTCGTCAGCATATCTATTGCCAACTGTAACATAATCACGTCCATATTTGTGTGCGGAACATTTTACCACCCCCATTTGTGCCAACAATTATAATGCCATCAACAGATCCTTCACACACTCTCCGTTTCATATTGGTGAACCCGACGAGGTGAAAAGTCTGCGTTGGGACCACAACTGCCCAAAATTGTGCACAACTCCAAAACCATATTGACTCTCCGTAAATATGGTTATCCTCATGTGCTTTCCAAAACAACATGCCCTTTTAAGTGCCATTAATTCATCTACCTGAGCTAAACTCATGATGCTTCAATGACATTCGCAACCATACATTTTGCATATGCAGCTCGCAACGTACCTTCTTGATCTCTTGAACATGATCCATCCACAAACATCACAAAATCGGATTCAGACAGAGTTGTATCCTGAATATCAGTTCTAGGTTTCATACACAAGTCAGTAGTATCCAAATAATCATGATCTGCTTCATCCATTACCACTTCACAGCTCAGACTTGGCAACAAGGTTGCTGGATTCAAATTTGTACATCTTGTCACTGTCACATTCTCAGCTCCCAAAATCACTCTTTTAAATTTTGTTAACCGACTGCTTGTATGATGCTGTGTGTGAGCTTGTGTAAACAAAATTTCAACTGAATGTGATACATACACTTTCAAAGGATGTCCCATCACAATTTTTTGCTCTGCTCCAAACTCATGCAAGTAGCAACAACTGCTTTCAAACAACCACATAATGCTGCTGCCACAGGGTCCAACATGGCAGAAAAGTATGCTACTGTTCCGTGCATTTGCGTTAGAACAGAAAGTGTACATCAAGCCCATTCACTGCATAATAATGCAAAATCCTTATTGAAATCTAACATTCCCAAAGCAGGTGCTCGACACAAACTGTCTCGCAACTCCACAAATGCTTACATTCCTCATCCAATTGTATTGGATCTGACTTGTCTTTGTGCGTCAGTCTTTATAATGACTTGGCTATCAAGGACAAACTGTTGATCCACTGTCACAATAACCAATCATTCCCCAAAAAATCCAATTTTTTGGGGAGTTTTTGGTGGATTCATTTGTAAAAGTGTATGAATCTGTTTTTGAGACACTTTCCTGATTCCTTTCTCACATTTGTGACCTAAATAAAGAACTTCTTTTTGGAAAAATTGTAATCTTGTTGGTAACAATTTATGGCCACCTACTCCCAAATGGTTCAGTAGAGCAATTGTATCTGTCACACAAGCCTCTTTTGTTTTTTATGCAACCTATGGATCATCAATGTATTGCACCAGGACTGAGTTTTTAGGCATTATCAAACATTTCTTCAATATCTGATTGAAAGTTGAAGGACTCTCTGCATACCCTTGAGGAACTTGCCACCATGCCAAGACACAGTCCCTGAACCGGAACACAAAAGATATTTACTATTGGAGAGCAAAGATATTGATAAAAATGCTTGACATAAATCAATCACTGTGAACCATTCTGCTTCACAGGAAATTTGATAAAGAATCACAGCTGGATTTGGCACTATTGGACAACAAGGTATTACTATCTGGTTCACTTTTCTCAAATATAGAGCTATGTTGTATTTTCCATTAGGTTTCAATTTCCATAATAGGTGAATTGCATGGACTTCCCAAAATCTCTTTTAAAATACCTTGTTCAATCACCATTTCAAGGTGGACTCATTTTATAAGGTGTTGTTCTTGGGAAGACTGCATTTGGTTTAACTGTAATTTTAATTGGAGCTACTCCTTTCATTATTCCAATATCTTTCCCTGAGAAATACCACACATCAAACAACACCATATCTTTCAACTCAACAGACAACTCATTTACTGTAAATAATGGATGTAAATCATTCACTTTTGTACCCTGCTTTGCCATTTTAAACACTACATTGTCATCTGTTGTATGGAATGCTATTCCATCTGGTGTACAATAAATTAAGCAGTTCATCTTGCAAAGTAAGTCTCATCCCAATGGGTTAACTGGACTTGTATCACACACCATAAATCGGTGTAAATCTTGGAAACTTCCAGTCTGCACTTTCATTGGTTTTGTTACTGGGTTTTTATCAATTTGTTTGAAACACCTACGACTTGGATACTTTCTCTCAAGAGGGGTAGCACCAGTATCTACTAGGAACATAATTGCATTTCTGTCTACCTCGTCATCCACATAGGTAGCATTCTGATCTACCGCTAAGGATGCACAAAGAACGCACTCCTCGTGCCCCTCAGGCACCATCATTGAGATGTGTCTGAATCATTTTCTGGCCACTACATTAAATGCTGTGACGTCACCTGCACATTTGAATTCATTTGATCATTTGTATGGAAACCCACATGTGCATTATATCTCTGTACTTTTTGCATAGGAGCTTGAGGTATCGGAGCTAAAGGCATACCCTGTCCTCTTTGAACTGACACTTGCTGATTCAGATTTTGATTATTCCATTGTATTTGATTCATATAATTAACTCCTGCAAAAACATTATTTGCCAATAGACTCCTACACTCGCGGTTCCAAAGTCCAAACTTGCCGCACGCATTACAAGGCTCCTTCTTCTTCATCTCTTCCTGATTATTTTTACCACTCCCTTGTGGTAACGGTATCATTTGTGCCACACTTTTTCATTTGATACACCTCTCATACTAGTAGTCATCTGAAAACCTTCTACATAATATGTACTCACAAATAATCCCGGGCGTAGTGTGCATAGCGGGGCTACGCCGAGGTCCACAGAGTTAAAAACAAACTCAGTGGAACTCCGCTATGCCACCCACCTGCACCCCCCCATTATAAAAGGAAATTAAACATTATCAAAAAATAATTCTAAAACCACTTAACTGGCATGCGGCATCTCCTGGCTGCCCTCCTCCTCTTCTTTGCTGTCCCGCTAAACCTTGTGAGAGCTGTGCATGCGCATTTCTTGTGAAAAAAACCAATGCGCGGACTCACAAGCATGTGCAGTTCTCACAAGGATTAGCGAGACGGCAAAGAAGAGGAGAAGGGTATCCCGGGAATGCTGCATACCAGGTAAGTGGTTTTAAAATTGTGTTTTAATAATGTTTAATTTCCTTTTATAATGGGGGTCTGGCCAACACCGCTCCGCTGCAGAGTGTGCAGAGATTTGTCTTCTTCTCATTCTCTGCGGAATGCGGAGAAGGCAAATCTCCGCACACTCCACCGGGGGGAGCGGAGGTCTCCGCACAGGGTTACTCACAAATCTTCCCTGCTTTGCTGCATTCATTTGCGCAAGCATTAATTTTTCTTTTAATTTCGTATGCTTTGTGTCAATGTCATCAGTACAATATTTTGCAAAACAAAGAATCTCATCAATCGTTTTGATCTGACAACAAATCACATGCTGCTGAATCATAAGGCTAATTTACAAAATGTCCAATTTCTTGGTCAATGATATTCTCAATTCCACTGTACTGTTTAAACACGTGTAAATGACTTTCATAATAAGCATGTACTGATTCTTTCAATTATTGAGTAGTCCTGTCTGTTTTTACCCAATCTGTTTCTTTTGGTGAAATTTTTCCTTTCAAATAGGTAATGACCTGATTATATTTTTTCAAAACTTCTTCTGAAGGTGTTCCTGTTTTTGAATCTCTTGGATATTCTCTTTTGGCCAATCTACAGCAACTTTACATTCAATCCACAATCTGCTGGAACTACAATGTCAAACAAGCCATCCAAATCCTTCCACAATACTTTTGAAACTTTCACAAACGTCTCTACCTGTATATATATCATTCCACTGTTTTTTCTCTCAATCTTTGTGAATGACAATATATCTTGTCTTGACCATGAGACATGAACAAATCCACCTCCCGGTACTTCTCTCATCTGATATATTATAGCCTCAGTTATTCCCATTCCTGATTCTCTCACAGGATACAATGCTAAAGCCACTGTAGTTGCTGTACTGTCTTCCTTATTTTTAGCCCATCTTCCTTTTCAATTGTCTAATTCTCTCCATTGCTTTAATATGCTAATTAACTCTTTAATTTGCAATCTTTTCCCTGAAGCATTCAGATTCTCCAAATCTCTATCAATAAAACCTAGTCTTAATGTTTTTGTAAAGCTTTAGACTTCTCTACATCAACTCCATCTGTCTGTGCAATCTCAAAAAAGTTTTCATGAAGTGCTTTTGCTTTCTTTGTAACATTTCTACACATAAACAGTAATTTTTCATCCTGATGTTTACCTAATCTGTCTGGGCTAATTGTACCAAGAATCATTTCTTCCAAATCTACTTTTAATTTACTCCCCTCTTCACCTGAATTATTTCTATTCTGTATACTACAACCAGGTGGTATTTCTCTTAGCCATTCATCCAGTTCTTCTGGTGAGGGACCTAATGATTTCTGAATATTTTCACTTGCTCCACTTTTCATTTCTGACGTAGGCGTTAGTTTTTCCTCAATCTGAAATAGCCTCTGTGGGTCTATATTTATATCATGTTTTGGGGTTTCAATAATTATTTCTGAAACATTAACCAACTGTTCTGAATCTCCTGACTCTACACTCACATTTATTCTGGAATTTCCAATTGTGCCTTGTTTAGTCTCATTCAATTTTCTGTATACTACAGGATCTTCATTCATACTTCTATAAGGTATTGTTAAGGCATGTACTTGAGAAATACCTTGCCCATCATTATATAATGGAACTATCCGACTAATAGTTACTGGAACTGACAAAACCTCTGGATTCAAATTCATCTGTGTTATTTTTTGTACTAAATCTTCTCTAACTGAATTTTGATTTTGACTTGCATTTACAAAATGTTTCTATTGAGAAGCTTCTATCTGAATTATGGAGCATTTGGCAAAGAATGTGTCTCTATCCTTTCCTGTTCATCATGACATAGAGGAGGTCTATTCATTAGTAATTCATTTAAAAATTCATCATCTAGCTCATCATTCCCTTCAATCAAATCTATATTATTGGATTACTGTTCTTCAACATTCTTTCTTTTCTCCTTACATTTTTCTCCTTCTTTACATTCTGCTACCATTACCGGAAACATTCTTGCTCCATCTGCTACATCTCTTCTCCACATTTTCATTTGAGCATCCCACTTTGCCTCTGAATATCTACTCACTGTATTTTTGTATTTAGTCTGACTCCTATCTCTTTCTCTTTTGTATGCTTCATGTTCCCATTCTTCAAGAGCTTCATACTGACTGCATAGGTCTAGGAGTAGGTTTCAAATCATTCATCTGTCTTCTCAAATTCTCTACAATTCTAGTATTGAAAGTGCCATTCTCCAGAAACGCTAAAACACATTCTTTCTCAGTGTACTTCATCCAATTTTCTAACCAAGTACATGTATGATAACCCCTCTCTGTATTGTCATATAGGAAGAATGTGTTCCTTCGGGAGTACGGGAACTCCTTCTCTTATAGGTATAGGCTCATATTTGCTAAATTATGTCTTCAACAATTTTGTTATCTTTATAGTTATTTTATTCTAATTCTAGATTAGATAAGTAAATCTCCAATGATTGTTCTTCCATATTATGATGTTCTACCACAAACCAGAATCATCTTTACTTGTCCAATTCCAGTGCAGTTCACAAAAACCAACCAATACCGAGGCGGCACTTCTGTGACGATTTCACATCAACCATCCAATACCAGCGCAGCGCTTCTAAAAGGAAACAATCCAATGTTATTCATATACTCTAAGAAATCCTCTTGTTTCCAACAAAATCTCGTCCAGCGCAAATTTACTCTCTGGACTTCCCCAGGTGTGCTCTCTGAAGTGACCCAAATAAGCTCCCACTATTTTTCACTCTCTCAAGATTCCCTGTGCAATACCGACAACTTGCTCAGCACTGCATCAACAGCAGACAACACAATTCCACTTAGTGTATGCCACACTAAGGGCCCGATTACGATTGCAGTGAATCCGCATCCTCCGGACCGGCGGAAGCCACCGCCGGCCCGGAGGATGCGGATTCACCACTGCGGTGTGTTGGAAGACCCCCCGCCAGATTAGGATGGCTGGGGGGTCATCGGCGGACGGGTAGACCGACTGCCGCTTTTCCGCCGCGATACCGCATGTTAAAAAGCGGTGTGTAAGCAAAATGTGTGCAAAAAGAGGCTATGTGCAAACAGGATATGTGCAAAAGAACTAATCTGAAATAAAACCCGTTATCTCATTTTTACAGTAACTCAAAATTGATATAACATTTGATATAAAATTAATACCATATGCACCAAAAGGAAGGTCAGCTCTCTGATGCCTACATTTAGTTCTGGAATTAAGTCCCAGAGGGCTAAGAGCCCTAATGTGTCCTTGAACATTACCATAGGCAAGGTTGGCTAAATCAACACAAATCTCATGCTATCACAGGATTATTGCACGTTCTGTTATATCTTAAAACACAGCTCAACACCCACAGCTAAAAATTAGACCCGATGAACCTATTGCACCACCCCACTCACATCAAGAGAAGAGCAAATTTAAAGCCCCTCAAAGAATGAAGGAACATCTTTTACATTTGAATGCCCTACACATCTGAATTAGATTTCAAGAAAATCAAGCATAACTGCATAATTGATATAACAACCCCCAGTGAAGATAATTAATAAAACGTATTCTAATATTCAACCCACAAAACAAAATACTACACTACACAAAACTAGTCCTAGGCGGTAAATTATGTTCCGCTCGCGGAATTTGGGTAATTTGGGTAATTGCCCAAAATTCTGCGTTCCGCAACTTCACAAAATGTTTGCTTGTTCGCGTTCTCGAAATGCGTGTTAGCAAGATATTTCCCACCAAGCACGCAAACAGATTACGAACAGGAAAAAAAAATCGCGAACAAGCAATTCCGTGTGTTCGCGGAATTTCTGCGTGTACATGGAGATTCTTTTAGGGGTGGGCGGAATTTGCGAAATTCACTTTCGCAAATTATCGGGAAAATAAAAAAAAGCTCCGCAAACACTTGGAAATATCGCAAAGACGTGGACGTTTTTTTTCCCCACCTGTTCGCGATATTTTCTGCATGATCGCATTGAAAAATGTCTCGCCAACTTGCCCATGCGGTCGCCATCTTGTTTTCACTTGTTCCGCCCGCTCGCGATGCTTATTTCCTGTACGGGGTCTCGAATGCGAGTTCGCGATCGCAAACTCATGCGGGATAGCGCGACCGGCTACCAACAATCCAACATAGGAAAACTCGGCGGCGAACGCAGGGACGCTAGCGCTCGAGAACGCATTTTTAAAGCACGAGCAAGAAAAAACTTCTGTTTCGCAGGAGATTGTGAAAGTTTTGACATTTTTCGCGCTCTCCACGGAACGCGAAAATGTCAAATTATCGCAATTTCCACGAGCGGAATGAAATTTACCGCCCAGGCCTAGATTTTTTACAGTTTAGCGGAGATTCGTGGTACGCGATTACACAAATTCCGCCCACCCCTACACAAAACCTCTACATTCCTTGATCTTAGAACATTGCTGAGGTAATTACACACATCAGGTTCAAAGTTCCGCCTATAAAAGCACAAACAGAACCTCTTCAATATTTAATCCTACTGGAGTTTTGAAGTTCAATTTGAGGATGTACCAGGATTCAAGTTGCCTACGCCAACATTCTTTATTCCCACCCATATCTCTGCTCGGAACCACATCCAGGACAAAATAACCCCGTGCACTTTTTTACAATGGTGTGCTACCAGGTATGCTTGTTCCTTGTTCCTTGTTCGTAATGGCCCTGATGTGTTACTGTATCCGCAGGTTTACCTCAAAGCATATATGGCATCCTCACTCTTGCAGTGCAGAGATTTATTAGGGTGTATCAGAGAAGGGTGAAAAAACCTGAGAAGTGTCCATCCCATGCCTGCAGGCCTTCCATCTGTGGCATTTCTTAAAACCCACACGGCCACTAGAGGCCTATCTTGAATGCTGGACCTTATCACTAGATCACTCTGGACTAGATGCCAGTGATTTTTCTAAATCTGTTTTACCTCTTTATGTTGTGTGCTAAAATTCGTAATCAGACAAATTGCCTGATTTCCTTCCACTTGCCTTTTTCTCTCTCCTCGTTGTGTGGTTGGCTGTTATTCTAGCCCCCTGGATTACCTTGGGGTTGTATCCCAGTTCAGCAATCCACTGGCTAGCTCATCTTAAGCTTGCTTTAACTACTGGGCATTGGTACAATTTATTTGCATACATAAATTCTCTGTAAACAGAAAGCTGAACTTTATTTATTCAGGTGGAAACTGTGGGCATGTAAAATAGCATTGCCAGCTGATGGCTTTCTGAAGGCCTAAGTGTAAAGCTTGCCCTGCGTAAACAGTCAGATCTAAAAACTGCCCTGCCTGCTGTCTAAAATTAGATGTGAAATGTAAGTTCAGGTTATTAGTGTGCAGTCTTTTCATGAGAACTTGTGCTGCAGATTCAGTGCCTTGCACGATGATGAACAAGTCATCTATATAGCGAGATGAAAGGATAATGTTGGCTACACACTCCTGTGTGAGCTCCTGTGCCAGCACCTGCTCCTCACACCAGCTCATATGAAGATTTGCATGGCCTTTCCTCTCAGCTGCCACAAGCTGTCATTGCCAAACAGGAACATGTGGTTTTAAAGACACCAATGAATCGTCGCAAGTAACATTTGCATATGTTTGTACAGTGTAATCAGTCTTGTGCTTAGGAAGTACTCTGCTGCTCTGTACTACTTCATAGGCGATACTCATATATAGGGACAACACATTCATTGTCATCAAGACAAGGCCCCTTTCCCAATTGCCTATGTTCCTGCTCTTATCTGCCTATCATACCACCAAATCTTTCCTCTTGTGAATTTTATCAATTAACTGTTTGTATGTATGCAATTGCAGGCTCACTGGACCGCCTTTCCTCCCTGTGGCCCCCTTGCACTGCATCATTTTTAGATCTTTCACAACCATCTCAGCAAATATATCCTTAGAGCCTTGTGGAACCCTTGGAAAAAAGATGACTTGGGTTTAAAAGGTTTTGTTGGGTTATAGTAAGAATCCAGGAAGGGGGCAGGGTAGTCCCACAAGGAGCCCCTAGGCACAACAATTATTTTTCTTTTTAAACGGGAAAATCCGCGGATCCAGATGCGAAAAAAAAATGAAGAGTGGGCTGCCGCGCTTCGTTACTATTTAGCCCCTGGGAGGGCCAAGTCCCAGGGGCAATATTTTTTATGTAATGGGGAGCCCAGAGGAACCCCCAGCCCTGGGAACTGCCACCCCGGGGCTTTTATAAAATATGTGCGGGGGGCTCACAGCACCCCAGGCCTGGGGACCATCATCCCCGGGTCTTCAAAAATAAATAGGAGGGGGGCTCAAAGGCCCCCAAGCCCTGGGGACCGGCCATCCCCCGGGGCTTTATGATAATATTTGCGTAGGGCTCACAGTCCCCCCAGCCCTGGGGACCGCCACCCCCCTGGGCTTTGAAAATACATGGGTGGGGTCTCCCCAATCCCCGGGGACCGCCAACCCCTAGGGCTTGTGTTTAATTTTACCATAAAAAAACCCTTTGTGGGGGGCTGGAGCACTGCCACCCCCCGGGGCTCTAAATGATAAAATAGGAGGGTACGTGACAGACCCCTCAGCCCCAGGGACAACCACCTCCCCGTGGCTTTGAAAATGTTGGGTGGGGGGCCGCACAGCCCCCCTCCTGGAGCCCTGTCATGGCCCTGGGGACTGCTACCCCCAGGCCGGCTCCTACAGTATCCCGGGTTGCCCACCCCCGGGACACTGCTGTTTGCTATGGCTGGGTGGGAGACTCGCGGCTCCTGCCCTGCCATAGCAAACTGCTTTGGTTTTTGGAAGAGAGAGCAGGAAACCTCCTCTTTCTTCCAAAAACCAAAGACGATTGCTTTTCCACACTGGGAGCTACATATTAGCAGCTCCCCATGTGGAAAAGCAATGCCAGCTCCCAAAGGATGCGGGGAGCCGGCAGGACCGTGGAGGGATTGGGAACCCCCCCACGGTCTCAAACGTTGAGGGCCAACCCCGGGGGATGGGATCCCCGGGGATAGAAGGGGCCCGGGAGGGGGCCACGTGCCCCCCTCCTCCAAAAATCTGATTCAGACAGAGTTGTATCCTGAATATCAGTTCTAGGTTTCATACACAACTCAGTAGTATCCAAATAATCATGATCTGCTTCATCCATTACCACTTCACAGCTCAGACTTAGCAACAAGGTTGCTGGATTCAAATTTGTACATCTTGTCACTGTCACATTCTCAGCTCCCAAAATCACTCTTTTAAATTTTGTTAACCGACTGCTTGTATGATGCTGTGTGTGAGCTTGTGTAAACAAAATTTCAACTGAATGTGATACATACACTTTCAAAGGATGTCCCATCACAATTTTTTGCTCTGCTCCAAACTCATGCAAGTAGCAACAACTGCTTTCAAACAACCAGATAATGCTGCTGCCACAGGGTCCAACATGGCAGAAAAGTATGCTACTGTTCCGGGCATTTGCGTTAGAACAGAAAGTGTACATCAAGCCCATTCACTGCATAATAATGCAAAATCCTTATTGAAATCTAACATTCCCAAAGCAGGTGCTCGACACAAACTGTCTCGCAACTCCACAAATGCTTACATTCCTCATCCAATTGTATTGGATCTGACTTGTCTTTGTGCATCAGTCTTTATAATGACTTGGCTATCAAGGACAAACTGTTGATCCACTGTCACAATAACCAATCATTCCCCCAAAAATCCAATTTTTTGGGGAGTTTTTGGTGGATTCATTTGTAAAAGTGTATGAATCTGTTTTTGAGACACTTTCCTGATTCCTTTCTCACATTTGTGACCTAAATAAAGAACTTCTTTTTGGAAAAATTGTAATCTTGTTGGTAACAATTTATGGCCACCTACTCCCAAATGGTTCAGTAGAGCAATTGTATCTGTCACACAAGCCTCTTTTGTTTTTTATGCAACCTATGGATCATCAATGTATTGCACCAGGAGTGAGTTTTTAGGCATTATCAAACATTTCTTCAATATCTGATTGAAAGTTGAAGGACTCTCTGCATACCCTTGAGGAACTTGCCACCATGCCAAGACACAGTCCCTGAACCGGAACACAAAAGATATTTACTATTGGAGAACAAAGATATTGATAAAAATGCTTGACAGAAATCAATCACTGTGAACCATTCTGCTTCATAGGAAATTTGATAAAGAATCACAGCTGGATTTGGCACTATTGGACAACAAGGTATTACTATCTGGTTCACTTTTCTCAAATACAGAGCTATGTTGTATTTTCCATTAGGTTTCAATTTCCATAATAGGTGAATTGCATGGACTTCCCAAAATCTCTTTTAAAATACCTTGTTCAATCACCATTTCAAGGTGGACTCATTTTATAAGGTGTTGTTCTTGGGAAGACTGCATTTGGTTTAACTGTAATTTTAATTGGAGCTACTCCTTTCATTATTCCAATATCTTTCCCTGAGAAATACCACACATCAAACAACACCATATCTTTCAACTCAACAGACAACTCATTTGCTGTAAATAATGGATGTAAATCATTCACTTTTGTACCCTGCCTTGCCATTTTAAACACTACATTGTCATCTGTTGTATGGAATGCTATTCCATCTGGTGTACAATAAATTAAGCAGTTCATCTTGCAAAGTAAGTCTCATCCCAATGGGTTAACTGGACTTGTATCACACACCACAAATCGGTGTAAATCTTGGAAACCTCCAGTCTGCACTTTCATTGGTTTTGTTACTGGGGTTTTTATCAATTTGTTTGAAACACCTACGACTTGGATACTTTCTCTCAAGAGGGGTAGCACCAGTATCTACTAGGAACGTAATTGCATTTCTGTCTACCTCGTCATCCACATAGGTAGCATTCTGATCTACCGCTAAGGATGCACAAAGAACGCACTCCTCCTGCCCCTCAGGCACCATCATTGAGATGTGTCTGAATCATTTTCTGGCCATTACATTAAATGCTGTGACGTCACCTGCACATTTGAATTCATTTGATCATTTGTATGGAAACCCACATGTGCATTATATCTCTGTACTTTTTGCATAGGAGCTTGAGGTATCGGAGCTAAAGGCATATCCTGTCCTCTTTGAACTGACACTTGCTGATTCAGATTTTGATTATTCCATTGTATTTGATTCATATAATTAACTCCTGCAACAACATTATTTGCCAATAGACTCCTACACTCGCGGTTCCAAAGTCCAAACTTGCTGCACGCATTACAAGGCTCCTTCTTCTTCATCTCTTCCTGATTATTTTTACCACTCTCTTGTGGTAACGGTATCATTTGTGCCACACATTTTCATTTGATACACCTCTCATACTAGTAGTCATCTGAAAACCTTCTACATAATATGTACTCACAAATAATCCCGGGCGTAGTGTGCATAGCGGGGCTACGCCGAGGTCCACAGAGTTAAAAACAAACTCAGTGGAACTCCGCTATGCCACCCACCTCCACCCCCCCATTATAAAAGGAAATTAAACATTATCAAAAAATAATTCTAAAACCACTTAACTGGCATGCGGCATCTCCTGGCTGCCCTCCTCCTCTTCTTTGCTGTCCCGCTAAACCTTGTGAGAGCTGTGCATGCGCATTTCTTGTGAAAAAAACCAATGCGCGGACTCACAAGCATGTGCAGTTCTCACAAGGATTAGCGAGACGGCAAAGAAGAGGAGAAGGGTATCCCGGGAATGCTGCATACCAGGTAAGTGGTTTTAAAATTGTGTTTTAATAATGTTTAATTTCCTTTTATAATGAGGGTCTGGCCAACTCCGCTCCGCTGCAGAGTGTGCAGAGATTTGTCTTCTTCTCATTCTCTGCGGAATGCGGAGAAGGCAAATCTCCGCACACTCCACCGGGGGGAGCGGAGGTCTCCGCACAGGGTTACTCACAAATCTTCCCTGCTTTGCTGCATTCATTTGCGCAAGCATTAATTTTTCTTTTATTTTCGTATGCTTTGTGTCAATGTCATCAGTACAATATTTTGCAAAACAAAGAATCTCATCAATCGTTTTGATCTGACAACAAATCACATGCTGCTGAATCATAAGGCTAATTTACAAAATGTCCAATTTCTTGGTCAATGATATTCTCAATTCCACTGTACTGTTTAAACACTTGTAAATGACTTTCATAATAAGCATGTACTGATTCATTCAATTATTGAGTAGTCCTGTCTGTTTTTACCCAATCTGTTTCTTTTGGTGAAATTTTTCCTTTCAAATAGGTAATGACCTGATTATATTTTTTCAAAACTTCTTCTGAAGGTGTTCCTGTTTTTGAATCTCTTGGATATTCTCTTTTGGCCAATCTACAGCAACTTTACATTCAATCCACAATCTGCTGGAACTACAATGTCAAACAAGCCATCCAAATCCTTCCACAATACTTTTGAAACTTTCACAAACGTCTCTACCTGTATATATATCATTCCACTGTTTTTTCTCTCAATCTTTGTGAATGACAATATATCTTGTCTTGACCATGAGACATGAACAAATCCACCTCCCGGTACTTCTCTCATCTGATATATTATAGCCTCAGTTATTCCCATTCCTGATTCTCTCACAGGATACAATGCTAAAGCCACTGTAGTTGCTGTACTGTCTTCCTTATTTTTAGCCCATCTTCCTTTTCAATTGTCTAATTCTCCCCATTGCTTTAATATGCTAATTAACTCTTTAATTTGCAATCATTTCCCTGAAGCATTCAGATTCTCCAAATCTCTATCAATAAAACCTAGTCTTAATGTTTTTGTAATGCTTTAGACTTCTCTACATCAACTCCATCTGTCTGTGCAATCTCAAAAAGTTTTCATGAAGTGCTTTTGCTTTCTTTGTAACATTTCTACACATAAACAGTAATTTTTCATCCTGATGTTTACCTAATCTGTCTGGGCTAATTGTACCAAGAATCATTTCTTCCAAATCTACTTTTAATTTACTCCCCTCTTCACCTGAATTATTTCTATTCTGTATACTACAACCAGGTGGTATTTCTCTTAGCCATTCATCCAGTTCTTCTGGTGAGGGACCTAATGATTTCTGAATATTTTCACTTGCTCCACTTTTCATTTCTGACGTAGGCGTTAGTTTTTCCTCAATCTGAAATAGCCTCTGTGGGTCTATATTTATATCATGTTTTGGGGTTTCAATAATTATTTCTGAAACATTAACCAACTGTTCTGAATCTCCTGACTCTACACTCACATTTATTCTGGAATTTCCAATTGTTCCTTGTTTAGTCTCATTCAATTTTCTGTATACTACAGGATCTTCATTCATACTTCTATAAGGTATTGTTAAGGCATGTACTTGAGAAATACCTTGCCCATCATTATATAATGGAACTATCCGACTAATAGTTACTGGAACTGACAAAACCTCTGGATTCAAATTCATCTGTCTTATTTTTTGTACTAAATCTTCTCTAACTGAATTTTGATTTTGACTTGCATTTACAAAATGTTTCTATTGAGAAGCTTCTATCTGAATTATGGAGCATTTGGCAAAAAATTTGGCTCTATCCTGTCCTGTTCATCATGACATAGAGGAGGTCTATTCATTAGTAATTCATTTAAAAATTCATCATCTAGCTCATCATTCCCTTCAATCAAATCTATATTATTGGATTACTGTTCTTCAACATTCTTTCTTTTCTCCTTACATTTTTCTCCTTCTTTACATTCTGCTACCATTACCGGAAACATTCTTGCTCCATCTGCTACATCTCTTCTCCACATTTTCATTTGAGCATCCCACTTTGCTTCTGAATATCTACTCACTGTATTTTTGTATTTAGTCTGACTCCTATCTCTTTCTCTTTTGTATGCTTCATGTTCCCATTCTTCAAGAGCTTCATACTGACTGCATAGGTCTAGGAGTAGGTTTCAAATCATTCATCTGTCTTCTCAAATTCTCTACAATTCTAGTATTGAAAGTGCCATTCTCCAGAAACGCTAAAACACATTCTTTCTCAGTGTACTTCATCCAATTTTCTAACCAAGTACATGTATGATAACCCCTCTCTGTATTGTCATATAGGAAGCATGTGTTCCTTCGGGAGTACGGGTACTCCTTCTCTTATAGGTATAGGCTCATATTTGCTAAATTATGTCTTCAACAATTTTGTTATCTTTATAGTTATTTTATTCTAATTCTAGATTAGATAAGTAAATCTCCAATGATTGTTCTTCCATATTATGATGTTCTACCACAAACCAGAATCATCTTTACTTGTCCAATTCCAGTGCAGTTCACAAAAACCAACCAATACCGAGGCGGCACTTCTGTGACGATTTCACATCAACCATCCAATACCAGCGCAGCGCTTCTAAAAGGAAACAATCCAATGTTATTCATATACTCTAAGAATTCCTCTTGTTTCCAACAAAATCTCGTCCAGCGCAAATTTACTCTCTGGACTTCCCCAGGTGTGCTCTCTGAAGTGACCCAAATAAGCTCCCACTATTTTTCCCTCTCTCAAGATTCCCTGTGCAATACCGACAACTTGCTCAGCACTGCATCAACAGCAGACAACACAATTCCACTTAGTGTATGCCACACTAAGGGCCCGATTACGATTGCAGTGAATCCGCATCCTCCGGACCGGCGGAAGCCACCGCCGGCCCGGAGGATGCGGATTCACCACTGCGGTGTGTTGGAAGACCCCCCGCCAGATTAGGATGGCTGGGGGGTCATCGGCAGACGGGTAGACCGACTGCCGCTTTTCCGCCGCGATACCGCATGTTAAAAAGCGGTGTGTAAGCAAAAAGAGGCTATGTGCAAACAGGATATGTGCAAAAGAACTAATCTGAAATAAAACCCTTTATCTCATTTTTACAGTAACTCAAAATTGATATAACATTTGATATAAAATTAATACCATATGCACCAAAAGGAAGGTCAGCTCTCTGATGCCTACATTTAGTTCTGGAATTAAGTCCCAGAGGGCTAAGAGCCCTAATGTGTCCTTGAACATTACCATAGGCAAGGTTAGCTAAATCAACACAAATCTCATGCTATCACAGTATTATTGCTCGTTCTGTTATATCTTAAAACACAGCTCAACACCCACAGCTAAAAATTAGACCCGATGAACCTATTGCACCATCCCACTCACATCAAGAGAAGAGCAAATTTAATGAAGAATGAAGGAACATCTTTTACATTTGAATGCCCTACACATCTGAATTAGATTTCAAGAAAATCAAGCATAACTGCATAATTGATATAACAACCCCCAGTGAAGATAATTAATAAAACGTATTCAAATATTCAACCCACAAAACAAAATACTACACTACACAAAACTAGTCCTGGGCGGTAAATTCCGTTCCGCTCGCGGAATTTGGGTAATTTGGGTAATTGTCCAAAATTCTGCGTTCCGCAACTTCACAAAATTTTTGCTTGTTCGCGTTCTCGAAATGCGTGTTAGCAAGATATTTCCCACCAAGCACGCAAACAGATTGCGAACAGGAAAAAAAAATCGCGAACAAGCAATTCCGTGTGTTCGCGGAATTTCTGCGTGTTCATGGAGATTTTTTTAGGGGTGGGCGGAATTTGCGAAATTCACTTTCGCAAATTATCGGGAAAATTCAAAAAATCTCCGCAAGCACTTGGAAATATCGCGAAGATGTGGACGTTTTTTTTCCCCACCTGTTCGCGATATTTTCTGTATGATCGCATTGAAAAATGTCTCGCCAACTTGCCCATGCGGTCGCCATCTTGTTTTCACTTGTTCCGCCCGCTCGCGATGCTTATTTCCTGTACGGGGTCTCGAATGCGAGTTCGCGATCGCAAACTCATGCGGGACAGCGCGACCGGCTACCAACAATCCAACATAGGAAAACTCGGCGGCGAACGCAGGGACGCTAGCGCGCGAGAACGCATTTTTAAAGCACGAGCAAGAAAAAACTTCCGTTTCGCAGGAGATTGTGAAAGTTTTGACATTTTTCGCGCTCTCCACGGAACGCAAAAATGTCAAATTATCGCAATTTCCACGAGCGGAATGAAATTTACCGCCCAGGCCTAGATTTTTTACAGTTTAGCGGAGATTCGTGGTACGCGATTACACAAATTCCGCCCACCCCTACACAAAACCTCTACATTCCTTGATCTTAGAACATTGCTGAGGTAATTACACACATCGGGTTCAAAGTTCCGCCTATAAAAGCACAAACAGAACCTCTTCAATATTTAATCCTACTGGAGTTTTGAAGTTCAATTTGAGGATGTACCAGGATTCAAGTTGCCTACGCCAACATTCTTTATTCCCACCCATATCTCTGCTCGGAACCACATCCAGGACAAAATAACCCCGTGCACTTTTTTACAATGGTGTGCTACCAGGTATGCTTGTTCCTTGTTCCTTGTTCGTAATGGCCCTGATGTGTTACTGTATCCGCAGGTTTACCTCAAAGCATATATGGCATCCTCACTCTTGCAGTGCAGAGATTTATTAGGGTGTATCAGAGAAGGGTGAAAAAACCTGAGAAGTGTCCATCCCATGCCTGCAGGCCTTCCATCTGTGGCATTTCTTAAAACCCACACTGCCACTAGAGGCCTATCTTGAATGCTGGACCTTATCACTAGATCACTCTGGAGTAGATGCCAGTGATTTTTCTAAATCTGTTTTACCTCTTTATGTTGTGTGCTAAAATTCGTAATCAGACAAATTGCCTGATTTCCTTCCACTTGCCTTTTTCTCTCTCCTCGTTGTGTGGTTGGCTGTTATTCTAGCCCCCTGGATTACCTTGGGGTTGTATCCCAGTTCAGCAATCCACTGGCTAGCTCATCTTAAGCTTGCTTTAACTACTGGGCATTGGTACAATTTATTTGCATACATAAATTCTCTGTAAACAGAAAGCTGAATTTTATTTATTCAGGTGGAAACTGTGGGCATGTAAAATAGCATTGCCAGCTGATGGCTTTCTGAAGGCCTAAGTGTAAAGCTTGCCCTGCGTAAACAGTCAGATCTAAAAACTGCCCTGCCTGCTGTCTAAAATTAGATGTGAAATGTAAGTTCAGGTTATTAGTGTGCAGTCTATCCATGAGAACTTGTGCTGCAGATTCAGTGCCTTGCACAATGATGAACAAGTCATCTATATAGCGAGATGAAAGGATGGCCACACACTCCTGTGTGAGCTCCTGTGCCAGCGCCTGCTCCTCACACCAGCTCATATGAAGATTTGCATGGCCTTTCCTCTCAGCTGCCACAAGCTGTCATTGCCAAACAGGAACATGTGGTTTTAAAGACACCAATGAATCATCGCAAGTAACATTTGCATATGTTTGTACATTGTAATCTGTCTTGAGCTTAGGAAGTACTCTGCTGCTCTGTACTACTTCATAGGTGATACTCATATATAGGGACAACACATTCATTGTCATCAAGACAAGGCCCCTTTCCCAATTGCCTATGTTCCTGCTCTTATCTGCCTATCATACCACCAAATCTTTCCTCTTGTGAACTTTATCAATTAACTGTTTGTATGTATGCAATTGCAGGCTCACTGGACCGCCTTTCCTCCCTGTGGCCCCCTTGCACTGCATCATTTTTAGATCTTTCACAACCATCTCAGCAAATATGTCCTTAGAGCCTTGTGGAACCCTTGGAAAAAAGATGACTTGGGTTTAAAAGGTTTTGTTGGGTTATAGTAAGAATCCAGGAAGGGGGCAGGGTAGTCCCACAAGGAGCCCCTAGGCACAACAATTATTTTTCTTTTTAAACGGGAAAATCCGCGGATCCAGATGCGAAAAAAAAATGAAGAGTGGGCTCCCGCGCTTCGTTACTATTTAGCCCCAGGGAGGGCCAAGTCCCAGGGGCAATATTTTTAATGTAATGGGGAGCCCAGAGGAACCCCCAGCCCTGGGAACTGCCACCCCGGGGCTTTTATAAAATATGTGCGGGGGGCTCACAGCCCCCCAGGCCTGGGGACCATCATACCCGGGTCTTCAAAAATAAATAGGAGGGGGGCTCAAAGGCCCCCAAGCCCTGGGGACCGGCCATCCCCCGGGGCTTTATGATAATATTTGCGTGGGGCTCACAGTCCCCCCAGCCCTGGGGACCGCCACCCCCCCTGGGCTTTGAAAATACATGGGTGGGGGCTCAAAGGCTCCCCAATCCCCGGGGACCGCCAACCCCCAGGGCTTGTGTTTAATTTTACCATAAAAAAAACCTTTGTGGGGGGCTTGAGCACTGCCACCTCCCGGGGCTCTAAATAATAAAATAGGAGGGTACGTGACAGACCCCTCAGCCCCAGGGACAACCACCTCCCCGTGGCTTTGAAAATGTTGGGTGGGGGGCCGCACAGCCCCCCTCCTGGAGCCCTGTCATGGCCCTGGGGACTGCTACCCCCAGGCCGGCTCCTACAGTATCCCGGGTTGCCCACCCCCGGGACACTGCTGTTTGCTATGGCTGGGTGGGACGCTCGCGGCTCCTACCCTGCCATAGCAAACTGCTTTGGTTTTTGGAAGAGAGAGCAGGAAACCCGCTCTCTCTTCCAAAAACCAAAGACGATTGCTTTTCCACACTGGGAGCTACATATTAGCAGCTCCCCATGTGGAAAAGCAATGCCAGCTCCCAAAGGATGTGGGGAGCCGGCAGGACCGTGGAGGGATTGGGAACCCCCCCACGGTCTCAAACGTTGAGGGCCAACCCCGGGGGATGGGATCCCCGGGGATAGAAGGGGCCCGGGAGGGGGCCACGTGCCCCCCTCCTCCAAAATGCTTTTACAAAAAATCCCTAAAAATCCCTAAAAAAGACAGGCCGGCCCTGGGGGATGGAGTCACAGGGCCATAAGTGGCCTGAGGAGGGGGTCAACGTAGCCCCATTCCGAAACAATAAAAAAAAAGGCCATGTACCAGGGGATGGGGTCCCCGGGGCCGATTAAGGCCTCAGGAGGGGGGCCACGCGGCCCCCTTCCCTTTTGTTTTATTTTTTAAATTAGGGGGCAGGCCCTGGGGGATGGGAGGGATTAGGAAAAGAAGGGGGGCCACACAGCTCCTCTTCTTGAATTTTTTTTTTCAAAGACCGGCATCGCGCCGGAGGCCCCACCCCGCCCCCTCCTTGCAGCACTCTGCAAACGAGCCTCCTGACACGTTTGCAGATGGGGAACTAATTCCCTTTGAATACTGGAGGTCCCTGGGGGCCAAGTAGCCCACCATTAACCTCCAGTATGCACCAGGGAGCGGCGTTGCAGAGAGGTGTTTTGAGGCCACGCCCTTTTTTACACCTCTCTGCAACACAGCTCTGTGGCGCCTAATGGAGGCACCTGGTGGACTAGTTGCACCCCAGGGACCCTCAGGATTCAAGGGGAGTTAATCCCCCAACTTAAAACGCACCAGGTACCAGGTACCTCCAGTAAGCGCCACGGAGCTGCGTTGCAGAGTGTTTTAAAAAGGGGTGTGGCCTCTGAACACCTCTCTGCAATGCAGCTCTCTGGAGCATACTGGTGGTCCCTGGTGGGTTAGTTGTCCCCCAGGAACACTCAGGATTGAAGAGGAATGAATTCCCCAACTTAAAACACGCCACAGGGTGTATTTGCAGAGATGTCACCTCAGGCCCGACCCTTTTCTTCACCAAACATTTTAATATAGCACCCTATTTACTTTTATTTCAATCACCTCCCTGCTGCTATGTCTCTGGTTGTTGCGGAGAGGGTACCAAGTGGCTGTGAGGTGGCTTGGCAGGGGATAGGCTGTGGGTCACCCGGGACGGTCGGAGTGAGACCGCCATCTTGGGGGGAGTACAGGTTAGCGGCTCAGTTGTTTTGTCCCTGACTCTTTAAATGACAGTACAGCTGCGACCTCGCAGACCCCAGATTCCTGAGGCATGAGCCGGGAGCTAGAATCTGTTTGTTTGTTCTCTCTGCTTTATGCTGAACACTGCATCTTGTTTTAAAAACATTTTAATATAGCACAGTATTTACTTTTATTTCAATTACCTACCTGCTGCTGTGTCTCTGGTTGTTGCGGGAAGGGTACCGAGTGGCTGTGAGGCTGCTTGGCGGGGGGATAGGCTGTGGCTCACCTGGGATGGTTGGAGTGAGACTGCCATCTTGGGGGGAGTGCAGGTTAGCGGGTCAGTTATTTTGTCCCTGACTCTTTAAATGACGGTACAGCTGCGTCCGCGCAGACCCCAGGCTCCTGAGGCGTGAACCGGGAGCTAGAATTTGTTTGTTTGTTCTCTCTGCTTTATGCTGAACACTGCATCTTGTTTTAAAAACATTTTAATATAGCGCCGAATTTACTTTTATTTCAATCACCTACCTGCTGCTGTGTCTCTGGTTGTTGCGGGGAGGGAACCGAGTGGCTGTGAGGCGGCTTGGCGTGGGGATAGGCTGTGGCTCACCTGGGACGGTCGGAGTGAGACCGCTATCTTGGGGGGAGTACAGGTTAGTGGGTAAGTTGTTTTGTCCCTGACTCTTTAAATGACAGTACAGCTGTGACCACGCAGCAGACGCGTGCAGCGGGAACGCCACTGGCGCGCTGAAGGCACGCCAAAGGCAAACCCATCTGCACCCGTGCACACCGGACCGTCGACAGTCGCCAGGACCCCTGCCCATTTTATCACAGATCCTATCAGGTACTCGCGTGATGAGCTCCTGACCCTGGAAATTAATTGTCCTTCCCCAGCTTGGACCCTCCAGGACAGCCCTTTTAAATGTAAGTTTTATTCATTCCAACTCTCACTGGAGCAGTCGGTCTCCTCTCCCTCAGACTGTACTAATCTTAAGTTTCTTAATCTAAATAGCCGGTCACTTGTGAAACATCATGCTGAGGTCTTTGATCTTCTAACCGAGGATTCTCCGGATGCTCTATTCTTAATGGACACCTGGCTCATGCAGGACTCGGTGGCAGAGCCCTGGCTGGCTCTTCCCCAAGTCTACGTGATGAAGAGTGTAAGCAGAGGGGGCTGTAGAGCGGGCGGTATTGCAATCATTGTTAAAGATGTTTACAACTGCAGCTTCAGCAAGGAGAACATAGTGGGCTGCGAAAGTGCATTGTTTAAAATCATGCTGAAGTATAACTTCACTGTGACCGGCCACCTCATATACCGCCCTCCTGGTCCCTCTAGTCCATTTAGGGAAGACGTATTGAATAAAACCATGGTATATGCGAGCAGGGCAGCTCATTTAACTATTCTAGGGGACCTTAATCTCCATCTTGAGAATAGTGGGAAGGTTGAGATCACCAGCTTTTTGGCTGACCTAGAGGCTTATCAGCTGTCCTTGAGAGTACGCATGTGGCAGGTCACTTGCTGGACCCCATATTCTCTAACTTAAGTTCTCTAACGATCTCAACGCTGGTTCCGCAGGCGTGGACAACGCACTTTTTGGTCTCGTTCTCGTTGCGGTTGCAGGGAAAAGCCGACTCGATCTGTCCTGTCCCAGTCTTAAAACGTCCCTTCCATAAGTTGGACATGGGACTCTTTTCTGCTTGGCTGTCTAGTCATAGACCCCAGTTGCCATTGGACGTGGAGGTGGCAAACTCTCATTTTCATGAATGGCTGGCGCTTGGCTTGGATAGCTGCTTCCCGGCTAAATTGGGGGGGAAGATTCGTGGGCCGTAAAACCCTTGGTTTAACGATTTGCTAACCATACCCAAAAAGGGTGGTAAGCAGCTTGAACGTGCCTGAAGACGCTCTTATGATGTGATAGCAAAAAGTGAATTTCGAGCGGCTATTAGGCAGCACCATAAGCTTATTCGGAGAGCTCGAGCGGAGTATGTGACCGATAAAATCCTGGCTAGTACTAACCCCGCAAAGATGATCTTCTCCCTGCTGAAGGGCATGAAGAGTGCAGGTGTCACGGGGGTCAACCGGATCTCCTCGAACTGTCAGTGCAATGAGTTGGCTCGGTACTTTGTGAACAAAGTCTAGAAGATATACCTTGGTCTACCTGCCATGGCTTTGTCTGTTGAGGTTGAGGTGGCATACCCGGGGGCTATCTGTCCCATGGGGTGAACTACCTTGTCATCTTCTCCAACCTTGACACATATGGAAATCGAGTCCCTCTATCTGAAAATTAAATCTGGCTCACCGGCCGACCTATTGACACCTTCCCAATTCCGCCAGTTTCACACTCTCATTTCCCAGCTGAATATTGACTTGGTCAACATTTCTCTGGCATCAGCATCTGTACCTGGGGCATGGAAACTCACGAACGTTATCCCGTTGCTTAAAAACCCTCCTTGGACCCTGCTGAGTCGGCAACTACAGCCCTATCTCCCAACTGCCTTTTTTGGCAAAGTTGGCTGAATCCCACTTGAATTCCACTCTATCTAAGTTTATTGAGCAGAATGCCATCCTGGATCCATCACAGCATGGTTTCTGAGCACGCCACAGCACCGAGTCTGCCCTGTTAGTAGTGACGGAAGCTATCTGGGCGAGTTTGGATGTCGGAGATTCAGCGGCCTTAGTCCTCCTGGACTTAAGCGCCGCTTTAGATACCGTCTCTCACGCGATACTTCTAAGACGCATCCAGGAAATTGGCATCAGGGTTGTGGTTCTGAACTGGTTTCAGTCTTTTTTGAAGGGGAGGTCTTTCCATGTCTGCGTGCCTCCTTTTCATTCCCAGGAGTTTGCTTTGCATAAGGAGGTGCCGCAGGGCTCAGTATTGAGCCCCTTATTGTTCATCATCTATGTCCAACCCTTGGCTGCGATAGCTAAAGGAAGGGGCTTGTCACTGGTGTCGTATGCTGACGACACCCAATTGGTGATCGCTTTCTCTAAGAAATGTTGTACTATCTGGACAAGTTCAAAGAGTATCTTTTAGCGGTTGTGGACTGGATGTCGCTAAACTGCTTGCAGCTGAACACCAGTAAGTCCGAAATCTTACTGTTCAGGAAGGATCAGGAGTTGTGGTCCAAGCAGTGCTGGCCAAATTGCCTCAAACCCGCCCCCCTTCCCAAGGAGGCTGTGAAAAACTTGGGCGTGTGTTTCGATAGTGGCCTGACATTTGACACCCAATCGAAGGAAGTGTCTGGGGTGTGCTTTGGACTTTTGCGAGGCTTGAAACCGCTGCTGGGTTTCTTTCCTCCAAAAGTGCTTCAAACCATTGTCCAGGCATCAATTCTATCCAGACTGAACTATGGCAATTCCCTCTATTTGGGTGCTAACAAGGCCAGTATTAAGCATCTACAGAGAGTACAGAATGCAGCAGCTCGCATTCTGGTGGGTCTTCCAAAATCCTGCTCAGTTTCTCATGTGCTCCGTAAACTTTATTGGCTGCCTGTGTATTCAATTTAAGTCGCTTTGTGTGTCAAATAGGATCCTGATGCTAAAGGCACCTCTGGGGTTGGCCAATCTGTTACAGTTCTATGTGCCACGGCGTCCTCTGAGATCAGCCGATCAAGTGTTGGTCTGTATTCCTCGAGTTTTGAAAGCCAGAGCTGGTGGTCGTTCTTTTCGCAGTCTGGCTGCGAAACTCTGGAAATCGCTCCCTGCTTCCATCAGAGCAATCCAGAACCACCTGGCCTTTCGAAAAGCCATAAAGACCTGGCTTTTCCCTGTTTAACATTTTATCTTCTTCTCTCGGTTCTCATCTAGGGTCTGTGGTCACGCTGGGATGCCCCGTTGCTGGGGCAGCTATGCGCATTACAAATCTGACAAATAAATTGTGCAAACGCGACCCCTGGCGAGTTGTAAGTTGAGGAATTAATTACTCTTCAATACTGAGGGTCCCTGAGGGCCAACTAGACCACCAGATACCTCCAAGTTGCGCCAGGGAGCAACGCAGCTCTCTGGCAGTTACTGGAGGTACCTAGTGGGCTACATTGCGTTGCAGAGAGGTGGTCCAGGCTGTGCCCCTTTTTACATCACTCTGCAACGCAGCTCTGTGGGACTAACTGGAGAAACCTGGTGGGCTAGTTGGACCCAAGGGACACTCAGGATTGAAGAGGACATTATCTCCTATTTTAAAACGTCCACAGGGCGTGTTTGCACACATGTCACCTCAGGCCCCCCTCCCTTCAACAGTGTGCAAACGCGCCCTGTGGTGGTTTTAAGAGGTAATTTTAATCCCCCTGCCCTATTATGTCCTAGGGGCTTAAAGAGGAGGCCATGGTAATCACAGGGGTACCCCAACGCATAGTGTTCTCTAGTTTATGTAAGTGTTTTCACTGTGTTCTAAGCATTGCACTGGCTCGAGGACTGGTTAGTTAGAGTCAGTTACCACCAGTACTACTACTAGTGGTTCTTAAGACAAAAAATATGGCACAATTTAGTGAACTAAGGATAGAATATAAAAGGGTACAAAAGGATAGAAGAGAGCACTAAAGAGCGTGGATGATACTATTTGAAATGCTCTTATCACTGCAGCTAGAACAAAAGACCAATCCTCCTTTTGGAGAATAATTGCACATGGACACAAAAAGGGTAGGACTGTCACAGAACATTACCTGGACCCAAGCACTTTGCGCAGACACTTTTCTGACCTGTATTTAAGGATCCCCGTGCATTGTCTAAATTTGACTATACTCCTTGAAGCCTCTTCACATAACTTATTAACCGACTAACTTAGCAAGGAAAAGATCAGAATAGCTGTAGAGACTAACAAATTAGGAAAAGCTCAAGGACCAAATAAAATACCGATGGATCTCTTGAAGCATGACCCAAGAAACATGGGTACCATATGTTAAGCTTCTAAGCAACGCAGTGGTATCAGGGACGCCCATTTCAGAATCATGTAAGGGGGCAGAAATTGTTCCCTTCCATGAGAAGAGCAGCAAAGATGACCCTGCCAACTATAGGCCCATAAGCCTAATAGATACCGTCCAAAAGGTTTATGCAAAACAGGTACTGAACAAAATAAATGAAGGGATAGTAGATAAAGACGTCCTCTCACCATGGCAGGGAGCTTTAGAACCAAGACAAATACAATCAAACAGATCTTTAGACTGTCATATACAGCTTGGAAGTATGTTAAACTAAAGGCTTGGCATTTGTATGTTGCATTTATAGACTTGAAAGCTGCGTTCAATATAATACCAAGGGATCTCCTGTGGCAATCTTTACAACAACAGGGAGTACTGCAGAAGATCCTGATACAGATAATCGGGCTCCACCAAGATAACTTTGCTCAAGTGCTTTGAGGACCAGGGGGGAACTCACAGAGGCCATTCATGTTATGAGGGAGTGAGACAGGGTTGTGTTCTGGCCCCCACCCTGTTTTTATTATATGTGAATGACTTAGTTCAGCATTTACAAAATTGCACTCATGAGAAGCCAAAGTTAGGAGGGGCTCACATATGTGCATTAATGTTTGCAGACGATACGCTCTTGCTGTCCCCGACCCCAAGGGGCTACAAAGATTATTAGATAGTTTTAGCCATTATTGCAGATCAAATGGAATAAAAATAAACCTCAGCGAGACTAAATATATAGCTATAAGACCACATACATGTTTAAAAAATGAAATAGTGTTAGATCACACACCATTAAAGCCTGTAACTAACTTCACCTTCCCTGACTCAAAATCGTCATGGAAACCACATATAAATAAGGTAAAGACAGTCCTACCACAAAACACCATACCAATTGTCAACAAACAACAAGCCACTGAGGCCCAGGCAATTTCCCCGGCATTGGAGGTCTATCGATATAGAGCCCAAACAGCAGCCCTTTATGGGTCTGAACTATGGGGCGGTGAGAACTTGAATTCATTAATCTTAGGGGAAAATAAAGTGATGCAGATGTTAACATCTCTTCCCCAAAATACTCCTTTGATCCCCTATTTTTATGATATTGGCATCAAGAGGTTGGAGCACTTAGCCACACTGAAACCTCTACTATACTGGACCAGAATTTGGGTTACCGAAGAATTCTAATCATATAGACAAGGCTTGAGAGAGTTATTGGAACTCGATTGCTAACTTATTTTTCCTTGGTTTAGCCACTTGTGAAACAATTTTTTTAAGTTGGGTTTGAATAGATTTTTTTAATCACTAACCGCAGATTCAAACAACGAGCTAAAGTGCATTTACTAGAGTTTTATCTTGAACAAGTTTCACACTAGATTGTTCAACGGGAAGACTTAACATGCAGTTTCTATCTTTTAAATTGACTCCAAGTTTCAAACTATTTCTGTAGGAAATTCAACCCCAATTAGTTAAAACCCTCTTTTTGAAACTTCGTTACGAGATCCTTCACTGGGAAATTTTCGTAGGTCCTAAGAATACTGAAAGCAGATAGTTCATGATTAATTGCATTTGGCGTCAGTAGATTCTTACTTGTCATGAGCTATTTACGGAAAAAGAGAGGATTAGAGTTTTACTGTTTGTAGATTGTACTATGTCCTATTGATTGACAGTTATTTTAAATTATAGCCTTATATCCCGCCGTAGAGGGCTATACCGGCTATTAGAACATTGGAATGTTGGGAGCTCTATTGAAAACAATGGAGTGCTCCAGGCTTATAATGGCTGGTATAAGCCTGGAGCTCCAACATTCCAATGTTTCTTTGTTCACAGCTCTGGCTGTGAACAAAGGCTTCAAGGACCCTGAGGGGATTCCAATCCCCTCACGCTCCCCTAAGGCTTTGTTCTTTTCTGTTAGAACATTCTGCTCTCTAGTGGCAGAATGTTCTAATAGCCTTATAGCCCTTTGAACCAAAATAAAGTTGATTAATGAAAACTAGCATCCATATCATGAAAAGTAAAAACAATCTGAACATTCTAATTGCAATTTGGGTCTGACAATGTTCAGAAGGGGCGTCATGTGGAAGCTGAAAACTGATGGACCAAGCAATGCTTCTTGAGGGACTCCACAGATTAGTTTCTTGGGTTCTGATGTTTAACACTCAGTGTTCTGAATGTGAGAAAGGAGGATACCCAATTAAGGGCTGTCCTTGTGCTGAAGCTTTCTGATGTGTGACTTGTGGGAGGCTGCATCGAAAGCTGCGGAGAGGTTGAAGAGGTTTAGTTTGGCTGTTTGTCCAAGTTCGAGGATGCTTCTGATGTCATGAGTGGCCATAATGAGGACTGTGGTTGATGTGAAAGCCTAATTGAGAGCTGTCTAGGAGTTGATGGAGTTCCAGGTGGTATACGAGTTGGGCATTGATGGCTTTTTCAATGATTTTAGCTGGAAAGGCCAGGAGAAAGGTGGAATCAGTGCTGCTATATCTGCCTAATCAGGAATCATGCATAGTTCATTTTGGACTGCCACTCATGTGACTTTGCATCATGGTGAGGTTAGAATCCTGCGTACCAGAGTTGATTAGTCCTTTATCTGTAATGAAAAAGGATGGGCATTGACTTCTCTATCTGATACCTTAACGTTGTAGTAAGGAGATTATATTCTAGTTAATCAAAACCCAAGTATCGAAAGAGATAATACAAGCATTTCACCATTCAAGGGCCCAAGCCATGTCAAACGAGTAGTACAGCTGCATATCACTGGTGCAGTGATGGAAGCTGCGACAAGACAAATCTGCACAGAACATCAGCTCTCAAGAGAACCGGAGTTGAACACTCTGATGAGCTCGATAGGTTGGTCACATGTCCAGTCTCGAAACAAAGGAATCATAGATTCCTTATTTGTTTCCAACAAAACAGGTAGATGAATGAGACATTTCACACTTTGTAGATGGGAACATTTCGTGATTATTTTGAAAATCTCTTGTAAGGAGTGTGTCACTTCCATTGAATGAGAAGAATAAACGTGTTGGTGTCGTTTTATGACTTCCCTTTCATACCATTTTAGGCTTTCAGAAAATGTTACTCCGGTTTCCAACACATAAAGACAGCATCATGCCCCCCTACGGCATTTAGCTAATGCCAGAGAATTGGCACAAGGGGGGGGGGGGGTTATGGTCTGGTGAGGAGTTGTCAGCTTGAGAGAAACAAGACTGTCCCAAGCAGAGGTAATCAAGGAGATAAACAGTCTATTTTTTGCCTGAACTTTTGCAGATACCGAGGGGCAGATTTACAATAACTGGCGCATCCCCAGGGATGCGCCAGTTATTGTGCGCCATGCCGCCGCTACCATGGATGCCGCATTTACAATGCGATGCACCATGGGGCGTAAAGGCAGCGCATTGCTGGAGTTGCGTCGCATGTGTGACGCAGCTCCAGCAATGCTCTGGGGGGCCCTATTCTCACAATGCTGTGTCAATCCTCACGCCTGCTTCGAGCAGGCTCAGGGTTTTGACACAGCAGGGTCCCAAAAGTGACTGAGTGAAATCTTGTAGATTTCACTCAGCCACTTTTAGGAGGCGTTCCTGCGCCGGAAGGCCCCCCTCACCGCACAGGAACGCATCCTACTGGCGCAGGGCTTTACAACGTGACACATCTCCCAGATGCGTCACGTTGTAAATACCCCGCACCATGGCGCATCTTTTGTGCCGCCGCTGCGTCACAAAAGTGATGCAACAGTGGCATAAGAGAGGCGTAAGGGGGTTGCAAATCTGCCCCCAAGTGTAGAACCTCTATGAGGTTCACTCAAAAAGATATCTGATTGATCTTAAAATAATTATGTTTTGATGCAGAAGAGGTATAGGAAAACTAATCTTATGATTGACCTGCAGTTATTTAAAGTAATGGTTATACCAGTACACACACATGTTCAAAGGCAAATTCATCGGAGGTTAAAGCTGCATCATTCAAATGGCCTGCATTACCGTTGGTAGACGACAACCCTTGGGTAAAGCAAAGTGCACCCTCACTCCCATTAGCATAATCCTATCCTGACTGATCAGTGAGGAGCATGATCCACATATTAAAATTCCCCTGCATAATAACCAGGATGCATTAAGGACAAGAGAACATATTAGATTAAAAATGACAAATTCCAAATTTGCTTGCAGCTCTTGGTGAGCATTAGACCAAATCATATGAGAAGGCGATATGGGTATTGTGCAATATGCTAATTTCTGATTACTCTACATCCTGAATCTGATTTTCGAAAATGACACAATAAAGTACTACTAGTCCGCTGTCTTTCTTGTCATGTTTGTCTTCATGCAATAGTTTATACTTGATGGGGGCTTCCCAACGGACATTAACCCCTTCCACGCTCATGACGAGCTGGGCTCGTCATGCAGTAGCCTCCTGCTACACTGATGACGAGCCCAGCTCGTCATGAATAAGGATGTTTCTGAATTTCCAGCACAGGGGAAAAATCCCCATAGCATTCAAGGTGTTAAAGAGAGAGCTTTCTTTAAACGATGTTTCTGTTATATTATTATTTTATTTATTATTTATTGAACTTATATTGCGCGCAGCTACCCTCAATGGGTTTCCCGGCGCCAGGGATAGATAAAAGAGGAGAAACAAGCAAGAGGCCCAAAACAAAACAGACAGTGCAAAGGGATTAATTAAACAGAAGGGTCTTCAGTTTTTTTCGAAAAGAGAGAAGATCAGTCTCGGCTTTCAAGGCCGGCGGAAGAGCATTCCACATCTTTGGGCCAAGGTAGGAAAACGAGCGGCCGCCCATTTTGGCCAATTTAATTCTGGGAACTGAGAAATCGGCACTAGTGGAAGATCTTAGGGTACGACCAGGCTTATAGACTTGAGCCATGTTCTGCAGGTATTTAGGAGCAGAACCCTGCCTGATTTTAAAAAGAAGGCATAAGGTTTTAAATTTTACACGGTTCGGGACCTTAAGCCAATGAAGGTCACGCAGAGCCTGAGCTGTGGAAGATCTCCTCGGTACATTGCACAACAAACGAGCTGACAAGTTTTGCACCACCTGAAGCTTATTTACAGTGGCCTTATCGGCCCCAAGATAAAGCACATTCCCATAGTCAATGCGGGAGATCACAAGAGCCTGGACGACAGTTCTCCGAGTAGAGCAAGGTAGCATCCATAAGATCTTCTGCAACCATCTTAAGGTGGAAAAACAGATTGCGGCGACCCTTGTTACCTGCTGTCTCATAGAGAGCCTATCGTCGATGAGGAAACCGAGGTTGCGGGCTACGGGGGCTAGAGTCGGCAGAGGACCCATATCACAGGGCCAATGTTGAGGGCCCCACAGATCTTTATTCTTGCCCAAAATAACAACCTTGGTCTTGTCACCGTTGAGCTTGAGCATATGGTCGTGCATCCAAGCAGCAACGCGTGACAGGCCAGATTTCAAGGCAGAGACCTCATGGCCCTCACTGCTGGAGAGAGAGAACACGATCTGCGTGTCGTCGGCATACGAATAGATTGTCAAACCGGCGTCCTCCGCGATGGTAGCAAGGGGTCTGATATAGATGTTAAACAGCAGAGGGCTGAGAATCGACCCCTGGGGGACGCCATATGCCGATGAATGGACAGCAGATTCAGCTTCTGTCGAAAACACCTGGAAGGTGCGCTCGCCTAAAAAGGAGGCAATCCAGGCCAGCGCAGATCCAGCAACACCAAGGGAGCGGAGAGAGTCAAGAAGAATGGAATGGGACACGGTATCGAACACTGCACTCAAATCCAAAAGGATGAGTGCAAAGGTCTCCCTGCGATCGATACCGTGCCGGAGCCTCTCCGTCACCCCGAGGAGTGCGGATTCAGTGGAATAATGTGCACGAAACCCAGATTGGGACGGATTTAGAAATCCCACGTTCTCGACAAACGAATTAAGCTGAGTGTTCACATGTCGTTCCAAAATTTTAGAACATGCAGGCAGCAGAGATATGGGCCTGAAATTGGCTAAGTTAGTGATATCCGCACCGGTCTTTTTCAGCAGAGGAACGACCATGGCATGCTTCCACTCCTGTGCCACCATAGACTCTGTAAGAGATGTATTCAAAAGTCTCATTAGGACTCTTCGTGGCTCGAGGTCCAACAGTTTTAGGATTTTCATAGGAACAGGATCCCGAGGGGAGCCAGACCTAATACTGTTCAAGCACGATGAGAAAGATTCCGATCACTAATAAGATCAGAGACTGCCACACTGAATAAACTGACAGGCAACTTGCATATACCCAATATGTGTAGAAACTCCTTTTACCACACATATCGGAATTATGCTTTCTGGAATAAGCACCTCAGTCCTGCTTAAATGTCGACAGGTAAAACATGTTATGATTTAGCAAGGAATAACATAGCCAATAAATACCGGGACACAAGATTTAATTGGGGTAAGCACCAAAATCAGCAAGTTTTGTACCATTTCTGAGGGCAGTAATTGTAATTGGTGCTATTCACTGTCAACTTGTTTTTCATGATGACACCAACAGATCTAAAGCTGTGGGTTCAGATGGATTGGCTCAGGACTAACAATTGTCACAAATACACAGGCATGTGCTGGACTTGTAGACTTTCATATTGCAAATTAATTGTCCTGTGGGTACGTTTTTTTTAAATGCTGATCTCCCTAACATTGAGATTCTTTCTTTAACACATTTTGCTTTGAAATGCCACAGACAAACAGTGTGGATAAAAATGAATCTCCCTTACTGTACTGAGAATAAAGTAAGTGGTATTATCTTTATGCCATCACTACACTTTGACTTTCAAAATATGCTTTTTTCCACAATGAAATTTAAAATCGTGTCACTTTAACGCGAGCAGAAAGCTTATTAATAGAAATAAAAACTTACTGCAAACCGTGAGAATCTTTACATGATCATGAGTTGGCATGAGTGCTCACAACATTCCACTGATTCTCAGAACCATACATGTCCCTACATTGTCATCTATCAGTACATTTAACATGGTTTTGAAGAGGTACCAGCAGAAATAAAACAGCAGTAGAGGTCAGATGTACTAATTTCTGGTTGAAAAATACTGATTGCAATTTGCGACCAGCATTTTTGTGACCAGTAAAGAATTTCAAGCACTGGCCTATGCACTCATAGGTCGGTTGTTAACATTTTAAATTACAGTGAGCCAGAATCTGTGAACATAAAGACTAGGGGCCATATTGAATCACTAAAACAATATTGACTACAGAAATATAGACGACAAAAATATTGGAGCCGAAATATCAATGTCCGAAATATCGAAGTCCTATCTACATTATGGTAAATACAAAAATATTGTTTAAAAAAATATTGGGGCATATTATCAAGAACGGCGTTAGAATTATCGCTGCTTTAGCTGCAGGAAACTGCTGCTAAAGCAGCCATAATGGGCTTGATAATATGCCCTTGTGAATTCCCATAGACGCCCAGGTTCACACCAGAACCTGGGCTTCTATGGGAATTCACAAGAGCCTATTATCAAGCTCATTTTGCCGCTTTAGCTGCAGTTTCCTGCCGCTAAAGCGACGATAATTCTAACGCCGTTCTTGATAATATGCCCCATCATTTTTTTTAATGTTTGAAAAATAATGTAAAATAAATTAATAATACATATAATTAAACATATATACATATAAAATTTAATATATATACTTAGTAATATTTATCATTAATTATTTTAATAACATGAATTGTTAAAAAAGATTTTAAAAATTATAAATCAAGTAGTCTTTATTTGATTACATAATCATAAAAGACATTTTACATTTTTAAAACAATCACCATAAAAACATTGAAATTCATCCTTACAAGATCCCCATAGAAATGATCCAAAGTTGCATATTCCGAACGTACAAAAACACAATAAGTTAATATAAAATGCGTTATAAAAAGAATACTATCCATAAACAGCCACCATCTACATACCAGGTATCAGTAAAACCAATTAATACAATCACATCTCATATGTTCATTGATTACTCAAACCATGGGCACGGATTATCCACATGCCATGTAATAATTTGGCGATAGCTATTATACTAAATTCATTACCATCTGTTTTTAAAATCCTTAAGGCTTCAGTGCCGGTAGGAATCCCCATCATATGACAAATTGGCTTTAACCATTTATGTCTCAAATTCCAGTATACTGGGCAAATAAAAAAGACATGGGCAATAGATTCCCGTTGTGTTGGGCAAAACGGACATTCCATACAACAACCTGTACCCCCTTTACCTGTAAATGAAATGATGGGAAGGGTGCCTATCCTAAATTGGTGGTACCATTTCCTAACACAAGGAACCGTTATGAGTCCCAATACGGTAAACGGGCACATGTTTGGTCTCTAAAAAAGCCCTTGACAGGGACATACTCGTCATAGACGAAAAACGTTTCATCATAACGATATTCCAGTATAGCCCCTTTAGTTCTTTACGGGATGGGAATGTAACATTAGTTGGATTTTGCCACAACATATTCAGCCCTAGGTCACACAGTGTTATCTTGACCTGTTTCAACTACAAAATTTTACCCACACCAGCTGCATCCCTGACCTCCAAGAGAGCATAGGCATACTCGGAGAACCTCCTCCAGTAGGCACCGGGTCTAAAACTAGCCACATCCTCCAAATACTGGCTTCCCAGATCATAATAAAGCGGTAATAGAGGAGTCGATTGAGGTAGGCCCGTGATAGCCCTCATAAATTTGTTTTGCGAGGTCGAGGGTGCAGATAAATTACTGAAGCCTCATATTTCAGCCCCATAAAATACTGATGCTGTAATTTTTGTGTTGTAAATTTTCAATATAGGGGCAATCGGCTTGGTGTGGGATAGCCTGTGTTCCTTTAACAGAGCACCAGACAGTTGTGCACGTCTAAGCAGTAGCATGTCCAGATCTGGATTCCACTTAAGTTTGGGGCTAAGTGTGATACCAAGGTAAGTAAAAACATTTGCCTGCTCAAGTATAGCATTGTTCATAGTAGCCATCCCTTTTACTACGTTTTGCTTATGGAGGACCATGAACTTGGTCTTGTCTACATTTATTATGATGCCATAGTATATACAACATAGCTCGAACCTTGCTATAGCCATCTGCAGACCTTGCTGTGTTTTGGATAATAGCAGGGTGTCGTCTGCAAACATTAACAGAGGTATTTTACTACCATTTAAAATCGGGGCATCAGTAGGGTGATTATCAAAGTACTTTGTCACCCTATTAATGTAAAGTGAAAATAAGGTCGGTGCCAGTACACACCCCTGCCTGACCCTTCTTTCCACTTGGAAACTATCAGTCACATGGCCATGGTGGCCCCAACAGACTTGGGCAAAATTTAATTCATGTAGTCTAATCAGAAAAGCCAACAAGTCCCTGGGCTAAAACATCCCACAACCTGGTTCTAGGAACCTAGTCAAAAGCCGACTTTAGGTCTACAAAAGCGGCATATAATATCCCCCCATTAAGGATCGCAACACACCAATAAATTAAAATAAATCTAAAAACCTGGTCTATTGTACTCTGGTGTGAATGAAACCCCGCCTGTAACGGGGAGAGGATATTACCATCGTCGATCCAATCTTGAATACGAATCAGCACAAGCCTAGCTGTCACCTTTTGTAAACAGTCAATTAAACTGATGGGCCTGTAGTTACTTGGATCTGATCTATCCCCCTTTTTAAAAATAGGTAAAATCTCCGCACCTTTCCATGACTCAGGGATTGGGGAGCCCTTTGCCAACGCATTTACAAGAGTCTGTATATAAGTTACCCAAAGTACCTTATTATGCAGAAACAAATCTGCAAGGACACAATCAAGCCCAGGAGCTCTGCCGCTTCATACACTGTTAAGGGCGACTTCTACTTCCTGTTTGGTGAAACACAATACAGGAATATCAGCTTGAATAATCAAAGGCCCCTGTGGTAAATCACAGTCTCCAGGTTCCACAGCAAATTGTTTTTTAAGCAAAACCCATTGCTCGGCACCACATGATTTGTAGGTGGCTGGCAGGTTCTACCCTTACCCCACTTCTACAACTGCCAGAATCCAACCATATTCCTATCTAAGCTGGCATTATACAACTCTTGCCAGTAGTCTTCATCCCAATCTTTCTTGGCTTTGAGTTGAGCCAGCTTATACTCTACACGAACTTGGTGGATACTATCCCTATTCTTTGATCTAATTGCCAGAGCTAGTGCTTTGTAAGCCACCTTACATGTATTCCCATACCATGAATCTACGTATACATTTGCGGGCTCTTTCTTATGTAATATTTTAGAAATAAAATAGCCTTTCAGTTTGTTAAAAAAAACATTATGTAACTTTGGACTCATTACCTGGATTATCTTGACAATTTACGAGATCTGCCGTAGCTTTGGACACCAGGGCATTTATAGCCTCCAATTGGTTATGTTTCAGTAAAATATTTGACCAATTAACTCTTCTGGTGTCATTACTTAAATGGATTTCTATTCCCGGTGGGGGCACAAGATCTACGTTTTTACCCACACATACCATTTTCAACGCCAGGGGATTATGATCACTCTCCACCCTCTCCACAATGATCATATCAATTATATTAGGCCAGGATTCCTTATTAACAAGAATATAGTTGATACGGCTACTTCTTGTCCCACAGCTATAAGTTGGGGACCCATTCTTGTCCGACATGGCCCTCCCATCAGTTGCTCTAAGTCCATGCTAAAGGCATATAACTTTAAGTTGTATGGCCGTCTCCGACCATTTCTTAATCGGAGCCAAGGATAATAGGGGAATTTCCCATAACAGATCTTCCTCATATCCTAGATCAATATCATTTCAATCTAGTGGCTTGAATGTGCAATTTAAGTCGCCACCGACCACTATATCATTCGCTCCTTTATACATATTAAGATTGGAATCTAAGAGGGCGATGGTACCTGAGCCTTTCCCTCCGGGTAACCCTCTTGCATATACATTGATAATTATAAGGTCCTTTGCACCATTTATTCTTATGTTAATTACCGATATATCATCTCCTTCCGTATCCAGCTGCTGTACCGAATACCTATCGCTCTGCCTTACCCAGATGATAAGCCCCCCCATCGGTCTCCCCCTTTGCGCAGCAATGGCAGGTTTATTGAAATTAATATAACCTGATCTATACACTGGGTACACTAACCAAGTCTCTTGCAAAACCACAACATCATTGGTATCAATAGAGGACCACCAATCCATTGACTGCAGTTTATTTGTCAAGCCAGCTATGTTCCATGAAATGATACAGAAGTTACGTTCCTTATTCTGAATAACTCCTCCATTTTGCACCACACTAGGTTTTTCCTCATCACACATGTCACCCCTGACTATTTGTGAGCTAATTACATCTTGATATAGTACTTGGGAACTTTCATCAGCTACTATAGTAGTTTTTATTGGGAGGTTGGCCATCTAAGGAAGTATCTATATCCAATTGAAAACCCCTCTGTTGATCCCTAAGTTTGATGAGTCCCATCTTTCCTGAATCCCTGTTAACTGGGTGCACACAGTCATAATCTTGAGATAGGTACCTCAGTCAATCATTTTCTTCTAAAGAACTCAGACCCTCATATCATTTACAAATTGGGACAGCATAGTTGATTGGTTCCAACATTTGACCCTGATATCTATGGGTACCCCCTCTATTAGATAAGCTTGCTCGGTAGGACGTTTATAACGTCTTCCCTAATAAAGGGTGATGTTGCCCTTTCCAGGATACACCTAACTAGCTTAGGAGACCTAAAACTGATGACTATGCTGTCCCCGGCCATACCTTTTACTAATTTACCCACGCAAGAAGTGAAGAGCCTTATTTTTAAGTGAGGACCAGTGTTCCTCCTCAGGTGGTCCCATAAGCGGTGCATTTTCCAACACTATGGTATAAGGTGTTGCCTCTGGGGGAAGATCTAAAAAAGCCCTTGGGATTTTTTCGCCACTGCCCTCCACCCGAGGCTTCAACACAGGGCCATTAGACAATTGATTACATGGATGTAAAGCGTTAGATGTTATTGACACCGGGGCACACCGAAGGACAGGTAAGGTTTGGAGGATCTACACGGGCCGTGGTTTGAACTTGAGAATACACAGAGTTACCTAAATCTTCACTAGTACCACTCCCTTTGGGGTTGGCAGATGCTTTACATACATGATCTGCTATTTTGGCTAACCTTTGATCTATAACATTTAATCTACACAATAGAGGATCCAATAAAACTGTAAGTAAATCTTTAAGTTGTTTCATTGAATCTTCATTAAGCTCTTTGGAATTTAAATGTGGCTGTCCATACGGTGGTCGATCCATACCTGGCACATCGTCCCCAGTAGGAACTAGCTCAGCAGAAGGCATAGTAGACCCTCCCCTTACGGTACCCTTGCTCCTATTTTTGGCAACTTTAGCAACCGGGGCACTCGTTCTCGGGGCATTACATGCTTTCCTTTTCCTTGTTTGAACTGCAGTACCAGGCACTATTACTGCTTTTTTTGTCTAGTTCGAGCGTTACTATCAAATGCTGCACTAGTGCTAGCAGTCCTCATATCATTGGCCCGGTGGGGAAGTCTATCTGGGATCTACCACTAGACAAAATTGAAGATTGAGGGCACATTCTAGGTCCAGAATCTGGATCTTCGATGACAACTTGTGCAGGGGGTAGGCTCAATGGGTCTAATGAAAGCCTCCTTTCAGTAATCTCAATTTTGTGCATGAGCACACTTTCTGCACGGTTTAGAAAGGCATCCAGGGTCCCAACCACTCCTGCTCCCCCTTTGTGTAAATTCTTATTCCTATCTATACCAAAATAGCTTAAGGATAATACACAGTGCCAATGGAAAATAAAACATACAATCCTGCTCAAAGTTTTACTTAGTGTCCTTAGTGTAGCGTTAGGGGGGTGACCCAGCCCAGCCTCTTCCGGTCGATGACGGGCTCGGGACGGGCCCGGCCTTGGCCCGGGCTTTGCCCGGGCACGCCCGCGCATGTCCCACGCTGCGTGGCGCTTGCCTCTAATTTAAGCACCCCCTGGCGTTCAGTAGTGACGCAGCAGCACCACGGGCCTCTGGGTAGTGTAGTTTTGCTCCTCGTGGGTGGCGATATGGGCTCAGAGACCAGCAGCGGCCACAAAAAAACAGCGGTCCCCTTCAGCAGCCTTAACAATCCAGCAGGGAAAAAAAAGAACAACTACAGCGTCCCGCGCTGCGTGGGGCTTGCCTCTAATTTAAGCACCTCCTGGCGCTCAGTAGTGACGCACTAAGGCAGCGCCACGGGCTTCTGGGTAGTGTAGTTTTCCTCCTCGTGGGTGGCGATATGGGCTCAGAGACCGGCAGTGGCCACAAACAAATAGTGATCCCCTTCAGCAGCCTCAACAATTCAGCAGGGAAAAAAGAACAACTACAGCGTAAATACATATATACAAAAATAGAAACAAAAATGTAAAAAATATATATAACAAATTCAAAAATTACAATATTTGTAATCTTTCTAAAATAAATTATACACTACATTAACTAAAACAGTAGAGAAAATATTGGATAGCGGAGGGGATACAATTACTATTACCACTCGAGACAGTGCAACAATAGGGAAAGTGTTGGATAGCGTGGTGGTATAAATTACTAATCCCACTCCAGAGAGTGCAACAGTAGGGAAAGTGTTGGATAGCGTAGGGGTAAAAACTACTATTCCCACTCTAGAGAGTGCAACAGTAGGGAAAGTGTTGGATAGAGAAGGGGTGAAAATGACTATTCCCACTGCAGAGAGTACAACAGTAGGGAAAGTGTTGGATAGTTTGGGGGAGTATAAATTACTATTCCCACTCCAGTAAGTGCAACAGTAGGGAAAGTGTTGGATAGCGTAGAGGTTAAAATTACTATTCCGACTCCAGAGAGTGCAACTGTAGGGAAAGTGTTGGATAGCGTAGGGGTAAAAATTACTATTCTCACTCCAGTAAGTGCAACAGTAGGGAAAGTGTTGGAGAGCGTAGGGGTAAACATTACTATTCTCCCTCCAGAGAGTGCAACAGTAGGGAAAGTGTTGGATAGCAAAGTGGTTAAAATTACTATTCCCACTCCAGAGAGTGTAACATTAGGGAAAGTGTTGGATAGCGTAGGGGTAAAAACTACTATTCCCACTCTAGAGGGTGCAACAGTAGGGAAAGTTTTGGATAGCGTAGGGGTAAAAATTACTATTCCCACTCCGGAGAGTGTTACAGTAGGGAAAGTGTTGGATAGCGTAGTGGTAAAAATTACTATTCCCACTCTAATAAGTGCAACAGTAGGGAAAGTGTTGGATAGCGTTGGGGTAAAAATTACTATTTCCACTCAAGACAGTGCAACAGTACGGTAAATGTTGGACAGCGAAGGGGTTAGAATTACTATTCCTACTCCAGGGAGTGCAACAGTAGGAAAAGTGTTGGATAGCGTAGGGGTAAAAATTAGTATTTCAACTCCAGAGAGTGCAACAGTAGTGAAAATGTTGGATAGCGTAGGGGTAAAAAATACTATTTCCACCCCAGAGAGTGCAGCAGTAGGGAAAGTGTTGGATAGGGTAAGGGTAAAAATTACTACTCCCACTTCCAGAGAATGCAACACTAGAAAAAGTGCTTGATAGTGTAGGGGTGAAAATTACTATTCCAACCCGAGAGATTGCACAGTCGGGAAAATGTTGGATAGCGTAGTGGTAAAAATAACTATTCCCACTCCAGAGAGTGTAACTTTAGGGAAAGTGTTGGATAGCAGATGGTTACAATTAACATTATCTTTTTTTTTTTGTCCTCATATTCGCCCTTGGTGACCATATAGTAACAGAAAGGTAGAGGAGATGACAGGGACACTGACCCAGATATACTGGGAGGGGGATATTAATGATTCCTGCCGGAGATCCCCACAGTGGATAACATCAACCTCTTATTCGTTACATGGTACCATCTAGGCTAGCATGCTGCTATATTATACCCACTTCGTGCCCGAAATCACCCTTGTGGGGTATGTGTAGCCAAAAGGGGACCCATTAATGAGACCCTTCCAAGCAGTGTAATCATTGGACCTGGGGGGAAAAAAACAACAAAAAACAGACTATTATATTCCATGATTACCAATTCAATAGCAGCCAAAATCTTCTCTTAATTGGGTTCCCAGCTCTGGTCATATCTAATTTTGATGTCTGTAGCATAGACGCACGCCAATCTGTAATCAGTGGAGGTGCCTTTTCTTTCCATCGTTTACAAATTTCTCTCCTAGCCAGTAAACACCCATAGAAGACCAGTTTTTTTTCCCATACCACAAAGCTCTGGTAGGATGCCAAAGAAAACTAACACAGTGCACGGACTGCGGACTGACTTGAGACCCTACCGCCAAGGAGAGGGACACACAGATCTCATTCCAAAATGATGTTAGGGATGGACACTCAAAAAACATATGGAAATCTGATGCAGCTACCAAACCGCATCTAGGACAAGCAACCGAAACATTATTGGGAAATTTTGACAGGCGTAATGGAGAATAATAAGCCCTGTGCAATGTGAACAGATGGTTACGACGAAACCATGCGGGTTTCACAATGTCCCCCAAGATTTTAAACGATTCTAGCCACAAACTCTCCACATCTATGTTAGTGATATATGTTTCCCAGAGCGAGCGGGGGAGCAAAAATTCACCATCAGTCTCGTCTATCATGAGGTTATACCACAGTGTGATCTCTTTCTTAAAAGGTGGTTTATCTATCAGATGGGATAATAGATTGTTCTCAGCACCTATTTTAAATCTACCCCTACCCTGACTCTGAGCATGAGCCCAGCTCTGAATTTGAAAGTATTTGAATCTTGAGAAACGCGTTCCTATTTTTACGCTCAAGGCCTCCCAAGAAAATAGAGTGCCTTCGACAAACAGGTCTCCCCATGATGTAAGACCTGCCTCTCTAATAGGTAGAGCTAGGCTATCTAATAGCCAAGGGGGAGAACCCTGTGATAGTAATCTAGTTTAAGTGCACGTCTAAAATTGCCCCATGTTCTAGCTAGATCCCTTAATACCTTTAGCTTGACTTTCTTGAAGTACTTGGGATCGCCGAACTTTAACAAAAAGTTCACAGGCCTAACTTTTTCCCCTTTAAGAAGTGCTGAAAATAGTTTCCCACACCCAGAGGAATTAGGGGTTTTTAAAAGCATCCTAACGTGAGAGAGTTGAAAGGCCCATCCATAATACTGCAAATCTGGTGCCGCAAGGCCCCCTTTTCTCGGCGACGTCTTATCTTCTTCCATGCCAAGCTCGGTGTATGGTGGTTTCATATAAATGCGTTTATTTCAGCTTGAAGTTTTGCAATCCTGGATGGATCGAAAAAAAGAGGTATAGTGCTAAACAGAAACGTAATCTTGGGTAAAATAGACATTTTAACCAAGATGGACCTCCCTATCAGAGAGATAGGAAGAGTTTTCCATGTTCTCATCATCCTACGACACTCCTTAGCCACGAGAGCGAAATTTAAAGGGACGATCTTATTGATATCTGCATAGATGTTTAAGCCCAAATATCTCAGAATAGAGATAGGCTGTGCCCCTGCCACCGGCACCGGATGATTCCAAACCATGATATCGGCTTTAGAAGCGTTGACTTCATAGCGACACGGAGACTCTGCAGCGTTGGCTTACCGATCGGCTGGATGATCTTGCCCCCAAGGTTGTCCCCCGGTCCACGGTGGTTCGGCACTCTGCCCCGTGGTTTACGGAGGCGCTCCGTGTGGCTCGTAGGCAGTGCAAGGTGGCCGAGAGGGCCTGGCGCCTTGTGTACGATGGGGAGGCTAAACTTGCCTACAAGGCGGTGTTGAAGGCTTACCATCGGGACATTCTCGGTGCCAAGAGGGTTTATCTGGCTAGGAGGATAGAGGCATCTGCGAACTCCTGTAAGGAGATCTTTAATATTGTGAAGGAGTTTACGATCCCCAGCTCCCATCCGCCCCACCAGCTTCGGCGGATGCTTGGGCATGCGATCTCGCTGGTTTCTTCACAAATAAGATCAAGGCCATTCAGGCCACCTTCGTGGAGGAACCGGATGGAGGCAGCGGTGCGAGGGTGGACTGTAGACTGCCGCAGATTTCTGCAGCAGTGCTGTCCGTCTTCCCTACTGTTTCCAGCGAGGCCTCTCATACGTTGTTGGCCAACCTTAAATCTGGCTCGCCACTTGACCCCTGCCCTGCCAAATTTTTGGCCGGGATGGTGGCAGTGGTGAACCCTTTGGTCAACTCCATCCTTAATGCCTCCCTGAGGGAGGGTCGGGTCCCCAGCTCTTGGAAAAGAGCGATGGTGATCCCCCTCCTAAAAAAAACGGGCCTTGACACCGAAGTCTTGGCGAACTACAGGCCAATCTCGCTGTTACCAGCACTAGCGAAGCTGACGGAAAAACATGCCCACGGTGTTCTGTCTAGTTTTTTGGAAGCCAATAATCTGCTCCATCCATCTCAATCGGGCTTCCGTCCTAATTTTAGTACGGAAACAGCTTTGATAGAGGTGACTGAGATCATCAGGGAGACTCTGGATGCCGGCGGCAGGGCCATGCTGGTCATGTTAGATCTTTCGGCGGATTTCGACACCGTCCCCCATAAGGCGCTTCTAACTAGGCTTTATGACATCGGCCTGAGGGGGACGGTGCTCAGGTGGTTTACTTCTTTCCTGGAAGGCCGCCGCCAGACGGTCTGGGTTTCCCAGAGCTCCGCCGAGATGCCACCTTTGGGAGTTGGGGTTCCACAGGGTTCTGTGTTGAGCCCCACATTATTTAACATCTTTATGTCCCCTCTGGCGGCCTTGGTGGAGGCGTATGGGGCCCAGATCGTCTCTTATGCCGACGACACGCAACTCCTCTTCACATGCGGGAAAGATCAAGAGTTTGTGGGAGAGAGAATCCGGGACTGCCTTGCGCTGGTCTTCGACTGGTTCCAGCGGAACGGTCTGAGGGCCAACTCGGGCAAGTCCGAGATTTTATTTTTTGGTTGCGTTGCCGATCCGGAGTGGCAGCATTGGTGGCCGTCCGACATGAGTCCTCCCGCACAGTCCTCCGTGGTGGCCAAAAATGTGGGCGTCAAGCTAGACAATCAGCTGTCGCTCCGAATTCACATTCTTGGCCTGGCCGGCACCTGCTACGGATTACTGAAAATGCTCCGCAAATTTTTGCCTTTGTTATCTGAGGAGCACAGGAGGATTACTGTGCAGGCTCTGGTCGGTTCGAGGCTAGATTACGCCAATGCTCTTTTTCTCGGCCTTCCCGATTATCTGGTCCAGCGCCTTCAGGTGGTGCAGAACTCTGCTGCCCGGGCGATCTTTGGCTTAGGGAGACGAGCTCGAGCTTCCGGGCTGCTCCAGACGCTTCACTGGCTCCCCATTAGGAAGCGGATCCAGTTTAAATCCTTGACCCTGATGCATAAAGCTCTGCATGATCAGGAGCGGGATATCTGCAGCGGAGACTGACTTTTTATCGTCCAGCTCGTTCCCTCCGCTCGGAAGCTCTTTGTAAAGCGGTGGTTCCACGGGTGAGGAAGGCCCGTGCGGGAGGGCGGTCTTTTGGCTGCAGAGCCCCCCAGCTTTGGAATCTGCTTCCATTTTCTCTTCGGAGTACTGCCAACCTGCTCCAGTTTAGGAGGGGCCTGAAGACCTGGCTTTTTAACTCCTAGTCTGTTTTAACTGCCTACTGTTTTTGCTTTGTTCTGTTGTCTGTTTTTAGCTGTGTTGTGTTATTTCATTAGGAGTTGATGGTGGAAAGCGTCGGGACACTCCTTGTGAGTAGCTGTACGCTATACAAAAGCTTAATAACATAACATAACATAACATAACATACGGCCCCAAAGTCTTCTGCAATGGATATCACTGTTGGAAACGCAGAACTCAAATCGGATGAGAAAATGAGAACATCATCCGCATATAAAGCGACTTTCCGCTCCCACCCTTCAAAAATAAAAGGTTTAATATTAGGGTTATCACAAATTAGTTGGGCAAAAGGTTCTATATATAAATCAAACAAAAGAGGGGAAAGGGGACACCCTTGGCGGGTTCCACGAGTAATGCTAAATGGCTCTGTCAGTTCCCCATTAACCAATAGTGAGGCGGAGGGATCTTTGTATAAAAGTTTTACAGCCCGCCTGAAATTATCACCTATATTGAATTTTTCCAGGACTTCCGATAGGTATACCCAGTTTACCCTATCGAAAGCCTTTGTGGCATCCAGAGTAAGAACTGCCAGGGGAAGAGATGCAAACGTGGCCATGTCTATGCGCCAATAAGGTCGTATGTCAACTCATATAGCTGTCGATCTTTTACAAATCCCTTCTGATCCAGGTGGAGAATGTTATTTGCCACCGCTTCCAATCTGTTTGCTAACACCGAAGCAAAAATTTTGTAATCTGTGTTAAGGATTGAAATCGGTCTATATGACCCACAGTTAGTTGCTGGTTTGCCTGGCTTTAGAATCAAAGTTATAGAGGCCCTATCCCAAGAAGTGGGGGGCAACGCTCCGTCCAGTAGGATATTATTAAACAGGTCCGTTAGAAAGGGAAGAATTGCTGAACAGATTACTTTATAGATTTCAGATGGTAATCTGTCCGGCCCTGAAGCCCTACCTTTTTTGCTATTAAGAACGGCCAAACGTACTTCCTCCAATGAAAAGGGGCACTCCAGAGCATTTCTTTGTTCTGGTGATAGAGCTGGAAGGGAAATCTCAGACAACCATTCCATTGCCTGATTTGGTTGTATATTCTTGTCCTCACGGTATATTTCGCTAAAAAAGCTCCTAAAGGCCCCACTAATTCCCTCATCAGTTGAGTGTGTTACTCCATCCTTACTAATGGAACTGATGTTATTTCGGACTCTGTCTGTCTTTGCCTTCCAGGCCAGGAGTTTACCCGCGCCTTCCCCGTATTCAAAGTGGGCTAATTTGCTGGACTCCCATCTCTCTAGAACCCGCGCATTCAAAACTGAGGAAAGATCTCCTTTTAAGACTGTTAGCTTATTCTGCAAGTCCTCTAATATGGCCCCTGATGTTACTTGGAACCTGTCGATTTGTGTTTGAACTCCCTCAATCTCCAATTCGAGCGAAGTTACTGATTGCCTATACATCTTGTTTTTATATGCGGTTTTATAGGTTAAATACCCCCTTAATGTGGATTTAAACGCGTCCCAAGTGATGCCAGGAGGGGCAGATCCCTGATTAATCTCCCCAAAAAAATTTAACTTCCTGATTTAATGCCTCTATAATATCAGATGAGGCAAGGATTGTTCTATCGAAGGACCAGTTTCTTACGGAGGCCCTGGACACAATCTCTAACTCAAGAAGAATGGCTGTATGGTCAGAAAGATGGAAAGGTAAATGACACACTGATTTAACCTGTTTAACCAAAATATAACTAATCAAAATAAAATCAATACGAGACTGGTGGTGAAATTTATAATTCCTAAAAGTGACCCCCCTTTGAGATCCATGAAGTGTCCTCCATATATCATTATAGTTTAATGTTTTCATAGTATCTAACAAGAAGGTCCTAGTTTTAGATAAAGTTTTGGCCCTATTGGAAGGCGATTTATCCAACAGAGGATCAAGAACCACGTTATAATCACCTGCCAAGATGACCGGCTCTGGAAATAGGTATAGTTGTGAAAAAAGTGTAACCAGAACTGATGGATCGTCCTGATTCGGGCCATAGAATCCAACTATAGTAAATGGCGAACCTGAGATAATAACTGAGGCTATGGCCCAACGGCCGTATGGGTCCACCTGCTTAGAAACCAACCTCGCCCTGATAGATTTTTTAAAAAGAATGGCCACTCCCCTGGTATGTGATGATTGTGATGTGACAACCCCAAAGTCTATCCACCAATTCTTACCCAACAAATGTAGTATTTCATCTTCTGCCAAATGCGTCTCCTGGAGCACTATTATTTGCGCTGCCGAGTCTCGTAGGTATTGCATTATATTATTTCTTCTTGGACAAGTTCGAAGACCATTAGTGTTCCAGGACAGGATTTGGAGTTTATTCATTATAATGAAGTTCCCACTCGAACAAAAAAATCCCAAAAACCAAGAACCAATCTTGCCATACTCCCGTACATAAATTATGTATTAGCTTACACCTGTTTTTCACCTCTCGAAGATGTATAAGAGGACGTATTAGAGGACAATTTTAAATTTTTTCACCCCCCCCCCTAACCCCTCTCCCACTCCCAACCTCCCCTCGGGAAACCCCCACTCTATCTATCTGGAAAAAACCAGAGAGATAGCACCCTGCTGTGGACTCCCGCAAAAACCAACGAGAAACCCCCGGGGCCAAAATTCAAAAGAAGGGATCAGCAAGACAAGAAAAAGAAAAAAAAAGGAAATAGAGTCAAGAGCCCTCATGTATAGCTCTCTATGCTAGGTGAGATAAACTAGGCGATAAGCCTTTTCTTATTTTGTTTCTTTTTTCTCCTTATCTCCACCCTTCCCTCCCATTTTTTTTAAGATTATATATATAGTCCTTTTTTTTATTTATTTATTTATTTTATTTTATTTTTTAACTTTATTATTTATTTATTTATTTTTATTTGTTTCTCACTCCCTTTCTTCCCTTTTCCCTTTTACCCACCACCATTTTTATTTTAATAGTAGGCCTCTTTTTTTTTCCTATTTCATTATATCCAGTGCAAATAGAGGTCTATACTCTTCGACATACCATGACTTGCATGTAAGTGCACTTTGTTAGTGCATATGAAAAAACCTAGTTGGAGAGAGAGAGGGAAGAAAAACCACAAAAGACCCAGCAGGATAAAATAACGAAAAGACCATATCTACTTAACAGGCCCCGACCCTCTACTCATGGTCAGCAGCAACTCATCCGCAGCCTGCACCGATCTTATATTGTGCATGGTGTTCTTGTGCATGACTCTTAGAGCTGCCGGAAATACCAACTGGGCAACAGCCCCGTAACTTCTAAAGGCCTCCAACCTCTTGCCAAACTCCCATTGCTTATCGAGCGTGGTTCTGGATAAATCCGATCTAATCTGGAAGTTAAAACCTTTAGCGTTTACAACCTTCTGTTTCAATGCAATATTCAGAAGGGTCTCTTTGACAGAATAGGTAAGAAAATTAACCAAAACCTTTCTAGCTTTTACCCTCTGTGGATTCCTCCGAAATGGCTCTCTATGGATACGCTGGATATCAGAGGCTATCTCCTGCTCAGTCAAATCTAATTGCAATGCCTCCTTTAGCAGAGAAACCACAAATTGTTTAATATCTGATCCCTCTTTCTCCTCTGGAACGTTCAAAATGCGCAAGTTTTTCCTCCGAGCATTATTACAATTAACATTATCAATTAAATCATTTTTAAAGTTAAATAACCAATTAATAATTAATTAGCAATACATTAATTATGAATACCAATACAGTAAAATAATAATTACTTTAATAAAATAAATCATTTCCCACCCTATTATCCAATAAACCCACAACCCACTCCTAAAATAAATTAGCACAATTAATATAATAATCAATAAATAAATTCATAAAAAGTAAGTACAAATTAATAATTAATAACCAATAAATTAATGATCAATACCAATGAATAAAAATGTATAATTACTTTATTATAATTAAATTACTTCCCACCCTATCTCCCTATAAACCCACATCCCACCCCTAAAAAACAATTAAAACAATGAACATGATTATCAATTAATAAAAATTAATTACCAATAATGAGTAATTGACAATAAATTAATTATCAATACCAATAAATAAAGATTTATAATTTCTTTATTATACTGAATTACTTCCCACCCTATTCCCCTGTAAAACCACAACCCACCCATAAAATAAATTAACACAATTAATGTAATTATCAATTAATCAATTAATATAAATTAATCACCAATTAATAATTAATCAAAAATAATTTATTATCAATACCAAAAAATAAAATGAATAATGACTTTACTATAATTGAATTACTTCCCCTATAAACCCACAATCTGCCAAGGTACTAAAACGCTAAATTTACTTTAAAAATGATTACTAACTTAAAATGTAATACATATATATTTTTTTAAATATAATACTTAACAAAAAATATAGAACACATACATATCAAATACATAGTAAAATACAGAACACTGATATAAACATCGATATTATTAACAACGTTATTTTTGTAAACGATATTAACGACTTTGATATTAACAAAAATGATATTTCTTACCTTCAGGTCAATATTCTGGTCAATGATATTCTTGATGTTGATTTTCTGTCCCTTCGATATTTCCAATTCAATATTTCTGTGGTTCGAAATAGAAACTCAATATTATGTCTGTGCACCGACCACATTACATTTAAAGTGCATTTTCATTGTTTGCGCTGGGCGCACCTTTAAAAAGGTGCACCTTGATTAAACAGTGAAAATGTCCCCTATTATGATGAATGCACCGTCCCCAAAGTAGGCGAGAACTCGCGCTGCTCTGGGGGCAGCACATTCAGGTGTAAAACATAGCGGGTGATTTACAGCCACTCCATGCTTTCACAAAACTGCCTGCACTTTGAAGGGGGATAAGAAGGGGGATTAGAGATTCCCTTGCAGGTTGGTGCTGAGAGTGACTGCACCTGCCTGCAACGGGATGACTGGGGGTGGTCCATGGAACTCCCCTTTCCGCCCACCAGAGGGCTGCCATCAGGGGGCGCACTGACAGTGCTCCTCCTTTTAGATGGTCCACAGACAGTGCACCTCCTGAGGGCTTCTTTGCCTCTGCACCCACATCTGTAATACATCACGTGGGCAGAGGCATAGGGATTCCCTCATTTGCATGGAGTAAGCCCCCATGCAAATGAGGGAACGCCCCTGAAGGTAGCACTGGCCATTTATGCGTGCCAGTGCTATTGGTATTACAGAAGGGTCCGCACAAGTGCCTGTGGCCCACTCTGTGATGCCAAAGTGGCAAGCTTTTTCTTTTTAAATGCTGCCCATTTTACTAAAGGGAGACAGAACACCTTTTTTTCTCTGTATTTAAGAGTTGCCAGTGGTCTACAGGACCACTGCCTACTCTTCCATAAAAAAATGTCATTCTCTTTTGCAACTGCGTTATAACCTCGTTTGAGGTTTCAGTAAAATATTATTGTTTTGCAACTGGGTTTCGGTCAGAAAATACAGATGCATAAGATAGCAATTCTGGGCCTCGAATATGAGGCCCCTTGCGCCTCCGGAACACCACTTTTTGTGACGTTCCCTGGCGCAGAAGCCTGCATGATATTTAATAGGCAGCACTAAGCCACTTTTTTAGGCTTATTGCTGCCTGATAAATATCGGTCCCTTTAACATAGTTTTCTGCTTTAACCGCATGCGCGCTAGCGGTTTTCCCGCTGTGCGCGGCGGTTTTGAAAAAGCCGCGTTACATGACGAGCTGAGCTCGTCATGAGCGTGCGAGCGGCACAACTCATGACGAGCTCAGCTCGTCATGAGCGCGGAAGGGGTTAAAGGGGCGTGCAATGGGTGTTGATGGGGGTACTCTCAGCAACATCCATTTCTTTTTAACACTGTCCCAGATTTATGAGAAGTCATAAATCTGAGGCACCGCCAAAATCTTACGCCTCCCCAGGCATAAGGGAGGCAAAACGAGGAGAAATATTGTTAATTCTCCTTATGTTTCCTTTTTCTATGTGTGCTGCATTCTGCAGCACACATAGAAAGGGGAAAAAGCCTCTTGTGATTATTTTTGTACAGGAAAGTTTCCCTTCCTGTACAACAATTGCCATCCCCGCAAAACAGGCACCCTTGCATAACGGTGCAAGGGTGCCTGCATTGGCGCACAGCAGCCCATAGTGCGCCGGCGCAGGGGAAAAGGACAGGAATGCGCCGTATTTGATAGATACGGCATATTCCTGCCCTTTTCTTTTGCCGTAGGGCAGTGCAGCAGGAAGGCCTGCTGTGCTGCCCAACGGCAAAATCTCGTGAATGGGGCCCTCTATATTTGGAGTGGATAACAAGACACTTCCAGATACCGAATCAGTTTCCATTTGAAAACCCGTCCTATGCGTCGGAAAAACTTTTCTGACTTCTATAATTGGATTAGAACATTAGTGAGAGCATTTTAACAGCTGTAAATGCCAAAATGGAGATTGTACAAATAATAAGGTGCTTAATACATCTGGCACTTAGTTCTATGTATGATACACCTTACCAGTACATTCTAAAATAACTCGCTTTTCATAATGTCCATCTTTATGTTGCTCAAAGAGGTGCTGCACCCTTTACTATGCCCAGATGATGGCTACTCCTAGCCTAATTTGCAGGAGGTGTCTTTGCATTAGGATTTGCTGCTGTGCATGTAATGACGAGATTTAAGTTGCATTTTGATTTTGAGCTAAACCAACAACAATATAAGAGCATGTCAGTTCTGTCATGTAACTTATTTGATCGTGGGGACCATGCAAGTTCCAGTCAAAGTGGGAAACAGGAAACACATACTAATAAGTAAAGGCTCACAATCGTACTATGATTTTCCCATTAGGGAACTCTCGCAACTTATTTATTTATCTGCTTGATTATACTTTTTATATTGTACTGCAGTGCCACCTTTTTGTCACTTGGTACCTCAAACAAATAGCAATCACAAGGAAAGTCACTTGTCTATCGCACACCAGAAATTGTCCTTCAAGACATAAATATTGCTGCTGTTTTTCGTCAAGCAGAGGCACCGAGAGTGGGAAAGGTTATCTACTGAGAAGTGACAAACAGACAGGTAATCAATAGTTTGTTAAGAGGTCCATACATAAATCGCCCTCTGCAATATAAACAATATTTCCAAGTAAAATGACAACCTGTGTATATAGATACTCCACAAACTTGTGAAGGACAAGCCCAGACATAGCAAGTTACAAAATGGTACTGTTCTTTTCAGTAATTTAAGGAAAAGTATACTGTGAACGGGACACTGAGCAGGATGACTGCAGACATTTTGGCACCTTTGAATTTGTTCTATTTGATATGTGTCTACCACAGTGCAGAACCTTTATTGCACTAATACTTAGACATCACTAATGCCTCTGGCTGGCTCCTTGAGACCCTTGGTACTGCCTTTACGACCTCTGGCCTCAGGGATAGAAAAGGCAATGCCAAGAACAGAGGGTAAATAGTGGCACGATGTGCACCGGTTACTTTCTGTAGCTCTGCCTGTGACCTGAGTACCATTAGCTCGTAGTTCTCTAAAAACAGCAGTGCAATGTATACTCTTCTGAAATTTAAAAAAAAAAAATATAAAGCAATACACAGTTCTAATCAAGAAGTTGCACGTTTTCATTACTGTCAACATATGGAAAATAATGCGTTTACATACAAATCACCCTTACACATGATGCTGAAGAATAAATAATTATTGTCAATATTATAGTTCAAATGCAATGCATGGTCTATGCATGTTCTTTAAATTCTTCTGTTCGTCTTTCTGTAATTTACCAATACATGTTATGCTGGAATTGTACACTAGAACATCCTTTGAATCATGACAGTTTGAGGTATAAGAAATTTGGCTTCCCAGGTTTTTTTTTTTTGAGTCTATGTTTTTCTCTTCCAACAAACATATTTTTTCATTCAATAAAGAGGAGAAATGTGTAATTTTGTTATCATGTCAAAACGAAGAGAAGGACTGCCCTTGGTGTGTGTTCTGGGGCTGGCCTGCAGTTTGCTGAATTGACTGCGATGAGGACAAGGGACTTTGCTCTGTGCTGTGTCCCCCTGCTTGAAAGGACTTTGCTGTGTGCTGTGTCCTGGAGTAACTTGTCTCCAAGGGCCCGAGGAGAGCTGGTCCCTGGTGTGGAAACTCAGGACATCAAAGTTTCCAACCGTGTCTCAGCGATGCGTGGTGCATGTGCTTTGGCACGCCTGAGACAGCTGTGTGGTCTGTGGCGTTTTTTACGTGTTGCCCCTTGACCGCATTGCCCTTGCAGCATGAAACATCGTCCATGCTGCTGCATTGCTGTTTGTGACCCAAGCCGTCATCGTAACTGAGGCTGTGAGTAAGGATCTCCGCCGCCAGCCCAAGTCGCAGTGTGCTTAATGATTTCTTGAAGCTAAGGAAGCTGCATGTGAAAGGGATCGTGATCTTTGTTCATCAAGAGGAATCTACTCAAGATCGTCAACTTAGGAGAATGCAATGCTGAAACCCATCTGACTACAGTGTCGCCTATCACCGGAGCTGCAACGTCATTGAGACCGCCCAGCAGGACGTCCGACGAGCGGGGAGAGAGAGAGAGCGAGGCAATGCACACCCCCATGTAAGGCTTGGATTCTGGTTGGGAGACGCAAGCATATGTGGCCTGGGGAGGCCTGCATCAGGAGTACAGGAGTGCTCCGATATCTCTCTCGTACATCATGTTAGACGCGCTGAGTCCTCGAGCAGCCCGTACCTACCCAGCAGTACCGGAGCCACCCCTTTAAGTTTACGACCACTGTCTCTGTTATTGGGGCCTAGTGATACTCAAGCTGACCGTGCGGATTGGCTTATTGCATTATTCTTGCTTTACGCACTACATTATTCCTTGCATTACGAACTGCCTTATGCTTGCATAAGGAACTGCCTTATTCTTCAATTAAGAACTGCATTATTCTTGCATTAAGAACTGCATTATTCTTGCATTACGAACTGCATTATTCCTGCGATACGAACTGCATTAGTACTTGCATTAAGGACTGTCTTATTTCTACATTACAAACTGCATTACAAACTGCATAGCATTACATTAGGACTGCATTAGATCATCGTGAACTACTCATTAATACCGCAAGAACCTACAAGTGATGTACAGAGGGGAGATGTGCAGTCCCCCATGCAGCCTCATCTCTGATTACTTGTCCTCACCATAAAGAATGTATCCCATGATGTACCATTGCTCTATTCTTGCAGTCACCGTGATTGTCAACATGTCGCCAAATAAATTCCTCCTGCCTGTAACTTATTCACATGATTCATGTTTCTGCGTCGATTCCTGTTGTTTAATAAAAAGAATTATGAAAAAAAATCTAAAAGTGATTGTTAGCCCAATAACCGGCCCAGTGAAATATTACGCATACGCATATGCTGGATATTTTTTATTGTATGGTCTCATCATATTTCTTCTTTATAAATATACCGCTATTTTCCTAAATCAGTGTGGTGTCCATTTGTGGTGTTATCACTGTGTTACTGGGAGTGTGGTTGCAAATACTTTACACATTTCCTTGGAGATAAGCCTTACAAAAGGGGATGATGGACGGAGCGTTTGAGCAAATCAAACACTCACCCCCTGTCATATAACTACTGTATATCTTTATAATGCGTTAAGTTAGCATAGGCTCATTACATGTTTAAACGCCATTTTTTCCTTTTGCTGCTTCTGCACACGACACTTAATTGTTGATTTAGCTTTCAACCTAGTAGTTCGTTGTGGTTTACATGAGAATAATATGTTATTGCTCTGATATCAGCTTTGCTTAATAAACTATGTCTGTACAGAGAGTGCTGAAGCTTCAGGAATAACACGATACAGAATTGTTATGAGGTCTGATCTTCGCGCCTTCGTAGACATAACATAAGTGCAGCTTCTGCCAACTTTGGGCTTTAGGCGGGTTTTATATTGCTTTGCTTAAAGCACACAAACACACTTGATGCTGTTCGCATGCAGAGAGAGCTGGTGTATGCTGATGTGATCTCTTCATTCTAGGATCCTGAGGTATGGGCCCGCCCTAATTCAACCCAAAGAGACCTTCTTAGCTATTAATATAATATGTGAGTTAGGGAGGGTGAGAAATAAGTGTTGTTAACCCTTATTCATTTACAGCATGTTAACATGCTGTCACCATTTGCTTTCTATGGACTAGTAACTATGCTGATAACTTTGCTTCTGATAATATGTTTCCTTGTATTATCTAAGATACTGCGCCTGAGAAGACGGCATTAGTAAATAAATATTTCAAATGTGCATGTGTCCTCGTTTACTCCACGTTCTGGTTTGAAATGATTATATAACGAAAGAGTGCTCATGTGTTCCACGTAACCTGAGGTTTGTAAGTTCATGTTCTGGTTTGTCTAAACATTGGGAGTTGGTTATGACCAATGAGACACTGTAGCTAGCTCGGTAAGGGGTTTGTTGGGTACTGAGGTGAGGTTTGGGTCACCCTAATTCGCTGAGGTTCCAATCCTCTGTGCACAGTTCTGTGGGAGAACAGAAACCCTGCTACATGGCGCCCATACGTTGATGGACTTATATCATGACACTCAAGTAGTATATCGTTCAAACCTTAACCCCTTCACTGTCGTTTCCGGAAAACGGTGGTGTCGGTGAAACCTACCTATTTTTTGAAATAGGTCTTTTCAAGCTTGATTCTATCTAAAACGGTTTCTTTGAATTACTACCCAGTTGTGCTACAAAGTTTCCTTTGTTTTTTCAGTTATTCTGGTGAAATCATGGCGCAGGCTGTGGCCATCCCGCAGCATAGTCGCATTGCGGTGCGCAACCATTTACAGGCTTACCAAGTCCCGTTAGATGGCTTGGCTGTGATTTTGGTGGTGTGTGCAGATCCGGCGTACCCATTCAAACTGTTTTATTCTTGGGTAACGTTTCCGGAAGTGGACGCTAATTCGAACGTGTTCCACACCTACACACCCTCACCTGTACCGGCTGAATATACACCGTACAGGGCACTGGAAATACCTATTGATCATTGGCAGCATCGCGTTTGGTTTGATGGCGCCCTACCCCACTGTTTGTCCGCTGCGAGGTTAGGTCCTTTGTCCATTCCAGGCACCAATTGGCCTGCATTGGGTGGATTCACCCCGCACACGAATCACGGTGCATGTCCCCTAGCGAATATTCGCAGACTACATATAGTCTCGATTGCCGTGATTCGTGCATTAGTGCAATACATTGGTCGTCACCTCCCGGGTGGTCCCCCGGGGGGTCCGGTCGTTCAAACGGAACATGGCGGTTTAAGGCTTAATCCGGTTATGGTCAATTCGGTTTTTGGTAAGCGCCCCGATGATAAAGATGAATTCCCTTTCTGGCTTGCCGAGAAATTTGACCAGCTGGAGGCTGTGTTTCCGAATTCTACTCCTGCTGATAAACATAAAATGTTGACGATTACTTTGCCTAAGGATTTAACTCCTGAACTCGTTGACTGTGAAAGTTGGGGAAAAACTTTTGCGGCCGTTTATACAAGGTGTTTCGGCACCCCGTCGTTGAACATCCTGCCTGCGATCGTGTTCAGGATGATCACGGTCCGGAAGCAGCGGTTGAATTGGGTATGCGCCTGTGTGGTTCTTTTGAGATTGTTAGCGATCTCATCCTCTCCAATATAAAGGGAGATGCAGTGAACTTTCAGGTGTCGAATGCTTTGGCTGCTCTGCCCGATGCCGATAAACCCCGACAGTTAGCGAAGATTGTTTTGGCCGCTTATAAAACTATTGGTCGCACAAGTCGAGGTCTGAAATATTTTTCTATCAAGGAGAAAAAACAACCACAAGGACAGCCTGCTACGGCGGATGTCCAGCCCAAGTCCAAAAAACAGAATTGGCCTAAAAAACAGAATCAGGGGAAGCAACAACAGCAGACTCAGGAATCATATCCTGCGCCGCAAGTTCCTGCGCCGACAGAGAGAGTTTATGAATTGCGCGATCGCGCGGTGATTAAATCACCTGATCGATTTCAGGTTTCTGATCAACGCTCTCCTCGTTCCTTTCAGGACTCATCGGCCCCGAAGACCGGTGGAGGAGGAGGCAGGAGGGGACGTGGTGGCCAACAAGGACGTGGTCAGCCCCGCCAAACAGAAGGCGCAGGAAAGCAGGAGGATTCTACGCCAAAAAGACCGCAGTTTGCGAAAAAGAAAGTCGCAGCCTTAACGGCGCATCGATATGCCACAGATAGTGAGAACGCGGCTTCGGAATCTGACGTGGGCTCTGACCTTGCTGGACAGCGCGGCGGAGATTACCATAGTGAGAGAGGCGCTGCGTCCACTACTGAGGGTGACAGCGACTGATGTCTACGTTGTAATTGAAACAGCCGATACGAGTCTTGCTCCCCCTGAGAGACTTTATGAAATTGTCCTGTTAATTGAAGGTGACATACAGCATACCGTAAAAGGGGTATTTTGGGAAAATCTTTCTTCTACGTATGACATTTTGCTTTCGGAGGCTGACTGGCCCCCACCTTTTGTGCTCGCGGCGCCGCGAGGGGAGGAGGTAATCCTCCCCAGTTTCGCGAACACTGTCTCGAAAGAGCATGCGCAACATTTTGCAGAAGAGTGGGCTCGGGCTCTCGCACTGGCTCTGTACCGTAACCAATGTGGTTGGGATAAATTGTCCCCTTGCCACGAAATTCCCTTACGGTCTCAGCCGCAGCCTTAACCTCAATATCCCATTTGTCGTGAAGCAAAAGCTTCCGTCGCGGAAATCCTTGAACAATTGGAATATCAGGGAGTTATTGAAACGTGTGTGTCACCGATGAATGATCCTCTTTTTACTGTGACCAAGCCTGACGGATCATATCGTTTGGTGTTGGATTACCGGCATTTGAACTCGCATTGCCGTAACTGTGCAGTACAGAATACACACGCCTCTGCCCTAGTGGATAGTCTAGTGCGTAAGCGTTTTAAAACAACGCTTGACATTTCCAACGGTTTCTATGCCCATAGATTGGATAGCTTTAGCTCCCAGTGGACCAGTTTTACATGCGCTGGGGTCCAAAAACAATTCCGGCGTCTCCCAATGGGCTATAAGAATAGTCCTGGTATATTTACCGCCCGCATAGTCTCTCTTTTGAAGAGAACCGACCCAGATGCTTGTTCGTATGTGGATGACATATATCTCACAGACGACGAAATTTGGGAGCATCTGTGTCGTGTAAATTCGATTATTTGTAACTTTGCAGACCTGGGTTACAAATTTAACTTTGCAAAATCGCACATTGCTGAGTACACAGTGTTGTTCCTGGGCTATGAGCTCAACAATGAAGGTAGAGGTTTGGCTCCTCACTTCTTGGAGAAATGTGCACAGTTGCACGCTCCTACAACACTGAAAAAATTACAGTCTTTACTGGGCTTTTTGAATTTCGGGAGGACATACATTCCGGGATATGCCCAGCGTATCAATCCTTTGTATGCTTTGATACAACCTAATTTTTCTAAATCATGCTGGCTGCCTGAGCACTCGGCCATATTGCAATCTTTGCAGGCGGATCTGCTCGCTTCTAAATTTTTATTGACTCGTGATAACCACACCAACCTGGTGATAAGAATTATTCCTGGGACGGTGGGTTTCACGTACTTGACTTTTAATGAAGGAGACACAGTACCTATTGCTTACAAGTCACACTTGTACACTTCAGCTGAGATGCGATTTCCCACTGTGGAAAAGGTTTTTAACAGCTGTGCAGATGGCAATTCTTAAGGAACGAGCTCTGTCACAGGGGAAACGCATGTTGGTTGTTACACCCTGTCCTCATTTAGAGGCAGTCACGAAAGCCAGTGTACCAAATTCAAAAGCTTTGCACCCTCGGTGGATTCAATGGGCTGCGTCCTTGACGTCCTCGGATGTCACGTTTATTTTTGACGCCTCATTACGGTCTCAAGAGTACTTGCAGTATGAATTTGTTCATCCTGCTCCTCTAGCTATGCGACCTTTGGAGGACTTCCATTGCATCATTACACTGATGGTTCGGCGCAGGTTGCGCATGGCTCTAAACACGCCTACGTTTCCGCATGCGCCATTGTGGTCGGTGCCATGTTGAACGATGAGTTCATATCCAGGGAGGTGCACACGCTGCCTCTGGGAGATTGCACCGCACAATTGGCAGAGCTTCGTGCTCTCTTACTAGCGTTGGAGTACGCTGATCCTAGTGTGACAACTCTTATTGTAAGTGATTCTTACTACTGTGTACAGTCTTACAATGAAAACTTGTTCTTTTGGATTCAAAATGATTTTCGTGATTCCAAGGGTAGCACAATAAAACACAAGATGATCTGGGTTCGAGTGGCAGAGCTTAAGGCTAAGTTGCCGCTCGTTTTTGTGATTCATACTCTCGGCCACCAGCGTGTTGGAGTCCACGCTGTCGGTAACTCGCTTGCTGATGAAGCAGCGAAATCAGCAGTGTCTACATACTTAGTTGCAGCAGTTACTCGGTCCAAAAGTAAGATTGATAGTGACATCTTGGCGGCTGTTGCTGCCACTGAGAAGGGAGGTAAACATCCTACGGGGTTCCCTTCGAAGTACACATACCACTTAAGTCCCGAAAAGGTTCCTTTTGTGAAAATTCCTGATGTTGGAGAACGTTTGATTCCCAACTCGGACCACAGGGCAGACTTGATTACAGCGGCACATGAAGGTGTGGCGTCTGCGCATGCGGGCGTCTCGGCCACTGTAACTCAATTACAACATCGTTTCTGGTGGCGGGGACTGTACAAACAGACGCGTGATTATGTCCTTCTTTGTGACATTTGCCAGCAGATTAAACCTTCAACTGCTACGCGTCCGCCACAGACACAGTTGTACATTTCTAATAAACCACTAGGTTGTGTTTATTTAGATCACTGCGGTCCTTTTTCGTCTGATACTGCGTATGGGTACATCTTAGTAGCAGTTGATTCATGCACACGCTTTGTGTGGGTGTCGCCCCATCGCAGCGCTGATTCACGGACTGTCATTATAGATTTGCGTGTCTTTGTAGGGATTTTTGCCTGTGGTACCTTCCATTCGGATCAGGGTCCGGCTTTCGCCTCTAAGGTGTATAAGGATGCCATGACTTCGTTGGGGGTCCAAGTCAAGTTTTCGTCTCCCTACAGACCTGAGGGTAACAGTGTAGTGGAGCGAATGAACCGTGATTTAAAGCAATCTTTGACAGCTCGAGTTATAGGCACTGGTAGAAACTGGCTGACCCACCTCAATGGCGTGCAGCGTGCGCTTAATAATCTCCCTAGAAGGTCTCTCGGTGGGCGGACCCCATACGAAATGCTCTTTGGCATCAAGATGTGCGTCCCTGACCTTGACGGTCTAGACTGTGTGGTTCGCGCCACTTCCTTTGACGCAGCTGAACATTGCAATGTTTTACAGAATCTACAAAAGACCAGAGACAGTCTTGCAAAGGAACATTTGCCCTCCACGTCGGATGTTGCGTTGCAGATCCCGGTAGTCGGCTGGCTACCCCAAGTTGGAGAACTGGTTCGAGAGAAGATCGATAACAAGAAAGAATTTGGTCCTTCCTATTGAGCTCCGGTTCCAGTCCTTGGAGTGAAGGGCACAAGAACAGTCATTTTACCACCACTTCCTGGTCATAAGGAAAACAGGTTTCTCTCAATTGACAATGTCAAGATACACAGAGTGGCCGATTCTCCTTAGCATGACACCGGCTGTTTCCTGTCCTTCCATTGTAAGAAATTCAGTTTTGCCCACCGCTTCTAATCATGAAACTAAAGTGGCCATCGAATTACCTGCAATTTCCAGTCCTTTATTAAGTACTTTGCCCGGTACAGACCTTGATGAAATAGACTACACTTACCCCACTGACTTGTCCATGCCTGACCTGCAAGCTCGTTTGGCCACAGAATCCAGATTTTCATTTGACACTGTTTCCAATGCTTCGAAAAAACCCTCACGTTTTGCAGTTTATGCCAGCCTGTTTAAAAAACTTTTTTTTATTCCCCCTCGGACATATATTTGGCTGGTGCTTTTTTCGTTTTACCTTTTTATGACAATTGGGTTTGTTTTTTATTTTTTCCGACTTATGAATGGACACTATGTCGAAGAAAGAACATGCATTCGACATCTAAATGGAACTTTGGCCCCCCTTTCCTCGTCGCATTCTGCACACTGATTGAAAAGAGACTTGACATTTGTTAATATCACTGCTTGGCCTGTCCTTGATGGGATAGTGTGGGATGCCGTTAGATTTCAAATTCATGGCCCTACGGAGGTTGTTAATGTCCCCAATGTGCTTAGAGTTAATATGGGGGATGTGGTGAAACAAAACATACGTTCTGATGATTGGGATGTTCAGGCCGTAGAGTCTTTGTTTTCTGATTTGAAATACTATGCTGCCTTTGATGCGGAAGATTTGTACTTAGAATCTGCTAATTATGGTGATTTATTTTGCTTTTAACATTTTGGCAATTACTTCTTACATAAAACAGCATCCAGAAGGAATACTGTAACTTATACACAATGGGAGCATTGCCCAGCTCCTAAACAAGGCAGTTCAAGTCCTTTTATTTCAAAATGACACAGAAGCCTATGTCCAAGGTTAGACTTACCGATACCAAATTATTGTATTCGAAGTCCTTTCTTGATCAGCTGGCAATTATGGAAGGAAACCATTGATTTAAAATCTGTTTGGGGTTCTAAAAGTTGGCAGGTACAAGGCACTGAGGCTTTGCACCGTGCTTGTCTCATCCCGAATCATATGTTGTTTTTGAATTCCTCTATTTCACAAACAACTTGCTTTGGATTGGCTACTTCTAAAAAATTTAACTCTCCGACCATCCCAGAGTTAGAAGAATATTCTGGCTGGAGTAATTATACTCAGTGTTCGATTAGGGACTTGCAAACCCTATTGTTGAATTCATCCTTTAATATATCAAGTATGGATCCGAAAGGTTGGCTGATGTGGCACAGGAGTGCTGATTCATGCCAGCACCGTTTTCTAGGTTTATCTGATGGCTTTACACAGGTCAGACCTGATCGGCTTTTTGAAACTGAGCATTCTGTCACAACTTACTCTGTGGGCAAATTATGTCAAAATTGGCTGACACATTCAACATTGTCTGCAGTTAAATTACACCTTGCAAAACTAAATGATGATGTAGATTTAAATGATTTCATAAAAGGCCCGGCTAGTGGTAGATCAAAAAGATGGATATATGCTGTTTACAATGAAATCTGGAAGACTTCACAGATTGAGGCCGCTACACGACTTAGGGCTATAGATCAAGCAAATCTAGAGAAATTGCTTGCAGTTGTAGACAATAGTATTAACATGCTTTCTTCCCGCATTTACACTTTAGATAATATTGTGTCTTCTGTAGTGGATATTGTTCACGATGAAGTTTCTGTGTTGTACCATGGTCAGAATCAATTACGTTCTATCATGCAATTTGCATGGACCCTTCAAACACTTAAATCTGGCAAGGTGCTTTGCCCCTTTTAATTTAACTGACAAACAGCGCTTGCTTTCAATGCGAGATGCTTCCTTTTCTATGTTACATATTGAGAGATTGGAGTCCTTGCCTTTTTCTGTGGCAGAGGCCTCCGCTGCGACGTGGCTTATCCACGGTTTGATAACATTACCTTTTGCTTTGTATAAATTCACAAATTGTATGAAATATGTTGCCATAGGTCGCTATGAGCCTTTAGGTAGTGCATTTCTCCATGAAGTGTGGTCCCTTCCTTTCACTTATAGATGTTTGAAAGACGGCCAGGAAGTTTATCTGAATGGGGAGGAATGTACTGAAACTCCAGATCACTCGTTAATGTGCAGGCACATACAGTTACACGGTTCTTGCAACCAGGACCGACCAAACTTGGCCTGTGTTTTAAAAGGGACTCCTGTCCCAGCAATCACCCCGACTTTTACTTTATTGGGAAACGGAAGTTATTTACTATTGAATAATGAAGATTGTTGCGGGTTGATTAAAGGTGTAGCTTATGTGGTAACCGTAACTGAACGTGTTGTTTGCTGCAGAAATGTCCTGTACCCACCCACACATGAAAATAGGGAGGTTTCCATTTGGCCACGCATCCCAACCTTGAAAGCAGAATTCAGCGGCATGAGCAGAATAAGGGCTCTATTGTCCCAGAAAGAAGTGGCCTTGAGTTCGGCTAGGGAGACTTTCGTTCTTCACATAGCTAACACCCAGACTGAGGTTCAGGCCCTTTTAAATACTGATTTACCATTGCATTTCAGCGAGATGGTACATTCTATATTTAACGCGTCCTCCACAACTGGGCTGGCGCATTTTTTTAAATGTGTTAGCAGTGGTCTTGTAACTTCATTTGAAAAAATCTTTGGAGTCATCCCTGCTTTCTTCCATTCCATTTTTTCGAGTTTAGTTGGTGGATTCCCGGTTATACTGGCACTAGCGGCAGCCGTTTTGGTGGTTGTTTGCTTCCTTAAATATGGATGCCCCACATGTGGAAGGAGCCGCCCATCCTGCGTTGTTTCGCAACCGGATGCTTGAATATTATGGCACGCTGCCGCTTGCGATTTTAAGCACGGCATATGGATTATCGTTCCGATTTTCCTACTTCACCTGTGCCCAGCCTGTGTTTCATTGCCTAAGCTGTGATTTTACCTGGGCCATTGATTTGTGTCTCTGCGGACCGGTTTCTCCTGAAGTCTACTTTAATCAACTGATGAGTCCCATCGTTACTCACGAGTTGGTTTGTACTGGCGACAGGATTATGGCCTTAGCAGCGATGCATGGACTAATGGGTCCTTGGAACATTCTTACAGCAGCGCAAGATTTCTTGGCACTGAGCTTTCTCAAAAACCCACCGAGTTGTCCTCTGATGGTGATAGAGGCTCCAGTATTGGGAGAACACGTTTGTTCTTTTCCTCTTTTGAATTGGATGGCTGAACTGTTTTCGGATGAAGACGGTGATTTCCTGTTGGAGGCTGTTGCTGCATATTTTGCATATTCGGTCTTGCCTTGATGAACCTTATTGGTTTATGGTGCTGCCCCACTTTTTTGGCATTTTTTCACCTCCCAGTCCTATTGGCTTGAGTGCTGTTGAATTCTGAAATTGACATTTTTTATATTTTGATTTGACTACTGTAGTTTTTTATAATTATAAGGTTGTTCATAGTTCTTGAGCTCTGCTTTCATGAAGTTGCCCTTATCTTATCTTATCTTATCTGTCCTCGGATCATGGGGGGTGTCATATAACTACTGTATATCATTATAATGCGTTAAGTTAGCATAGGCTCATTACATGTTTAAACACCATTTTTTCCTTTTGCTGCTTCTGCACACGACACTTAATTGTTAATTTAGCTTTCAACCTAATAGTTTGTTGTGGTTTACATGAGAATAATATGTTATTGCTCTGATATCAGCTTTGCTTAATAAACTATGTCTGTACAGAGAGTGCTGAAGCTTCAGGAATAACACGATACAGAATTGTTATGAGGTCTGATCTTCGCGCCTTCGTAGACATAACATAAGTGCAGCTTCTGCCAACTTTGGGCTTTAGGCGGGTTTTATATTGCTTTGCCTAAAGCACACAAACACACTTGATGCTGTTCGCATGCAGAGAGAGCTGGTGTATGCTGATGTGATCTCTTCATTCTAGGATCCTGAGGTATGGGCCCGCCCTAATTCAACCCAAAGAGACCTTCTTAGCTATTAATATAATATGTAAGTTAGGGAGGGTGAGAAATAAGTGTTGTTAACCCTTATTCATTTACAGCATGTTAACATGCTGTCACCATTTGCTTTCTATGGACTAGTAACTATGCTGATAACTTTGCTTCTGATAATATGTTTCCTTGTATTATCTAAGATACTGCGCCTGAGAAGACGGCATTAGTAAATAAATATTTCAAATGTGCACGTGTCCTCGTTTACTCCACGTTCTGGTTTGAAATGATTATATAACGAAAGAGTGCTCATGTGTTCCACGTAACCTGAGGTTTGTAAGTTCATGTTCTGGTTTGTCTAAACATTGGGAGTTGGTTATGACCAATGAGACACTGTAGCTAGCTCGGTAAGGGGTTTGTTGGGTACTGAGGTGAGTTTTGGGTCACCCTAATTCGCTGAGGTTCCAATCCTCTGTGCACAGTTCTGTGGGAGAACAGAAACCCTGCTACAACTGATTTGGGTTTAATCCATCACCATTCTTTAGCCCACTCAGCCACCCCATTTCAGACACGGCTATATGCCAATCAGTCTGACCCTGTGCCTCATGGGAACAGTCCAGCCCGAACTGCCAAGCCATGTCTTCCATGGACCGGAAACAAGCATCCTGGGACAGGTTTCGGATTCATAATCCTCATCAGCCAGGCTATCTTGAATCCAGTGGCCAAGTGAGCAAGGGACTCACGTCTGAGCATACCCTGCCACACTTAGGGCGAACAAAGTGATCCAAAAGGGGATGACGGACAGAGCGTTTGAGCAAATCAAATACTCACCCCCAGTCAACTGATATGGGTTTAATCCATCTCCATTCTTTAGCCCACTCAGCCACCCCATTTCAGACATGGCTATATGCAAATCAGTCTGACCCTGTGCCTCATGGGAACAGTCCAGCCCGAACTGCCAAGCCATGTCTTCCATGGACCGGAAACAAGCATCCTGGGACCGGTTTCGGATTCATAATCCTCATCAGCCAGGCTATCTTGAATCCAGTGGCCAAGTGAGCAAGGGACTCACGTCTGAGCGTACCCTGCCACACTTAGGGCGAACAAAGCGATACAAAAGGGGATGATGGACATCCATCATCCCCTTTTGTATCGCTTGGAGATAAGCCTGGCTGCTCCTGCCAAGCTACCGGGTGGTAGTAAGCAGTGTGAGTAAGAGTAAGAGTGTGTCCCTCCTTTCCCTGACTAGAAGCAAGGGTCCCTATTTGGACTAAAGTACACACCTCAGCCAACTAGAGACCCCCAGTTCTAACAGTCTTGCAATAAACTTGCTGTAGTTATTTTTAAGTAAACATAATTTAAGTTTGAACATTTCCTTGTAGAGCTAGTTTGTGGAAGATTCATATATTCATAGTTATTTTATAATAATTTTTGTATTTGTTAAATATTGTAACATATTAGTAGTTTCTACACTTGGCCTTATTTCATCTATGGAAGCATCTTTCCCCAATTTTTAGAAAGGGGATGTGTCATGGCTTGCACTGCAAGGAATATACAATTCTCACTATTATGCAATGTTTCCTTTTGATTGCAAGGGAAACAGTTGAAAGCTGGCTTAAGCAAAGCTTGCCCGCATGTTGGTGGTGCTCTCCTGAGCCGTCTTTTAGTCACCCTGTTATTTTAGAGAGTAACGCAACACATTTCAAGATGGCTGCACATAATTATTGACTTCGGTAATGCCTGTACCAAACAAGCACTTGCAAAGCCAATACTGACATGTACATAGTGAACTGGTTAGATTAGCCAATGCATGTTCTTCGCAGCATAGGGCCTAGAGCAATACAGCCCATACATTTCTGCTTCTCTTCATCTCCAATGGATTACTGAATATCCATATTTCAACAATATCTGCCTTCTTTTGACTTTAATTAGTTTTGTGCCGACAGGAAAGAGGGGCATTCATTTGTTTTTAGGTTGACTATAAGCGTATCAACTCTTGTATACTTTAGTGTACTTCTCTTGTGGGATTAAAGTCACCCCCCTGCTTTTGATTTGTTTGTTTCATTCTCCTTTATAAATCTTTGCTTGCGAGTGCTCAGTCCTGCTTCTGCAGCACCTCCCACACCTCCTTGCGGCATAATGTTGCCCTCCAGTGGCACTGCTTATGGCACAGCACTGCAGTGTCGTGAAATCTTCTGATTTCTAAGCAAAACAGGCCACACAGCCCTTATGTCCCAGGCCATACCTTCATAAATCTGTGCAGCAAAGACCTGCATTGCCATCAAGCTTTGGTTTGTACAGTCAGAGCAAAAGCAAATCGCCATTTCCAGAACTACTAATCTTGCGCCAAAGATAATGATTTGCATTAAATACTAGTATCTTTTTTGCACACGTGCAGATCTTGCCCTCAGTTACACTACATGGGTCACATAGTCTGTGCAGATATGTATGCACAGCTCTGGTTAGTATAGCTAGCTCAGAGCATGCTCAGATGTTAAGAAAATCTGACTCTTTCCCTTTTTCTACCCACTTTCTATTTTCTCATCCCACCTTCATTCCTGCCCTTTAAGTTTTGTACTCATCTGAAACAACCATTCAGATCACTAGCTGAGTTTAGTATCCTTGTATTGTCGGAAACTTGAGCTTCTTCTCGTGTTGGGAAACTTGAGCTCATGGCAGTACTTGGGATATAATTCACGGTGTCTATTTTACATTAAAGCTTTGTGAAATATGATTCCAATTTTGGAACAGACTTGATTACAGGTAGGTAGTGGCCACATCTGAATAACTGTTAGCAAACTCTTGCAAGTTTACAAAACAACCTCTTGATAACATAAAATGCGTGAGCAGAGAGGGTACAATTGTATATATTTATATATGTATGTATGTCTGCATATCTTATTCTGAATCTGATCCGTTAATGGAGAAAGCTGTATTAAACCAGTAGTCTCTCTTCAACCTGGGAAGACCAGCAGCGTGCGCCGAAGGCGCCCCACATGCAGGAGTGTGGCAGAGAGCCTTCACAAGCATGGCAGCCAGCTGGTCTCTGGAGAAGTGGATACTAGTGCAGATTCCTCCGGTGAGTTGCCCCCTGGTTCTTTTCTGCTACACTTCTTACCATCGCCTCAAGATCACCTAACAATATGGACCACATTTCAGTTCAACAAATAGAGCTGCCTAAAATAGTCGATGCCGCATTTGCAAAGAATTATGCTCAAGTGCATAGTTACTTATGCATTTGGTCAAAATGAGCTGTGTATTTCTGTAACTGTTCAGACAGGAGTAAGTGAGGGGGCTCATGCGAAACTGTGCAGGTCACATGATTTTCCCCTGTGGAAAGAGCTGGTGGAGTTAACCAACAGCCTAAATGTAACTAGAGATCTATAAAGAACAGTGAATGATTTTATTTATTTGATGGGCACATTTTGGGCACTCAAAATGTAGTGCACTTAGTGGAATTTCAAGATCACATGAATCCACCCAACATTCAAAAACACTCTCAAATATAAATGTCAGGTCCTTTGACAGTTGTGGAATAATCACTTTTCCAACAAAAACCTATGCTAGATGGACGTCAGTATGGAGGGCAAAGAACCCATGCACCTATAGAATAAGCCCCAGTGCACACGATCACCATCATTGATGTATTAATTATATGCAGTGGAGAAGTTTGTATGAAAGTAATTTACGCACATCACGTTATGAACTTTCCCTAAAAAGCGCTAGTAATTAATGGACCTTTATTCAATAATGGTTGATTAAAAGCAAGAGGATGTGAATTTTCTTAGCTATGGGAAGGAACATTTTTAAAACTATCACGGACACAGAAGAGTGGGTAATACTTTGTCTAAGCTGTTTACCAAAAGGTCTGGATTTAATGTGGAAACACATGCATCCACAGCAAAGACATGCACACATAAGCACTGACCCTTCTTAGATCTCTGGCACAGACAGCTGTCCTGTTGTTTTTGATACATTACATATAGAGTGAGTTTTTAATCAGTCCCTTCCTGGCCTTGTTTCCTCTCTATTCTTGTGTCTGGTCGCAGTATTTTGATCGGATGTTGTAAGCGATGAGGATGCCCAGATTTGAGAGTATAAGGAGCCAGTTTGGACTAGCATTTGCATATGTAGTCCTGCGTGCACATGCGACTGGCAAAAAGCATTAGCAAGGCTACCAGCTCTATCTGTTAGAACCAAGACATACTGCATTTGTAAATGCTTGCCACGTCTCTGGGCAGCCTGTCTCTTTCTGTACCTTCTTTCTATGTGCTCGTTTTTTACTCTCGAAGAATGCATTGCTGCATAGCGCAACAGGCATGGGGAAAAAAACAGCAAGGCAGATGTGAGACATGACACAAAAAGTCTGCTTGTATTTGTGCATGAATCTATTTTGCACATCCAGTCTTAGGCTTTCTGCTTTTGTGTGCCCTGTCTGCTATGGTGCTTGAACAAGGCGTGCACATGTTACAGTGACATTTCTGTGTCAGCTAATATTCCCAATGCAACTAGCAAACTATGGGGCATATTATCAAGCACGGCGTTAACAATATCGCCGATTTAGGGGCAGAAAACTGCCGCTAATGCGGCAATAATGGGCTTGATAATACGCCGTAGAGAATTCCCATAGAAGCCCATGTTCACACCAGAACATGGGCTTCCAAGGGAATTCACAAGGATGTATTATCAAGCCCATTATCGCAGCTTTAACGGCAGTTTTCTGCCGCTAAATCAACAATAATGTTAACGCCGTTTCCTGATAATATGCCCCTATACTTTTTTTGCATCTGATGGAGCGAGATTTGGAAATAAATTTATTTCAGCTCGCAAAGTTAAACTTCCATAATGAAATAATAATATTAACAATGTGTGCAGTGAGATTTATTAACCAACTTAGATTAAAATCACAGATCATTACACGCGGGATACTAACATATGTGCTCATACATCTGCTTTATGTTGCAAATGCATGTGTGTGTAAAATAAATAAACTAATTTTGTTTATCGTTTTCGTCAGTATTAAATGCGGCTGATTTATAATTGCATGTGCTTATTTCTATGTGCTCATGTTTTGTTTTTCTGTCTTAAATGTTGCACGAATCTGTTTGTTGCTTCATTTGCTTATGCTAGGTAATATAGATTAATGGGTAATTATTAGCAAAGGTGGGTGGGAAACAGAACAAACTTCATTTCTCATTTTAATCGGTGTTTTGTGTTTGTTTATGCATTAGTTTTACGAGTGGGCCTAAAAAATGGATGGCGGTTTTGCAGCTTGAGAAAACTTGACCAGAGTGAAAGTTTCAACCATGCGCAGTTGTGCTGATGAAAAAGTTATCTTTCTGCTGAACAAACAACGTTTAAACAATGTCAAAGTTGGTCGAGTCGAGATGTGTTCTTGGTGCCCTTGTCAAGGACAGGATGCTGTGGAACTTGCCAAGATTAGGAAAACGAGAGTTCCTCCTCGGGAAATGTAACTTTTTGAGGAAGCAAAGAGGATGGTAAAACTAAGAACAATAAGGGCTGTGATGTGGCCCCGGACTTGGTCAAATGACAAAGACCTAATAGTGGGCCGATGTGGCTTAACCAATGAGACATTGAGGTTGATATAAAAAATTTCCGATAATGTTACTTTAGCTAGTGAGAAAGGTATAAAAACTGACCCCTTGGGAGGGAAGGCGCGCTTGCTGCTCATCTTCTCCTGAGACCTGATAGACGTGATGTGCTGTCGGACTTTCATTGGAGCACGTAAGAATTAATAGGGCTAAATGACTTCTACTTTATTCTTTTAGGTGAAGTGGATTTTAGACAGGGACATTAGGGTTTAGGTGATGGGAAACTGTTTATTCCGTTTCAATCATGCTATTTGATTTTTGCTTAAAACTGTCAATACTTTTGCTAATCCTCTAAAAATGATAATGCTTGAATAAAAAGATTCTAAAATTATGCACTTTCCTTGAATAATAGTTAATAAATAAAAATTTTAAAATGCAAACTGGCCTTGTTATTTTATAAGTTTAGGTTACCATTAGCAGATTCATTCGCCTAAGTGGCTTAATTAAATGCAAAGTTTTATATAACCATGGTGAGAAACTTATACTGCAGTTGCATATAAATATATATATAGTTTGTGAATAGGTTTTATTAATTAGGTCACATGATTCAGTTGCTCAAAATATGTCATGTTAGTTTATGGGCCTTGTGAATGATTTATGATTAATGGTGAGTATTGTGGAGTTGGATACTGTTGCTTATGGCATATTTTCTATAGGGGCGCTGGATCAATTTCCTGGTAGCAGAGTAACGGTTGCTATGGTAACCAACATGCTACATGGTAATTACATAGGATCGTTGTTTAACACATGTTGAGTTTTGTTCACTTGTTATATGTAGTCGAAAGGTTTTTTCCTGCAGTGTGAAAAATCCTAGTTGAGCCGGCATATGAGTGGTGTGACAAAAAGTGAAGTTGCACAGTGCATTTGTTCTGTTTCAAAATAGTGAAATTGTTATCACTAGTGTTGTGGTCGTACAGCACGAATCTAGGGATTCTAGGTGTGTTAGGTAGAATGTGTAGTGAGGATTGACTATGAAATCGTAGCTTTGAGTATAGGGACTTAGAGCCTGTTTTAAAACTCACTGTGAAAAGAGTAGTAGAATTAATCCGAGCTTGTGTGAAGGGTAAAGTAGCGTCGTCTATTTTATTGACAATTGTGGATTTCTATGGCCGGGTAAAGTTCTGCCAGGATCTCATGTATGTATGGTTAGGGAAACTTTCCGTTTAAAAGTGCGTAAATGATTTGTAATTTCGTTCGAGTCAAACTTTGAATTGTTACTTTATGTGCATTCAGAGACAAACGAGTACGTTATTACCTGATAGAAGGGTAGAGTAAAGGTTTACTTTATCAACAAATGTATATTCTGTGAGAGTAGCGCCGTCTATTCCACGCAAAGAATACTTGAATGTTTGTAAAAACTATCGCCTTATTTTAGCGAAACAGACAAATGGTTTGTTTATTCGTTGTTAATAATTGAAATCCATTGAAAAAGTGTTCTTAAAATGGCGCTGTGAAAGGTTTTTGTGAAGGAGGGGTGAGCGCTTGAAGTGAGAGACGAGAAGCTGCAGCAGCTGTGTACGTCACAGGGTCCGCGCTGTGATTGGCTAACATACGTCACAGCTAGCGCACTGATTGGCTCACGTGACTCTGACGAGCTGTTAGCTGATTGGCTTTCCCAGAAAGCAGTGATTCTATTGGTTGAGCAAGGTGGTGACGTAGCTTAACCTGAATGGCTTGTTGGTGTGTTTCGCGCACGGATTGGCTGGTTTCGCGGAACATCCAGGAAACATTTACGATCATTTCCAATTGAACAGATTTGATTAAAACATGGGTTATTATTATAAAAAAGAGGAGAAAAAGCTTACATTGCTTCAGAGATTTAAAATTTTTATTTCACCCGATAAAATTGAAACGCGAGGTGGAAAATTACTTCATAAGTATAAAACACCTGCAGCTTATATGGAAGGTGAATATGGTTATCATACTTGCCTTTGGTTTGATGTATGGATGCATTACACTAAGGATGATGGGGTTGTGGCTTGGCCAGAAGATGGTTCTTTTAATATGAGGATTTTGAAAAATTTGAGACAAAAAATGACAGCTCTTGTGCCGAAGCCTAGACCAACACAATTTGAGGCTTTAGTTGAATGGGAGGATGAAATGTTTCAACTTCTGCGGGAAGCAAGTGGTATGATGAGACCTCCGAAATCATCAAATTTCAAACATGAAACCCATGAATATAGAATGCGTCGGTGGAGACAGGCAGACATGTGTGATGGTCTCTATACAGTGAGGGAAATGATTACAGAAATACCAGGTCAAAAGAATACTCAAAAGAAAATTAATGTGGTTGTAGACAGTGAATCAGAAGACCTAGTTTAAGAAGAAATTTTTATGACCAATAAAAAACAGACTCCTTTAAAACCAGCTTGTTCATGGTCTACCCCAATGGTTTCTACAGGAACCACACCAAGTGCACCTCCATTAAATGAGGAATCACCCAGATTGTACCCGAATAATTCTGAATCTTTTGAAACTCCCAAAAGGTTAGAAACAAGAACAAATTCTAGTGTTTATGATGAAAGCAGAAATTTTCCTGAAACACCAATGAGAAAAGAAGTTCCTAGAAACTCAATGGGAGCTGCTAGAAATGAGGTAGTTGCAAATACTTCAGAATATTTACGATCATAAGAAGAATTAATTCAGCAGTTAACTAAAGGCATGGAAGCAGTGACAGTTCCAGTAACGATTGGTCCTGTTCAGCCTGTTTTCGATCAAAGAGAAATTAGGCAACCAGGTTTAACAATTCCATTAAATGCAGAATTTGAGAAAGTGGCTGAAAATTTTTACTCAGAATTAACTGAAATACATCGAGAAAAAACAATGCAGCCTGATTTAACTTTCAATCCAGGTTCATTATGCAGAACACCAATGGGTGCAGAGTCAGATACTGAATCTCCAGAAAAGAGTGTTGAGAAAACAGATTCTATTTCAAAGCTTGATGTTGCAAGACTAAAAGCAGATTTAGAGGAATTAATAATTGGCACAATTGGTCCTGGCAGTTTGAAGCATTATCAAGATGATGAACTGCTGTTCATTTGCAAAAGCATACAATGGAAAACAAAGAATAAATATGATCAATTAGAAGAATTGGCTTCAGAATTAGAAAGTGATTTGAGTAAACAAAAAAATTTGGGAAAACATGACAGACTAGATTTTACTGAAAAGGACATTGGGAATTTTAATGCAGTGGGAAGAATTATGCATACAAAAGATTTGATTGTGTACATCAAAAAATTGGGAGACTTAAGTAAATGGAGAGTGAAGTGGACCAAGAAGAAGGAGGAAGAGAGGAGGGAAAAATTGGCTAGTCAGTACCCAACGAAAGAAATTGCAGGTGGTGGTTATGTGCATGTTCCCTGGTCTAGACAGGACATTTTGTTGTTCACAAATGATTTCCCTCGGCTGAGACAGAAGCCTGTAGAATGGTATCTACAGGTGGACAGATTCATTAAAGTGTCGAAAGTTCTGTGGGTTGATCTTGATGGATTCTTTGACATTGTTGTCCCATCAGATCTCTGGACAGAATGCAAAATTGCTGTGAGTTGGCCCAAGGTAGAACCAGCTCGAGACAAAGAGACAGGTGCTCCATCGACAGAAGTCATGGGACTGTATGACAAAGTGATTTATTGGTTAAAAGAAAAGATTGCCCCAAAAGAAGTAGATTGGGTAAAAATAGACAGAACAAATCAGGAGCCAAAAGAGTCAGTTCATTCATTCTATGAAAGATTACTGTTGGTCTTCAAACAGTACAGTGGCTATGAGAAACTAAGTGAAAAGGACATGAGCCACTTCATTTACAGATTTGTTTAAGGTCTGAGACCTGAAATTTGTGAAATGATCAGGAATGGAATTGTTGGATGGCAAGCACTCTCAGTTGATGACATACTGAGGAAGGCAAAATACGGCAGTGATGAGATAGATGCCAAACAGAAGAAATTAAAAGAGAAAGCAATGTGGGCACAGGTGAAAGTAGCTGAACAACAGATTGCAAATCTAGATAATAAAAATGTAAATTACAACCAGAATCAGGGTCAAGGAAAATTTAAGAGTAATTACAACAAGCCGAAATTTAATATTAATATTGAGAAGCTGAAGCAAAAATTGCCTTGTTTTAATTGCGGGGAAATTGGACACTGGAAGCGAGAGTGTAAAAATCCGCCCAGAAATTTCAAAAATGCATCATTAAATCCACAGATGCAGAACGATGTAAATCTGCAGCAACAGTGAGGGAAATGATTACAGAAATACCAGGTCAAAAGAATAATCAAAAGAAAATTAATGTGTTTGTAGACAGTGAATCAGAAGACCTAGTTTTAGAAGAAATTTTCATGACCAATAAAAAACAGACTCCTTTAAAACCAGCTTGTTCATGGTCTACCCCGATGGTTTCTACAGGAACCACACCAAGTGCACCTCCATTAAATGAGGAATCATCCAGATTGTACCCGAATAATTCTGAATCTTTTGAAACTCCTGAAAGGATAGAAACAAGAACAAATTCTAGTGTTTATGATGAAAGCAGAAATTTTCCTGAAACACCAATGAGAAAAGAAGTTCCTAGAAACTCAATGGGAGCTGCTAGAAATGAGGAAGTTGCAAATACTTCAGAATATTTACGATCAAAAGAAGAATTAATTCAGCAGTTAACTAAAGGCATGGAAGCAGTGACAGTTCCAGTAACGATTGGTCCTGTTCAGCCTGTTTTCGATCAAGGAGAAATTAGGCAACACGGTTTAACAATTCCATTAAATGCAGAAATTGAGAAAGTGGCTGAAAGATTTTACTCAGAATTAACTGAAATACATCGAGAAAAAACAATGAAGCCTGATTTAACTTTCAATCCAGGTACATTATGCAGAACACCAATGGGTGCAGAGTCAGATACTGAATCTCCAGAAAAGAGTGTTGAGAAAACAGATTCTATTTCAAAGCTTGATGTTGCAAGACTAAAAGCAGATTTAGAGGAATTAATAATTGGCACAATTGGTCCTGACAGTTTGAAGCATTATCAAGATGATGAACTGCTGTTCATTTGCGAAAGCATACAATGGAAAACAAAGAATAAATATGATCAATTAGAAGAATTGGCTTCAGAATTAGAAAGTGATTTGAGTAAACAGAAAAATTTGGGAAAACAAGACAGACTAGATTTTACTGAAAAGGAAATTGGGAATTTTAATGCAGTGGGAAGAATTATGCATACAAAAGATTTGATTGTGTACATCAAAAAATTGGGAGACTTAAGTAAATGGAGAGTGAAGTGGACCAAGAAGAAGGAGGAAGAGAGGAGGGAAAAATTGGCTAGTCAGTACCCAACAAGAGAAATTGCAGGTGGTGGTTATGTGCATGTTCCCTGGTCTAGACAGGACATTTTGTTGTTCACAAATGATTTCCCTCGGCTGAGAGAGAAGCCTGTAGAATGGTATCGACAGGTGGACAGATTCATTAAAGTGTCGAAAGTTCTGTGGGTTGATCTTGATGGATTCTTTGACATTGTTGTCCCATCAGATCTCTGGACAGAATGCAAAATTGCTGTGAGTTGGCCCAAGGTAGAACCAGCTCGAGACAAAGAGACAGGTGCTCCATCGTCAGAAGTCATGGGACTGTATGACAAAGTGATTTATTGGTTAAAAGAAAAGATTGCCCCAAAAGAAGTAGATTGGGTAAAAATAGACAGAACAAATCAGGAGCCAAAAGAGTCAGTTCATTCATTCTATGAAAGATTACTGTTGGTCTTCAAACAGTACAGTGGCTATGAGAAACTAAGTGAAAAGGACATGAGCCACTTCATTTACAGATTTGTTTAAGGTCTGAGACCTGAAATTGGTGAAATGATCAGGAATGGAATTGTTGGACGGAAAGCACTCTCAGTTGATGACATACTGAGGAAGGCAAAATACTGCAGTGATGAGATAGATGCCAAACAGAAGAAATTAAAAGAGAAAGCAATGTGGGCACAGGTGAAAGTAGCTGAACAACAGATTGCAAATCTAGATAATAAAAATTGTAAATTACAACCAGAATCAGGGTCAAGGAAAATTTAAGAGTAATTACAACAAGCCGAAATTTAATATTAATATTGAGAAGCTGAAGCAAAAATTGCCTTGTTTTAATTGCGGGGAAATTGGACACTGGAAGCGAGAGTGTAAAAATCCGCCCAGAAATTTCAAAAATGCATCATTAAATCCACAGATGCAGAACGATGTAAATCTGCAGCAACAGCTACAGCAGCAGTTAAACGAGCTGAATCTTCAGCAACAGCTACAGCGACAGTTAGCGAATCAGCAGAGTCAAATTCCACAGCCTCCTCTCCCAAACAGTAGAGGTGCTCAGAGGTATAATTCGGAAACAGGATTCAGCGGAGGTGATCAGGTAATAAGAACACAAAGAGTAAATGTACCAAATTTGTCTGGACAATTTTTGATGACAGAAAATCAAGGAAGTGATTCTGAGGATTATTTATGACAGTGCCCGAGAGAGGGGGAAGAGTGTGGGATTGGAGCCACTCTTGAGGTTGACCAGTCTGGTCCATTTATTAATGGCAAAGTGAATGATGTAGATATCACTTTTCTTGTGGACACTGGTGCTACCCATTCTACTGTTAGATCAGTGGAAATAGAAAACCTCCCTCTCTCGGGGGATTCCATCCAAGTAGTTGGTGTAGCAAATCAACAGATTAAAACAAGCCTAACAGAGCCTGTAAAGATTGAAATTGGCAAGTTCAAAGATAAACACAGATTTGTAGTTTGTGACAGCAGTCCTGTGAACCTGTTAGGAAGAGACATCCTCTGTAAAATGAACTGCAAAATATATTGCTCACCGGAAGGTATTGAGTTGCAGACATTTGAAGAGGATGGACTTTATAAATTAACAATGTTAATGGTTGAAGCAGAGAAAACAAAATTATTTCCTGTATTTGTTAAAGAAAATTTGCCTGAAGAATTAAAAAAGACAGTCAAAACTGAAATTTGGGATTTATCTGGAAGTGAAATGGGTCTGATGAAACATGTTGATCCAGTCAAGATTACAGTGAAGCAGGGAATAGATTTTCCAAACATTCCTCAGTACAAGATGAAGGCAGAAACAATTGAAGGTGTCATTCCTGTGATTGAGAAATTCATAAAGCAAGGTGTTTTAAAAGAAATCGAGAGCAGTCCTTGTAATTCACCGATAATGGGAATCAAAAAGCCAAATGGAGCGTACAGAATAGTTCCAGACCTGAGAAAAGTTAACCAGATAGTAGTTCCATGTTGCCCAGTTGTTCCAAACCCAGCAGTAATTCTCTACCAAATTCCGCATGATGCAGAATAGTACACTGTCATTGACCTTTGCAATGCGTTCTTTACAGTTCCATTGCATCCAGAAAGCCAGGAAATCTTTGCGTTCAGGTTCCAAGGTCGCACATTAGCATGGTGTCGTATTCCTCAAGGGTATCCAGAGAGTCCTTCTATCTTTAATGAATTGTTAAAGAAATCATTGGAGAATTTAAATTTACCTGGAAGATCAACATTAGTCCAGTACATTGATGATTTGCTCGTTGCAGCAAAAACACGAGATAACTGTGTCACAGATACAATTACTCTTTTGAATCATTTGGCAGATGAGGGACATAAAGTGTCACCTGCAAAATTACAGTTTTGCAAACAAGAAGTAAAATATCTTGGTCACAGAATTGCAAAAGGAATCAGACAAGTAACAATTGAGAGAATTAAAATGATTCAGGGAATGCAACCTCCAAAAACACAGAGACAGGTCAGAATGTTTCTAGGAATGGTTGGCTATTGTCATCAATGGATTAGTGGATTTTCGGTAATTGCGAAACCACTACAGAGACTAACAAAGTCAGATATAAAAGACCCAATTATCCTGACAGAAACAGAGATGGAAGCTTTTGAAAAACTAAAAAGGATTTTGTGTGAAGCTCCAGCCTTGGGCTTGCCAGATTATGAAAAAGATTTTGAGTTGTACTGCAGTGAAAGAGAAGGATGTGCATTGTCTGTGTTAATACAGAGACATGGAAAACTGAGAAAACCAATATCATATTTTTCAGCAGTACTTGATCCAGTTGCAAAAGCATTACCAGGCTGCTTAAAAGCAGTAGCTGCAACAATTGTGAGTCTTGAGCAAAGTGAGGGAATTATAATGGGATTTCCTGTAAAAGTCTATGTTCCTCATTCAGTTGAAATTCTTCTCACTAGAAGCAAAACGCAACACCTGACAAGTAACAGACTTACCAAGTACGAGAAAGTTATCCTGGGATCAGATAACGTCTCGATAGCAAGATGTGTGAATTTAAATCCTTCCACATTATTGCCTGATGGTGCTATAACTGAAATCAGAAATGAAAATGATGTTGATCATGAATGCTTGGATGTTTTGGAATATTGCACTAAGCCAAGGCAGGACATTAAAGATGTTCCTCTGCCTGAGTCAGACTATGTTTACTTTGGTGATGGTTCTTGTTTAAGAACAGAGGAAGGCTTTTTGAGAGCAGCATATTCTGTATGCACAGTTGCTGATGTTGTTGAAGCATCATGTCTTGAAGGAATTCGTTCAGCTCAAGTAGCAGAATTGATTGCTTTGATTCGTGCATGTGAAAGAGGAATACATTTGAAGATTACCATAATAACTGACAGCCAGTATGGGTACGGAGTTGTGCATGATTATGGACAGCTCTGGTCTCAAAGAGGCTATTTAACATCTGCAGGTTCACCTATCAGAAATGCAAAATTAATTAAGAGATTAATTGATGGCATTCAGTTACCAGAAAAGATTGCTGTCATGAAATGTGCAGCACACAAAAAGGGAGATGATTTCATTACCAAAGGAAATGCCTATGCAGACGAGATAGCAAAATACTGGGCAAGAAACAATTTTGCAATTAATCGGGAAAAGAATGATAAACATGCTTTGAGCTCACTAATGCTAACATCAGTAGTTGAAACATGGCAGGAAGTCAAAGATTTACAGGATGAAGCAGATGATGAAGAGAAAAACACATGGTTGAGAGCAGAATGTAGACAGCGAGATGAGGATGGAATTTGGACATATAAAGATGCAGAGTAGTTTTACCAAACTGCATGATTGCTGACATGGCCATGATGTATCATGGTCTGGGACACATTGGAAGAGATTCTATGTTTAGGCTTTTTAGAGAGACTTGGCTCAATACAAAGTTCAGAACGATTGCGGAATCTCTTTGTCAGAGGTGTTTACCTTGCCAGCAATTGAACCCAATCAGGAAAACAGTTGTGGGAATGGGAACCATAGGACGGGAGGGTGGTCCATTCACCAGATTACAGATGGATTTCATTGAAATGCCACAACATAACAAATTGCGTTATGTTCTGGTGTTTGTCTGTTTGTTCTCAAGATGGGTTGAAGCGTTTCCCACACGTCACAATGATGCAATTACTGTTGCAAAATTACTTTTGAGGGAGATTGTACCTAGGTACGGTTTTCCGGTGACTGTGGAGAGTGATCGTGGAAAACATTTTGAAAACAGACTGTTACAATTGATTTGTGAGGCTTTACACATAGAGCAGAAGTTACATTGTGCATACAGACCAGAGGCATCTGGAGTTGTTGAGCAAATAAACGGAACAATTAAGAACAGGATTGCAAAAATGTGTCTAGCTACAGGAATAAAGTGGACAGATGCTCTTCCACTTGTTTTGATGACTCTAAGAAGTACACCTGATAAAAAGACAGGTTTAAGCCCACATGACATTCTTATGGGCAGGGTCATGAGACAGGCTTTCATACCAGTGGGAAGGTTGATAGCGTCATTTTACAGTATTGTAGGAATCTGTCTGACGTCGGGACATCTATATCTAATCAGGTGGGAACTGAAGTACAGACAAGAGAAAAGGAGCAAGCACACGACCTGTTACCAGGTGATTGGGTGAGAACAAAGATTCATCGAAGAAGAAATTGTCTGGTACCCAGGTGGCAGAAACCCAGACAAGTTATTCTTGTCACAACAAATGCAGTGAAGTGCAAAGGCCTGAAGAGGTGGAATCATGCAAGTCACACAATTCGTGTACCTACACCTGAAAACTCTGATGAAGAAAGTGATACCACAGCTGATTCCGATTTAGAAGAAGAACCTGAAAGAAATCCAGATCCTGAAGATCGACAGGCAGGTCGACATCTGGAAAATTCAATTGGGAATGAAAAATTGAGTGAAAAAGATTTGGAAATCGTGATTGTAGACTCTGAAAATGATGAAGATCTGCTAGAAAAAGAAGCAGAAGAGGAGTCTGATCAGATTGTGATTGAAGACCATGAGGGTATTGAAAAGCAGAAAAGAAGCTCTGAAAGCAGGAACAAGAAATCTGAAACTGGGAAGTTGAAGGTAATTGAAGAAGAAGAAGAAGACGAATTACCAAGTACCAGTTACAAGGATAGAGTTCCTAACGGAGTGAAATGGCCGAGTAAAGATGTACCTGAGTCAAGAATCCAAATCTCTGACAGTGAAACTGAAGACAGTGAAGAAGAAACACAGATAAGAAATTTCAGAAAAAGGGCTTGGAGAACAGAATGTAATGTGACTGAGCCAAAGAAGAAATTGCCAAGAAAAGGTGATAACTGGCCAAGTGAAAACGAAGGTCTGAAATTCAAATTAGTAAAGAAATCAAAAGAACAGGTCAACGAAGCAGGAAAGAAAATAGAAGTTATTAGTAGAAAAACAAAAAGAGTACTTAAGCCAAATCAGAAATATAAGTCTCCTGAATGCACTTATATAATAATCCCACCTGTAGTTGAGGTAAACAGTAGCAGTCAGGAAGAGGTGGAAGACAATAGTGACAATGATTGAGGCATTTTTCTGTTAAAATTTAGGGTTTTGTTTTTGGCGTAAGGCTGAAGAAATTGTGTTAGGTGACACAAGGTCGAAGAAATTGTGTTAGCTGGAAAACAAATTGTGACGCAAGGTCGAAGAAAAGCTGTTAGAGGGTTAAAGGTTTAAAAAAAAAATAATTGAAAAAGGGGGGGGTTAGAAATTTTTAATTTTTAATTTAGATATTTTATTTTTTTTAATTATTTTTCGTTTTTACATGCTTAGTGAAAATGCCTTATGTTTTTGTAAATAACAGCTCAAGATGCTCCATCCTTAAAGGATGCTGTAAGATGTCTCTGATTTGTGTGTTCTTAATAATTCTGCTCTGGTCAGTTTTAGCAGTCATATTTCCTTTCGGGATCGATAAGGAAATGTACAAGGTCAATATGACAAGCAAAGCTTCGGTTAAACAAGACAAACATAGTGCATCAAGCAAAACTAACAAAGTTATTGATCATAGACCAGAATCTCATCAAGATAGGTCTGTTAGTGATTTTTCTAGCAATACTTTTTCAAGACTCCTGGCTGAGTATGTAAAGGTTATGGAGGTGAAGGACTGTTATATTTGCGTGATATTGCCTGCTTCTGTTTCAGAGGGAGTGACGTACAATATGCTTCCTCTTACTTACGGCATAACCTGTAGTGTAATAGCTAGCTTATTTTATCAGACTGGCCGATTATAGTATTACTACTCTAATTATGATGACATTTTTGCAAACCTAAAAATTGAGAAAAGCTTAAATAAACACAAGCAAGCTAAACAGATGAGGGAATTCTTTATTGTCACTAACGATCTCACCTATGAGTATGCTTTCAGAAATAATTTGACATGCAAGTTGAGAACTGAGGAAAAGACTTTCCTGAACCTTGTTGAGGAAAGAAGGTCAATCTATAAAAGAAATGAGATGATCAAGCAGACCAAATCCAATTTTTGGCAGAAGGAAGATGAGAAATTTAATGGCAAATCTTTTGATAATGTTGCAATTCACATAGACAAACCAATTAGTGGCAAGTTTTGCATCAGGAGAGATAATACGTTGTTTGACAACTATTTCGTTGGAGCTAGCAATTGTGAGGACACATACCAAATCATGGGGGGTTGGGGATTTAAGGGTGGCAGAGATCCAATTTTTCCTGGAATCTATTTTGTTTGTGGAGAAAAGCCTACTATAACCTCCCAGATCACTGGTATGGGACGTGTTTTGTTGGTCTTGTTTTTCCGAAAATATTTCATGTTGACTGAAATGCAGAAGGCTCATTTGAAATTAGCAATCATGTAAATAGGTTCAAAAGAGAAAGTTTCTCAGAAATTATGGGAGACATTTTTGAAGCAGTAATACCTTTAATGGGTATAACCCTGAATGCAGGAAGAATCAGAAAATTGTCTACAATTGTTGACAGATTGTCAACTGACACAGCTAGTGGTTTTCAATTAGTGGATACTGAGGTTATTGTAATACGATCCATGGTAATGCAAAACCGTCTTGCCCTGGACATTCTCCTAGCTAAAGAGGAAGGAGTTTGTGGCATTTTACATGTCCAACACTGTTACACTTACATTCCAGATGAGAGTAGGAACATTGAGATGTACATTAAAAACATTACTGAGCTCCATTCAGAAATTGTTCCCTTAGAAGAGGATGATTTTTCAGAACGTTTGTCCAAAAGATTTCAAGCAATCAAAACCTGGTTTTAAGAAATTGGTGGTTCAATTCTTGGCAAGATTCTGACACCTTTATTTGTAATAATTTTTGTGATACTTTTGTTGAAGATCAGTTGCATGTTACACAAGAGAAAGAAATACTTGAGGGAAAAGAAGAGAATTTATAAGATCAGGAAGGAACAGGAAAGTGAGATTGAACTAAAAGAGTTTCGTAAAACTCAATATGAAAGTTGCAGACAGACAGCTGAGACAAGTCTTTAGAAATACTAACACAGTGAAACCAAGTCATGTTCATCTATAAGATAAAATTTTGCTACATTTTTGGGTGTGGTGTGGTGATTTTGAAATCACCAGATGAGGGAGTTGATGGAGCGAGATTTGGAAATAAATTTATTTCAGCTCGTAAAGTTAAACTTCCATAATGAAATAATAATATTAACAATGTGTGCAGTGAGATTTATTAACGTACTTAGATTAAAATCACAGATCATTACACGTGGGATACTAACATATGTGCTCATACATGTGCTTTATGTTGCAAATGCATGTGTGTGTAAAATAAATAAACTAATTTTGTTTATCGTTTTCGTCAGTATTAAATGCGGCTAATTTATAATTGCATGTGCTTATTTCTATGTGACTAATACAAAGCTCCCTCCACTTGGAGAGAGACTCTCCGGTGCTCAGCATTCAAATGACAATGAAGTCTAAAGGTTCGAACCAATTCTGAAAAAGTTAAATCCTCAAGTATGAAAGGTTGCTCTAGTTTATTAATCCATACTCATTAGTTTCATGAGCAGTTAAAGATTGCTTGAAACGCAGATTCAAAGTACATAATCCATGTAAGGTATCATCCAACGTTAACACTCCCAATCCCAATGCATTTCGGGCTAACGCGTAGCTTTTCCTCAGGGGAATGCTCTACAAACATAAAGAAAACATCATGCTGTCACTGTTCAATTCATACACATAAATAAACTGATAAACAATCTCTGACAATGTACCATGCAGTGCACTCATCTAAACGAAAAGCGTTATGTTACTCATTGACCTTGCCCCATGCTAAAAACCAAAGAGTGATGTCTAATTACTGCTGAGTAAAAGTGAAACAGTGACGTGCCGAACTGCGCTCGAGCAGAATGCGCTATAACGTGGGGGCGAGACTCGCTAAGACCGGTGTGTGCAAAGAAAATGTGACTGACAATAATAAAGTGCCCAAACACGAAAATGCAAAACGAACGGTACATCGCAATGTTAATGGCAATGTGTGTATCAAAGTGCCAGAGTCGTAGACTAAACGACCGGCTAGGTAAAATATAAGAACGCGAAGCGCGTTAGCAATGGTCCTCAGTAGAGGTACTTACTTAAGAGAAGTGCACGGACACCCTCGATCTGCGACCAGTTCAAAGTCGGTAACAGCGTAGACTGAAACTAATGATGGGACGCGCGGTTGGGGAAGTGAAGATAGACGAGGGACTACAAACAGTGAGGGAAGTGAGCGCCATGTTGAAAGGGTGAAATGAATATGAAGTGCAGTAAACAAGGAGAAACGTGCTCCCTACAATGTCACCGCTACTAAACAATCTAAGTGCACAAAAACAAATGGTTATAGCAAATATCTGGCAACACAACAGAATAGAAAGTGTAAGCAAGAGCAAGATATTACAATTCATATAAAAAATGTCAGAAAATAATGCATGATTTAAGTTGGACAATAAATGACCAGTGATACAAAGTCTATAAGTAGCATAGGAATTCCATCCTATCATTTAATCCGTGTGGCTGCATCGTCGCCAAGTAGCGGATCCAAAAGTTATCTCTCTTCAATAACGTGTTTTTGCTGTCATGTGTAGGTGTCACTTGCTCCAATATGAGATATTTTAATTGAGCTACTGTGTGTTTTTGTTCAAGAAAATGTGCCGCTACTGTAGATTTGATATTCCCAGTTCTTATGTTGCTTTTATGTTCCAACAGTCTCACTCTTATTTTTCTTTCTGTGTGACCAACGTAACACTTCACGCAGGGACATTTCAGCATATAAATTACATTAGCGGAATTGCACGTGGCGTTGACTCTCAATTTGATGGGTTGTCCCTTTATGGGATGGTTGGTGACATTACCTAATATGCAATTATTGCAATTGCTGCAATTGTAACAGGGTCGGAGCTCTTTAAATGTTTCTGGTTTATGCTGTTCCTTGGGTTTAGACAAAATTTCTTTCAAATTGCGTCCCCTCGTATATGCAAACAACGGTGGTTCAGCAAAGGCTCCCCGAAAGTCAGGTTCCAAGCTAAGTAAAGACCAATGTTTCAAAATGATGGTTCTGAAAAGATTGCTCGTCACGGTGTACTTAGACACCACCACCATCCTGGAATTTTCAGTTTTCGGTCTGACTTGCAAAAGTTCTTCACGTTTCATGTTCCCACATCGGTTAACAGCCTTATCCAAAGTTTTTTGGGGATATCCTCGTTTTCTAAATCTTTCCACCATGTGAGAAATTTCTTCTTGGCACACGTTGTCAGATGAAACAATGCATTTCACACGCATCAACTGTGAAAAGGGTAAGTTCTGTTTCAGCCCAGGTCGGTGGAAACTTTGGTAATGCAAAATAGAGTTACGATCGGTGGGTTTGCGGAATATGGTGGTTGTTATTTTTCCAGCTTGTCGTTGGATCTTCACATCTAAAAAGTGAATACACTCCCTATCCAGGGTCCATGTGAACTGTACTCGATCATTAACTCCATTCCATGATCGCAAAAAATCCAAAAGAGCATTCTCAGTTCCAGCCCATAAGATGAAAATATCATCAATGTATTGTAGATAAAGTTTACCAAGATTTAGCCATGAGGGTTGATTCAAGATGTGAGATTCCTCGAACGATTTCATAAAAATATTAGCGTACGACGGTGCCGCACAATTGCCCATGGCGGTCCCGCATAACTGATGAAACCATTTGTCAAACACAGTAAAGTAACTATGGTATAAGGTAAATACCATCAGTTCCATAAGTAGTACCTGCATGTCAGCATCTAAATCCGAATTGGATAGTTCATTTTCCACAGCTGAGATCCCAAGGTCATGTGGTATAGAAGTGTACAGTGAACAAACGTCCACTGTGCACAATTCCTGATCTTCCAACAAATCTGAAGCTTGTTTCAATTTAATCACAAAGTCAGTGGTATCCCGCACATGCGACCTCGTATTCTAAACAAATGGTTGAAAATACCTGTCCAAAAACTTGCCAATCGTTTCATGGATGCTACCTTTTGTTGAGACAATACATTGGGATTGGGAGTGTTAAAGTTGGATGATACCTTACATGGATTATGTACTTTGAATCTGCGTTTCAAGCAATCTTTAACTGCTCATGAAACTAATGAGTATGGATTAATAAACTAGAGCAACCTTTCCTACTTGAGGATTTAACTTTTTCGTGAATTGGTTCGAACCTTTAGACTTCATTGTCATTTGAATGCTGAGCATCGGAGAGTCTCTCTCCAAGTGGAGGGAGCTTTGTATTAGTCTTTATCGCTCACGCTGATTGGCACAGACAGCGTTATCCCTGGTAGCTCGCCACAAACCATCAACTTTCATTAATTTTTGGATACACCACGCTGTGCAGGCCCTTCTCCAATTCCTTATTTCTATGTGCTCATGTTTTGTTTTTCTGTCTTAAATGTTGCACGAATCTGTTTGTTGCTTCATATGCTTCTGCTAGGTAATATAGATTAATGGGTAATTAGTAGCAAAGGTGGGTGGGAAACAGAACAAACTTTATTTCTCATTTTAATCGGTGTTTTGTGTTTGTTTATGCATTCGTTTTACGAGTGGGCCTAACAAAATGGATGGCGGTTTTGCAGCTTGAGAAAACTTGACCAGAGTGAAAGTTTCACCCATGCGCAGTTGTGCTGATGAAAAAGTCATCTTTCTGCTGAACAAACAACGTTTAAACAATGTCAAACTTGGTCGAGTCGAGATGTGTTCTTGGTGCCCTTGTCAAGGACAGGATGCTGCGGAACTTGCCAAGATTAGGAAAACGAGAGTTCCTCCTCGGGAAATGTATCTTTTTGAGGAAGCAAAGAGGATGGTAAAACTAAGAACAATAAGGGCTGTGATGTGGCCCCGGACTTGGTCAAAGGACAATGACCTAATAGTGGGCCGATGTGGCTTAACCAATGAGACATTTGGGTTGATAGAAAAAATTTCCGATAATGTTACTTTAGCTAGTTAGAAAGGTATAAAAACTGACCCCTTGGGAGGGAGGTCGCGCTTGCTGCTCATCTTCTCCTGAGACCTGATAGACGTGACGTGCTGTCGGACTTTCATTGGAGCACGTAAGAATTAATAGGGCTTAATGACTTCTACTTTATTCTTGTAGGTGAAGTGGATTTTAGACAGGGACATTAGGGTTTAGGTGATGGGAAACTGTTTATTCCTTTTCAATCATGCTATTTGATTTTTGCTTAAAACTGTCAATACATTTGCTAATCCTCTAAAAATGATAATGCTTGAATAAAAAGATTCTAAAAATTATGCACTTTCCTTGAATAGTAGTTAATAAATAAAAATTTTAAAATGCAAGCTGGCCTTGTTATTTTATAAGTTTAGGTTACCATTAGCAGATTCATTCGCCTAAGTGGCTTAATTAAATGCAGAGTTTTATATAACCATGGTGAGAAAATTATACTGCAGTTGCATATAAATATGTATATAGTTTGTGAATAGGTTTTATTAATTAGGTCACATGATTCAGTTGCTCAAAATATGTCATGTTAGTTTATGGGCCTTGTGAATGATTTATGATTAATGGTGAGTATTGTGGAGTTGGATAGTGTTGCTTATGGCATTTTTTCTGTAGGGGCGCTGGATCACATCAATTTGATATTCTGAAGAGTTAATCAAGTTAACTTTCTTGCATGACTAAATAAATGGTGAGCCCTCGGGAAGAAATGTTACGAGGCATGTTCCAAGCCACTGATGGTCTTGAATTTGGTGGAAGACCACCTGCTCGCCTTTAGAAGTAAGGCAGGTTTCTGAACTGTAGAATTTATATTGAAGACCTAAACAGAATAATTCCGGCTGTGTTTGGGGACCCCGCAACACTTCTATATGCCTCATATGTGTCTATCACGTCGCAGAAAAGGTGAGGAATCCAACACATCCATTTCTTGTTTGAACACTTTCTGAAAGCCGACCTTCCAGGATTGCTGCCCTCCTTCCTTCGCCGCTGCTTAATGAGGCTGTGAACATGAGCTGCTTTTTTTCAATGCTAAGCAATGCTTTCTATTTCTAACAACTGGAAAGGAAACACATTGTCATTTACAACGCCAATAGCTCAAGATCTCCCATATGAGAGACCTATTGTACTGCAAATGCTTGTTTACAAAGTTGGAAACTTGCTGCCTCTCTCAATAATGGGAAATTCTGCCTAATTCAAGGTAATAGCAAAACAATTCCCTTGACAAGTTGATCATGAAATAAATATCACTTCTTGTAATATGTGTATGAGAAATGTTCACATACAAGATTTGAACTATTTCCTACTGGTCCTAAAATAAGTTGCCTTTTGTACCTGGTTAACAAACAGCTAAGCAGGAGTTAGGGACAGTGATTATTTTGACGATTTAAAGAGCGCACATTAAACAAAGCAGAATAGATCTCCCTGGGGTGTCTTATTAGGCATGCACTACATAAACAACCTGCGTCTTGGACATTGATAATAAATTAGCCCATAAAAATGTCTTCAGCCCACTTGAAAGAAATACTGCTTGTGTCTGTGATGTGATGCACGAGCCCTCCTCTTACTCTTCTCAAATAGCTGCAGCTCTGACAACTCCGAGCACAGGAATAGTAAATCACAAGATTTAAACTGCTTTCAAATGTTATTAAAACATTCCGTCTTATTTCTTTCTTTCTCTGTGCATTGATGATTGGTTCATAACGGTTTCCCTTAACAAAACATTTTTTTTAGAAGTGTATGTATTTATGGTGGAAGAATGGAACTGTGTGAGATGGGGTGATCTTCCTGACAGACGTAGTCTGATGCCTGGGGCAGAGAGAAGGACCACTTTAAGTAACTTAATTTAAAAACCATACTGTTGAAAGCCGTGCTCTTTTGTATGACATGAACTTTTTTCCACTTTTTTAAGGACAATACAAGAAGTAAGAAATGTGTAACTGACAGGCGCCACTCAGCATCAGTGATTCCATCTCAAAGCCAGGGCAAGTTATTCATCCAAGTCACACATGAAAGGATAAATTTTCAGACGCATGGTCATGTAACGTTATCAAATATCACATCAATTTGTCTCCTCCTGAATTTTGGCGGTGTTTATCACTGAAAATAGCAGCACTGAATTGAAATTGCATTTATATAGTGCTTACTACCAGTAACAAAGCATTGAACCAAGACTCCTGAGGCGAAATGCCGGGAGTATGGCATTTCTGTGTGCATTTTGTAACTTTCTGCTCTTGTGCTGTTACTAGCTTTTAATTCACGCCCTTTGTGCACTTTTGTGTTATTTTTAACTTACCAGCGCCGCTTCTGCACTTACCTCTACTGTCCCCCCAGGGTATTTCGCCGCTTCCAGGGGCCGATTTAGGGCTTACTTTGGGTGCGGGCCTCATCTCCCCGGCGCAGATGCACGTGCGCCATCTTAGGAGGAGGGCGAGGTTAGCGGACTAGTGCTGCGGCCGAATCGGGCCCGGCACTACAAACTGAACGCGTGTGGTCAGCGTTTCATCTTTAGAACCAAGACTCCTGAGGCGAAAAGCCGGGAGTAGGTCATTTCTGTGTGCATTTTGTAACTTTCTGCTCTTGTGCTGTTACTAGCTTTTAATTCTCGCCCTTTGTGCACTTTTGTGTTATTTTTAACTTACCAGCGCCGCTTCTGCACTTACCTCTACTGTCCCCCCCAGGGCATTTCGCCGCGACTGAGGTACTGGGTTTTTCAGAACCGGTACCAAACCGGTAACCCAGCGGTGCCAGGGTACACCCAAAGACCTCGGGTTCTTTCCTGATTCAGACCACAGAAACTCAGAGTCTTCTAGGTGAAGTCAAGGATCGATTTTATTGGCTGCAACCAAGGTAACAAGCGTCCTAGAAGTACAACACACGGGATGTATATTCTCAGGAGACTGCTCAAATTCACAAAGTCAGGCTTCTCTTTTTATACAGAATATTGTGCTTTAGGCAAACATTCTTCGAATTTACAGTATACTATTCACATTTCTTTGTTACAAAGGAAAAGCAGAGTCATGATGACATGTCCATATTTCACTTCGTCCAGCCCACAACAAATCACCCGGCAAGGCCCAACATTCCATCAGATATCGGTGGACCCCCAATAAAAACGGCCACCTCCCCATCACAAAGCAAGTGAGAGAAAAGAGCAGGGACAGGTGTGAGCAAGATTCGGCAGGGTGTGTGTGTGCTGAAAAGGTTTTATGGCCTGTTGAGCCTTGATGCTATCTCATTCGGCCACTGGGAGAGGAACTGACCAAACAGGTTCGGCCTGGGGCAATGGTTTCAGCTTGCCCAGCCTGCCAAGGTCAGAGAGAAGTCAATCAAGGTGTACATGTCCTTTGGAATCGAATTTAGCTGTATCATAAGCCTATGTAAAGGGCAACTCACAAAATGGCTGCCGTATACAAAATGGAAGCCATGGGTTCAGAACAAAAATGACGATTTCGAGGTGAAATCGGCACTCGAAATTGACGAAAATGCTTGTACATAGTGTACTCGTCATTTTCGGTCTTTTGATACTAAATTCGTCATGTTACGACGAAGTTTTATTCTCAAGTCCAAAATTATTTCATGAGTCCAAAATTTCCAGAACTACACTTCCAGGGGCCGATTTAGGGCTTACTTTGGGGGCGGGCCTCATCTCCCCGGCGCAGATTCACATGCGCCATCTTAGGTGGAGGGCGAGGTTAGCAGACTAGTGCTGTGGCCGAATCGGGCCCGGCACTACAAAATAAACACCATCCCTCGTCCGCCCAGCGGGCAGGCGCAGCGGGTGCGCCGATCGCGTGCCGGAGGCGCACCAGAGGCAAGCCCGTCTGCGCCCGTCCGCGCCCACACGGGCCTAGGGCCAGAAACCATGCCAGTTCTAATGAATCACTTTATTAGTTACTCGCGCAAGGCTCTTTTACAACTCAGACCTATGAAAAACCCTAAATGCCATTCCCTGTACACGCCAGACAGCACATACACATATTGCAGTCTCTGCAGTCTGGCCTCTCAGGGAAAGAAGCACGAGGTGTTAACCACGACCCAACTGCGCATGGCCTTACTGAATTGTAGGTCATTGCCTAAACATTCCTTGGAGATTAACTGTTTGATCCAGGATAATAAACTTGATATACTCTTCCTGTCGGAGACATGGTTAACCCCGAATTCGGAAGTAGATATCGTCAGTGCGCTTCCCCCAGGGTTTCTTATTCAATCTCAGAACAGGCCCATTGGTCGAGGGGGTGGGTTAGCCATACTCTACAGAGACCATCTTATCTGTAGGATGACGGACAGTGGCATATCCAACTGCGAAAGCCTCCACTTTGCCATACAAATCTCCCCCACCAACTCTATATCTGGCCTGCTGGTGTATCGTCCCCCAGGCTGCCTAGGGCAGTTTGTTAGCTCACTATTGGAAACAGTTACTGTCTCCGCCTCCACTGCGTCCAACTTTATTGTATTGGAAGACATGAACTTACATCTTAATGACCCCCATGATAAAGTAGCGACTGAGCTTCTGTTCGACGCTACTCATAACAAGGGATACCTCTTTGACCCCATCTTTTCCAACATCCCACCAAAGTCCAACCCCCCAATCCCTCTTCCCTGGTCCGACCACTTCTTGGTCCCTTTCTCTTGGCAAGGCGGGACCGATCCTCCTCGAATTCCGGCCTTGCACACTCTGGAGAGAGCTTGGTCCAAACTCCCCCTTGAAAAGTGGACTTTTAAACTTGAACAGACTGCCCCCTTACATAATCCTGATCCCGTGGTGGCGGATACAAATTTCAGGAGCTGGATTGACAGCTCACTTGACCTGGTTCTGCCGAAAAAAAGAATCGATTAAAAGGGTAGAGTTTCTAAATCCTCTTGGTACACTCCGGAACTTAGATTGCATGGAAGAGTTGCAAGAAACTTGAGCGTATCTGGAGGAAGGACTGGGCTGACCACAGTAAAGTAGCCTATCGCGTTGCGATCAGAGCCTATAAAGGCTCTCTCAAAGACACTAAGACCGCATTTTTTGAAGAAAGAATTAGAATCTCCTCTAATTCCTCTAGACAAACTTTCCAGATTGTTAAAGAGCTATTGAAGGTTCCTGACCTTCCCCTAACCCCGGACATCTCAGGGACCAAATGCAATCAGCTTGCGGACTTTTTCGATTCTAAGATTCAAAACATCCTAAAAACTCTGCCGCCACCTGAGGGCATCTTAGATTTCGGTGACAGGCTCGACGTACCTAGCTCGCAGCTGGATGCCTTCGCCCCAGTCTCTGGGGAAGAGTTCCAAAAAACCCTGGCAGCTATGAAAAGCGGCTCTCCCTGTGATCCCGCACCTATGTACATTCTTAAACAGGTTATTTCCACCATCTCCTCTCTTGCCACCAACCTAATTAATGCCTCCCTTTGCCAAGGCATTGTTCCTTCAAGCTGGAAGGGAGCAATTGTAAAAGCCCTACTAAAAAAGCATCAGCTGGACCCTTCGGACTTGGCCAACTTTAGGCCTATATCACTGCTACCGGGACTCAGTAAGATTGCAGAGAAAATGGTGAATCAACAACTGTCCTCTTATCTGGAATCTAATGAATTATTACGGAGTTCGCAGACAGGCTTTCGACCAGGTCAGGGAACAGAGACTGCTCTTATATCAGTCATCGAAGAGGCAAGGTGCATCTTGGATTCAGGAGGATCAGCGGTAGTGATCCTCCTGGATCTAAGTGCAGCCTTTGATACGGTTAACCACCGTATCCTAATTCAGCGCCTATTTAACATCGGAGTTTCAGGCTCTGCCCTGGCTTGGTTAACATCCTTCCTTAACAATCGGACTTTCCAACTTTGGGAAGGCAATGCACGGTCCAACTTGATCCCCCTCCAGTGTGGGGTGCCGCAGGGCTCCTCATTGAGCCCTACGCTGTTTAACGTGTACATGTCCCCACTGGAGGAGGTGGTTGCCCCATTCGGGATAAAAATAGTTATGCAGACGACACACAACTTGTCGTCTCACTTACTCAACAGGTTCAGTGTTTCAAAAACCTTCATTCCTGTTTGACTGAAATACATGCCTGGATGAGTAAGTCCTCTCTCAAATGAAACGGATCTAAATCCGAGCTTATGTTTCTGGGGCACAAACTGACATCACCACCTGATGGCTTCTGGCCTGCCTGTATGGGAGCTCTCCCCCCCAAAAAAATTGAAATCAAAAGCCTAGGAGTATGGATTGATCAGGACCTCTCTTTTAGATTTCAAGACAAGAAAACTGCTGACATCTGTTTCGGCTTACTTCGTTCCGCTCGGAAGGTTCTTCCCCTTCTCCCTGCCCTTTCAAAAAAACTCTTAATCCAAGGGTTGATCCTGTCAAGGTTGGACTATAGTAACGCCCTGTATCAGGGCGCCCCGGAAGCGACAATCAACAAATTACAATATATTCAGAACTCCGCAGCTAGGCTGCTCACAGGTACTCTGGCAAGGTCCTCAGCGAAACCGGCCCTCAGAACTCTTCACTGGCTGCCTATTCGTGAGAGGATAAAGTTTAAATCCCTGTGCATTGCTCTTAAATCTTTACAAGGCAAGGGGCCTCCCATCTTGAAGAACCTAGTGTCCCCTTACAAAGCCAACAGGCCACTTCTCTCTGACCACGAGTGTCTGGCCATAATCCACAAAGTGAAGAGGGCGCGCACAGGAGGTCGGCGATTTTCCGTCAAAGCAGCGACTCTGTGGAATTCTTTACCGCTGAAGATTCGAGCTGAACCGAGCCATTTGCGGTTTAGGAAACTCCTTAAGACCTTCCTTTTTCCCCAGGGTCCCTAACTCAGCCTTTGTCCTTAGTAATCTTGGCTCAACAGCGCAGGGACGCCCCCGGGTAACCAGGCGCTTTATAAATCTGCATCATATCATATCATATCATTGAAATGCTTTGCGGTGAGTAGCAGAAAACCGAGGAGTTAGTGGTCAGTCCATTGGTTAGTAGAGTTAGGGCCTTGTTACGAGTATGGTGGTCAATAGGACTGCCACACTCGCGGTGCCGGTCCGACCACTGTCGCACTGTCGGTCCGCCCACCTGCAGTATTACGAGTACAGCGGGCTGACCGCCACAAAACTCCTGCATCTGCTTCGGATACCATAGTGGTCGTGCAGCAGTCAGGAAGCTGCAATATGCTGGTGGAGCCGCAGGGCACTGCCGAGCATATTACGAGTTACCTACCTGCCGCCCCTTTCATGGCGGTGAGCCCACCATTAAAAGGGTGGCGGAGAGGTAACAAAGGGGGCCCTAACAGGTCCCTTGCTGTTTCTGTGCCTGGGGGTGCATAACATATGCCATTCTAGAGTGCACCACCAGTTCCTCCATGGTGCCACACTGCGCAGGAATGTGCTGAGCCTAACAGACCACCAGCATCAAACCGCTGCTGCAAAGCCCTCCCGCCATGCATGATCCAGAGGGCAGGCACACCACGGCCTTGTGGGACCCCCAGCAGACTGCGCAGTGGTGGTTCAGCTGGAGGACCACCAAAGTCATAATAAGGCCCTTGGTATTGCATGCTAAAGGAATCATAACATAACGTGTATTTGTGACGTGCACGTTCAACCGTTGGCATAGCTGGTAGGTTTTTTGGTACAGCTTGCAATCTGTGACTGTAAACCTGTGTAAAGAAAGTGGGGGTAAACATCCTTTACAAAGCAACGTTTACCACGCAGTGCCTTTACGACGCAACTTTTACAACGCAAACCATTACAACGCATTGCGCTGGGGGGCGCTCTGGGATAGGGAATAGGTTTAATGTACTATCCAACACCTTCCCTACTATCCACGGGGACTGGAGTTGGAATAGTAAATTAAACTATTCACTATCCAGCGCCCAAAAGCACTATGCGTTGTAATGGTATTCATTGTAAATACCGCGTTGTAAAGGCATGCGATGTAAAACCATGTGTTGTAATGTCATACATCCAAAGTGGGGCACATTAATAGGCCCTCAGCGCCACTGGAGCAGTTTTTTTTTACATTCCAGTGGTGCAGAGCGATTTTCCATTATATACAAGGTGGGGCTAAGTACTTAACACCACCTTGTAAATTGCTCTTTTCAGCCGCAGTCCTCTAGAGCAAAAGGGCAGGCAATGAGTGTCGCTGTGGGCGTTCTACCACAACACTTACTGCTTTTTTGATGCTGCCCCAAATTTACAAGGCTGAGGCAGCACCAAAAACTAATGCCATGGAATACCAGGCATTAGTGATTAGCGCAACGAGGAGAAATATTTATTTCTCCATGTTATTTGCTCTTTCCATGTGTGCTGCATTCTGCAGTTCACATAGAAGGTGCAAATTACCATTATTGATTTTTTGTGTGCAGGAAGGGACACCTTCCTGCACATAAATAATCGCCACTGCAGCGCAGACACCCTGGAAACATGTCATCAGTGTGCCTGTGCTGGCGCTAGGCAGCGTTTTTATTGCACCAGTGCTAGGGGAAACACAGGGGTGCGCCGTATTCTTGTGAGTAGGCGCATCCCTGCGTTTTGAAAATGTCAGAGCGGGACGCTGCCAAAATTTAGTGCAGCTCCGCGTTCTGACATTTTCCTGTGAATATGCCTCACTGTTTGTAAATTCCACTGGATACTCAACTCAGTGCAAAAAGCATGCCCAATACTTACTGAGACCCCTTTACCAGCACCCATGAAGTAGTGCAACATTAAACATTCCAGTGCTCCTAATGGCAAATTGACTACACAGCCATGTTCCCTTTGTATTGAATGCAAGCAATACTTGTAAACAAAGTAACTCAAACAGCAGTATATTCATCAACATAAAGTATTGCTACTGTTTACACAAACGAGTTTTCACCATACATGAACTACACATTTAAACATGTTATGTATAACACCCACCAAACTAAAATGTTACAAACACATTGCAGCATTCAAAATTCAGTGCATGTTTATGTAACACATTCAATACCTGCTTCGGAAGGAGCTGTCCCTTGCGTCCACCTGAAGAGCACCACCACAGAACAGACATCATTTTCAGCAGAATGGGTGTGTCTGAGGTCACCTATCTATATTTTTAAAGCAAAGATATGGCAATCTAAATTATCCAGCTCCATACTGAACAGTTTTTGAGCAATGAGGTTTGTAAAGGTTATTAAATTAGCATGCGTTTTACATTACAAACTTCAAAGATATATGTCCTATCCTCAGCTTTATCTGAATTGCTGGAGCTATCTGTGAAACAAGAGACATGTGTAAATGATGCAATGATGTAATTGTTTCTGAAAGTTCTTATTCACTGCAGAAAAGTCGGACTGGCCGTGTTGAGGCACTAAATAGCAAAATACATTCAGATTTTCAGGATGTTCACAATGAATATGTAAGAATAAAATACATCTGAACTGATTTTCAGTGACGATTACTGGAATATGAGTCAATTTGCATACTTGATTTAATGTTGTTGTGCAGGGCCTGATTCGCAAAGTTAAATGTACACTTTTGTGTAAGTTTACAATTGTTTGCTATTCAGAAAGGTATTTTACTTGTAGAATCTTCACTTCGGAGTCTCTGCACATAAAAATACCCTTGTGAATAAGAAATAATTGTAAACTTACAGAAAGAATCAGGCCCCTAGTGAAATGAGGAACCAAGCACAATATACATAGCAATAAAGCAATTCTTAAAGGGGGTGTTGGAACGCCATATTGAACACAGTCCACAAATGCTTTTTCACGCTGTTTATTCAAGTTGCTGAGTTGCATTTGGGTCACAGCAGCGACCTTGATCACACTCATTATATATATATATATATATATCCCGTGTCACAGGGTTGGATTGGTAAGGCAGGCACTCAGGAAATGGCTGAAGGGCTGGTAGCCGAGTTCCAGCTGTGGGCTGCTTTTGGGGCAGCCTGGGGGCTGTCTGTGCTGTTAGGATGCCGCCAACGGTCAAGTGGGTGCCTGAGTGGCCTCTCTAGAGGCAGATGGGTGGAGGTATTGATCCAGCGGCCTATAGGAAATATGTCATAAGCGACGCTAGCCAACTCCACACTATGCACCATTAATCATAAATCAATTAAAAGGCCCATAAACTAACATGACATATTTTGACCAACTGAATCATGTGACCTAATTAACCTATTCACATATTATATACATTTATATACAACCGCGGTAAATGAATTCATCACACTTTACAAAACCCCGCAAATTAATTAAGCCACTATGGCGATAGGGATCTTGCTAATGGTAACCTAAACTCATGAAATAACAAGACCAGCTTGTTTTCCAAAGTAAGATTTTTATTAGCTACTCATTTGGAAAATGTATTAGAAATGTTTATTAAAGCATTTTTTATTAGAATCATTGTAAATGAAATTTATCAGTTTGGCATTTTCAAAATCTAAGTCCCTAACTAAGCTAACTATAATAAAGAATTAAAGAGTAAAGTCTTTGAGGGCTCTTATGTGCTCCAAGGAAAGTTCATCTGCACGACACCCTCATCAAAAGGTCAGCAAGAAGCAACCCTCTCTTCCACGGGGAAGAGTTTTTATACCTTTCTACGCTAAGCTAATCTAAGTAAAAGTGTAATTTTCTGCTGAATCGGAGTCCAATTGGTTGAAACGTGACAAGCTTCCTGTCACCACATTTTTTTAGAACATCAGTTCCGTCACTTTCTTAGAGTCCATTGTCTCTAGCTTTCAAAGAATGAGGCTTCCTCCAGTTTGCAACATTAAGGGAAGAATGTCATTTGCTTCCTCGGATATGAAATCATGTCACAAGCCCTGCTGCCGGTTCCTGGCCTTGGCCTTGCTCGACTAAGGAATAGTCAGCCCATCACGACAAAGTTATTTCAGCAGGAGGAAAAAAATTCTTTCATCACGGACTCTCTTTCTCTTGCTCCGAGCAGAATTTATGCAAACAGGAGTGCACTAGGCCCAAAACCTCGCTTATGTGAACTATTATATAAACAAACACAAAAGAATAATTAATGCAAGTCATATAGTTTGTTCTGTTGCCACCCTCCATTGCTAATGATTAACCCATTAGTCTAAATTACCTAGCTGAGCACACAAATAAAGCAGCATTTATATCTACCATTCTTCATTTAATCCAACGGGATTCTTTAAGCACCTGTAAAAAGTATAGTGACACCACATAGACAGGAAAGCAAAATAAGCACATGCCATTTATTCTAAACAGCTGCAGTTAGTTATGACACAACAATAGACAAGTTAAATGTATTATTTTCAACACACAAGGAAATGCAACATAATGCACGTTTATAAGCACACATGTTAGTAGCCCTCGTGTATTTCTTGTGTATGCAACTTAAACTAGGTTGAATTAATACACATACAGCACAATGGTTAGCATTATTAATTCCTTGTTATGAAAGTGTGATTTCACGAGCTGATGTAAAATTATTTCTCAATCTCGCTCCATCAACTCCCTCATCTGGTGATTTCCAAATCACCACACCACACCCAAAAATTTAATAAATATGTTTCAACTTCACTGTATGTTAGTATTTCTAAAGACTTGTTTCAGCAAAATCTATGCAACTGTCATATTGAGCTCTACGTAACTCTTCTAACTCCACCTTCCTCTCCTGCTCCTTCTTGATTTTGTAAATTCTTTTCTTTTCTCTCATGTGCTTCTTCCTTTTGTGTAACATGCAACTGATTTTTGTCAAAATTATCACAAAGATTATTACAAACAAAGGTGTTAGAATCTTGCCAAGAACTGAACCACCAATTTCTTGAAACCAGGTTTTGATAGCTTGAAGTCTTTTTAAAAGTCGTTCTGAAAAAATCATCCTCTTCTAAAGGAACTATTTCTGAGTGCATCTCTGTGATGTTTCTAATGTACATTTCAATATTCTTACTCTCGTCTGGGATATAAGTACAGCAATGCTGTACATGTAAAATGCCACAGACTCCTCCTTCTTTTGCTAGGAGTATGTCCAGTGCAAGGCGATTTTGCATCACCATCGACCTAACCGCAATGACCTCAACATCCACTAAGTGAAAACCCCCGCCATGTCAGTGGACAATCCGTCAACAATTGTGGACAATTTTCTGATTCTTCCTGCATTCAGGGTTATACCTACTAAAGGTATCACTGCCTCAAAAATGTCTCCCAAAATTTCTGAGAAACTTTCTCTTTTAAACCTGTTTAAATGATTACTGATTTCAAAAGAACCTTCTGCATTTCTGTCAACATGGAAAATTTTCGGAAAAAGAAAGACCAACAAAACAAGTCCCGTACAATGGTCCGGAAGATTATAATAAGCTTTGTCTCCACAGATAAAGTAGATCCCAGGAAAAATTGGATCCTTGCCACCTTTGAATCCCCAACCCCCCATGATTTGGTAAGTGTCCTCACAATTACTAGCACCTACAAAGAAATTATCAAATAGTGTATTATCTCTCCTAATGCAAAGCTTGCCACTAATTGGTTTGTCTATGTGAATTGCAACATTGTCAAAAGACTTGCCATTAATGTTTTCATCCTCTTTCTGCCAGAATTTTGATTTGGTCTGTTTGACCATCTCATTTCTTTTGTAAATCGCTCTTCTTTCCTCAACTAAGTTCAAGAATGTCTTTTCTTCAGCTCTCAACTTGCAGGTTAAGTTATTTCTGTAAGCATACTCGTAAGTGAGTTCATTAGTAACTAAAAATAATTCCCTCATCTGTTTAGCTTGTTTGTGTTTATTTAAAGCACTCTCAATTTTCAAATTAGCAAAAATCTCATCGTAGTTTGAATAATAGTACTCTAAGCGACCAGTTTGGTAAAATAAACAAGCTATCACACTGCAGGTTATGCCATAAGTAAGAGGAAGCATATTGTATGTCACTCCCTCAGAAACAGAAGCCGGCAACTTTACACAGATATAGCAATCTTTGACACTCATGACCTTAACATACTCTCCCAAAAGCCTCGAAAATGTATTGCGTGAAAAATCACCAACAGACCTATCTTGATGTGCCTCTGGTCTGTGATCAATAACTTTGTTAGCTTTGTCTGTTGCACTATGTTTGTCTTGACTAACTGAAGCTTTGCTTGTCATATTGACTTTGTACCTCTCCTTATCGATCCCGAAAGGAAAGATGACAGCTAAAACTAACCAGAGCAGAATTAATATGAGCATACATATCAGTCATCTTACAGCATCTTTTAAAGATGGAACATTTTGAAGTACCACGCGTCATAACAAAAGGCATTTTTTTTAACCTTATTTAAAAGAGAAAACAAAAATTTTCAAAAATTTTAAAATTTTCCAATGTAAAACCTAACACCCCCCTTTTAAATTTTTATTTTTTTTTTTCAAAACCCTCTAACAACTTTTCTTCGACCTTGCGTCACAAGTTATTCTCCAGCTAAATACAATTTCTTCGACCTTGTGTCACCTAACACAATATCTTCAGCCTTATGCCAATACAGAAATCTAAACTTAATCCTAAATTCTAACAGATTAGTACTTCAATCGTTGTCACTATTGTCCTCAATTTCCTCCTGACTGCTACTGTTTATCTCAATTACAGGTGGGATTATAATATACGCCCACTCAGGAGACTTGTATTTTTGATTTGGCCTCAAAACTCTTTTTGTTTTTATAGAAATAACTTCTATTTTCTTTCCTTTTTCTGCTTTCTTTTCAGGATCCACCTGACTTGTAATCTCATTCACTTGCTCTTTTGATCTCTTTATCAACCTGACTCTCAACCCTCCGTTTTCACTCTGCCAGGTATCACCTCTTCTCAGCAACTTTCTTTTTGGCTCAGTCTCATTAGATTCTGTTTTCTACGATCTTTTCTTCAATCCTTCCCTCTGACATTCTTCATCACTTTCTCCAGAATCACTGTCAGAAATTTCAATTCTTGACTCAGGATCTTCTCTAATTGGCAACTTCACTCCGTTAGGAACAGTACTTTTTCTCCCATCACTGGTACTCGGTAATTCGTCCTCCTCCACTTCTTCAATCACCTTTAACTTCCCAGATCCGGATTCTTTGTTCCTGCTTTCAGAGCTGTTTTCTGCTTTTCGATACTTTCCTGGTCTTGCTTCTGAACTTGATCAGAATTTTCTGTTGATTCTGCTTCTTTTTCTTTATCTTGGTCAGGTTCTTTTACCTCTCCTGATTCTTTGTCAGTTTCCTCTGCTGACACTTTTTCTAGAAGATCTTCATCATTTTCAGAATCTATTTTGATTATTTTCAAATCTTTTCCAATCAAATCTCCAATTACAGATGCTTTTTCCAGATGTCGACCTCTTTGTCGATCTTCAGTATCTGGATTTACTTCAGCTTCTCCTTCAGAATTTGAATCAGCTGTTGTATCACTTTCTTCGATTCAGAAAAGGGGGTGGTGATGAACAGAGTGTCTGAATTAAGCAGACCACTCTTACCCAGTCCAAAGATCAGGGCTTGATCCATCACCGTTATTTAGCTCACTGCCCCATCCCAGCTCAGAACCTGGCTATATGCAAATTAGTCTGTCCCTGGCCCAGTGCATCATGGGAACAGGGCAGACCAAACTACCAAGCCAATTTTTCACCAGAAAGTAGACAAGCTACCGGGGACCGGTTTCTGGCATTTCAGCCTCGTCGGCCCGGCTTGCTTGAATCCTGATGGAGCAGTGAGCAAGGGACTCATGTCTGAGTATACCCTGCAACACCTATAGTGGCCAAAAACGATTCAGAAAAGGGGGTGGTGATGAACAGAGTGTCTGAATTAAGCAGACCACTCTTACCCAGTCCAAAGATCAGGGCTTGATCCATCACCGTTATTTAGCTCACTGCCCCATCCCAGCTCAGAACCTGGCTATATGCAAATTAGTCTGTCCCTGGCCCAGTGCATCATGGGAACAGGGCAGACCAAACTACCAAGCCAATTCTTCACCAGAAAGGAGACAAGCTACCGGGGACCGGTTTCTGGCATTTCAGCCTCGTCGGCCCGGCTTGCTTGAATCCTGATGGAGCAGTGAGCAAGGGACTCATGTCTGAGTATACCCTGTCACACCTGTAGTGGCCAAAAACGATTCAGAAAAGGGGGTGGTGATGAACGGAGTGTCTGAATTAAGCAGACCACTCTTACCCAGTCCAAAGATCAGGGCTTGATCCATCACCGTTATTTAGCTCACTGCCCCATCCCAGCTCAGAACCTGGCTATATGCAAATTAGTCTGTCCCTGGCCCAGTGCATCATGGGAACAGGGCAGACCAAACTACCAAGCCAATTCTTCACCAGAAAGGAAACAAGCTACCGGGGACCAGTATCTGGCATTTCAGCCTCGTCGGCCCGGCTTGCTTGAATCCTGATGGAGCAGTGAGCAAGGGACTCATGTCTGAGTATACCCTGCCACACCTATAGTGGCCAAAAACGATTCAGAAAAGGGGATGGTGATGAACAGAGTGTCTGAATTAAGCAGACCACTCTTACCCAGTCCAAAGATCAGGGCTTGATCCATCACCGTTATTTAGCTCACTGCCCCATCCCAGCTCAGAACCTGGCTATATGCAAATTAGTCTGTCCCTGGCCCAGTGCATCATGGGAACAGGGCAGACCAAACTACCAAGCCAATTCTTCACCAGAAAGGAGACAAGCTACCGGGGACCGGTTTCTGGCATTTCAGCCTCGTCGGCCCGGCTTGCTTGAATCCTGATGGAGCAGTGAGCAAGGGACTCATGTCTGAGTATACCCTGCCACACCTATAGTGGCCAAAAACGATTCAGAAAAGGGGGTGGTGATGAACAGAGTGTCTGAATTAAGCAGACCACTCTTACCCAGTCCAAAGATCAGGGCTTGATCCATCACCGTTATTTAGCTCACTGCCCCATCCCAGCTCAGAACCTGGCTATATGCAAATTAGTCTGTCCCTGGCCCAGTGCATCATGGGAACAGGGCAGACCAAACTACCAAGCCAATTCTTCACCAGAAAGGAGACAAGCTACCGGGGACCGGTTTCTGGCATTTCAGCCTCGTCGGCCCGGCTTGCTTGAATCCTGATGGAGCAGTGAACAAGGGACTCATGTCTGAGTATACCCTGCCACACCTATAGTGGCCAAAAACGATTCAGAAAAGGGGGTGGTGATGAACAGAGTGTCTGAATTAAGCAGACCACTCTTACCCAGTCCAAAGATCAGGGCTTGATCCATCACCGTTATTTAGCTCACTGCCCCATCCCAGCTCAGAACCTGGCTATATGCAAATTAGTCTGTCCCTGGCCCAGTGCATCATGGGAACAGGGCAGACCAAACTACCAAGCCAATTCTTCACCAGAAAGGAGACAAGCTACCGGGGACCGGTTTCTGGCATTTCAGCCTCGTCGGCCCGGCTTGCTTGAATCCTGATGGAGCAGTGAGCAAGGGATTCATGTCTGAGTATACCCTGCCACACCTATAGTGGCCAAAAACGATTCAGAAAAGGGGGTGGTGATGAACAGAGTGTCTGAATTAAGCAGACCACTCTTACCCAGTCCAAAGATCAGGGCTTGATCCATCACCGTTATTTAGCTCACTGCCCCATCCCAGCTCAGAACCTGGCTATATGCAAATTAGTCTGTCCCTGGCCCAGTGCATCATGGGAACAGGGCAGACCAAACTACCAAGCCAATTCTTCACAAGAAAGGAGACAAGCTACCGGGGACCGGTTTCTGGCATTTCAGCCTCGTCGGCCCGGGTTGCTTGAATCCTGATGGAGCAGTGAGCAAGGGACTCATGTCTGAGTATACCCTGCCACACCTGTAGTGGCCAAAAACGATTCAGAAAAGGGGGTGGTGATGAACAGAGTGTCTGAATTAAGCAGACCACTCTTACCCAGTCCAAAGATCAGGGCTTGATCCATCACCGTTATTTAGCTCACTGCCCCATCCCAGCTCAGAACCTGGCTATATGCAAATCAGTCTGTCCCTGGCCCAGTGCATCATGGGAACAGGGCAGACCAAACTACCAAGCCAATTCTTCACCAGAAAGGAGACAAGCTACCGGGGACCGGTTTCTGGCATTTCAGCCTCGTCGGCCCGGCTTGCTTGAATCCTGATGGAGCAGTGAGCAAGGGACTCATGTCTGAGTATACCCTGCCACACCTATAGTGGCCAAAAACGATTCAGAAAAGGGGGTGGTGATGAACAGAGTGTCTGAATTAAGCAGACCACTCTTACCCAGTCCAAAGATCAGGGCTTGATCCATCACCGTTATTTAGCTCACTGCCCCATCCCAGCTCAGAACCTGGCTATATGCAAATTAGTCTGTCTCTGGCCCAGTGCATCATGGGAACAGGGCAGACCAAACTACCAAGCCAATTCTTCACCAGAAAGGAGACAAGCTACCGGGGACCGGTTTCTGGCATTTCAGCCTCGTCGGCCCGGCTTGCTTGAATCCAGATGGAGCATTGAGCAAGGGACTCATGTCTGAGTATACCCTGCCACACCTGTAGTGGCCAAAAACGATTCAGAAAAGGGGGTGGTGATGAACAGAGTGTCTGAATTAAGCAGACCACTCTTACCCAGTCCAAAGATCAGGGCTTGATCCATCACCGTTATTTAGCTCACTGCCCCATCCCAGCTCAGAACCTGGCTATATGCAAATTAGTCTGTCCCTGGCCCAGTGCATCATGGGAACAGGGCAGACCAAACTACCAAGCCAATTCTTCACCAGAAAGGAGACAAGCTACCGGGGACCGGTTTCTGGCATTGCAGCCTCTTCGGCCCGGCTTGCTTGAATCCTGATGGAGCAGTGAGCAAGGGACTCATGTCTGAGTATACCCTGCCACACCTGTATCACTTTCTTCATCAGAATTTTCAGGTGTAGGTATCGGAATAGTATGACTCGGATGAATCCACTTTTTTATGCCTCTACACTTCACAGCATTCGTTGTTACGAGTATCACCTGCCTTGGTTTCTGCCACCTCGGCACCAAACAGTTCCTTCTTCGGTGAACTTTTGTTCTGACCCAATCTCCAGGTCTCAGATCATGCGTCTGCACTTTGTCTTTTGACTGTACTTCAGTTCCCACCTGATTAGACACAGAAGTCACGACGTCAGACAGCTTTTTACAATACTCCAAAATTGCACTGTCATTAATACTCAATAGTTTTCCTACTGGTACAAATGCTTGTCTCATGACTCTGCCCCTAAGAATTTCATGAGGACTCAAACCTGTCTTTTTATCTGGTGTACTCCTTAAAGTCATCAGAACAAGTGGAAGAGCATCTGTCCACTTTATGCCTGTATCAAGACACATTTTTCCAATTCTATTTTTTATTGTTCCATTTATTTGCTCTACAACTCCAGATGCCTCTGGTCTGTATGCACAGTGTAACTTCTGCTCAATGTGTAATGCTTCACAAATCAATTTTAACAACCTTTTGTCAAAATGTCCTCCTCTATCACTCTCAATAGTCACAGGGAAACCATACCTTGGTATAATTTCTCGTAAAAGCAACTTTGCTACAGTAATGGAATAACTGTGACGTGTGGGGAATGCTTCTACCCACCTTGAAAATAAACACACAACCACCAAAACATATTGCAAACAGTTGTGTCTGGGCATCTCAATGAAATCCATTTGTAATCTGGTGAAAGGACCACCCTCCCGACCTATGGTTCCCGTTCCCACAACTGATTTCCTGTTTGGGTTCATTTGTTGACAAGTCAAACACCTTTGGCAGAGAGACTCTGCAATCGTCCGGAACTTGGTATTAAACTAAGTTTCCTTGAAAAGTCTGATCATCGAATCTCTTCCAATATGACCAGGACCATGGTATATTCTGGCCATATCAGCAATCATGCAATTTGGTAAAACTACTCTGCCATCTTTGTAAGTCCAAACTCCATCCTCATCTCGCTGTCTACATTCTGCTTTCAACCATGTGTTTTTCTTCTCCTCATCATCAGCTTCATTTTGCAAATCCCTGATTTCCTGCCTTGTCTCTACAACAGATGTTAGCATCAGTGAATTTGAAACAAATTCTTCGTTTTTCTCCCGATTAAGCGCATAATTGTTTCTTGTGCAAGATTTGGCAATCTCATCTGCGTAAGCATTTCCTTTGGTGATAAAATCCTCACCTTTTTTGTGAGCTGCACACTGTACTATGGCAATTTCTTTTGGCAGCTGTATGCCATCAATTAATCTTTTAATGAACACTGCATTTTTAATTGGTGAACCTGCTGATGTCATGTAGCCTCTCTGAGACCAGAGCTGTCCATAATCATGCACAACTCCATACCCATATTGGCTATCTGTTATTATGGTGATTCTCAAATACTTTGCCAATTCACAAGCACGAATCAAAGCAATTAATTCAGCTACTTGTGCTGAACGAATTCCTTCAAGACATGATGCTTCTTCAACATCTGCTACTGTGCAGACTGAGTATGCTGCTCTTAAAATACCTCCCTCTGATCTCAGGCAAGAGCCATCTACAAAGTAGACATAGTCTGACTCAGGCAATGGTACATCCTTAATGTCCTGCCTTGGCTTAGTACAGTATTCCATGACATCCAAGCACTCATGCTCCACATCATTTTCGTCAATATTTTCAGTATCCGGTAACAGTGTGGAAGGATTTAAATTCACACACCTTGCTATTGACACATTGTCTGATCCCAGAATTATTTTCTCATATTTCGTTAACCTGTTGCTTGTCAGGTGTTGGGTCTTGCTCCTTGTGAGGAGAATTTCAACTGAATGGGGAACATAGACTTTTACAGGAAATCCCATTATGATTCCTTCACTTTGCACAAGACTAACACTTGTTGCTGCAACTGCTTTTAAGCAACCTGGTAATGCTTTTGCAACTGGATCAAGGACTGCTGAGAAGTAAGCAATAGGTGTTCTCAAGTTTCCATGTCTCTGAATTAACACAGACAATGCACATCCTTCTCTTTCACTGCAATACAGCTCAAAACCTTTCTCGTAATCTGGCATGCCCAGAGCTGGAGCTTCATACAAACTTCTTTTTAGCTTTTCAAAGGCTTCCAATTCAATTTCAATAAGGACAAATTGGATCTTTTACGTCTGATTTTGTCAGTCTCTGTAGTGGTTTCGCAATTATTGAAAATCCACTAATCCATTGGCGACAGTAACCAACCATTCCCAGAAACATTCTGACCTGTCTTTGTGTTTTTGGAGGAAGCATTCCCTGAATCATTTTAATTCTCTCAATTGTCACCTGTCTCATTCCTTTAGCAATTCTATGACCAAGGTATTTTACTTCTTGTTTACAAAACTGCAATTTTGAAGGAGGCACTTTATGTCCCTCATCTGCCAGATGATTCAAAAGAGTAATCGTATCTGTAACACAGTTTTCTCTTGTTTTTGCTGCGACCAACAGATCGTCAATGTACTGGACTAATGTCGATCTGCCAGGTAGATTTAGATCTTCCAAAGATTTCTTTAATAACTCATTAAAGATAGAAGGACTCTCTGTATACCCTCGAGGAATTCTGCACCATGCGAGGGTCCTACTCTGGAACCTGAAAGCAAAGATTTCCTGGCTCTCTGGATGCAATGGAACAGTGAAGAACGCACTGCAAAGATCAATGACAGTATACCATTCAGCATCATGCGGAATCTGGTAAAGAATGACTGCTGGGTTTGGAACAACTGGACAACAGGGAACAACAATTTGGTTAATCTTTCTCAAATCTTGAACTATCCTATATGTTCCATTTGGTTTTTTGATTCCCATAATCGGTGAGTTACAAGGACTGCTCACAATTTCTTTCAAAACACCTTGCTTAATGAATTTCTCAATTACAGGAATAACACCCTCAATTGTTTCAGTTTTCATTTTGTACTGAGGAATGTTTGGAAAATCTATTCCCTGCTTCACTGTAATTTTAATTGGATCGACATGCTTCATCAGACCCATTTCGTTTCCTGTCAAATCCCATATTTCACTCTTGACTGTCTCTTTTAACTCTTCTGGCAAGTTTTCTTTATCAAATGCAGGAAACAATTTTGTTTCTTCTGCTTCAACCATCAGCATGGTCAATCTGTACAACCCATCTTCCTCCATAGTCTGTAATTCAATTCCATCAGGTGAGCAATATATTCTGCAATTCATTTTGCACAATATATCTCTCCCCAGTAAATTCACTGGACTGCTGTTACAAACTACAAATCTGTGTTTGTCTCTAAAACTGCCAATTTCAACATTCACAGGCTCTGTAAGATCCGTTTTAATTTGTTGATTACTTACTCCGACTACTTGGATGGAATCCCCAGAGAGAGGCAGGTTTTCAATTTCCACTGATCTAACAGTAGAACGGGTAGCACCAGTGTCCACAAGAAAAGTAATGTCTACATCATTTACCTTTCCGTTTACAAATGGACCAGACGGGTCAACCTCAAGAGTGACTCCAATTACACACTCTTCCCCCTCTCTCGGGCACCGTCAGAAGCAGTCATCTGAATCGCTTCCTTGGTTGCCTGTCAACAAATATTGTCCTGATGCATGGTGCACATTTTGACTTTGAGCTCTTATTACCTGATCACTTCCGCTGAATCTAGTACCTGGATTATATTTTTGACCTCCCCCACAACTAGGAAAGGAGGTAATGGAATCTGATTCTGCTGTTGTGTCAACTGCTGCTGTAGCTGTCGCTGAAGACTCAGGTCATTCAGTTGACGCTGTAGCTGTAGCTGTTGCTGCAGATCAACATCATTCTGCATCTGTCGGTTTAATGATGTATTTTTAAATTTTCTGGGCGGATTCTTACACTCGTTCTTCCAATGACCGATTTCGCCACAATTAAAACAAGGTAATTTCTGTTTTAACTCTTCAATATTAGCATTAAACTTTGACTTGTTGAAATTGTTTTTAAACTTTCCCTGACCCTGAAACTGATTCTGGTTTTGACCAAAATTCACATTTTTATTCTCAAGACTTGCAATCTGTTGTTCTGCCACTTTCACCTGAGCCCACATTGCCTTCTCCTTTAATTTCTTCTGTCTCACTTCTAATTAATCACTGCAATATTTTGCCTTTTTCAAAATATCTTCAACTGAATTCGATTGCCATCCGACAATATTATTCCTGATCATTTCTCCAATTTCTGGTCTAAGACCATAAACAAATCTGTAAATAAAGTGGCTCATGTCCTTTTCATCTAATTTTTCATAACCACTGTACTGTTTAAAAACCAGTAATAACCTTTCATAAAATGAATGAACTGATTCTTTTGGTTCCTGATTTGTCCTGTCTATTTTTACCCAGTCCACTTCCTTTGGGGCAATTTTCTTTTTCAACCAGTAAATCACTTTTTCATAAAGATCCATGACAACTGGTGCTGGAGCACCTGTTTCTTTAATTCGGTCTGGCTCTGCTTTGGGCCAACTCACAGCAATTTTGCATTCTGTCCAAAGATCTGATGGGACAACTATGTCAAAAATTCCATCCAGATCAATCCACAGAACCTTTGAAACTTTAATAAACCTGTCCACCTGTCGGTACCATTCTACAGGTTTCTCCCTCAGCCGAGGAAAGTCATTTGTGAAAAGCAAAATATCTTGTCTCGACCATGGGATGTGAACATACCCTCCACCTGCAATTTCCCTCATTGGAAACTGTTTAGACAGTTTTCCAATCTTTCATCATCCTTCTTTTTGGTCCATTTCACTCTCCACTTACTCAAGTCACCCAATTTTTTAATATAAACAATCAATTCCTTTATATGTGTAATTCTTCCCATTGTATTGAAGTTCCCAATGTCCTTTTCTGAAAAATCTAATCTGTAATGTTTTCCCAGATTGTTCTGTCTGCTCAGATCGATTTCTAACTCTGCTGCCAGTTCTTCCAATTGATCATATTTATTCTTTGTTTTCCACTGAATGCTCTTACTGATGAACAGGAGTTAATCATCTCGATAACACTTTAAACTGTCAGGACCAATTGTGCCAATTATTAATTCCTCCAAATCTGCTTTTAATTTTGCAACATCAAGTTTTGAATTTGATTCTCTTTTCTCAGGAGTCTCAACATCTGATTCTGCACCCATTAGTGACTGGTTAAAAGAACCTTGATTAAAAGTTAAGTCAGGCATTCTTGTTTTCTCACGATGAATTTCAGATACATCTGAATAACATTTTTCAGCTACTTTTTGGATTTCTGCATTTAATGGAATTGTCAAACCTGGCTGTTTAATTTCTCCTTGATCAAAAACAGGCTGAACAGGACCAATAGTTACCGGAACTGTCACAGCTTCCATCCCTTTTGTTAACTGTCGAATTAATTCTCCTTTTGATCGTAAGTATTCTGAAGTTTTGGCAACTTCCTCATCTCTGGCAGCTCTCGTTAAATTTCTAGGGGCTTCCCTTTCTGCTGGAAATTCAGAAAAATTTCTGTTTTAATTAAAAGCACTTGAATTTATTCTTGTCTCATATCTTTCTGGAGTTTCAAAATATTCAGAATTATCTGGGTACAATTTTGGTGAGTCATTTAAAAGAGGTGCACTTGGAGTGGTTCCGGTAGAAACCATCGGAGTAGACCATGAACGAGGTTGTCTTAATGAGGCATTCTTATTATTTGTAGTGTAAATTTCTTCTAAGACTGCGTCTTCAGATTCGCTTTCTACAACTACATTATTTTTCTTTTCAGTTCTCTTTTCACCTGGAGACCCTAAAACCATTTCTCTAATTAAATAGAGACCATCGCTCATATCTGCCTGTCTCCACATACGCATTCTATCCTCATGCGTTTCTCGTCTGTAACTCGGTGTTTTTGAAGGTCTTTTAATCCCACTCGCTTTTCTCTGAACTGTGTTGGTCTAGGTTTTGGTACAAAAGCTGACAGCTTTTCTCTCAAATTTCTTAAAACTTTTACATTAAATGAACCATCGTCCGGCCAAGCCAATACGCCGTCATCCTTTGTATAATTTTTCCAAACATCAAACCACAGAACAGTTTGATAACCATATTCGCCTTCCATATACGCTGCAGGTGTCTTGTACTTATGAAGTAATTTACCACCTCGCGTTTGTATTTTCTTGTCGGGTGAAATAAAAATTTAAAATTTTTGAAGCATTGTAGCCTTTTTCCCAACATGTTTATAATAATAACTCATTTTTAAATCAAATCCGCTTATTCAGAAATGATCGTAAATGTTTCCTGGTTGTTCCGCTGCACCAACCAATCCGTGCGTGAAACACACCAACAAGCCAATCAGGTTCAAGCCGCGTCACCACCTTGCTCGACCAATAAGAATAGAGCTTCCCACAAAAGCCAATCAGTGTTCAGCTCGACTAAGTCACGTGAGCTAATCAGAGTACAGCTTGTGACGTATGATATCCAATCACTGCGGGGACCGTGTGACGTACACAGCCGCTGCGGTTTCTCGCGTCACACTCCCAGCGCTCACCCCTCCTTCACAAAACTTTTCACAGCGCCATTTTCAGAACGCTTTTCTCAATTAAATTCGATTTAATAACGACAAAAAGAACAAACCATTTGTCTGTTTCTCTAAATAAAGTGACAGTTTACAGTCATGCAAGAAATTCTTTGCGTGGAATAGACTACGCTATTCTCACAGAATATACATTTGCCGATAAAGTAAATTTTTACTATACCCTTCAAACAATTAATAGCGAACGCGTTTTCCCTCCGAATGTACTTAAAGTAACAATTCAAAGTTTGACTCGAACGAAATTACAGAAATCATTTACGCACTTTCAAAACAGAATCCCTAATCATACACTCATGAAATCCTGGCAGGACTCTAACCCACCATAGATAACCTGAATCGTTAGTAAAATAAACGACGTTACTTTACCCTTCACTCAAGCTTGAATATATTCTATTACTCTTTTCACAATGAGTTTTAGAACGGGCTCATTGTCCCTATACTGAAAGCTACGATTTCATAGACAATCCTCACTATGCATACATTCTACCTAACACACCTATATCCCTAACATGTGTTGTACGACCACAACACTTGTGATATATCCAAATACCACTATTCTGAAACAGATCAAATGTACTGTGTGACTACACTCTTGTCACACCCCTCTGTACCGGTACAACCAGGATTTTTCACACTACAGGAAAAACCCTTCGACTACACGTAACAAGAGAACCAACTCAACATATGTTAATCATCGATCCTATGTAACTACCATATAGCATATTGGTTACCATAGCAACCATCAAGTCTGCTACCAGGAAATTGATCCAGCGGCCTATAGGAAATATGTCATAAGCGACGCTACCCAACTCCACACTATACACCATTAATCATAAATCAATCATAAGGCCCATAAACTAACATGACATATTTTGACCAACTGAATCATGTGACCTAATTAACCTATTCACATATTATATACATTTATATACAACCGCGGTAAATGAATTCATCACACTCTACAAAACCCCACAAATTAATTAAGCCACTATGGCGATAAGATCTTGCTAATGGTAACCTAAACTCATGAAATAGCAAGACCAGCTTGTTTTCCAAAGTAAGATTTTTATTAGCTACTCATTTGGAAAATGTATTAGAAATGTTTATTAAAGCATTTTTTATTAGAATCATTGTAAATGGTATTGACAGTTTTATGTAAATCAAATATTATTGCAAATGAAATTTATCAGTTTGGCATTTTCAAAACCTAAGTCCCTAACTAAGCTAACTATAATAAAGAATTAAAGAGTAAAGTCTTTGAGGGCTCTTACGTGCTCCAAGGAAAGTTCATCTGCACGACACCCTCATCAAAAGGTCAGCAAGAAGCAACCCTCTCTTCCACGGGGAAGAGTTTTTATACCTTTCTACGCTAAGCTAATCTAAGTAAAAGTGTAATTTTCTGCTGAATCGGAGTCCAATTGGTTGAAACGTGACAAGCTTCGTGTCACCACATTTTTTTAGAACATCAGTTCCATCACTTTCTTAGAGTCCATTGTCTCTAGCTTTCAAACAACGAGGCTTCCTCCAGTTTGCAACATTAAGCGAAGAATGTCATTTGCTTCCTCGGATATGAAATCATGTCACAAGCCCTGCTGCCGGTTCCTGGCCTTGGCCTTGCTCGACTAAGGAATAGTCAGCCCATCACGACAAAGTTATTTCAGCAGGAGGAAAAAATTCTTTAATCACGGACTCTCTTTCTCTTGCTCCGAGCAGAATTTATGAAAACAGGAGTGCACTAGGCCCAAAACCACGCTTATGTGAACTATTATATAAACAAACACAAAAGAATAATTATTGCAAGTAATATAGTTCGTTCTGTTGCCACCCTCCATTGCTAATGATTAACCCATTAGTCTAAATTACCTAGCTGAGCACACAAATAAAGCAGCATTTATATCTACCATTCTTCATTTAATCCAACGGGATTCTTTAAGCACCTGTAAAAAGTATAGTGACACCACATAGACAGGAAAGCAAAATAAGCACATGCCATTTATTCTAAACAGCTGCAGTTAGTTATGACACAACAATAGACAAGTTACATTTATTATTTTCCACACACAAGGAAATGCAACATAATGCACGTTTATGAGCACACATGTTAGTAGCCCTCGTGTATTTCTTGTGTATGCAACTTACACTAGGTTGAATTAATACACATACAGCACAATGGTTAGCATTATTAATTCCTTGTTATGAAAGTGTGATTTCACGAGCTGATGTAAAATTATTTCTCAATCTCGCTCCATCAGTATCACTCCCTTTTTCTCGCTAGGCCGGCCCATTAATGTTTGAAGATTGACAGGGCTAGCGGCCTGAGCAGAATTGGTCTCACTTGCATTCATGTGTGGCTCAGCAGTGTGAACTAAAACTGTGCATTTTTTTAAAATCTAAGTGAAGTTAATAAAACATGCCCCACCCCCTTTCTTTTTTCTTTTCATAAAACTTCGATGGTGCAGTGTTTTGCGGAACGGCAATACCCAAATGTTGGGCACTTTTTTTTGGTGTGCCGGGCCGATTTTTTATCCCAATCCAACGGCGAGTCACATCACTTGGTATTGCATTAATTTGTTATCTAGTGAAATATCTGATAACATCTTGGACTAGGATTCTAAAAGCAACACTATAATAGCAACAATTACCCATTCTGTAACCAACACTGGGTGAAACATTTTTCAGAAATGCGAAAAATCTGCCTAAGACTGATTTCTCTTGCAGTATTATTTACTTTGCCACTGTTTTCCAAATGTGTTACACTGCCGCAAAATGTCATGAATTTCATGAATTTCAAAGTGTTCACAGGACTTTCATGTTTCCCACCTCAGTATGGGTGATAAAACACCACGAAATCCCATGAACTGGGGAAATGGGACAGTTTTCATGAATGCGCAAAACTGCATAAAGGTCTGTGTGTAGCACACCCCACACATTGAGATCCTTGAAACAACATAAAAGCTCATTTAATTCAGCGGCAGCTTTAGCCTGCTTATTTTTTAATAATGTATTGATTTGGGAACTCGCCTCAGGTATATTTCACAATTTGAGGTTAAATACACAGAACAGTACGCATATTTGCTCAACAATAGTGAATACCTGCATATTTTCATTGTAAATATACAGAGGCAGCGCTTATTTTGTGAATAGAGACTACCTGCATATTTTCATTGTAAACATACACAGGAATGCAGTGCTTAATTTGTGAACAGTGACTACCTGCATATTTTCATTGTAAACATACACAGGAATGCAGTGCTTAATTTGTGAAAGCCAGAATACCAGTGATGAAGCACTGTTCAGAAGCAGGGGGCCAGTGCTATTAAACATTTTGACGCCAAACACCAAGGTTAGTAGTATTTTAATCCACTACTAGATACTTCCTGTGCCTATTCTCCTGAAATCGCCTGAGGCTTGAGCTGGGAGAGGGTGCTGTTAGGTCTCGAGGCTGCCCAGAATGTTTAAATTGCCGATTTGCACATGTTTTTAAATACTTAGGTGTTAAATTAAATTGTTTGTAAAGTGAATTACTGTGAGGTACTGTGTTAAATATTATTGGAGGTCCAGTGCTGGGGACAAGTGGTAGTGCTGGGGGGGTACCTACGCTGTACAACTGAGGTCCGCCATATTTAGGACCCTCGAAGGTCAGCGCTCTCGTTTCGGGACTCAGGAAGCACAAATACCGAGCTGGCGCGCATGCGCAGCGGACGTGTGCAGAAGGCAAGCTTGTCTGCGCCGGTCCGCGCTCGACCCGCGCTCAGCGCCAGGACCCCTGGTGGGACTATGGCAGGTAAGGGTCCCTTGATTAGGTATGACAGGGGAATGCTACTGGGGCTTAGAGGTACATGCGGAGGGGCCGATTGTCCCTGCTTAGACCTCAGCAGCGAGCTAGCCCGTAGTGTCAGGACCTGCCTGGGCTGTAAGACAGTTCTACCTAGATTGCGAATTACCTTTATTCAGGAAAAGGGGACTGGAAAAGTGGGGGCCAGAAGGGAGGATGAGCAAAATTTCAAATGTGTATCCATCAATGCTAGGTCCCTGGTGAAACACAGTATGGAATGTGCAGAGTTATTAATAGATAAAGACATTCATATAGCATTCATTACGGAAACCTGGATGGACGCTGCATCAGGGCCAGACGTAGAGAAGGCCACTCCCACTGGATATCTCTGCCATAGGCTGGATAGGAAGGGGAAAAGAGGAGGTGGTCTAGCTGTGATCTACCAAAGTGCCATCAAGGCTATCTTTAAGCCCATACTGATGGATGCCTGTGAAGCTCTATCGTTCAATTTAACGCTTCTTAACCACCATGCTTTCAAAGGAGCACTATTATATAGGCCTCCAGGGGCGAAAAATACCTTTTTGGCTTCTATGGGGAGTTTATTAGAAGTAGGTATGTGTGAGAAGACCTTTACGATACAAGGGGACTTCAATTTTCATTTGGAGGATGGTAGTGACCCTGAGACAATGGCCTTACTAGACTTGATGGAAGGAGCTGATCTTAAACAATTAGTGGTGGGACCCACCCATTGTGCTGACCATTTGTTGGATGGTTTATTTTCCAACCACCCATCAGTAGTGTTCGCGGGAACATGGCCAGTTGCATGGTCTGACCACGTGATAGTAGAGCTCAGTTTAGTTGTTAGGAAGCTCACAAACATAGAGTCCGGTCCCAAAAAAATTAAGATCGGCAGAGCCTGGAATAAGTTGGAAGGGAGAGACTTGGAGGAACTCCAAATGGCATCTAAAGAGGAACTTCCACTAGACGAGGAGGAAACCGCTCTAGCATACACAAGTTGGCTGGAACAAGCAAGTGTGACTCTAGTGCCATCTAAAAGAGGTCGCATGCAGAGGGAGGTCCCTTCAGCTCCCTGGTTCTCTGAGGACCTCAGACTGGTGAAAATAGGGTGTAAAAAGCTAGAGCGGGAATGGCGCAAAGGCTATAAGTAAATGGACAAGAGGAACCTAAAATACAGTCTTCTTGAATATAAGAAGTTGATTGCTCAAGCAAAACAAGAGCATTTTACTAACCGTATCAATCAGGCCAGTAACTGTTCAAAAGAATTATTTAGAACACTCTCTAGTCTTGTATCTTCTAAAGTGGCATGGCCGCAACCCAGCCAAGCTCTGTGTGAGGCCTTGGCCACATTTTTCATGGCTAAAGTTGAGACTGTTTTTAATGCTTTTTTGGGCTTAACGATGAGGTGCCCTCGGGCACGCAATCAGAACCCTGAAAGGGACTATCAACAGAAAGACTCACTAGAAGAGTTTACACCTGTAAGCATGGAAGAGACTAGAAAAATGCTTCACGGGTTAAAATCAGGGTCACCACATGACCCATGTCCGGCAAAGGTAGCCAAGTTGGCACCTGTACCTATTGCCGTAGCATTAACAACAATTTTCAACAATATGTTCGCCACCGGACAGTTTCCCGCATGTTGGAAACGTGCATCGATCCTTCCATTGCTGAAAAAGCCAAATTTAGATACAATGGATCCCAACAACTATCGTCCCATCTCAAGGCTCCCACTCCCAGCCAAACTAATTGAAAAGAGGATGAATCATCAACTCAGTGTGTTTTTGGGGACAACTCGCACCCTTCACCCCTCCCTACACGGGTTCAGAGTGGGCCATCGCACTGAGTCTGCCCTAATAAAAGCTACTGAGGAAATTAGAGGAGTAATGGACCTAGAGGGCAGAGCTGCACTGGTCCCGTTGGACCTCTCTGCAGCCTTCAACACGGTGCATCATGGAATTTTGATGGACCGGTTGAAGCAGGGGATCTCTTGAATGCGTTTCTGACTAATAGAGAACAGAGTGTGGCAATGGGAGAGTACATATCAAAATCTTTTGTTCTACCATGTGGGGTCCCTCAGGGCTTCTCCCTAAGCCCCACTCTGTTCAATATATATGTCACCTCCTTGGCGCCGATGATTAAGTCTTTCGGCTTTAATCTAACCTCCTACGCAGACGATACACAAATTGTGGTATGTGTGCTGCCAGGGAGGAAATATGGAGTGGGCTTACAATTTCAGGAATGTATGTTGGCGGTGGGTAGGTGGATGGGCGAAAATTGCCTGAAGCTGAACACAGCTAAAACTGAAGTCATTGTATTTGGCGTAAGTAATGACTTTTGGAGCCCGTAATGGTGGCCAGAAGAGATGGGTGTTCCCCCCGTCCTGTGGCAAAGGTGAAGAACTTAAGAGTTCTAATAGATGACCAACTCACATTTAAGCCCCAGGTCAATGCCTTAACATCTTCAATTTATTTTCTTTTGAAAATGTTGCGGAAGACACTTCCTTTCCTCCCCATAAGCAGTAGAAAGACAGTCGTCACTGCCCTGGTCTTACCCCAGCTGGATTACTGCAATAGCCTGCTGCTGAATGCCCAACAGGGGCTTCTTAACAAGATGCAGGTGCTGCAAAATGCAGCAGCCAGACTCCTGACGGGCATCTCAAAGTACGCATCCATGTCGGGTGAACTCACGAAATTACATTGGCTGCCAGTGCGGAAGCGGATTGCTTTTAAGACCTTGTGTCTGATTTTTAAGGCCCTCCAAGGCGTTGGACCGACCTGTCTGAAAGATTATTTTCAATGGTATAACCCACTCAGACAGTTAAGATCATCGAGTTCGCAACTGGTCATATTTCCTCACATAAGGAAAGCACGATGGGGGGGTTGGTGTTTTTTGTTGGGGGCCACAAAGGCCTGGAATGCCTTGCACTTTGCTTTGAGAAATACCACTGATCTTATGACCTTCAGGAAAGGCAGTAAGACTTGGTTGTTTACACAGTAATCCCGACGGTTCATACCCTTTTGGAGCATTTCATCAGCACCAGCACACCTCCAGGTAACAGTGCGCTCTATTAATGTTAAAAATACATGAATAAATAAATATTCCTGGGTCTTGCAGGTTCCTCTTTCTCACTTTTCAATGGTTTTGGTCTTTCCTCCTCTTCCCGATCTGGGCGTTTTTCCCTCTCTTGCACTCAGTAAATATCTGATCCGTAAATAACTGCTGTACTCCAAAAATAAGTACCGGTGGTGCCCACTGGCATCCACTAATTCAAATTAAGCACTATAGGGAAGTAATGTTTACTTTTCATAACTCCACACATACTTAACTTGGTGATATGTCGTTGGTCAATACTGTAGAGTCAATGTAATTTTAGGCTAATATTACAACATCCATATTTTGAGTCCACACTTATGCAGAAGAGAACCAAGTGCCTTCATTCAATGTGTGTGTGTCACTCAAACTAATAAAACACAGGTAAATTAATGACAGCCCAACCCCAGAACAGGCAATGCTCACACTGCTGCAAAGCAAGTGATATGAAAGTAGTAGAAATGTAGTCTAATTTAATCATATGACATCATCAATAGGGGACATATTTTATTTCATAAGGCTCTACTTGATCCAACCTCATGGGAGAATGAGAACGAGAGATAATGAAACTAAGGGATTCCCTGTTTGCCTCCGTGAAAAATTCCTGCCTTGCTGTTACAAGAGCAAAGAAAGTGGTGTCTCCAGCTCTGCCTTGACTAATTCAGGATGAAAAGATCTTCCTGTGCTAATGGTGTTAGCATTTTGTTGATCCCTAAGGTTACAGGTGTTCAGTCATGCCAACGATGCCAGCTTCCGCATTTGGAACTCCACACCTGTCGCTGGGAATTTAGATGTTCCTTGAAGAAAGGATCTTTGGAATGAAAACAGTGTGACAATTACAACTGGACATTTGTGCTATCTCCCACTGTGGAACCTCTCCTGCGCCCTAGAGTATGGAAAGACCTGTGCCAGTCAACAAAATACAAGGATTATGCAACAAAGAAATCCCAAGTACCATTTTGAACTTGTCATTTGGTTGTAGAGTTGAACCATAGTTATGAGGAGCTGCATGCAACTGGGATTCTTAGTCTGGGGTCTGATTAATACATCTGAATATGTTAAACAAGTTATACTGTGTGGCCTGGATGCTATGTATGAGCAAAGAATGTTTGCTGAAACTACAAATATCACTATTGTACTTTTTGTTCATGTGTCAGCACCAGTTGTACCTGTATGTTAATACCTCCAGATGGAAATGCCAGAGAAAGGCGGGTAATGTGAGAGAAAAGCGGTAGTATAATCAGACATCCGGGCTTTAGGGAACACTCAGAGCACAGTCTATGGGGGAAGAGTGATATATCATGTGGTTCAATAGACAAAGAATTGTGCAGACTCAAAGGTAAGCAAGTGGAGAGAAATGTTGGGCTCTGGATAATGAAACTGACCATCAATACAAAGTGCAGGAAAAATGTAATTCACCCAAGTCATGGAATCAAAATGACAACAGTCCTCAGGGGAGCAGGAGTTCACAGAGCACCCCTCTTTATTTCTTAGTTCATCTTAGAATCTCAGGCTCTCTTCCTCAGTCCTAATGGTGCCAGACACTACATCACTGGTTCTCTCTGCAGGGGAACAGAGAGATTGAGACATGAATGACTCATTTCAATCTATGTGTATGAAACATGGGCTGAGCTGGGCTGCAGTAGCAGTACTCGAATCCCAGGCCAATATCCCCTTGTCCCATATATCAGGCAAGTAAGGGCATGATCTCAAAATAAAGTGCTGTATATCTCCTTCGACTGAACCACATAGTTGTCTCCCATCTGAGAGTCTATTCCAGCCTCCAAAAGAAAAACAATAACAGAATCATGCAACGGGTAACATCCTTTCCTTTCTACTGGTGCTCAGAGCTTCACTGAAGATAAAAGGAGATCTGAAATTTTATATCCAGTATGAAAGAACCACTTAATCAAATATTTTCTTGCATTTGAAAATGTAAGGCGAGACAACCAAATTTAACACAATACATCCTTCTTGGCTCCAAGATAAGTGACCAGGTGACTATCTGATAATGATCACAGCTTCCAAGATTGCCATTACAGTGTCTTAAAAAGTCAAGATAGTTCGACACATCTCATAATACAGTCTCGCGGGATGGGCTGGTTCCAAGTTGATCTCAGCCAATCAGACCATGATATCTCTTGAAACTGATGAATACTTGACATAGGAGAAAAGCAAATACACCTCCATTTACCACAGCTGTAAGCAGATGTGATGTCTTCAGCCTCTTTAACTGTTCAGTTTCTGCGCTGGAAACTGCCTGTCTTGCTTCAACTTTTTCAAACAAGTGGGGTGAATAGAAAAAGCAACTCTGTATTTCTTCAAAGAGTTGTTTGGCCCAAACACACAACATTGGTTGTACTGTATCTGGGTGTAGGTAGAGAAAGCAGGGCTGGAACAGAAAAGCCTCCTAATGTTGATAGGAACATTCTCCCTCCTGAGGAATCATACACAAGGTGACTCACAAAATGGATACCCCACCTCCTTATGTGCACCTCCAGCATGCTACACACATACACAGACACATACATTATCTTTGGGTAAGTGATAGGTAGAAACCATGAGATACTTCACAGATTTTCCAATATGCTGGTCCCAAAAGGTGCTGTAGTACAGGCAAGAATCCCATGATTATCATTCATCTGCCACCAGACATTAGTTGTGTTGCCTCCTGAAAATGAGTATAGTAGTCACATGCATGAAAATGATATCCACTTTGGGAGGACCCCCATCATCAGCAATGTTGAGTGCTCTCTTGAGGAGTAATATATCAAAACAACAACAGGGCTACTCTTGTGGGCTTTTTACCTAACTTTCCAAAGTGGGAAAACAAGCTTAGTAGCTAACTTTATTAAATGTGAATTGCTATGGAATGCTTATGCAATATTCCGCTACTTTTACTTATGTCTGTCATTTGTAGCTGACACAATATAGAACTACAAGTCATTTTGCCAGCCTATGACATGAAGCGTCCAATTCATATTTATTAATTGTGCTCTGAGGTATAAATATGTGAAGAGATCACTTTGTTACAGACTTCCTATACCGTAAATATACATTCTCCGGGTTATTCTTTAGTATGAAAAAGTGCTTACAACTTAATTATTTAAAAATCAGCTTTTCTTGGTATCTCTGCAAGACGATAAGAGACTTCATTCATAAATGCATTGCACTGCTTTCAACTAATACAAAAAACTCATGCAGTAGGTATAAGTGGGTATAAATCATCCTAATAACTATAGCAAAGGGGTATATCCACAAGATCGTGTGATAACTACCGCAAGAGTAGCGTAACACAACTTTCAACATCGCAGCCTATTGCAGGAAAACAACTCCGTGACAACATGGAATTCAGAACACGGCGGTAGCATGCGAGAGTCTGTCGAAACCGCGGGCAATGTTAGCGATACAACTACCTTGATGGAGACAAAAACACAAACCACAACGCCCAAAAACCTGCGATGGCTCAAAGCGCCATGAGGAAATCAGCGAAAAGCAGCCCCAGGCATGCAGCACACACCTGGCAGGTGGGAAAAATCACCATAAAAGTAGAAAAAACACCAAAACACAAAGTGACAAACACCCAAACACCCAAGCACTGTGGAGGCAGCCGAAGCAGGCGCAGCGGATGGGCGCAACCCCACAAGTACCCCAGATGACCAGCCCAGGACCTCAGGGACAGGGAAGGGCAAGGACAAGAAGAAGAGGAAGACCGCAGTCGAAGAGAATCATAGTCACTGAGGTGATGAAACACCATCAACAACTGTTCATCACCTCCAACGTGTCATTGGGCACCAAAAATAGGATATGGCTGGACATTGTGGACAAGGTAAATGCCAAAGGTGAGCACAAGAGGACAATGAACGAGGTCAAGAGGCGATGGAATGACATCAAGAGGCGGACCAAGGAGAAACTCTCCACCAACCAGAAGGCAGCAGCTTGAGCTGGATGATATGGAGGAGCTGGTGTCGACAGTCATCAGTGTGGAGACTGTGGCCGGAGTCGGGGGAACGGACACTGCTCAACACAACACAACCACAACAGGGTGAGTGACCACCAGGTACTGGGGGGAAGGGTGGAGATGGGTACAATGGCACACATGCACAATCAAGCTGCCCACAGTGCACACTCACAATGGCTCTGGGTCCTCGCCCAGATCCACAGACTGTCACAATGTACAATAGCATGCGGTCTGAATATCAACATGTACCATAGAGCTACATACATGTGACACATTGTAATACACCATCTCCCCTTCACATTGCAGGGGCACTGTCAACACCTCCCGAGGGCAGTCCCAGCCACTCTTCACTGATGACGAGGAGGACAAGACCAGTATCGACACCCAAACCATCTAGGACATCATTGACCTCATCTGCCACTCACCTCCAGGATCAAGGCAACCCAGCTACATCGAGGAGACCCCACCCCCTACCCAAAGCACCCAGCAGGAGGCACCCACAGCCCCGGCACTCCCCAAAGACCCCCAGGAACAACACATGGCCTTCCAACACCGTCTGGTGGAGTGCCAGTGAAAGACTGCAGAGCAGCTGTGGTTGGGCTTCGGCATCATGGCAACCAAACTTGATGCCATCCTTGGGTGTATAGGCCAGATCCATGGTCTCCAACGAGTCCTGACTGACATCGCTGGAGTCATGACGCGGAGAAAAGCACACCTGTCCGCTCAGAGTGGCTCCTGCGATACCAGCGATACCAGCTGTGAGCTGGCACACATGCGGAGGCTCAAGGAGGACATGGTGCGGATGGAGGCAGAGAGGATGGCAGCCACCGCTGCACATCAGCAGAATCTACCATGCCCTGCAGGTCCTTATCATAGCATTGCTGCCACAAGGCATGTTGATGATGAATGCTGCTGCTCCCGCACCATCCACATCTTCGCTCCCTGGTGTGTCTCTGCCTCCCAGTGTGGCAGGCCTAACCACTCCGGCACCTGATGTGTCAGTGGCACACAGTGCGGCCGACAATCCACCTCCGGCCCCTGATGTGCCTGAGGACACATCCGGGGACAAGGACGTGAGTGTGTCTGTAATCAGGAGGACTCAGTAGCATTCATTTCCACCACCTGGCCTGTTTCTGCTTGGTCCCGCACATGGCCTCATGACTTTCCACTGACCACCGATTCACTCAGATGCACTCACCTTGGACAGCGCCATGGACTGCCACATCCTGTTTGATGATCAATGACACAGGGACCAGACTGTGGACTGTACCATTCCTCTTCTGCATGGCTGGTCATCCCCGGATGGACTCTGGATGGCCCTCCACGGGCCCCTATTGTGTAGAGTGCTTGGCATTGCCCTGTACCCCTCCAGCTGCAGAACTGCACTGGATGTGCAATAAACATCCAGTGACGCACTGCTGTGTCATGTCTTTCATCATTCATGTATGTATGTTTGAATGAATGTAGGGACAGTGATTTCACTAGTGTCAATGATGATCATCCTGTGGGATGCCAGTCAGAGGGTGCTACATAGCAATTTGTGTAACGGGTCCTGTGGACACAACAACAGGAACACACGCATCAGCCACTTCCTTGTCCGAACATGGACTGAACCACGCCCAGTGTCCATGAGTCATTTCTGCAAGCCCTGCGCTGTTATGGCATATGGCAGACGAGACCACTCTGCTAACGCTCTGAGGGGGGTCCTCATTGCTACCCGTTGCAGGCCACTGGTCTAGTTGTCAGCATGTCACAGCCACTCCCTGAGGGCAGGTTTGCACGCACACCAAACTATCTGGCACAGGCGTCACAGGCTATGTGACTCGGCAAATATAAGGGGCCGATGAAGTCACATACCCCTCTGCCGGTGGGGACAGGATGACGGGCCAGAGGCCTTGAGACCGGCATGGGCCTACCACCACATGGCACTGACTGGGGTTGAACAGGATTTGTGGCACACTCTGCATTGAGGCCGGAACAGGCACCCCACCACAGGATGCTGACTGGGGTTGAACAGGGTTTGTGGCACATGCTGCATTGCGGCCGACACAGGCACCCCACCATGGGACGGTGACTTTGGGTGCACTGAGTCATTGGCACCTTAAGCTACTGAGCGTGTATGCTGCCTGCGATGATGCCCCATTCCGGCGGTCTGGACTTCTCAGGATGTGTGTGCCTTGCTGGATCGCAGTGTTGGCTGAGCCAGCGGGCTGCACGGGCCAACTGACATGTGGCCTCGCTTCCGGGTTCACAGAGTTAGTGGCACCCATTGGGCTGAGCGGGTTTGCAGGCTGCAATGGTGCTGGGTGCCCTGGTGTGTCCTATGCCATGGAGTAATCAAGACCCAGCACCAGACGTGAGACCTGGTGGCCTGCACAGCATGGCTGCATGGTGTGGAGGGTGCCATGTCCACGGGCCCCAGACTTGTGGCTTGCAGCGGCACGTGGTGGGACATCCTGTCTACACGCTGGAGGCAGAAGGTGAGCAGTGAGGCCCAGGTGTGCATGGGCGGGCATGCTCTGATGTGCAGCGGGAGGGGCTGGTGTGACTCTGCCTAGGTGTGCATGTGCGGGCGGGCGATGTTGTCTTGTGCAAGTGTGTGTACAGTGCCAGTCATGTATCTGGTCTCTATTTCAGATGACGGCTCTGACTCTGATGTGTGACCTGCTGTACTGCTATACATACCGGCAAGTGGTAGTAGACACACCGGTGGCAGCAGGTGAGCAGTATGACCTGGGTGCGCAGGGCGGCACTCTCTCTCTCTCCCCTGCTATTCTTCTCTCTCTCCCCCTCTCTTCTTCTCTCTCTCTCTCCCCTTCTCTTCTCCTCTTTCTCTCTCCCCAGGGGCGTAGCCAGAGCTTGTGGCGCCCGGGGCTATCCCTCAGACTGCCGCCCCTGGGGAGAGGCATGAGGGGCGTGGAGGGGTGCTGGGGAAAAAGGACCGAGAGACACATAGTATCGCCGCTAATAGTTACCTTGATCATGCAAGTTACATGCACATACATGACACGGTCCAAGGCAACACAGTTTAATACACCGGTGACTGGCAGTACAAAGGAGAACACACAAACTGCCACCCTGCAGGATTTCAGGAAGGGCCTAAAAACATGGTTAATCAATTAACGTCCCTCATCAGCAGCACCGCCCCCACCCCACAGTGCCTAGAGACCCTCACAGGTGATAAGTAGCGCAATGCAAATCCTGTTTGTTTGATTGAGTGACACCCGATTTCCACACATCGCTTGTGCGCTATATTAGTTTTATCTGCTTTAATGATATATCTGCAACATTGTGAGTTCAGTGATGAAGCATTGATGGCAGCAACACCACTCTGAAAATTATTCGAGCACCTCTGGGTGTTTCCAATCCTTGGTTATTTCTCTTGGTTATTACGTCTCTGAAATGCTCTGACGTCATCCTGATCATTTCTTTGTAAATAAGTAGGATTATTATTTCAAATCATTTCTCACATTTTTTTTGTAAAAAAAAACTGTAGAGTACTTTGTCATCTGCGTGTGGTATAAATTTTTAAATAAAGAAATACAAATGTAGAAATTACCAGCATTCGCAGGGTTCTATACTTTCTGGAATGTTCTCCGACACTCCACTGTACAACCGGCGGCCATGTCTACGTTTCTGCAGTTGCAGGGCAATGCCTGCAATGTTCAGCTCATGGTTTGTGCACGTGGAGGGCTGCAGCTGGCACTGGATGTACAGCTAACAGCAGGCTGGGCATAAAGCAAGGAAGAGTTAGTCAAATCTGAACTAGGGAATGGCGGAGTGAAAAAGGTGGGAGTGGCGCACCCCCGCCCCCACCTTCCTGCCAGTCTTCTGCCGCGGTTGGGAAGGCTTTGACTGCTTGATTTGCCATCTGTCCCTCTTCTCTCTCTGCTGTGGTCTCACAGAGGATGAAGAGCCCACTAGTCGCCCGTATGCTACAGATCCTCGACCTCATCCAGCAGCCGGCTTGCTCAGCTCAGGCCTAGTCCAAGAATACTCCCCCCTTACCACCATAGCTGCCAAGGTTTCAGAATGCTATGTGTGACATTTTCATAATTTTAGTGTGATTATGAGTGGCATTTCCACAAATATGAGTGACACTTTATAGCAAGCAAATCAAGCAATGAAGACAAGGGAAACATATAAATATTAGAAATTACACCCATTTAAGCACGTCTGCTAATGTTTCAAATTGCTTATGTGTGAAATTTGTATAGATTCAGTGGATGTATGAGAGACATTCAGTGAATAAATGTATGACACTTAAAGTGATTCTTTCTTGCAACCAAAATGATGCAATGAAGTCCATGGAAACAGACAAAAATCGGAAATCACACTAATTTGTTCAACAAGAATGTCAAACTCTGCAGCAGATGCTTTTAAAGCTATTATTTAATTTTTAAATAATCAGCACCCTCCACCCCGACCTCAGCTCCAGGTGCGGCTGAACCACAAAAGTAATAAAGGGATCTCTGTCCGACTGGCGTGCAGACAATTGAACATCCTGCCACAGCCTGGGCCCACCGGACACGTCTCCTCCCCCAACCAACAGTTTTTCCACGTGGGACCTGGCGGTACCCGGGAAACATCTACAGAAAGCAGGTTTGGCGCTACTTTAAAGAGCTTTCTGATATAACAAGCAAAGCCTTCTTTAAAAACAATAAATATCTTTGGCTCGAATTCACGCTAAGATGAACTGCTCAAGAAGATATAGTGGGCCAACGACGCACAAACGTTCTAGTACTTTAACTGCATCAGAACTGAACTGCATATTGAACAAAGCCTGCTGAGGCTGCACCACCACTCTGCAGCAGCTTGGCAAATGCACGTCGGGCGGCGCACTCCCAAAAAACACTTAAACTATGCCACGGGCAGCAGGGCTGGTCCACCTAGAGATGTGTGTGTCACGAGTCAGTGTCAGCCCTGGCTATTTCAAAGAGTTATTACATCGGATTGGTAAAATAAAAGATAACAGGCTCACCGGAATCTGAACTTTTCTGCAGTACGTCGGTGTTCTGCAGAGGTCACGCACGCACCTCACATTTGCATTTGGCTCTGGCTGCGACGGTCTTGCGCACCTCGGCCCGGTGACGTCAGGCGTAGCTGTAGTCAGTGACTGACTGACCCGCCAACCTTGTTGTGTACAGCAATTGTAAGCAGGTGAGTTTGCTTTCACTTCAAACGTGGGCGCGCGCAGCACTGGTGGTCCGTTGCGGCGGCCTTGATAATTTATTTGAGGACACTCACTGAGTGTCCCCAAATAAATGATAAAGGCCGCCGCAACCGGCCACCAGTGCCGCACGCGCGCCGCCCCAAAAACAGTGCCGCCTGGGGCGGTCCGCCCCCCTCGCCCCCCCTAGCTACGCCACTGTCTCTCCCTCTCTTCTTCTCTCTCTCTCTCTCTCTCTCTCTCCCCCTCTTTTCTTCTCTCTCTCTCCTTCACTCTCTCACTGTCCTTTGATGTGCGCAGACACACCTTCTCATCATGTTTTTTGTCTTGCAGGCTGTGACCTACGGATTGTGTCAAGGGGAGGCGCCAACTGTCTTCATTTCATTTCTGTGTTAATTTCAATAAAGTTTCATTGTTTGTTTCAAAAGTGAATCTGTGATGCTCATTTCTGTGACAACACATGCATGTCACCAGTTGTGATTGTGCGACATCAGGCGGATTATTTTGTACATGTTTAGGTGTAGCTGATGTTATGTTATGTTATGTTATGTTACAGTGATTTGTATAGCGCGATAGCTGCCCCAGCAAAGGGGCGTACCGGCGCTGACAGCCAAGCAACTAACACGGAGGGTGGAAATGGGCAGACTAGGGGGGGAAAGGGAAAGAGTTTGAAAGTCTTTGGTAGGGGGGTGCCAGGGAGGGGTGATCCTGGGGGTGGTGTTGTGGGTGTTGTGACCCTCTTGGGTGTCCGTGCTGCATGTTCATTTGCTCCATGGCATCTGTTTGTCTTCAGGTGTGGCTGTGGGCTGGGCTCCCTTTTGTGGTGCAGGCTGTGGTCTGACTTTACACCAGGTCAGAGCAGGTGTTAATTTCCTGCTGCTAATGTGCCTCATCGCGTGTTTTGCGGTCTTATCGCAGATCTGGCTGGTCGTTGTGAATGTTGAGGTGAGGTGTTTTTGTGGTTTTTGGCACGGGAACGCCTACTCTGCATCTCATTAGCGATAGTTGCAGGGGTCCTCTGTGGCAATTGTTTTTACGCCTGCTATCGCGTGTAAACTGGTGCTGTGGGCTGTTAGCACCAGTTTGTGAATGGGGAGGTAAATTTATCGCGACTTTGGCTGCGATAAAGTGCCGTTAATTCGATGATAGCTCCTTGTGAATATGCCCCCAAATATTTAAAGTTTCAAAGACTCTGCTTGCTTTGGGATCTTGTTCGCGCTATATAAAACGTTATAAATAAATAAATAAAAATCATTGGTATTTGTTCAAAACCCTTTACAAGCTTATTTATTATGTATAAACCATATTTGCCCATTTGTAAAGTGCATCGTTAATGCCCAACCACGTATGGCCATACCCCTTTCATGAAAAAATGGTACAAGTCTTCACATTCTCTACATTTCTTCCCATTTCACCTTAGAGAATACTTAAGTGTGGCTGTTCTGCAGGTTTGTTTTATAGGTAACAGTTTTCCTCTGCCACTTCCTTTCTATGACAGGAGTTGCAATGTTCAATGGTAACTCTTAGCCACCTTCGACACCTTCACTTCACCTAGCCCTTCACTTTTTTCAGTCTTTTATCACAGTGCAAAATAAAGATATAAATTATGTCAATGCTGCTAAAATATGAAATCTCGATGGATCGGCTGCGTACAACAATGTACGTCAGAGCCCTTATGAAGCAAGCCTAGATCGCACAACCAAGATTATGAATGTCGAAGCCTGAAACCTATTTCAGGATAAACCTGAGCTACGGTCGGATCAAATTATGAGCTTCACAGGCGCTACCTGTGTCGAGGTATCTGCAGGGTCACGGGTATCAAGACTACAGCTCCCGGCCTGCCCCACTTCCTGACTTTCCGCTACTAACTGCGGCCCTCCCTCTAATTCAAATCAAAATATCTTTATTTCGATTGTTAGAAGCAATCATATAAGTACAAAATAAAAAACATTAATTACAATATTAAAAAACAGATAGTTACAGTACAAAAAATCATCAATTTCAAGAGTTCATCAATTTCAAGGGATTCAAAGTCCAATAATGGAATTTAAATATAAAGTGCATTTTAAGTGTCCATACTTTTTCTAATGCGCATCACATTTTTTAGATACAAAGTTGTTGTTGCTACACCTAAATGGTTATCAAGGCATTGAATGTTAAGGATTGCCACTCGGCACTGGCGATATCTTAATTCCCTTAAAAATGGCAATAGAACATTTTTCCTCATTACGTCATAAAATTTACAGAATAGGAAAACATGGATGGTGCTCTGAGGTGAAAGATTATCACAGGGGCACAGAGGTAGATCATGCGTCCAATTGTTAGTCGTAGGAAAACTAACCAGTCTGTGGAAAATACCAAATCTAAAACGTGAGAGTAAAAAACGCTCATATTTATTAGACACATGTATTAGATAGGGCTGAATTTTAAAAGTCGTTAAAACCATTTGATACTGTAGGACAGAAGGTTTTAGGATCTCCGTTGCAATTCTATGAGAATCCAAGAGATCAAGACCCTCACTTTTCAACTCTTTCCGCGAGATAGCTGAAATATTAGTGGGGTTCAAGAAGTAATCTTCTCTCCCCATATCCTTTAAAAAACTTACGAACGTAATTTACCCAAGGTATCTTTATGGCTCCCTCTAATATTAAAATGTCGGTCAGAACTTCTCTATTTAAGTGAGTTGCTTCTTGTGTCCAGAGTCTGTGCCATAATAGCACAGGCTCTAGTTTAATTAGGTCAGTAATATAAGGAAGACCCAGTTCTGCGTGGCAATTATAATTAGAGGAGATTTTGGGAAGTGCCAAGATATATTTTAAAAAAGAGTTTTCAGCCATCTGGATGGGTGCAGGATTTGCAAAACCCCAAACCCCACTACCGTAGGTAGCGCCAGCCACACACTTAGCTTTGTAGATTTTAATTAATTCTACAGGTGGTCTGGTCCCTAGTTTATTTGAAAAGATTTTAAGAGCAGCAGTCGATCGTAGCAACTCAAGGTTTTTCATAGACACAGCTTGGGTCCACATCTCATTTTGGGCGAAAAGTATCCCAAGATAGGAAAAATGCTTAGCAAATTCAAGCTTCTGTCCGGCAATAAAAATGGGCCTCTTAGGTTTGCTATGTCTGCCACAATACATTGTGAAAGTCTTTGATGTGTTGACTTTCAGGCCCAGCTCCTTCATAAAGCGGGAGAAACTATCAACCACTCGCTGTAGGCCCACTTGAGTACGTGACATAAGTACAGCGTCGTCAGCGTACAAAAGTGCTGGTATTGGGCGACCACCTACGTATGGGGGATCCAAGCTATCTTTGCACAGAGCTTCTTCCAATCCATTTATATACAGATTAAAAAGGAAAGGGGCCAGGACACAGCCCTGCCTGACCCCGCTCCTGATTGGAATTTTATCAGTGCGTTTTCTCTTTAGGCCAAAGCGAACGCGGGCTGAAGCGTCGCTATAAAAACGTTTAAGATAATAAATAATGTTAAGTTCAACCCCAAGTTGTTCCAGTATTAACCACAGCTTAGAATGGATCACATAATCGAAAGCGGCCGAGAGATCAACGAAGGCCAAAAACAGGTTGCCCTGTTTTGCCCTCCTGTATTTCCCAACCAACATTAGGAGATTCAATCCCTGCTCTACTGTCCCCAAACCGGAGCGAAAGCCATACTGAAGGTCAGACAGAACAGAGTTTTCCTCTGCCCAATCCAATAGCCGGTCCAAGATTATTCTACCAGCTATTTTTGTAAAGGAGTCCAGAAGGGAAATAGGCCTGTAACAAGCAGGGTCTTGCCTGTTCCCCTTCTTGTATATCGGCACTATTACAGACTCCACCCAGGTGGGCAGGAAATCAGTGACACAGCTGGCGATGAGCACCTGGACCAGGAGGGGCGCCCAGAGAGAAGTGGTCTTGAATATATCTATGGGGACCCCGTCTGGGCCAGGTGCCTTACCGCTCTTACTTTTACCCAAAGCTCTTTCAACCTCCTCGAGGGTAAAGTACAAGTTTCGATCTGGGGGGTGTTCAAGGGCAGGAATCACCCTCATAGACTCTCGTGAAGTGTCTGACCCAGTCCGAGTCGGGGATTGCTATTTCTATCGTTGGTACAATCTCTTGCTTGAGAAAAGGAGTTCTAACCAATTTCCAAAAACTCGTGCTATCATTCCTTATAGAGACGGAATGAAGAGCCTCCCATGCTTCAACCCTCAGAGTTTTTTTCCTAACTTTAAGTGCCATTTTATATTCTTTCCTACATCCACTAACTTCCTCGGTGGATCTAGGTTTTTTGCGCAGCGCCTTCTTTAAGAGCGCATAGGCCCTCGTACATCTAGAGTCAAACCACCCTCCTCCTTTGTTTTGAGTCCTAAATTGCCTCGTAAGGGAGTCTTTAATCTTATTCGATATAACAAGATAAGATGCAAGGCAAATTTCAGGTGGTGAATCTGTCCCTAAGCACATCATTATATCTGAAAAACATTTGTCAACCACATTTTTAATTATCTCTTCCTCGTTTATCATTGACCATTTTAAAGCATATCCATTAACACTACCAATTGCTAGATTCATGTCTAGGCTGTCACTTTCTTTCTTATTAATCAGCGTGGATCCAGTGGGAAGTAAGACGGTCACACAAAGCGGGAAGTGGTCGCTCAATGCTATATCGGAAACAATGAAAGAATGAATTCTGTTCCCACATTTGTTAGAGACAATGATGTAATCTATAGTTGTAGAGCAGCCCCTACCATTAAAAGTTGGAGCTAGTGCAGAAGGTGAGGTACACATTTCGTTTACAAACCCTAAGTCAAAGTCGGCTAGAAAACTGTTAAACTGTTCCCCCAAGACAGTATGTTTGAAATGTAAAAGACCCTCGCCATCATTCTGTGCTAAGCCACACCTGTTATCCTTTGTTAATTCGCACAGATTACAATTAAAGTCCCCTAACATGATTATCATCAGTTTGTGCTTAAGGATATTTCCCTGTATAGACAGTGCTTTTCTCAATTTCCTTAAAACAGCCATTACATCACCTGCGGGGATATTATTATATAGATTGACAATGGCAATTGGAGTGTCATAGACCGGGACAAGTACCAAGATTTGAAAATAGATGTCTTTAACAGGTTCAATAATTTTAGCAAACTCTAATTTGTTAGACATGTATATACTCAGACCACCCTTTGGTCTGCCATGAAGAGTAGCAACAGCCGGGGTGTGGAAGGTCCTATAGCCATTCAGATGTACTGGTTCAAGACTCCACATTTCCTGGAAGCAGAGCAAGTCTTGCACTTGAATAAAGTCCCACCAAATTAAATTTTCTATTTTTGATCTGAATCCAGCTATATTCCATGATGAGATTTTGAACACCAATGGGTCTATCATAGGGGCAGGCAACACGGCAGAGGTCATAATGGTGGAGCCGTGTTCTACAGGGATGGGCATTTGGTCATTCCCCCCTTCAGTGCCCTCATCTAGTATCAAAACACCCTCCATGGGTTTCTCATCCTCACATTCAGGTTATACCACACAAGATAGATTTTCTCCATTTACACCTGTATGTTCTCTTGGACGCAGACCAGGAAAAAGGTCTGCCTCTCTATCTGGTGAGGTGGAGGTAATAGTATCTGGGTGTAGTCAGTCATTATTTCCTAGGCCACTCAGGGTATCATAATAGTTGAATGTTGGGATGCCGTATCTTCTGCCCCATGGTTCCTCCAAAGTCAGAGGGGGATATGGAAGGGCAGGACATCTCGTTATTCGAGGCGGAGAGTAAAAATAACCAAGGGGAAGAATGTTAATAAAATGTGAATCATATGCCCCCATGGCTGCTCTCTCCAACACTGCATTAACCAGTTGTGGGGATCGGAATGAAAGAGCAACACAGTCTCCCCTCAATGTTTTATTCGAGGTGCCTATCCATCTTACCCTCCTGGCCATTTTAAACTCTGAGAAGAGATGATCTTTAAGTCAAACCCTGGAAGAGAGGAAGTAGAGAGATTTATTTCTCAGGGTCGACCAATTTTCAAGAGTATTAGGTGGAAGTGGAGGAACATTCGTCAGAACCACCGTAAATGGTGTTGCTTCTGGCGGCAAATTTAGATTAACAAGATTAGGTGTTACCCCTGTCTCAAAAACGTCCTCTGCTCTTCCGTTTTGATTTTGATGGGGTGGAACACGGGAAGATGAATTTGGGGCTGCCGTAGCTAAGACTGCTGGCCTATTGTCGTTAGTTACGGTATCTCCACTTAAATCTCTATTCTCTGGGTGACCAATATGCTTTGGGTTAGAGTGTTTAAGTTTAGCTAGTTCTTTAGTTGGGACTGATGGTTTAGCTAGAACTGGTGCTTTAGATGGAACTGGCACTTTGGATGGAGCTGACACTTTAGCTGGCACTTTGGATGGAGCTGACACTTTAGGTGGAGCTAAAACTTTATCAGAAACTGATATAGTAGTTTTCGAGCAGGTAGCACCAGGTTGAGGTGATGGATTTCCCTACCTTATGGTCAATTTCCTGTCGAGCTGTCCTTAGATATTAATCAACCTTGATTGAATGGTCTTAACCTTTAGTGTATGAGGTTCCAAATAAGTCATTAAAAGGGTTTCCATTCTTTCCCAAAATAGATCATCTTTTATTGGGTCTGTAACAGCAATTGATAGAGGGACAATTTCAATTTGACCATTATCCTCACTCCCTCCACTCCTGTTTGATTTCCCGGGATCATTATTTTGTTTGTGTTTGATGCTCCTTTTGCTCTTTTTATTAGTTTTAGGAAATTGCCTTTCCCTAGTAATGATATGTTTTTGCTTATACCTGGCCTTTTGCCCTCTAGTCCTCACACAGGGGCTATCACTAATATTCAGGACAGGAATCGAGCTCCCTGAGATATCTTGGCCCTCTTTATCTAACTCATCATTATTTAAAGGAATGAATTCAGCCGTTTCAATACTGTTAAAAATTGAGGGGGTCGTAGATAACCTTGTAGTCAAAGGTAGTAGTTCGGTAACATCGATAGATGTCGCAAATGGTATCTCGTTTGTTATCATAGTGACAGGTGCCCCAGGCAATGCCACAAAGGAGGGGGCTGATATGGAATCCTGGGAATTTGTTGTTAGGACTGAATTATTTAAATTGGGTAAAGGCAGAAGAGTACCAGGCGGGATTGAGATGCGTCTCTCTGTACTTTCGATAACAGAAGCAACCACCCCAAGCGTCTTCTGCAGCATTCGATCTATGGCAGTCAAGCTGGGTAGGGGGGTGTTATTAGCTGCCCTTTGTTTCCCATTGGAAGTCAATTGAGTGGGAGTGTTCTTCCCCATATTTCAACAATGGGTAAAAGTATATTTAGATGATGACTTTAGAGGGCAGTGAGACCAAACCCCTCCAGTTAGAGAATTGTCCTTCACAATATAGAAACCCTAAGTAACGTATAAAAATGATTGCTTCTTAAAATACATATCAAATTAATGGAATACTCCAATAGCTATTAAAAGTCTTACTATATTGTCTGGTGATCATAGATCAGGCCTCAGGGCCTACTGACGAGACCGAAAGGGAAGGGGCCCAGCCCAGCCTCGGCCAGCCCCGGACGGCCACAGACGGCCCGACCTTTGCCCGGGCTTAGCCTGGCGCCACCCGCACGCGTCCCGCGACGCGGAGGGAGCCGCTGTTCTTTATGCGCCTTCGGGCGTGAGATTGCTCAGGTGTGGGCTGTGGGCGGGACCGCTAGGCAAGCTGGGAGCTGTAGTCTCCCCCCTCTGCGGCCGCGCGGTGGTGCTGGCAGCGGCAGCAGGGGAGACCAACTGCGTCAGGATCCCAGGTGAGTCAGGAAGCCTCCGGTGGAAAGGAGGATGGGGGTCGAGTTCTTCCCCAAGCAGCGTCCCTCTAATTATCTGACTAACATTTTCCCACACCTCAACCCCATCTCTAAAATTCCGAAGATGTCGTCACAGAAGAAGTCTTCTCTGTCTGGCATTGCAAAATAAATCACAGCAACAACTGATCTGGTTCTTTTAAAATAAATCACAGCAACACATTTACATATATGTGTCAAACCTATAAATTAACCATGAAAACTGCGTTGACATTCATCTCCTCAATCAATAAACAAAGCATGTCATTTTGACTCATGTTCTGTCTAAATGACACAAGAGACTGTACCACAATCGCATCTGCTAATTACTCATAACTATGTAACCATTTGAGGTTACATAGTTTTGACTGAACTTGATGTGTTGCCTGTTTCTACTTTTAGTTCTAAATCTAATGGAATTTTTTAGAGTGGAGGTGACCCGAAGAATGCCAGGAGAAATCAAAACCGCATGATTTACAATTGAATTTTCTAAATCGTTGTGCACTATTTTTCTCAGTAAATCCACCGCGATCAGTCCTAAAGCTAAAATGCATTTCATAATCCACAGAAAACAAGAAATGACTCTGTAGGAGTAATGCGCATTGTAATAATGCAGCCGGGTTTTGTTTCCTCTGTTTCTGCATGTCAGGCTGACTTTTTAGTAATGAATAGAGAAAGGTCACGAATAGCGAGAACCCTTCAAACGACTTTTACAGATATGACTGCATTTAGAGCATCATGCAGGAACAGGAGTCAAAGGGCATATTTTTCCCTTTAATTGCACTGAAAACTTTGCAAGTAGCCTCTATTTTACAAGAAAACATCTATATTGGGAGCATAGGCATCTTCACAGTGCTTTTTTTCTCACTTGTTAACTCAACCAAGCCATTCATTAAACATATCACGTACCACAGGCAAGGATAATAACTATTCATGACAGTATGAAAACAAAATGTTACCAGCTTCCTATAGGAGGAAGTTTTATCCAAACAGCTAATGTTAACTTTTTGCAAAAGCAGTTGTGTTTGAAATGCCATTTTTAATAGCGTGTACATTACCCGAAGGTTTCAGCGCGCTTTACAATAGAACCAGTTGCGATACATAACAATTTACAATTACATGAGTTACATAAAAGATACGAACAGAAAAAATTGCAAATGTACAAGTTGTAAAGTCACACAAGGAAGAGATACAAACAGAGAAAATTGCAAATGTACAAGTTGTAAAGTCACTCAAGGAAGAGATATAAATAGATAAACTCTAAGAATCATATAGGAATGGTAGTGAGTACAAGGGTCTACTACATATACTAGTGGGTAGAGTTATCTCTATATGCATATATATACAAATAGTAGATTTGCTCAGGAATACATTTTACTAGCGATTAGGCTGGACAAGTATATATCACATATTTACAGAGTTAACTGGGTAATAAAAAAAAATCAAAAGGGGTTGAGAGCGGTAGGTGGGGGAGAAGAGTCGGAAGCTGAGATTGGTGAGCGGAGAGAGGGGGACCTGAGGGAGAGAAAGAGATAAGGCAGTCCAGCAAAAGAGAAATGACTGAAGGTCGGCAGGATGGAATCCAATGGACCAAAAGAAAGGACAAGAATCCGTAAAATGGCGGACCCGGGTTGTGGGCATCGATGGAAACCATCTCAAAATGGCAAGATGCACCCAGGTCAGGACCCAAAAACCATAGGAGCAGAGTTCCATTAAGTGGAGTCGGAGGGGGGAGGCAGTCACAGCACCGAGGAGCACTCCGCTATCTTGTGCTCAGCAAGCGTGCATCTGACCCGGAGAGTTTTAGGTCGGTGGGAGGACAGGTCATCAGAGCCCCCCACCGTCAATACCAGAACATCTGGCGGAACACCAGGGTGATTAGCAGTGACCTCGCTCACCGTCTACCATCCCGCGGTGCGTGACAGCAGACAGTGGAGAGACCCCATACATCCAGTGCTGCGCTCACCCCTCAAGAAGCACATCGCCAGCCGACAACTCAGCTCCGACCTCCTGCACCGCGAGTGGCTAGGCGAGGATCGCTGAAGTGCTGGGGGTCTCCGAGAGCGCCCACGCTCACCGTGTGTAGTGTGGGGAGGTGCCAGCAGCCGCGGGCAGTGGATCAGCCTCGGCAGCAGTGATGGCTGGTAGCATAGCTCTCCCGATGCCATCTGCAGTTCCTCTTCATTACCAGCGGGGATGGCAGCCAGGTGGCACTGGGGAATCACAGTGCTGCAGCTACCCACTCCCTGGGTGTGTTGGAATCGAGATGGGCCACTTTCAGGGATATTCCGCCAAAAAGGCAATCCCTGGCCCTGGAGCTCCCGGCCGGGGCTCCCTACTCATCAGCCATCTTGTAGTTCCTCTCAAGTTACTCATCCTACTACCACCTAGAGCAAGAGAAAGGAAAACACAGAAGGGAAAAAGAAAGAGTAAGACAAAATCGAGGAAACAGTAACAAGAAGAGAAATCAGGGATGAAAATGAATTTGCCTATGCATATTCTCAAGATGGCGGACTGAAGACGCCGCTGAGTAGTAGCGGCTAGCAGGAGCTCCCCGACCCTGCCTGAAATGGCGTGATTCCTTGGCTTCTCGGTGCCGTAGCCAGCTTGGAGCTGCCGGGTGTGTAAGAGGAGGAGTGGTCTCCGGTGCTAACGAGGCTTGCTGATGCCTGGCGAGACCGGGGGTTACTGACGGAGGCTTCGCACGGATCAAGCAGAGTGGAACGACGACTGCGGCTGCGAGGGTATTGTGAGCAGTGCAAGACTACTGACATGTTCCTGCCCGAGAACGGCATGGTTTCCTTGATTGCTCAGTGCCGCAGCTAGTCCGACTAACAGAGAAGCAGAAAAACAGAAACAGAGAAACAGAGAAACAGTATCATAAAACCGCAGTGGCAGCGGCAACATTGTGTCTCCTGTGGGGGGGGTGGGGGGGGAGACGAAGCATATTAATGCCTAGTGAAGCATAGTGAGGCCGAAGGGAAACTGACGGAGGTCTCTTTACTTATCAAAAACGGAGGAAGCGACGACTACGGCCTAGTGGGGACAAAGTGCTTTTTTTAGACTATGAGTATTATAAGCTATACGAGACTATGAGCATTCTGAGCACTCTCTGAGATTAACCGAGTGCATAATTTTTCTTGGCTGAAACCTAACACTAATGCAGAGGCTGCTCCGCGCTTACCTGCTGCTTGCTCTGCATCTCTTTCCCCGGCTGATCAGCGGCTCGGCCCTCAGCTGGTCTGGCCTTGGGCTGCGTCCTGGTTCACAGGGTAGTGCAGACCTTGCACAAGTTGGTGGATTACAGATGGTTCCAAAAAACCCGCCTAGATCGACCAGGACAAACAAAGCTAACAATGAGGTTGTACCAACGAGTGAAGGAACAATTACCACTACATTACAAGTCCCCACATCACATGGAAAATCGAGAGAGGGGGATCCTTCTATAGGAATTACTACCACTATTGACATGGCAGGAGAAACCGTGCTGTCTCCAGGCGGGGGGCTGGCGCTGCTATCCCTCCTACAGCTTCTATAATATACGGTAAGAAAGTCCTGCGACCTCCGATCTTGCTTGTACCTCTGCCCTCGCCCTCACCAGCTCCTGCTCTTGCAAAAGACTGTAACATTAAAATCGGCACAAATGGCACAAATAACGTTACTAATGTTAACACTTCTATCAATGCTAAACCAATGAAAGGGGGAAAGAGCGCATTGGAGCCGGAAGGGAATTGAATCAATATGACTGCCTATACTGAAGTTACATCAGAGGGCTCTCGGGGGGGGGGAATTAACAGAAGAAATAGAAGGAGAAGAAGCTGTTATTACAGGAGTCCACTCTGCCGTCTTTTCCAGCGAAGATCTCTCCCCAGAGGGGGGGCCCTCTGTTGACTTATTGGTTATTAGCGCGGAGGCAACTAACTCTCCGAATGGGGAACTATGCACAGAGGAGGAGGCAACAGCTTTAGAGGGTATGGTGGAGGGTATAGCAGAGGGTGAAATATCTAATGATGAATTTGAGGACTTAACGGCGACCGGTTCCCCCTCAGACACAGCGAAATACCTCTAGAACAGGAGGGATAAGGCTAAGTCTAAATCTAAAGCAAGGGGCAAGAAGGCAAAAACTATGGGTTTAGTAGTAAGTTTAAACCCACCGACAAGGAAAAACCTTCTGGTCGAGAAAAGCCCCCTCAGGAAATGGATCCAGGCCAAGGGATTGGTGAAGAGTATGACACTCATGCTCTCTGGTACAAGCCCTTCCGAACCTGATGGTACTAACCCCCCCCTGCATTATTGAGGATCTAGTAAACACAGCAGGTATCCCTCGACCGCCCTCAGCTGGAGAAACTGGACCAACGAGTGTACTTAATCTGGCTGGGCCCCAGGATCTTGTTCCTGGAGAGAGAGATCCTATACTGGCTTCTACAACGATTGAGACCTTGCCCAATAATGTCTCTATGGGTAATATCACTACTGCTAATATCTCTCCTGTTAGGATAAAATCAACTGTGACTCTGCCATCATCTATTTCCACAATCCCTCAGTGTACAACTATCCTTAATGAACTCTCAGAGCCAGAGCCAGAATCTCATGACTCCCCACTGGACATCATTTTACAGACTTTGACTGGACATAGGAAAGAAGCGCAAAAACACTTCTTACAGCTGCGAGATGGTAACATCAAGCTCCAGAGTGCTCTGCTCGAGATTACGTCTAAGATGGGGGGTATAACACAGGAAATGGAGGATTTGCAGCAGCGAGTGCTTCAGGTGGAAGAGGGCTCAGTTAGAACTGATGCTAAGGTTAGCCAACATGAATCTCAGCTTCTGGCTCTTCAATTGAAAGTCGAGGATTTGGAGAATCGCCAACGGCGATCTAATCTAAGGCTCTTTGGTATCCCAGAGGGGGTTGAAGGGGATGATCCGAGGGCATTCATGGTAGGCTTACTCCAGAAAGCCTTCACAGATCTCTCTGATTGGGATTGGGACTCCCAACTTCAGAGAGTTCAACGGCTACCACTTGTTCAGAGGAACAAGCATAACAAATTCCTTCGCCCATTCCTTATCCATTTTGGTAACTACTTGCGAAGGCAGGCAGTATCATTAAAAGCTGGACCGAATCTACCAGTCTCAGTAGGAAATCTATCCTTTTTTGTTAAATCGGATCTTAGTAAGGCTACCATGGACAGGAGATGGCAATTACGCAAATTTATAGATCCGTTCCAGTCTCATGGTGGACAAGCTTTCCTACAGGAGCCCGCCCGCCCTAAGGTTATCAAACATGGCCATACTCACTTCTTCACAGATGTAAAGGAAGCTGAGAGCCTTCTCGCTTCATTCTCCTAAACTTACAGAGAACTGTAAATTATCTCGTAACATAATATTCTAGTTTTAAGTATTCATTTATCAATAGCTTTCTCTCTTTTTCCTCTCTCTCTTTATCATTGAATCACGCACTAGTTTCTTTTAGACACATGTAGAGTCTCTTAGTTCGGGTGGGGATAGGGGAGGAACCACTGGCAGCTCCTTAGGTTGGCTGCCATTCTAGCGGCAGCTAGTGTTCAGGGGGTGCTCCTTCCCGAGAGGGGGGAGGTGTTGGAGGGGTGGGGGGATTGGCGGGGTTGGGGGGCTGGTGGGGGGAGGTATCCTATGGGAAAAGCAACTCAGGTAGCGGAATTATGTTATTACTTCAAGAGTATTTTGTTTTTCACTTCAGCCGTACGGAATGACAAGATTTATTTGACTTTTTTCTTTAAATGGCACGCATAAAATGCCTTGCATGGAATGTTGCAGGTTTAAATAGTAGAAATAAGAGAAGACCTATTCGGGAAGAATTAGCTCTCCATTACCCGAATTTTGTTTTTCTGTCTGAGACGCATATAGCCTATAAAGACAGGAAGCTACTTGGTCAATTGGGCTACGATGTGATTATATGTTCCACTTTTAATGCTTCAATAAGAGGGGTTACTATCCTAAAAGACAAATGCTTTAAGGTTGAGATATGTAGAACTGCTTGTGATAAGAATGGTAGATGGGCTTTAGTGCAAATATAAGTTGGAAAATGCAAACTGGTTTTCTGTGTGGTCTATGGCTCAAATTCCGACGAACCATTTATTTTTGATCAATTAAATATGGAACTATTACAGTGGGAAGGGTAACTAGTCATCATGGGTGACTTTAACTGTATAATGAATTATCAGATTGACACCACCAGGCACAATTCATTCCAACGTATGCGGAGAACCCGAGCCGCCATATTATAGCTAGGACGCATTCATAACATCAAGGATGCTTGGCGCAGTGCTTTCCCCAACGTGCCCGGTTACACATATTATTCTGCTCCCCACAGGCTTTGCTCACGGATTGATATGGTTTGGGCAACAGACAACCTGCTGAAGGATAGTACTATAGAACTCTGCCCACGAATAAACTCTGACCATAATCCCATCTTATTTTCTTGCGACACCAAACAGAACCGTGCAGCGCCCCGAGCATTTTCTTTCCCTAGGCATTTGTGTACAAATACTTTATTCATTTCTCAACTTAAACTGCATATTCTAGACTTCATTGAGCTTAATCTTAACTCTACCACATGCCTTATTGTGTGGGACGCCTGTAAGGCAAGCATGCGTGGGTTTACGCAGCAGTTTCTGTATCAACAAAACATTGAGCGTCGCAGGAGAGACAAAATAATGGTTAACGATATTTTGACTGTAGAACTTCAACTGGCTGAAGCTCTCCGCTCGTGCCCCGAAAACGTGACTGCATTAGGGCTACAACTAGGGTGCTTGAAGGCTAGACTTAAAACGATTGTTTGGGAAAAGAGTTATTTAAAACTACATTAGACACGTCTCTCGCAGTATGAAAGCGGGGACAAGGTCGGGAAACTGCTGGCCTATAAAATAGCGGATGAAAAACTAGCACTTGGATAAAGTACATTAGCGGCCCTAATAACACAATATGTGATCAACCATGTCAAATCGTAGAGCAATTCTCTCTGTTTTATGAAAAGCTGTATACACCAGAAGTATGCCCCACCTTGGTAGCTATTCAAAAATACCTGGATCATTTTGTAGGAACATTTGAGCCCCTTGATTTGGAACAACTGTCTAATAATATCAGCCAACAGGAGATCAGACAAGCGATTTCCTCTCTACCATCCGGAAAATCTTCCAGTGAAGATACAATACCAATTGAGATTTATAAGATATGCTTGGACGAATTGATTCCCCTACTTCAACAAGTTATCAATTACATCGGGGACCACGGAAAAGCCCCCTGCTCCTGGATTAGGGTTAATCTTGTGATCTTTTTGAAAAAAGGGATACCACCTGATAATTGTGGCTCTTACGGCCCTATTTCATTGGTCAACGCTGACGCCAAAATATTTGCCAAGGTACTGGCTACTCGGTTGGCTCCGTGTATATCAAAAATTGTCAGCCCGCACCAACACTGCTTTGTAATGGGCAGAGATACTACGGCACACATCAACATGGTAATAACTGCCTTTGACATTGCAGACAAGGAATCCACCCCACTCGGCATGATTTTGCTTGACGCAGAAAAAGCTTTTGACCAAGTGGGGTGGGGATACCTCTGGCAGGTGATGACTAATCTTGGCTTTAGTGGTAAATTTCTGAAATGGACTCAGTCTCTATATGACAATCCCACAGCTAAAATCAGCTATGCCGGTATTACATCAATTCCATTTTCTATAGCCAGGGGCACCCGACAAGGATGCCCCCTTTCACCATTATTATTTGCCCTGTCAATGGAACGATTTCTTTCTGCTTTGCAATCTCAACTCTATATCTCTCCTTTTGAGTTTGGCCCCCACACATTAAAAATTACGGCTTATGCTGACGACATTGCTATTTATTCCACAGATATTACAGAAGCACTGAAGGGTATCATAGAGGAGGCCAATCGATTCGGAGAGATCTTCGGGTACAAATTGAATCTAAATAAAACTCAAATTGTATCGAACTACAAACCAGCGTCGCCAACTGCAGGTTTATGTCAGACTGCAACTTATTTGGGGGTACAAATTTCTGATAATGTAAAGAGCATAATTAAAATAAACTATGAAGCCCTACTTAAAACCACGGGTCTATTATTAAAAAAATGGCACAAGATCCCTCTAAACATTATAGGTAGAATCAATCTGATCCGAATGATTATACTGCCAAAATTCCTATATTTATTTCGCTCTATCCCTCTGGCTATCAATAATTGGTTTTTTTTTTTTAAATTGGATGGCTTATTTAGCAGCTTCATATGGGGCTACCGTAAAGCAAGGCGTTCAATGGCTTTGTTTAAAGGGCCTTTGGATGCAGGGGGATAAAACTTTCCGGACTTTAAGTTATATTTTTGGTCAACATTTATCGAACGTGTCCGACGCCGAATTAATTTGATGGCTGAAGACAACCAATTTTATTTTTTCACTTTTATGTTAGACATGGACTCAAATATGTTTCTCTGGAGGGTGAATGATCCCAAGTACTTTAAAAGGGTCAGATTTAAGACCGCTAGAGACTTAGTTAAAATATGGCGGAATATCTTGGATTTCTGTCACACCTCTTTTTTCCATCCTAAATTACTACTGTGGGGCAATCCGGGGCTTCTGGAATTTTTTAGTACTGGCGCAATAAACACTTGGTCAGCACTCGGTATAAGGACACTAGGAGACTCATATGGAGCACATGGATTCCTGAGTTTTGACACATTAAAACTTCTTTATAAAGTCACCGATTGTAGGAGATATAAATATATACAGATACACGATTTCCTTATCCGAAAGATGAAACTCTCTAATATCTCGGACTCTGATATTTGGGACTGTATATATTTATATAAAAATAAGGGGTTAATTAGTGCTGGCTATAAATGCTTTAATACCTATAAAAATACCGAATGTAATAAAATAGCAGAAAAATGGAGCAAAATGTTAGAGAGCAACATTACAACGGCGATGATTAACACTTCTTTGTGCAATTTTAATAATGCTGTTTCTTCATCTAGTCTAAGACTCCAACAACTTGTATGCTCTATCACACTCCATAAAGAATCGCCAAATGGGCTGGAAATTCATCAAATAATAATGAGCGAACTAAATGCTCTAAGTGTGCGCTGGTAGCAGTGGACCTGGTACATAAGCTGTACTCATGCCCAATGTTATTAGAGTTCTGGAGTGCGCTGGGTAAGATAATTAATCAAAAATTTAACTGCTTTTTCTCACTTACAGCTTCTTCAGTCCTACTGGATATTAATATCATTAACTCTCCATATAAGGCTATTATTACTATTATGCTATCTTGCGCCAAACTTACAATCGCACGTGCATGGATTTCCCCTAATCCGCCGTTAATCGCTGAGTGGTGGGCTTTGCTAAACGAAATATTTGGTATGGAATCCTCTTTAGCCAGACTATGGGGCCCGAAGTCAATATTGAGGTTTGGAAGGATCTGGGGACCTCTCGGTCTCTGATGGCTATCTGCCTCGTGAAACCTGCTCCCTTGCCCTGTATGTCTTTTCTTTCTTCTTACTCTAATCCCTTTACTTTTCCTTAACTGGAATATTTTTTTTTTTATTTTTTTTACCTGCAATGCCTCAGGGTACATAAACCTATCATGTATTCTGTTTTGTATTATAATGATTATGTTTCTTTATGCAATGATAATTCTGGTATCGCTGTATGACGTATGCGTATGTTATTACGTTGTTGTAAATGTTTTTTCTGAGTTGCACAGAAAAAAAAAAAGAAAATGAATTTGCCGGAGTGAGATAAAGGGGCAGTGTCCGGAAGTGTCTGGTGGATGAAAGAGTCAAATGTAATTTCAAGCATTGCAGGAAATCTGTGCCTGAGAGATTTTCCGCATGCACTTTTGCCCAGAAAATACCTGGCAAAATGTTTGTTAGTAGAAGGCTATGAATTAAAGGAAAATCCTGCCAGAATCAGGGCCTGACTGGCTGGAGCGGGCACTGGACATTTTGCAGTGGGCCGCCAGGGTGGGGGACGGCTTTGGGCCCCTGGGGACTGTTTCTGTTACTCCGGGCCAGCACTATCGGCTCCTTATAACAAAATCGGCCAACACCGGCCCTAGCAAACAGCTTGGTCGCACCCCCCTTCCCTCCATGGGGACTGGCCGAGCAGTTTGCCTGGGCCAGTTTTAGATCCCAGTTCGGCCCTGGCCATAATCAGTGTACTAAGATTACTGTCGTAATTCCCAATTGCCAAGTGAGAAACTGAATGCTCATATTATTCCGTACCCCAGAATTCCCATACTGTGCTTTTCAAAAATAAAAATCGTTTGTTCTCTAGATTTTGAAAACTCTTGGAACCCAATTCTAATTGGCTGATTTTGATGTCCCCGACATCTACTCGGTCCTGGGACAGACCGATACTCGGTCGGCTGTCCCGACCGGCCCATTACAATGCAACCGAACGCTGTTCGATCACATGTTCTGTTTTCTCAACGGGAGCTCGTGTTACAGCTGTAAACCGACTGTAACACGAGCTCCCATTGAGAAAAGGGAGGTGCAGTTCATCCCTGCACCCCGTGGCATATACCTCAAGGTGCCTGCCACAAAGTGCAGGGATTAACAGTGGGATACCATAGGTGCACCCTCTCCCTCCAACTAGAGGCTGTGCACCTAAGGGGGTCCTGCTGGGGGCCCCTAAACAAGCTTTCCAACATGGTTTCCATGTTGGACATGCCAGCATGGAAACCATGTCAGAAACCGTGCAACATATTCTCAGGGGCAGAAAGGCACGCCCTTGAGATTACTGGCAGGCATCCAACTGGCCAACAGGCTCTCTGAGACAGTCAGAAGTCAGCCAGAATGACTATCTGGTTTATTTTCCGATTGCCTCCATCATTATGAGATGGTCGGAAAGTAAACCACGCAGACCATTACGATGAGGCCCTGAAGCCTTCGACTGCACGTCGGAGCCTTTATGGGCCTCATCGTAAATAGGCCCCTAAGGATTCTTTATTACAAAAATGTAAAATTCTCCTCCTAAAATGAAAGTCCAGATCATCAGGTTGATGTTAACTGATTTATAAACAAGTAGTTAGTCGGGGTAAGCTTGGTACCAACTATGGTACTGGAGGCCAGAGAGGTCATCTCCAAAAACACCACAGCATCCAGTGGGAGGCTCACCTAAGTAACATCAGGAAAGCCAAAAGTACAAATCCAAATGTAGCCATTGATATTGCATCTGATGATGAGGAGCTTATCGTGCAGGGGGGAGCTAAAGAAGCGAGAGACATTTTTTCTGGTACACACAGTAGCCCTGGCAGCAGCACTGCAGTGGTAGCGCCCACACCCTCTACCCCAGCAACATCTAGGTGGCTCAGTAAGAGTATGGCAGAGACACCAATGTGAAAAAGTACATCAATGAGCCTAACTGGGTTGATGAATTCTGGATCATCACATATGAAAACGGTCCAGACCACCATTAAAAGCATGTTTTGGTCGGAGGCGCCATTGGAACGCAACCATCCAATGGCCATCTGTATAATGCAAAGCTGGCTAAAATGTTAGCGCTGGACCTTCTCCCTTTTTTTTTCGTCGAAGGGGTGAGTTTTCTAGAATTTGTGGCAACAGTCTGCCCTAAATAGAAGGTTCCTAGCCGGTCTTATTTTGACAGAGTTGCGGTTCCAGCACTACATGAAGATGTGCTGGACGTGATTGGGGCAGCTTTGCAAAAGAGTGCTGTTCACACTATCCACCTGACAACAGACATGTGGGCCAGTTGCCAAGCTGTTGATTACATGTGCATCACTGCACACTGGGTATCTTTTGTGTGGGTTAGAGAGAAGATAGCTGCAGGTGTTGACAGTGTCACAATTTTTCAAGCTACTCGGAAACATGCAACAGTAACCATGTTTGCCATGGAGAAATCTCATACTGCATTACATTACATTTACATTTTAGAGGAGTTTAACAGTAAGGTCTTTGAATGGCTGCAGCCAAGAAGGTGCATGATTGGTTATGTTTCCACGGATTATGGCAGTAATATAGTTAAGGCCATGGCTGATGGTGGCTATTTCAGACTGCCGTGTTTGGTGCACAGCATTAACATTATTGTTCAAGATATCTTGAAAAGAGAAAACACAGTCAGCAAGTTACTGACCACCTGCCAAAGAATCTGCACACATTTCAGCCATTCTTTTAAGGCCCGGAAGCAGCTGAGGATCATTCAACGTGACCGTAGAGTGACAGTCAGAGGACTCATCCAGGAGGTGGCAACACGTTGGAACTCAACCTTCTACATGCTTGAGCGTCTGTTTGAGCAGTACTTGGTAATCAATGAGTATGTCTTTCACACATGGGGTGCTTCTATGAAAGACATGAAGCTAGAGATGGAGGAATGGGACCTAGTTAAAAGTCTGACAGACATGCTTCGTCCTTTTGAGTTCTTCACCCGTGAAGTCAGCAGGGAGGACTGTACTTTGGGCAAAGCTATCCCATTGTTGCGCATGCTAGATCACTAACTGAAAGCGGTGTCTTCAACGTTCCGAGTTGATACTGAAAAACAAGACGCATATCAGTTGGCGGAGAGCTTATTAAGCCACCTAGTTGACAATGCAAGGCTTAAAGCAATACATTCAGAACAACATTACATTTGTGCCACTATTCTGGATCCACGGTTCAAAAAGGCACTGGCCAGCAATACATTCATTCCATTATCTGAAGGAGATGCTTCCAAGTACAAACATTGGCTAGCTCTGTCAGCCACTCGGTTCTAAAAAGAGCGGCAGGAAATTGAAGGAACCACCACAAGTACTACTGAAGCAGCAGACCATCCGGCGTCAAGGTCCACTTCTGTGGCCGAAGGCAGTCACTTTCCCTCAGAGCCGTTACCAACACCAGCAACTGTATCATCACCTGCACCAGGCCCAGCCATAATATTGTCGGAAGCGGATTGGATAACTCATCAAGGGTTTGCTCATTCCAGTGTTTTATGCAACGGAAACAGATACGCTAAGTGGAGCACCCCTGGAGGACCTTGAGTGGATGGTGCAGGCCTATCTGGATGACTCAACAGAGGTCTTCTTTGTTCAGAACCCATTGGTGTATTGGTATGGGAAAAGGCCTCAATGGCCACGGATCACCAAGCTGGCTATAAATTATTTGTCTTGCCCACTCGCAAGCGTGTCTTCTGAACGTGTTTTCAGTGCTGCTGGTGCATTGTAACTTCAAAAAGGACCCGCCTCTCTGCCAAAAATGTGGAGAGGTTAACAATGATCAAGATGAATCAGCACTTCATACTACCAGATTACAAAATACGTGAATACACACAGGAAGAAGAGGACACCAACTTAGGTGAGAGAAGTTCTTCTCTGTTAGCTGACCTACTCCCGGTTCAATTCACAGAGTTTGAGGAGGAGCTCTACTTCCCTGACACCTAGGCTTGAAATACTTACTTTTTTTTCCCGTCCTTATTCACTTTTATTTCTGTGTGTCTTTCTTTGTTTTGCAACTTTTAGCACAACAAAACTTTAATCACAACAAATCCATCAGCAGCACTGTCTTCGTCTTATTTCCATATTAAAGGTGCCGCTGTCTGCATTGCTGAAGTTCACAAGTTCACAACTCAGTCATGCTCCTCTATCCTCCTCCTCCAGACTCCCCCTATCCAATTCCCTAAAGGCAGATTGCCGGATTACGCAGAATCAAGAAACTGTCGCTTCGTAGACAAGTCCCCTCAAAAGAAGTGGGACTGGAATGATTGACTATGCTGACTGTTACTTCTGAAATTGACACGAGAGGCTGCCCTGTGGCCCTTCACTTAAGAATAAGCTGCTGACAAAAAGTGGAACAGGTAATGAATGATGAGATGGCATGCAGTGGACAACACTGGCTGTCTGGCTCTGATGAAAGCAATTGCTGTTTGTTTGTTGTGCATGAAATGAATCCTATGTGTTCTGTTATTATTTAATCTTTTACACACTAAATGTAACTCAAGTCTACTCTGTTTACCTTGTTTAATACAAATTGTACTTCTACTGCAGGGGTCACTACGTTGCATTTTTTAATACGGAAAATGTCCTTGGACTCACTGTGTGTAGACTGTGACTGCATGAAAAACATTGAGTTTGCCAACACCATGATGATGATGAGTCGTAACGACCAAAGTTACATAATATCTTCACAGTCACTCACTGAGATGGATGGATCATCATCGTCGATTTACGGAAAAACTATGGCCATTTTGTGTGTGGCAAACAGGTAAACAAGTCAACAACAACCACAGCAGAACTACATGTCTGTCTAGTCGTGGTATGGAGTGGTCGAGCCAGTGTAGTGTTATGCCAGAGTCCAGACAGTGGTTCATGTAAAATTGCGGCTATGTGGTTTGCGGTATAAAATTAGATCTGCTTTGTCTGTCTGTGTCAAAGAGGTATGCTACATGGAGGTTGGTTCACTCAGTGGTGCCTGCCTTGACCATCTGCATGACCCGGGCCTGCTGTGTGCTAATTATTATCCTGGAAACAGAGACTCAGAGTAGGCACTTTAGAAATGATGCATGTATATAATACTGTCGCCTCTGAAAGTGAAAGTGTTATTTTTGCACTACACACCGTACCTTATATTTTTCCTCCGGGGTGTTTTAATATCCCTTTCTGTTTTTCCATCGACAATTACAGGCCGGCACTTACCCTGTGCGATGGGAAAAACATTGACTCAGACTTAACATAGCAATACGCAATTCCACATCCGCCAGGCAGGCAGTGGACAGTGTGGTCACCAAGATTGATCGACTGAGTGCCCGATGGGATGGAGGAGTACCGCGATTAAGAGGAATGGCTGAATGCATGCAACTTCCCAATTTGACCAGGACAACTACAAAATACAGTTACAGTATCCACTTCACTTGTCCTTATCTTTTGATTAATGTTATTGTTGTAAACTTCTATGAGTCTGACTCAGTGCGTTTGCTCTCTGCTTCAAATTCATCCCTACAGCTATTTGATACGTTTCTTTGCTATTTTTAAAACTAATATAATGTGCTACTAAGTGTTTATTCTCTATGAGGGCAGATAGGCAAGTGAAATTGCATAATTATTGCAGTCCTGTACTGTTTAATTGTTTAGTACTAGTTAGTAAGTTGTAGTAAGTACTACTTTTCAGTAACCTAACCATCCATTTAGCAAACAACTTCATGCATTCCTTTATGTCCCTTAAAAGATTTATGGATATCTTCGTATCCAAAGATTTGTTTTTCTTCATTTGTTGTTTGTCCATGCGTACTGTGTTTTTTTTTCTCTCTCCCAAAAACTTTCCCAAAAACCCCCATGCCCATCCATTTTTCAAACCCTAACCCTCTTCTCCCAGGCTGTGTGTTTTTTTTTTTTTGTTAATATTTTTATTGAGATGGATCGGAATATAACACAAAATTACAAATACCAACTGAATACCATCAGACATTTACACATATGGACTTAAAATATATTGCATGTGATAAAATCAGACAGTTAATATGTAAAAATCTCAACAATCAGCAGAAGAGCAGCAAAAGTTCACGAGAATGTTACAGTCCAAATAATGCAGGGGGATCGTTCTCCCATCAACTCCCGGTCTATTCATCTTAGTTCTCTCCAGTTCCTAAGAGGAGCCCAAATCCTTTTACCATACTCTTTCCTCCTTTTACCCTTAAAGCTATATAGGCATTCCTCTATATTATGGATCCCCAGCAGCCTGGTTAGCCACATCTGAAAAGAGGGCGCAATCGGGTCTTTCCAGGCCGCGGCAATTAAGATTCTAAAAACAGCTACGGATAGAAAAATAAATGCTTCAGCTTCGTGTCCAATTGCTAAGTTTTCATCCCTACCAAGTAAAACAGTAATTGGGGATAGAGATATTTGAAGCTCTAGCAGCCCCGATAAAATTTTTTCCATTTCTGTTAAAACAGGTGTGAGATTCTGACAAGAGTAAAAGATATGCAGTAGATCCGCCGGGCCTTGATTGCACCTCGGGCATTTATCGTTGTCTCTTAAACCCCATTGAAACAGCTTTGCAGGGGTATAATACAAATTGAAGACCATCTTGTAATGCTGCGCTTTTAAATTAGTTGCTCTTAATACCTTTTTGTTCAGTGCGAGCGCATAATCTATGTCTACATTTGGATCCCCTATTCTTTGAGCCCAAGCAGACTCTATCTGTGCAATATCATCACCCAGCGCCTTCAAAAGATAACTATACCCTACTTTGATCTTCTTGCCACCATTTATTACATACTTTATAAGAGGATTTATCTCCTGTAATGCTAATCTCGGTCTGAGTGATTTGATCGTTTGCTTAACTTGATTATACAGGAGCCAGTGGGTGGCCGGAATACCGAATTTCTGTTGTAAAATATCAAACCCCAGAAAATCATCTCCACACATGACATCCCCCAAATATTTGATACCCAGCGCCTTCCATGAACTGCTATTTCTATTCTCTCCAAGATGAGAGAAGGGTTTTGAGCTCCATAAGTCAATCATACCATTGATCTTCGGAATTTTCAAAAATTTCAATATCGCCTTCCAAGTACCCCATACGCTTAGCATTACTTTGCTTTTACTCCTTTTAAAGTATGAAACATTAATTTCTCGTGTTAAGAGCCCCCAAGCCCTTTCTCCTACTAATACTTCATATATTGAGGGAATTCTATAAAAGCCAGGTGGAGTTACTAAAGCATCATTTTTCAACAGAAGATTCATTTGCAGCAGTAAACAAGCCCAGCGGTACAACCTCAAATTGGGTGCAGATAGCCCTCCTTCCTCCAATGGTGCAGAAAGTCGAGCTAGTGATCTCCGGATTTTCCCATACTGCCACACGAATTTTACAAAAACTGCTTCCATTTTTTTTAGCAGACCCTCTTCTACTAGTAAAGGTATGGCACGGAATAAATACAACAATTTCGGAAACATTGACATTTTCAATACGTTCACCCTCCCAATCAAGGATAAATGTAAGACATCTATTCTTCTGAGTTCTCTATCTATTGAGGTAAGTAGAGGCAGGTAATTTTCCTCAATAATTTTCCCAACATTAGCATTGATTCTTACCCCAAGGTAAACTGCGGAATCCACATATCTTGGATCTCTTTTATGGATGTTTTTTGTACCAATTATTATTGTTTTTTCCGTATTAAGCCTATAACCAGAACATAATCCAAACTCATGCGCAAGCTGAGTTAGTTCAATCATTGCCGTTTGCGGATCCGTGGTGGTGATTGCCAAGTCATCCGCATATGCCAATAGTTTAGTGCTATAACCATTAGTTATGACTGGGGATATGTTATCAGAAGCGAGGATTTTCCTGATAAAAGGGTCGATGAAGAGAGAAAAAAGTATCGGGGAACAGGGACATCCCTGTCGAGTTCCTCTCCTAATCACCACTTCTTCCGACTGCAGACCCATTGCGTTAATTCTGGCTACTGGATCTCTATACATAGCTTTAATTGCATTTCTACATTTTTCTCCAAAACCCCTTCTAGCTAAAGCCTCCCACATAAAATCCCAAACTACACGGTCAAAGGCCTTTTCGGCATCTAAAAGGATCATGGCCATATCTCCTCCTGTAGCAGCATTCGAGTCAAACAGCGAGATTGCTCGCGCGATGTGTTCTGTTGTACCCCTTCCCGGGACAAACCCATGCTGCCAGGGTGAGACAAGTTGACCAATTACCCTCCCTAGTCTTTTGGCCCATACTTTCGAATAGAGTTTTGCATCTGAATTTATCAATGATATTGGCCGATACGAGCCAGGGTTTTCCTCAGGTTTACCCTTCTTATGAAATATTACGATATTGGTTTGTTTCCATGTGTCGGGGATCATTCCAGAGCAAATTATTCCATTAAAAAGGTCTACCAACATAGGAAGGATTTCCTCTTCAAGAGCCCTATAAACTTCTAATGGTAGCCCATCTGGACCTACTGCTTTACCCGCTGCTAGTTCATATAATGCGGTCTTGATCTCCTCTGATGTTATGTCTAAGTCCAGTCGCGTCTTATCCTCCTCCCCCAGCGATGGGCATAATGGCCCATAGTCATGCGGCATTGGTACCATCCCAGTCTCCTGATCATATAATTTTTGATAAAAATTCTGGAATACCTCCATTATTGCTTTAGGGTCTGTATGCTCAACACCATTATATTTGATCTTTGCAATTTTATTTTTATTCGTTTCTTGCCTAATACGGAGGGCTAGGACTCTTCCAGCTTGCTCGCCTGTCTCATATCTCCTTGCTCTGTGTGTCTGATAATTACCAATCTCCTTCTGCGTAATTATTTTTAGGATCTCCCCCTTGATCAAAGCCATAGTTCTAGTCGTTTCCGAACTATCCTGACCCGAAGCTATTTCCATTATGTGGCATTTCTCGACTTCTGCTAACTCTAACGTACGTTTCTCCAAATTACTTCTATCCTCCTTCCTTAATTTGGCTGCACAGCTGATTGTCTCCCCTCTTAATGAGGCTTTAAAGGATTCCCATACGCCATTTCTAGATGCGCTATATCTATTCATTTCAAAAAATTCTTTCGCCCAGTGTTTAATGTGTTTAACAAACCTTTCATCATTTAGGAGTTTCCTTTCAAACGTCCACTTTGAGATCTTCCTTTGAGTATTGGGGATCTTATATGTTAGTATCAAAGGATTATGATCCGAAATAATTCTTGGGGGTTTTGTAATTTTAACCTTACAGATTTCTCCCTTTGTCACAAAGAAATAATCTAGTTTAGAATATTTCTGTGCGGGATGTGAGAAATATGTATACCCTGGATCCCTGGGCATCTTAATTCCCCATACATCCCCCAGGCCATGTGACTCTATTAGAGAGTCGAGAGCTCTCTTTACCTTTCGTTTACGTCCTATGTATCTACTTCCCTGTTTCCAGTCAGCTGTGATGTTCATATCACCACATACTATCATCGGGGTTGCCCAATTAGCCAATTCTTCCTCCAGCTTATCATAAACCATTGGCTCATCTTCATTTGGGCCATAAATTACACACAGCGTAATCCCCATCTGAAGTTCCACTATGGCCCATCTACCAGACCCATCCGTTTTGCTACGTTTCACCCCCCCCAGATTGCATTTAGCTAAGATAGCCACACCTCTTATCATCGATGTTTGTGATGAACACCCTATCAGCGTATACCCATAGATATCCAGCAGCTTCCTTTTATCCCAGGGTATATGAGTTTCCTGAATACAAAGTATGTCTATATTATTAGATCTTACCCAGTGTGATATCCTTTGCCTTTTTTTCCAGTCATTTAACCCCCCTGCATTTATGGTACAAATCCTAATGTCTGACATTATTGCCGCATTTCTTCTCCCTACGATGACTGTTATCCATGCATATAATTCTGCTCATAGTGATAGTCTTACTCCTTTCCATCTCAAAAATTTTCTTTTTTTTTCCCCGTCCTTTTCCACCCTCCCCCTCCCTGCCCTGCCACTCCTCTCCCCAGCCAGGGCTCTCCCCCCCTTTCTTCGAGGCGCTCAGACTTAAGGTCTGTGCACGTGATGGTTCGCCGCCCGAGTTAAGGAGATTTGGAACATATGACCCATCCTTGAATGCCCATAACCCTATCACCCACCACCATATATACTACACCCAGCATCACCCAACACCACCACTTCGTGTACCTATCATGATAGTTATTGGTCTAAATAGAGATCCGTTTTTAACAAAATACTCCCCTAATGCAGGACAAATTTACTCTACCAGGCAAAATAGACATATTCTAATACTGTTATACATTACTATGCATTACGACACATTACTACACATTGCTACATGCCCTGCAGCTGCAAAAATTCTTTGGCCTTTATCTCAGAAGAGAAATATAATGTTCGACCATCTTTAATTATCTTCAGTTGGGCCGGATTAATCAAATATGCCTGCATGCCCTTCTCTTGAAACGGTTTGATCATCTGGCGTAGTCTCCAGCGTCTCTCCACCGTGACATGACAGAAATCAGGGCGCACAAAAAAGGAGTAACCGTCCACAGTCCTTTTTTTATCAGGTCTCGCTCTCTCTGAAATTGCTTGCCTCAAGTTGAAATTGCCCAAGAAGATCAGAATGGCCCTTGGTTTGTCCCCCTCTTTTGCATTTTTGTGAATCTTAAAAGGTATACGGTGTGCCCTCTGAACCTCCCTTGACCAATTCCAATCTTTCAGATCTGTAAAGGCCTGTTCAAATAGCTTCACCACGAAGGTTTTCATGTCTGAATCCTCTGATCCTTCGGGAATTCCCAAGATGCGCAGGTTATTCTGTCTTGATCTATTCTCCAGCGCCTCCAATTTCCACTGTATATCAGTAATCTGAGTTCCTTGTAAGTCCATGGTGCTAGATGCTGCTGCCGTCTCGGCTTCCACTAAGACCACTCGTTCTTCCAGATTATTAACACACTCCCCTAGGTTCATACAGACTTTTGTTAGTTTCCTGACTGCCCCTTGGATTTTTCTGGCTGCTGCCTGAGATTTACGGCTTTCCTGACGAACTTCTTCCCTGTGCGAGATTATTTCCTGATGGATAACCTCTAGTAGAGACATCTGTGCCGTCTCCCCCCCTGGACTGTCTTGAACTGTATTAGCAAGCTTGGACGTCAGCTGCTCTTTTTTTTGATGTTGGATTTTCGAGCCCTTCATGGCTTTCACTGCGGTTATTGGGGGGTTAAAATCATCCTGTTCCAGATCGCTGTCAGTGTCTGCGTCAGACCCACTAGTTTCTTGATCCAGACTACCATCCCCTTCCTCCGACCATTCCCCACCCTCTGACACTGAAAAGAACGCTTCACTGGGGACCTCTTTTTTGTCACTTGCATCGCCCCCGGTTTCCTCCTCCGATATTCCTTCTAGCTGATTGAGTGCGGGCACAATGCCCTCCGCTTCTCCTGTACAAGTTCCTGATATACCTGGATCCGCTTTCTTATACCCCAGTGTGTCTTCCGTTTGCTCCTGGAGCACAGACGTGTCTATATCTGTCTCATTTGTGGGTACAACCTCTGCATCATGGGCCCCCCCCCCCCCGTCTTCGGCTCTTGTCATAACCTGGACAACCTCATTACTGGTGGCAGTAAAATCAACAGTATCATTAGAGCCTTTTATTTTAGCCAGTTTCTGGAAAATATTCGATATCGGGGTGGTACCCTGGGAATCCAGATTGACTTTACTGTTTCCCTGTTGTTGTGCCATTTTTTTATTTGGGGTATCTTGTTTCCTAGTCTTTTTGCCCTCCATCTCGTTCTCTGCGGTTAAGCCTGCTAGCTCCGCTGCAGCCTTTCTTCTAGCGGCTGCCTTAGCGCCTGCAGTAGTTTTGGGGGCCATAATTTCTCTCCTCCTTTCTAGAAGCCCAAACTGCGCCTCACCCCTCGTGCTGTTGCACCCCCGGATTTTTCCCTCCGGGCTACAGTCCGCTAGAGCCTCCAGAGCCTCCAGAGCTCTCAGGGCGCTTTTCCCAACACTGCAGGGAGAATACCGCCGCTGACTCAGTCGGGTCTCCAGAGCCTCGATCTGTCCCCTCCTCCTCCGCTGCAGGTCCCGCCTCAGGTCCCGCCTCACCCGCCTCACCTGCGAACTCCGCTGTGCTTGCCTGCTAGACGCTGCCTCCGCAGCCTCCGCAACCTCCGCCAGCAAACTGACCGCCGAAAGGGCTCTCCGCCTCCTTACAGCCCGTAGCAGTTCCAGCAGAAGCCGCTCGAGCGGCCAACCGCGAGTAAGTTTCATGCGGCAGGGCGGTATCTCCTTCAGTGTTTGTCGCATTTTGTCTTTGCCTTTCTTGCCTTTCTTGCGCTCAGATCAGCTGGCTGGGTCTTTGTATCCACATTATATTATGCCTCAATTCCCATATCCTCGCATATCAAGTCATATATTCACCGCACTCTGCGGCACCATGGTGCGTGGTTCGGGTTCATCTGGGTCCTACAATCTCCCAGACCGCATCTCCTCACTCGAGCTGCTTCCCGACCGTCCTACACGGCCGCCATCTTGCCTCCCCTAGGCTGTGTGGTTTTTATTGAGGTGTGACAAAATGACACCAATAATTCCACACGCTTGCAACAGAAAATCTATTTCAAGGCAGGTCAAGGAATCTGAGGATATATTCTTATTCTGCTTGACACACACCCACGAGTATTTGCAAATCAATTCAGAATTTCATGTCCGCCATCGAGTGGATTCATCATCAACAACATCCTCCTACACGTGACTAAAGCTTACACTGCTGTGTCCTTCAGTACTAGTTCTTGTAGTAGACATAATCCATGCAACTAGTAGTTAACTTTTGATTGAATACTTTAGCATTGCTTAGGCTACAATTTATGGCACTGTTCTTGTGTACTGTACTATCGTACTGTTCTAATGCTCCTCCCAGGCCACTCAATGTCTCATTTCCTTTTTTTCATATGCTGCTACTGCCAGTGTGTACCACTACAACTACCACCACAACCAAGCCATTTCATCCATCCAGGATTCCATAGCCAACCTTAATCGCCATTTGCCATGCAGCCAGCCCTGTGCCTAGCCCTATTCTCAAACACGAATCACAGGTAAGATAAGCATTTTGGGGGAGGAAGAATATTGGAATAGGAGGAGAGGAGAGGAGAGACTGACGGCAGTACTAGTAAAGTAGTAGGACAATTGAATTCACTAACTCTGTCAGTGGCACTTTTGTACAAATTTGGGCAATTACTTAGACAATTTGAATCAACCAGCCAGTTAAGTTTCAGGAAAACAAACGTACAGTTAACCCCCCCTGCCTTCCCCACAAAACAGTAAAAACGCTATGCTATGTTTAAGTGGAAAAGAAATAATTATTTAGACCCTAACAAAAATAAACTATCCCACAAGACCCAACCCACCCCCTTCCCTAACCCCAACCAATGTCCATGAAATAAATATCCCCAAAAGTTTAAAACCCCCAATGCCCAATTCCCACCACCTCAAAAGTCTTTAAAAAAGGGGCAAGGGACAGTCTATACTTTGGCCGGCGGTGTCCTGTGGCTAGGTGGTCCCGCAGCTCTCTCCGGAGGGCCTTGAGCTAGACTTTCTGCCTCTCCTCCTCCTGCTCAATGTAGGCCACTCACAGGGTTAGGCGGTGCACACGCGCCTTGCAGGTACGGTGGGGGGCAGCTGTTGGTTGCCCTGCTCGGCGGCAGCGGCGGGTGGCTGCCGGACCACGGGGCCGTACCGCTAGAGGTTTGCGCTGGCTGGATGACCCAGGGGCAGTGGAGGAGGATGCAGCTGTTGTTGTTGACTCCTCCTCCTCCTGAGCCACCAGCCACTGATATTCGGCGACAATTGCCTCCAGCTTCCGGCGCCTGGCCTGGATATACAACTCCTTCCTCGATGGTTTAGAAGGAGTATCTATATGAAGAAAGAAAAAAATACTGTCACTATACTCTTTAAGATTAACACAAAATAATTCAACAGAACGTTGTGTCGCAGTAGCACTAGTATAACACTACCGTAGATTGGGGGTCAAGAGGGAAAGTTTATAGACCACTAGGTATACATTCCCTAGTACAAATTCAACAACACAAGGTATATCTACAGTCTAAGGAATGTGTCGATAAGCATGAGTGGTGTGTCTCTCAAAATTAGCCACAAGTGAAAAAGTTAAGGGGGAGGGGGGAGACATCCCTTAAGGATAAGAACCCTCACTCACCCGAAGGTGACATGCTTCATCATTTGGGTCCTCCTTACCAATGATGAAAACCTAGTCAACACTGGGAGCTACTACTTCGGGATTAGTTAAAGAAGGAGCTCAGAGATGTTTTGATTGGTAAGGAAAAGGATGATAATCCTATATGAGAGCTGTAAGGTGTAGTGAGGTGTGCAGCGCTGTAAGAAGAGTAGGTGGTGACGGTAAAACTATCTAGGTAGAATCACAAGAAAATGCTTTAATGATGTGTTATACCTGACAGGGTTAAAAGAGGAACAGCACAGTGGTATTGATTTAAAACCACTGTCACTATGTGGTCAACATGTTTCAGCCTATTGATCACTACCCGTGTATCAGCGGTAAGCATGGGCGTAAAATCCGCTCCGATCACGTATTTTTCGGATTTTCGGCAAATTCGCAATCCGCGAACTCTCGCGAATTTGTCGAAAATCCGTGAATCCGCTCGCGGCGGATTTTTTGCTTGCTTGCGGCGCGCGGCGTGGTGCACGGCGTTCACTTTCCGTCATTTAGCGTTTGCCGAGTTGTTTTTCTTTGCGAGTGCCGCTCAATTTTGGATCTTGCTGCGTGATCCCGCGGGAGTTTGGCGCCCGCGAATACGTAATCGCGGCTTGCCACCTTGCACAGCACACCTCGCGAGAGTTCGCAATTGCGAACACGTAGTTGCGGCGGAAAGGAACAATCTCGCACTCGCGAAATAGAGATTTTGCAATTCTGCACAAGAAAATCACCAGCAAACAGGATAAACCTTCAGAAAATTATGATTTTTATCAGAATCACTGCTCAGGTTGACATTTGCATGGCCTTTTTTTTTGCAAGGAGTCCATTTCGGGGGGGGGTGAAGGAAGTGCCCCACAGTCTCCAACTTCCTGTTCCTGTCCAGCAGGCTCCTCCCAGTGCTTTGTCCATCTCCTGGTCACTTTCATTTGGATCTGGAGCTGGAAGGATTACTTTTTGTGGGTGCTGCTGGATATTTGGATTTGAGGCCTTTTTGACTGTCTTTGGATCACTTTTGGATTAGAAATCAACTTTCACAAGTAAGTTTGTTTGGGGCATTACAGTTGCTGCAAGTACAATTTTGGAACTTTTTCAGAACATTAAATAAATTATATTGTGGGTAGCCACAGTATCCAGTAGGACCAGGGTTGGTTAGGGGTGCATGATACAACTGTTTTGTTGAATTTAAACACCATTGAGGCCATGGATGGGCTGGGATTGTGCTGATTTTATTGTTTTTTGTCGTTTTTTGGGGACTGCTGGTGTGGCCTTTTGCCCAGGGGTGGTGGTGCATGGACTGAGTGTGCCTGTGGTGTGGTCTCACTCTCTTTAATGTAAACATCATGGATGGCATTGGATTGTGGTGATTTCTGGCTGTTTTTCTGTTTTTTGGGGGTGTACTGTTGATGTGGACTGGCCATGTGGGTGGTGGTGGTGGCCATCTTGAGTGCTGCTGGCTGGTACAGGCAACATGTGCTTGGGGTGTAAGGGGCCATTTTGAGGAGAGGCAGTGTCTGAGGCCTGCACTTATTTTGCCTACTTTTCATCCATTATGCCCAGGGGTAGTGAGTGTTGCATGGGCCTAGTGTTTCTGAGGGGTGTCTTCTTGAATTTAAACACCATTGAGGCCATGGATGGGCTGGGATTGTGCTCATTTTATTGTTTTTTGTAGTTTTTTTGGGGCTGCTGGTGGGGCCCTTTGCCCAGGGGTAGTGGTGCATGGACTGAGTGTGTCTGTAGTGTGGTCTCACTCTCTTTAATGTAAACATCCTGGATGGCATTGGATTGTGGTGATTTTTGGCTGTTTTTCTGTGTTTTTTGGGGTGTACTGTTGATGTGGACTGGCCATGTGGGTGGTGGTGGTGGCCATCTTGAGTGCTGGCTGGTACAGGCAACATGTGCTTGGGGTGTAAGGGGCCATTTTGAGGAGAGGCAGTGTCTGAGGCCTGCACTTATTTTGCCTACTTTTCATCCATTATGCCCAGGGGTAGTGAGTGTTGCATGGGCCTAGTGTTTCTGAGGGGTGTCTTCTTGAATTTAAACACCATTGAGGCCATGGATGGGCTGGGATTGTGCTGATTTTATTGTTTTTTTGTCGTTTTTTGGGGGCTGCTGGTGGGGCCTTTTGCCAAGGGGTAGTAGTGGTGCATGGACTGAGTGTGCCTGTAGTGTGGTCTCACTCTCTTTAATGTAAACATCATGGATGGCATTGGATTGTGGTGATTTCTGGCTGTTTTTCTGTGTTTTTTGGGGTGTACTGTTGATGTGGACTGGCCATGTGGGTGGTGGTGGGTGGCCATCTTGAGTGCTGCTGGCTGGTACAGGCAACATGTGCTTGGGGTGTAAGGGGCCATTTTGAGGAGAGGCAGTGTCTGAGGCCTGCACTTATTTTGCCTACTTTTCATCCATTATGCCCAGGGGTAGTGAGTGTTGCATGGGCCTAGTGTTTCTGAGGGGTGTCTTCTTGAATTTAAACACCATTGAGGCCATGGATGGGCTGGGATTCTGCTCATTTTATTGTTTTTTGTCGTTTTTTTGGGGCTGCTGGTGGGGCCCTTTGCCCAGGGGTAGTGGTGCATGGACTGAGTGTGCCTGTAGTGTGGTCTCACTCTCTTTAATGTAAACATCATGGATGGCATTGGATTGTGGTGATTTCTGGCTGTTTTTCTGTGTTTTTTGGGGTGTACTGTTGATGTGGACTGGCCATGTGGGTGGTGGTGGTGGTGGCCATCTTGAGTGCTGCTGGCTGGTACAGGCAACATGTGCTTGGGGTGTAAGGGGCCATTTTGAGGAGAGGCAGTGTCTGAGGCCTGCACTTATTTTGCCTACTTTTCATCCATTATGCCCAGGGGTAGTGAGTGTTGCATGGGCCTAGTGTTTCTGAGGGGTGTCTTCTTGAATTTAAACACCATTGAGGCCATGGATGGGCTGGGATTGTGCTCATTTTATTGTTTTTTGTCGTTTTTTTGGGGCTGCTGGTGGGGCCCTTTGCCCAGGGGTAGTGGTGCATGGACTGAGTGTGCCTGTAGTGTGGTCTCACTCTCTTTAATGTAAACATCATGGATGGCATTGGATTGTGGTGATTTCTGGCTGTTTTTCTGTGTTTTTTGGGGTGTACTGTTGATGTGGACTGGCCATGTGGGTGGTGGTGGTGGTGGCCATCTTGAGTGCTGCTGGCTGGTACAGGCAACATGTGCTTGGGGTGTAAGGGGCCATTTTGAGGAGAGGCAGTGTCTGAGGCCTGCACTTATTTTGCCTACTTTTCATCCATTATGCCCAGGGGTAGTGAGTGTTGCATGGGCCTAGTGTTTCTGAGGGGTGCCTTCTTGAATTTAAACACCATTGAGGCCATGGATGGGCTGGGATTGTGCTCATTTTATTGTTTTTTGTCGTTTTTTTGGGGCTGCTGGTGGGGCCCTTTGCCCAGGGGTAGTGGTGCATGGACTGAGTGTGCCTGTAGTGTGGTCTCACTCTCTTTAATGTAAACATCATGGATGGCATTGGATTGTGGTGATTTCTGGCTGTTTTTCTGTGTTTTTTGGGGTGTACTGTTGATGTGGACTGGCCATGTGGGTGGTGGTGGTGGTGGCCATCTTGAGTGCTGCTGGCTGGTACAGGCAACATGTGCTTGGGGTGTAAGGGGCCATTTTGAGGAGAGGCAGTGTCTGAGGCCTGCACTTATTTTGCCTACTTTTCATCCATTATGCCCAGGGGTAGTGAGTGTTGCATACTTGCATGTCCCTAGTCTTTCTGTGGGGTGTCTTCAATGTAAACATCATGGATGGCATGGGATTGTGCTCATTTTTCTGTGTTTTGTCGATTTTTTGGGGTGTATAACTGAACTGATGTTCCTCTGTCTTCCATTGCTTTTAGGTGCACAAGACTCAAGAGAACCACCAGTGCCAGGAAGAAGTCCTGCAGCGGTGTGTGTGTGCAGCATAACGTCACGCGACGTCACGTCTGGACACAGACAACTCTGCAACTCGTGCAACTGCTGCCTGCTGTTCTGACCTGCTCTGAAGAAGATGGCCCCAAAAAAAGTAACCCGTAGCTCCTCTAGCAAGAAAGGTGCCAGTAAGGAGCAGAAGAAGCAAGTTACCAAGGAGACTGGTGTGCCGCCCGCCCCTTTTTTTGGTGGTAAAAAAAAAAGTATGCCTGCAGCAGCAGCGGGATCTGCTGGGGACCAAGCTGGCAGCAGCACCCCCGCTCCATTGGGCTCAGTGCCACCACCACCACCACGCCAACTTAAGTCCAAGCCCTTGAGTGCTGCAGAGGCAGCCAGTATAGTTGTTCAATCACCATCGACCAGTGATGTTGGCTCATCGCAAGAAAGCAGCAGCAATGTCCCTCAATCAACACAGGTTGTTGTAGCTCATCTGACGAGTGTTGAACAACCACAGCCGCAACAACAATCACATGTGCAAGTACAAGCCCAAGTACATGTGGAAGGAGAGGCAGCGCAAGGAGATGCGCAAGCAGAGGTGCATGGAGGGTCACAACAAGTGCCCACAATAGTTGTCCCTCCCGAAGTAGGGGCACATCAGGAAATCGACAATCAAGGCGAGGTATCATTTGAGGAAGCCACTCCTCCTGATGATCCTTCATTGTCTTCCACACCCCTAGCAAGGAAGAGATCAAGGGTGGTGTCTACATCTTCTTCAAGCACACCTCCTTCTGATGATACGGATCAAACTTGGGAACCAGCACCACTGCCGTCTGGGAGTGAGGCACACCATGATCCGACAAAGGTAGTTAAGCGTAAAAGGAAGCTCGTCCAAAGTCTCAGAGTTATGGAGTGTGATGAGGCTCAACAAGAAGTGGCGGATACTGCTGCTGATGAAGACTCTGCCAACGACGACCCAGTCATCATAAAGGTCACTGCAGCCCCAGCGGGCATGCAGCAAACAGACATTTTGACCCTAGCCCGAAGAGCTGCTGAGCGTGATGATGATGATGTTGTCGATGAGGAGGCAGTGGAAACACCACAATCATTGGAGTTAAGTAGTACACCAACTCGTCCCGCTTCCATATTTCTTTCTGGCAAGAAGAGACCTCCATCCACCTCGACCTTAATTAGTGGCGGTGAAAGTGCACAACGTACAAAAGTTGGGCAATCCAGATCCTCCACTTCATCTGGCATTAGCTTCATGACCACCACCACCCGTATCGCCGCCTCCTCCAGGTCCCACAGACACTTCAAGTCCCTAGTTTGGGACTTCTTTACTGTTTGTCAAAAAAATCCAAAGTTTGCCATTTGTACCCTTTGTAAGGTTGCAGTTAGTCGTGGTAAGCCAGGTACCAACTATGGTACCGGAGGCCAGAGAGGTCATCTTAGGAGACAGCACACTGTCCAATGGTTTGCGCACCTAGATGCGATCAAGAAAGGCCGAATTCAAGGAAACGTTGATGTTGCATCTGATGATGACGAGGAGGAAGAAGACGTGTCAAACAATTCCCTTACACCCAGTACCCCTGTCAGCAGCACACCCAATGTGAGGCACACTAAGAGTGTTGGAGCGAGTGAGACACCAACGCACAAAAGTTCACCAGCGAGCAAAATTGGGTCAACAAAGTCATTATCAGCCCGTAAATGCTTGGTCCAGGGCAACATTAGAACAATGCTTACTTCAGACGTGCCATATGAACGCAACCACCCACTGACGCGTCTGTATAACACTAAGCTGGCTAAAATGCTAGCTGTGGACCTTCTCCCTTTTTCTTTTGTAGAAGCGGTAGGTTTTCTAGAATTAGTGGCAACGCTCTGCCCTAAATGGAAGGTTCCTAGCCGGTTCTATTTTGCCAGAGTTGCGGTTCCAGCACTACATGAAGATGTGCTGGAGGCGATTGGGGCAGCTTTGCAGAAGAGTGCTGTTCACACAATACATCTGACAACAGACATGTGGACCAGTGGCGCAGGCGCTGATTACATGTGCATCACTGCACACTGGGTCTCTTTTTCAGGTGTTAAAGCAAAGCTAAACGCAGGTGTTGACCCGGACAAAGTTTTCAAAGCTGCTCGGAAACATGCAACACTAGCCATGTTTGGCTTGGAGAAAAGTCACACATCCCAAAACATTTTGGACGAGTTTGACAAAAAGGTCTTGAAAATGCTATCCCCCAAAAAACGCCAGATTGGTTATGTTTCCACGGATAATGGTGCCAATGTAGTTAAGGCCATGGCGCTGGGTCGCTATTTTAGAGTGCCGTGTTTGGCGCACTGTATCAACCTGGTAGTTCAAAAATTCTTGAGTGATAGAGACAGTGCAGCGTCTGAGGAGGCTGCTACTTCAAAGTCGAATACCAGTGAAAGCACTCATCCAGGAGGTGGCAACACGTTGGAACTCAACCTTCTACATGCTTGAGCGTCTGTATGAGCAGTATACGGTACTCGATCACTATTTCTTCACAGAGGGTACATCTCAGAAGGAGGACATGCGGATGGGTGCGGCGCAATGGGACATAGTTAAAAGCCTGACAGACATGCTTCGTCCTTTTGAGTTCTTCACGCGTGCAGTCAGCCAGGAGGACTGTAATTTGGGAAAAGCTATCCCATTGTTGTGCATGCTGGAGCACCAACTGATGGCGGTGTCTTCTGAGTTTGAAAAAGATGAAAAAAAAAAGACCATTTTATTTTGTCTGAGAAATTATTAGAGCGCCTATGTGGTGATGAACGTCTTCAAAAGATCAAGTCAGAACAGCATTACATTTGTGCTACTATTCTGGATCCACGCTACAAAAAGGCGCTGGCAGGCGAAGCATTCTTTCCTTTTGCTGATGCAGATGTTCAAAAGTACAAACATTGGTTAGCCTGGTCAGCCAAGAGGTTTGAAAAAGAACGGCAGGTTATTGAAGGAGAAGACAGTACATCAGCATCAGCAGGCCATCCCCAGTCACAAGAATCCACTTCTGCACCTGTGGCTGGGGCACAAGTGACCTCTCAGGCGTTAAAGACACCGGCAAGTGGATCATCTGCACCACACACAATGACAACACTAACAGTGGCTGCGGAGGAGGATTGGCTAAGTTTGATGGGGTATGGTTCTCGAAAAAATGTCACAGGCACAGCAAAAAGTAAGCAAAGTGGAGGAACAGTTGATGACCTTGAGTCGATGGTGCAGGACTATCTGAATGACTCAACAGAGGTCTTTCTTAATGATGAGCCATTGCAGTATTGGCATGGGAAAAAACAATTGTGGCCAGAGCTCTCCAACCTGGCTATAAACTATTTGTCTTGCCCACTCGCAAGTGTGTCTTCTGAACGTGTTTTCAGTGCTGCTGGTGGCATTGTAACTCCCAAACGGAGCCACCTCTCGCCCCAAAATGTGGAGCGGCTGACAATGATCAAGATGAATCAGCACCTCATACCACCAGATTACAAAGTACGAGAAAGCACGCCGCATGAAGACGAGGAGGACGGCAACGTAGATGAGGGGATTTGTTCTCTGTTCGGTGGCACTGACCTCATCCTGCCTGAATTCGCAGAGTATGATGACGAAATCTTCTTCTTATTCCCTGACACCGAGCCCTGAAAATGAGACAATGAATAAAGAACTTTCTTTTTCGTCCTTATTCACTTTTATTCCTGTGTCTCTCTCTTTCTTTGTTTTGCACAGTTAATTTAATTCAAACTTTAATCACCTAATCCCAAAAACAAGACCATCAGCAGAACTGTCTTCACTTGTTTGCTTATTGATTTGAAGGTGCCGCAGTCTACATTCCTCAGGTTCACAAGTTCTGAAGAACATGCTCCTCTATCCTCCTCCTCCAGACTGCGATTTCCCTCAAAGCAGAGTGCTGGATTACGCCCAATGAAGAAAGACTCAGCACTTGTGGGGGTGTTGTACTTCTTTGTGGGTGAGTTGACGGATTTGGGCCCATTGCTGTGAAGCTCTAATAATGGACAAAAGTGTTTTGGACCAAATATGAGGTGGAAATTTCTTGCCGTTTTTGCTGACTTGCTTGCCTTTGAGGTGCTGTTTGGCGGGGTTCCGGGTGTTTGTGGGTGATTTTTGGTGTCTGGGAGCACTGCTGCGACAGTCTAATCTTGATTGCATTTGCTTTTCAGGAAATCCGTGGTGGAAAACAGGAGTTATGATGATTGATGATGACCTAGCTGCACAGCGCCGCGTTTGGACCGAAGGCCGAGAGATATTGTAAGTATGAGATTTAGCTTTTTCGCTGTTTGGGGGTGTTGTCGGGTGGTTTTTTGCAGGTGGGTTGGCGGGTCTTGCCTGGGGCATTCCTGGGAAGGCCTAATACCGGATAGAAGTGTTTTGGACAAAATCCTTAAGGAACAGCCTTTTTTTTGCTATTTCTTCTGACATCTTGTTCAATGTAGCGTTTTGGGGGGCTTCCTGCTGTTCGTGGGTGGGTTGCGGCCGGGGTCTCTGTCGAAGCACTGCTGCGACAGTCTAATCTTGATTGCATTTGCTTTTCAGGAAATCCGTGGTGGAAAACAGGAGTTATGATGATTGATGATGACCTAGCTGCACAGCGCCGCGTTTGGACCGAAGGCCGAGAGATATTGTAAGTATGAGATTTAGCTTTTTCGCTGTTTGGGGGTGTTGTCGGGTGGTTTTTTGCAGGTGGGTTGGCGGGTCTTGCCTGGGGCATTCCTGGGAAGGCCTAATACCGGATAGAAGTGTTTTGGACAAAATCCATAAGGAAACACCAGTTTTGGCACTTTTTGTAAGTTAGGGTTCGTTAGGGTTCGCCCTAGCAGCAGGATTGCATGTGTTTCGGGGGGTTCTATTGCAACGCAGTTCTGGGGTTTTAGAGCACTGTTGGAGCGATGCTGGCTATGGATACTTTTGCTTGCTTGCAAGTGGTTTGAATACAATCCACGGTCTGTATTTGGGCCTACTGTTACTTTCAAAGTACGTTTTGTCACCATTTTTCTGCTAGGCATCGTTTTTGGAGATCTGATTGGGGGTCTTCTACATTTTTGCGACTGGCTTTAGTAAGGGTCTTGGTGGGAGCATTGCTGGGAAGGTCAAATTTTGTTCTAAAACACAGTTTACAGTACACCTACCTTGAGGGGAAAGATCCGCTATAATATTTTGGCCATACTTATTTATCCTTAAAAAGGTCACTCAGACAGAGCACGCAATTTCAAAAATATTGTACTGTCTATTAGGGAAATCAAAGTGTCACTTTTTGCACCACACAGCGTACATACCTTTCATTTATTTATCAGTGGTATTGTAATAGCACTTCCTGTTTTCCGTTCAATAATTACAGGCCGGGTTTCAGTCAACATCCGCCAGGCAGGCAGTGGACAGGGTGTCTTCTGTCAGTGGTCACCAACATTGATGGACGAAGCGCCAGCTGGAATGGAGGAGTGCCGCCAATAAGAGGAATTGTTTGCTGCATGCAACTTACTTACCAAATTCAACAGGACAACTCCAACAACATACGCAATACAGATACAGTATCCATTGTTTTATTCTATGAGTGTGACTGCATGTGCTTAGCTTTAGTTTGTACCCAAAGATTCTCTTTATCTTCAATTATTGTTTGTCCATGCTGTGCTTTTTTTTTCTTCTCTCAACAAAACCTACCCAAAAAGAAACCCCCATTCCCATCCATTTTCCAAACCCTAACCCTCTTCCCCCGGGCTGTGTTGTTTTGCTTGATGTCTGACTAAAATGACATCAATAATTCCACACACTTGCTAGGGAGGATAAGGTCATAGCAACAGGCTGGTGAAGGAATACGAGGATATCTTCTAGACTTACTCAGCTTCAGTACTATATCTTCTAGTAGTAGGAGCCAATGTCAAATAAATTCAACGCAAGTACTAGTTATACTTGCAAGCAAATACTTTACCATTTGTTAGGCTACATTATGGCACTGTTCTAGTGTACTGTCACCTGCTATATTCTCGATGGTACCGTAACCGTTGTAATGCTACAGTAAGGACAAACCAGGTTTCGTTTTCTTTTTTTCCATAGGCATGCAACTGCCACTGTGTCACACCACTAGTACCACCGCAATGAGGAAATTTCACCCGCCCAGGATTGCCAACGTTAATCCCCATTTCACGTGGAGCCAGCCCTGGGCCTAGCCCTAATTTCTAACACAAATTACAGGTAAGATAAGCGTTTGGTGGGAGGTAGTATAATGGAGTATTATTTAGGACTAGACGAGAGATTGACGGTAGTACTACTAAAGTCCTACGACTGTTCAGGAAAACAAACTTACTGTTACACCCCCGTCCCCCACCCACCAGACTGAAAAGCAGTAAAAAACAGGTATGGTCAGATAAAGTTTAAAAATGTATATTTATGTAGCCCTAACAAAATAATCTCCCTCAAGACCCACCCTAACCCCAACGATTGTCTTTGAAAAGTCCCAAAACGATCCCAACACCAAATCCCACCCCCCAAAAGTCTATAAAAAAAGGGCAAGGGACACTCCACTACTGGAGGGTGCTGGACCTGGTGCATTTTGCGGCATGGGCATCATACTCCTTGCGGAGGGTGGCAAGCTCGAAGCGGAGGCCCTCTACCAAGTTCTTATAGTTCTGGACCTCCTGCTCCAGGTAGGACATTCGGACTCCTAGGCGGCGTTGGCGTGCCTTGCAGCTCCTGTGGGGGGCAGCTGGTCTTTCTGTTGCTTGGCGGTGGCGGTTGTCTTTGTTAGCCCGGCTCGGTCCCGCTGGAGCACTGCGCATGCTGGCGTCCCGTGGGGTCACGGAGGAGGATGCAGCGGTCCCAGTCGAGGATGTTGTTGTTGCACCGGTCGACTGCGTGTCCTCCTCCTCCTCCAGGGCCACCAGCCGCCGATATTCGGCGACAGTGGCATCCAGCCTCCGTTGCCGGGCTATTCGCGCCTGCTCCCTCCGTGATGTTGATTTGGAAGGAGCAACTATATGAAGAAAGAAAGACATAGTCTGTAACCAATGCTCCTTAGCATTAATAACACAAAGTGATTGAGCCGAAAGTTGGGTCACAGTACAAGTAGCAAATTGAAAGCACAGTACATAACTATTGAGGACAGTATCTATGTAACCTCCCACTTCTGCATCCTTGCTCTAACATTAGTGGTAGTTTAATGAACAAATTCTACGACCACTATGGACTTCCATTACAGTCGACTATGACAGTACACCAGTCTTATTCTTCTTCTTCTCTCTTGTTTAGGAAAATTGGTACGTTATCTTATGCAAGCCGGCAGAATGGCAGCACAGTGAACTTGCACGCGAGAAAAACAGTTGCACACCATGATGAGTGAGACAGACTTGCGTTACTGTACCCGTCCAGTACATGCGGGTGGTGAAGCTATTACTTTTCTATTACGGGTGGCACTGAGAATACTCTGTTACAAGGGCTACTGCTTAATTAATTTACCTTTCACCCTACAGTGCAAATGAGTACTAGAAAAGGAAAATGAAGAAGCTAAATAAATTGATTATCTATCACTTCACATGGGACGTATTTGATGACATATGGGATGACTTTAGGTGCTTTGCTTAATATTGAGTGAACAGTGATACACCCACACATGAATGACGCACTACAACTAAACTAAAGTTATTAAGAGAGGTACGGAGTGTCCACCGTAATAACCAAATATATGCTGTGCTTGCAGTTGCAATACAAAGTACTGCTACTATTCATGGTAGTATTGGACACATTTACAATTTCTTTTCCTTGCCTTCCCTACACTGGAACGGACGTGCGGGTGCGGTGGTACATGCTCTTCAAGGTAACACTTAGTTCATCCAGCGACCATCTACTCTCTATAGATACACATGTGCTATCTAAGAGTCAGAGAATACCATGCTCCAGGCATCCATTCATTCAAAGTATACGCACACATACCGTTTCTGTTTCACCCACCCAGGCTGATGTCCTTCCACCCATCCTTGCTTCATCATTGACCCAGCCATTCACCATACCATATTCTTTCCTTCCCAGCCACCTCGGGGGCCAAGCAAACACATATCGTTCTTCTTTGCCAGCCATCATACAATTTCGCGTCCCACTTACTTACACCCTTCTTTCGCTTTTCGTTCATTCCATCCATCACGTTCGTCTAAGAACTTATTGGGATTCTTCTCACCAAAAACTTCACAGCTAAGTCGAAGTACATTTCGAGGAGGCTACTACCTGGTTGATTTGTAATACACCCGTGCAGAAAGCACACTATGCAGTCTTCAATCTCAATAAGTAAGGAATATATAGCTTACCTGTTCCCGCCACCACCGTGCGAACCCCCACAGGACCGTCCGCCGGCTCTTGCACTGCCTCCTCCCCAGAGTCCTCCGAGTCCTCACCCAACACCGCCACCTCCGCGCTGGCCCCGTCACCAGATGTTACACCTACAAAGTACATTTAAGAATGTTAGAATACACCACTCACTACTATATAATATTTGGTCTAGGAGAAATGTTAAAAAAACAGAATACAATGTAATAATTTGTGACTGTCTACTCTGAAGTAAAAATGTCCCTTTTTCCAGGGAAGGCTGTTGTCTTGCTGCACTTTTATGCACAACTGATGAATGCTTGCTTTTTTTTTTTAACACGCACCACTTTTTCTCCTAACAGACAGAAGCTTGACTCCTAAGAACACGACCAGGATCAAGTTCAAACCAGGTGAGAGCTCGGCTCGACCACAAGAAATGTGTCCAATTAATCGTCAGCACTAAGCACTTTTCCGTTTTCAGTTAAATAGTTTTATGACAAAGTAGATTTTAATAAATGTGTTTACTTTTAATAAAGCTTTTAAACTGAAATAGACTCTGTGGTTTTTGGTCCTCCAGACTAGAGTGGATGAGCTAAAGGTTTTGGAATTTTTGCAAGCATGAGTGCCTCTGACACTTCTTGACTGTGCTGTGACTCCGTACTCTCTTGTCCTGCGTACGATAATCTAGAGATCATTGGGGATCAATCATCGGTGACTTCGGGAGCTGAATGACTCTGCCACACTATCTAGTCAGTAAGGAGACAGTGCATAGAGCTATTGCTGAATAGAATGGGAGTCCAATGGAATTGCCAAATGTCCAATCTTAGTTAGCTACACAGACAGACTAATAAGAATAATCTACTAATACCACAGGGAGTCATATTCGAGCCAGGATAAGAATTTATATCCAGTCTACAAGAAGATCAAAGACGATTTAGAAAAAATCGAATGAGGAATGCTAGGAAAAAATAGGTACTCTTTATTACAATTAAAACTTACTGGGGCCAGCAAAGGAGCCCTCGCCTGCCCGATCCTGGCCTGCATCCTGAACAGCACCCTCCTCCTCCTGTGTCCTCTTGCCCTTGGGGGGAGCTGATGTACAACATGAAAGAAAGAAAGACCAGAAACATGGATGAGATTTGTCAACCAAATCAACCATTTCAAAAGAACAATAACAACATTTTTTGGAGAAATAGCAAATAGATAGACAACTATTCCACGGGATCTATCTCATGTGGTATACTACGTTATTCGTATTGCCTGATTTGCGGACCGTTGACTTAGAAAGTTCCTATGTAACTCAATAAACAGACTACTAAAGAGGTTTGCCTAGGCCTGGCACTGCAGGCAGCAGTCCGCAGCACGCGAAGTGACAGACAAAGTCCATCCTGCTTGCAGATCAGTGAATACTCAAACTATCAATCCACCCACCACCACCACTATTTCTTCTTATAGCCATGTGTCTAAAGGAAGGACTGGACTTCAGTCTGTTGGGGCTGATTTAGAAGTCCCTTGCGGCTCATTTTCCTCCATTGTTGCGTGACTTTTGTGACGCAGCGGCAGAACAAAAGACTCGCCATGGTGTTGGTGCGGCGTATATATTAAAAAAAAAAATATGGGCGATGCATCACGTTGTAAAGCCCTGCGCCATCAGGGGGCGTTCCGGCGCAAGGGAGGGCGTACCTGCGCAGGGACGAATCCTAAAAGTGGCTGAGGGAAATCTACAAGATGTCAATCAGTCACTTTTAGGACAATGATGCATGAGTCAAACCCTGCGCGCTTGAAGCCGACGTACGGCTTGATGCAGCATTGGGGAGATAGGGTACCCCAGAGCATTGCTGGAGCTGCGCCATCGTTGGCACGCAACTCCAGCAATGCGCCGCCTTTACGGCACAGATGCGTAAGGCTTCTGTGACGTTTTCGGCCAATGGGTGGTGGTGGCATGGCACACAATTACTGCCGCATCCCTGCTACTTTGCAGGGATGCGCCGGTAATTGAAAATATGACCCTTAGTGTCTAGCATTACGCAGTTCTTATCTTTACACTACACTCATACATAATTTCTCAGGCCAATGAAATGAACACAATTTACAAAACAAATAAGCAAGGCTACTGAGAAGGAGAGCAGTGCACCTGAAATGCATAGAAGATTTTGAAATATAATTTACCTACAATGTAATCGGCAGCATTATTGCTCTTGGTAAAGAACAAAGATTTGCAAATAACAGAGCCGGATAAAACAGAGTAGTGATGAATAGCTACTACTACTCACCAAGCCCGGGGACCTCTACGCCGAGTGCGTCCAGCAAGTCCCGTTCCCGGTCCATGACATCGGTCCAGCGGTGGGTGGCCTGGTTATATGTGCGCCGGACCCCAGAGAGCTTATACATGGCCCGGCACACCTTCTCCCACCGCTTCCGGCGCTCCCGAATGCCATAGCCAGTTGCGATCTTGCCGCCTCCCAGGATCGTCTTGGGGAGGCGGCGCTGGACGTGGAAGATGAGCGCGGCCACCTCCTCCGCGCTGAAGATCTCCCGTGGCACCACTTGCTCCCCCCTCAAACGCCCGCACGGGAGCCGGGCACGGGGTGCGGGACCCTTCCCCTTCTCAGGGTGCTTCCCGGCTCCCTTTACCATGGTCTGGGCAGAAATAAACTTAAATGATAAAGAAGAAATAGAATAGTGAAGAAGAAAAGAAAAGAGTTTAAAAAAGTAGTTTAAAAGTAACTAAAAGTAGCAGAAAACACAAAAATATACAGCTAGAAAAATAGAGGGATAGATAATAAGTAAAATAGATTAAATAAACTTCAAACAAGCAAAGGATGGCAGAGATTCAGAGAGGATACAGAAAGCATGCCCAGAACCATAGCAATGAATGAGAAACAAGATGGCCGCGCCCGTTCACGACCGCGTGGGTAAGTTCGCGCGAGATTTTCCTCGCGAGCACGCGCAAAATTGTACTAGCGAGCAGCACAGTTTGCGAGATTACACATAGCGGCCGGAAACGGAATTACGTCACGCAAACAAGATGGCCGCGCCCGTGTACGACCGCTAGGGTAACTTGGCAAATGTATAGCTACAAGCGCCTCGCAAACACGCGCAAAAGCACGCAAACATACACGTCGCAAAAAAAAATTCGTGTATTCGCAAGCATTCGCGGCTTCCGAAATCGATCTCGCACGGATTCGCGCCCCAAAAAACACGCGAAATTGCAGAAAAAAGATTTTTGCTAAACTGAAAGCAATGAGCAGGTGCAAAAGTTCAAACTTAACATTTGTAACATTCACTGTAGTGCTTCCTGAGGGGCCCCTCCAGAGTTTGCAACTATTCTATGACCCTGCTATGACCCAAACAGCAGGCTCATAGAATAGCTACAAGTAGACCATAAAGGTCCTGTGAAAAAAAAATTCACTGCAACAGAAAGCAATTTAGAGATAAGGAAGGAAGCAGGTGCCAGCCAGACTGGAACTTTCTAAATAACTGACACATTAATCAACCCCAAATTAATTCATGGCAGTTGAAGTAGGGGAGGTGTGCTTGCTTTTTTCACCCCCCATAAACTACAGTGATAAACAAACCTAATGGGTGGCAGTGAGGATGTACCAGAGGGTGGCATGGGTGTCCCAGAGGGTGGCAGTGGTGAAACAGAGGGTGCTGTGAACCTGTGAGATAAACCAGACGTAGAAACAACATAGTCGCGGCCGTTGCGTGCCGAAAAGTAAGTTCGCAATTGCGAAATTGTCCCAAAATCGGCGCGAACGCTCGCCAACACAAAAAACGGGAAAATCCGCAAATCCGCCAGAGTTCGCGTATCTTCGCGGATTGCGAATCCGTAAATCCATAATTTCGCGTACGCGAGATCCGCTAGATCCGCCCATGCTTAATCAGCGGCTTTCTTCAGGACCTTGCTAAAACCTTTATTGTGAACTCCTCCACACATATTAGGAAATAAGCGCTCACATAGTAAACGGTGAAAATTTCAGGTACACAACGTCCGTCCCGTTCACCCCGTTGCTGGAGCATAGGGATACACGGGGACGGCACTTTGGAGTACTGAACTTAGGTCCTGAGCGCATGCGCAAGGGCGTACAATAGGGTTACGAACTCAGAAGACCAAGCGCATGCGCGAGTAACTAGAGCTAGGAACCAGGAAGCCCAAGCGCATGCGCGAATAACTAGTGTTTATACTGACATGCGTAGCGGGAATGCAGGCGATCAATAGTCTACCATAGCTCGCTAGGACCTCGTTCTCAAGGCTGCGAGCAATTAAACTCACACTATTTAGGCAATAGTTGACCTACCAGTCGGTACCTCCCGGGACTAGCTCTCGTGGGTGTCGAGGTACCGACGGATAGGTAAGGTCATAAGAAACATTCTCTTGACTCAGTGTTAATATCCAAACGTTTTTTACTTTTTATTTTTTACTTTGTAAATAATAAGTCTGTCTTTGATAATTTTCTGGCCATGCCATATACACTTGCCTCTAGTGATCAATGATATAGCACTTTGTCATAACTGGGGCTGGGTGTCTTAGGACTCTGAATTAAGTGGTTTGTGTACTGATATGGGTGAACTGCATCAGACACTCATATATATGACAACAAATAGGTTTGTGTATACAGATGAGTGTACTTTTTTAGACACTTATATATATAATTTTCCCGCAGTGCGGGGCCTCCTTCCAGAGCAGTCCGCCAGGTAGAGGTGAGGCAGGACAATCCTACATTTGAGGGTAGGTCTTTGATACCAGTTATAAATGGTATGACACTTGTGATTCTATGACAAGTGTAGTAAATGTGATTATTAAGCATAGTATTAGTTTTGTGTGTGTCTCTCTCTCTTTTTCTACCACATGTGTTTTTATTTATAGATACCTGGGTATGACCTGACAGACAAAGACAAGCAGGAATGCCGGTTTTGTATAAATAATCTTTATTATCACTTTATATGGTTTACACTTAGCAGTGCAGCAGCATTATTACGCAGTCAATCTGGTCCTGAAGAAAGCCGCTGATACACGGGTAGTGATCAATAGGCTGAAACATGTTGACCACATAGTGACAGTGGTTTTAAATCAATACCACTGTGCTGTTCCTCTTTTAACCCTGTCAGGTATAACACATCATTAAAGCATTTTCTTGTGATTCTACCTAGATAGTTTTAACGTCACCACCTACTCTTCTTACAGCGCTGCACACCTCACTACACCTTACAGCTCTCATATGGGATTATCATCCTTTTCCTTACCAATCAAAACATCTCTGAGCTCCTTCTTTAACTAATCCCGAAGTAGTAGCTCCCAGTGTTGACTAGGTTTTCATCATTGGTAAGGAGGACCCAAATGATGAAGCATGTCACCTTCGGGTGAGTGAGGGTTCTTATCCTTAAGGGATGTCTCCCCCCTCCCCCTTAACTTTTTCACTTGTGGCTAATTTTGAGAGACACACCACTCATGCTTATCGACAAATTCCTTAGACTGTAGGTATACCTTGTGTTGTTGAAGCAGTAGCACTAGTTACTTGCAAGCACAGTACATAACATTTGTGGCATGTATCTATCTAACCTCCCACTTCGTCGGCCTCTGCTCTAACATTAGTGGGAGTTTCAGGAATTCTACTAGCACTATGGACTCACTGCATTAGACTCAGACAGTACACCAGTCAAGCGATGATGAGGTGGACTAACCACCACCCATGCATCCTTACTTGACCTGCATTTGAATTTGACCCAAAGGATATATTGCGCACACATACAGTTTCTGTTTCACTCACCCAGGCAATCCTCTTTTATTTCTCCTTCCACCCATCCTTGCTTCAACCGGCCATGCATCAGATTCCTACCAGCCACCTCAGCCTGCATTCAAAAACACGTATCATTCTTAATTTAACTTGCTCGTCCTTCCTCCTTCCTTACACCCTTCTTTCCCTTTTCGTTCATCCTATCCATCAAGTTCATCTCTGATCTGACTTGGTTTCTTGATAAAACTTTCACAGCTGAGTTGAAGTCAAATTTAGAGGAGGCCATTGGTTACTCGTTAACTTCCGCCCCTAATGCTATTGCTAATGCTAAGTCAAGGGTGACTGTCTTCTACCTGATTGACAAAAACTTAGTTCTAAATTTGTAAGTCTTCTTAACAGGAAAGTGTACTTGTACTGTACAACATACACCCTTGCAGCAAGCCTACTCTGCAATCTCAATAAGTAAGGAATATAATAGCTTACCACTGCCCGCCACTACTGAGGCATCCCCACAGCACTTCCTGCTGGCACTGGTGGCACCGCATCCGCCCCTGGAGTGACCACCTCCGCGCTGGCCCTGGCACTGGTGGTTGTCTGTGCCAATGGTGTTCCACCTAGAAAAAACATTTCATATTTTTAGATGCCATATACACCACTCCCTATTTTGTCTAGGAATGAAAAACATTTTTACTACATAAACACATTTAATTATTTGTGACTCTCTAGTCTAAACAAAAAATTCCCCTTTTGGAAGGGGAGGGTGTTTTCATTTATGCTTAGCTATAACATGCTACACTTTTTGGCACAACTGATGAATGCTTGCTTTTTAACTCACACCATTTTTCTCATAACAGACAGAAGATTCCCTTCTACGAACAAGATCAATATGTTACTCATCATCATCACCACCAGTACTTTAAGTTCCAACAAGGTGAGGGGTCTCCCACAATTAATGTGTAAATCAGTCACTGTTCAGTTTTCATGATTTCACCGTTTCTCTTCTATGAAGTTGCTTTGAATAAATGTTTTTATATAATGCACAATTGAAAATTAATATACAGAGTACACACAGAGCTAGTTGTTTTACTTTTAATAAATCTTTAAAACTTACATAGACTCTGTGGTTTTTGGTCATGAGTGAGTGAGCGAAAGGGTTTGAAATTTGCAAGCATGATTCCGTGACTCTGAGAGGTCGGAACTCTGACTCCGTAGTCTTATGTTCTGGGTTGTATAATCATTGGTGATCATCGCTGCATTGGGGAGCTAAATAATGACTCTGACACACTAGCTACTCAGTAAGGAGATTGGGGGTTCAACTTCTGTTATGACTGAGGTATGTGGAAAGTCTAACTGTGCCTATTATCATCAATGCCCTATTTCTTGTCCATATTTCTGTATGTGCAGAATAGTCCCTGCAACAGTAGTAGTATATCCTCCTATCCAATCAAAAAGTAAACTAGTATCTTATTCTTGGTGGCCATTGACATTTTATTGTTGGGAATTGTCAAAGCATAAACATTAAGAAGACTTCAATAGACATTATGGACAACCCAGAGGACTGCACTCAGTGCCTAGAGCTATTTCTGAATAGGAGTCTTGTTTAACACCTTTTGCCAACTGTGCAAGCTTAGCTAGCTACACAGACGGACTAAAAATAAAATAGTAGTAGCACAGAGAGTCATTGTAGAGGCAGGATAAGAATATAGAAACAGTCTAAAAGAAGATCAAAGACAATTTCGGAAAAAATAGAATTATGATGAACATTTGGAATAAATAGGTGCTGTAAAAGTTAGGGAAGTATAATTATTAATAATAACAGGAAAACTTACTGGGGCCAGCAGAAGAGCCCTTGGTGGACCGATCCTGGCCTTCCTGCTCCTCCGGCGCCGCTACCTCTGTCCTCTTACCCCTGGGAGGTGCTGATGTACATGAAAGAAAGACACAAAAATGGATGATTGTTGTCAACGAAATCAAACATTTAAAAAACAACAAAAAAAATTCCGGGAAATAAACAACAATTGCACTAAATTTATTGACCTATCTGATGTGGTCTACTAGGATATTAGTTTTGCTGGATTGGCAGACCGTCTACTTGGAAAGTTATGTAACTCACTAAACCAACTACAAAAAGGTTCCACTAGGACTGGCAGCACTCAGCAGCACGCGAAGTGACAGACACAGTCCGTCATGATTGAAGACCACTAAAACATGTCCTACTAAATAACAAGTCATAATATACTCAACCTATCAATCCACCAACACTATCTCTTCTTAGTGGCAGGAGTACAAAGGAAAGACTTGACTTGAGTCTCTAGTCTCTAAAGTACACTCATACATAATCACTCAGGCACAACATTGAAAACAAGTGAGCATAGTAGCACCACCACTGAGCAGGCGAGCACCTTCTATCACAGAAGCTTTTGAAACATGATTTACCTGCAATGTAATCTGCAACATTCTTGCTCTTCGTAAAAAAAATATATTCGCAATATAACACAGAGCAGAAGAAAACAAAGTAGTTATTAAATAGCCACTAGTACTCACCAAGCCCAGGGATCTCGACGCCAAGCAGGTACAGCAGGTCCAGTATGTCAGATCACCGGTGTGTCACCTGGTTGTAGGTGCACCGGACCTCTTACTCCCGATACATGGCCCGGCACACCTTACCCCATAGCTGGCGACGCTCCCGGAGGCCGTACCCGGTACCGGGCCTGACGCCTGCTGCGATGGTCTTGGGGAGGTGGCGGTGCACAAAGAGACAAGTGCGGCAACCTCCCCTGCGCTGAAGATCTCCCTGGGACTTACAGACACCCCCCTTAAACGCCCGCAAGGGAGCCGGCTTCGAGGTGCGGGACTCTTCCCCTTGGAGTTCTTGCCGGCTCCCTTTGCCATGGTCCTGGGTTGAAGGAAAAATAGGAAAGAATAGGGAAAAAGTAAATGAAAGAAAAGAGAGTTAAAAAAAAGTAGTTATTAAAGCAACGAAAAGTAGAAAAAAACACAAAATACAGATGTACAAAAATAGAGAGATAGATAATGAGTAAAAAAGATTAAAAAAAAGGTCAAACAAACAAAGGATTGCAGAGATTGAAACAGGATAGAAAAGGCATGCCCATTGCAACTGCGTGGGTAAGTTTGCGCAAAATTTTCCTCGCGAGCACGCAAAAAAGGACGCGAACATGCAACTGCGACCCGGAACAGGAAATGCGCATCGCGAGCATGCAACTCGCGACCGGAAACGAAAAATGCGCAACACGAACAGTAAAAAACAAGATGGCCACGCCCATATACGACCACATGGATAACTTCGCAGTAGCCGCGGTGAAAAAAGATCTTGCGAACTCGCAAAAATAAAAAATCTGCAATCTCACGAAAGTTTGCGTATTTTGCGAACCGCGAGTACGCTTTCGTCCATACTTACAGTGCAGTGAAGCTAAAGAGCTTGCAGTGTCACACTACAGTACTTCCTCATAAATCTTCACCTATAAATTCACCATACACTACTAATGCATTCTTTCAGTCAATCATGCTGTATACATATATTCAACCAAACTTTCATACATTACCTTGCAATTATAGCTCTTTCTTTAACCAGATCAGGTAGTTCTGATAAGAACATTTTTTTTCTTTTGTATTTTTTTTAACAATTGTGTATTTTTTGGGTGTTTTTTCAAAATATGAACAAAAAAAAGAACGAATAAAACAGGAAACATTTGGAATTACTTATCATTCCAAAAACAAACAAAGAAAATAATTAACAACGATGATTGCGTTGCGCAGCAGAAACTGCATCCACCGACAGCTCACCTAAGCATATATGTTTCTTATACTTCACGCAGTGTTGCTCGAGAAAGCAAATCTTGGCCTAACCTCCATTGCAGGTGTTCCTGATGATGCTCCAGACGTACTTGCCACAGCAGGTGAGGGGTTCAAAGCAGCTTGCCTCATTTCCTCCCGAGCAAGATTGAAAGGTTGTGTGGTCCGGAGATGCTTGCACATAGAAGCAGCGCCACAAGAGTATTTTTTTTCACTGCCTCTTGACAAGACTCGGTCACAAATTTTGCACGTCACCTTTCTCGCATTTACTTTCTTCTCTCCAGTTGGAAAAGTGAAGAATTTCCACACAACAGATTCCGGTCTCTGTGAACGTGGTGCCTCCTGCAAGTCTTATTCTTCAGAAGATACTTCCTCCTGCTGCTGCTGTCCAGATGCCATTTTCTTTGATATTTTTTGAAAAACACCAAAAAACAAGCAAAAAGGGTCCTTGTAGGAAAATAGATATATCTCTAAAGATGCTCCAACAAGAATGATTAAAATGGGGGGTGGGGTCCTTCAATAGTTACAGTGAGAAATGTTATGAACCAATTACATCTTTTTTTTTTAGGTCACATGGGATCCGCGCACTCTGCTCTCAAGAAGCACGCACTGACACAACTTCCCAAAAATATATTTTAAAGTAATATAAGTTTATTATAAGTACAAATATATTATTTTTATGAATATCTTATATAATCTCTTGCCCTCATATGTATATTAAAGACACATACATATCATTTTAAAACAAAAAAAGTTTGCGGGAGTCAAGCACCCAGCGCGCCCCAGCACGTATATGGTGTCACACGGAACCTGCTACCGCGCAATCATCATGTACCGTAATGCGCATGTGTCGCAAATGTGCAGAAGCAGGAGTCGCGGACTGGTCGCATACCAATCGCGCACATCGCGTAATATTAAATGTATATGATGTAACTGAAATACATGCAGCCGTCGCACACCGGATGCGGATCCTTCCCGACTTTTCTAAAATGGCGGCTAGAATCTGCGCACCCACCGTGATGTGTACGCTTTGGATGCGCAACTCAGAAAAAATGCGGATATTTATTTTTTTAGAGGAAAATAATATAAATATACTAAAAGAAAAAAGAAAACAAAAAAATTAAACAATATTTCAGCTTGATTTAAAAAAATGTTTTTTTGCAATTTTCAGAAAAATATATCATGTTATTTAATGAATTTATATATTTATAAACAGTTAAAAGACTGTATAAAATCAGTACAAAAAATAGGTATAGCTACTATTACACTTAAAAAAAGCATTTAATAAACCTTTAAAATTCACTGAAAAAATCATAGGTTTCAGAGACGTTATAGTTAGAAATTAGCATTTAAAAAAGCTTTGAAATTCACTGAAAAAAACATAGGTTTCAGAGGTGTTATAGTTAGCTGGACATTTCACTCGTACAAAACCATAGAAAATCCTCTGTTATAGTTAGTTCTGCTAACTATAACTCTCGCGCCCGCAATGCACTGCTGATGATGTCACATATTATATCATTCATGACATGGCCAGTGACATCCCTGATAACATGTTTCTTTCTGTGAATATATATATATAGATCTTCCGTCACCATTCCCTTTTCATTATTTTGTGACTCATGGACATTTGGGACAGGATAACTGTGTTTTATTGCCTGGGAGGCAAGAGCCTCACACCAGTGCAGCCATCTTTCTTGTGTGCCCTCTAGCGCCCCCCCACTAACTATATATTTATCCTCCTCTCCTGTTAGTAAAATTATTACTATGTTTGATGAAGTAAGGAAACCTCCCTGAATGCATATTTATGTATATATTTGTATTATTTTCTTTTTTCTTTTATTACTTCTTAAATACAGATGTTATGGCAAAATGTGAATTGATATTGACAATTTTTTTAATACAAAGTATACAATACCAAAAAGGAAAAAAAAACGGCAGGTAAGAGAAAGAAGAAAGAGGGCTATCCCACATTACGATAGAGTAAAAACAAGATTCATCCTATCCAATTACTGATAGGGTCCCAGATTTTCTTTCCCATTTCACATCTCCTGCGCCCTTTTGATCTGTATGCAGCTAATTCCATATTGCATATATCTAGCAGCCGGGCCCTCCAATTCATAAATGTGGGGGAGTCAGGACTGATCCATTGAAATGTTATTCCCGCTCTCAAGATAGCCATTGCAATAAACAACAAACCTTTTTCATCTTTATTACACCCAGCCATGTTCTGAGTCTGGTCTACCCCCAAAATCACTAAGGTAGGTGTTAACGTCGTTATTTTGCCGATGATCTGGGCTAAAAATAATTCAATATCTTGTAAGTATTTGGCCAGTTTGGGACATGCGAAAAACATATGAATCGTATCAACAGCCTATGTCCCACATCTGCTGCATGAATTCCTACGGATCCCATGCCATTTAGAATTTTTCCCTGGGGTATAATATGAATCAAATACAGACATATAGTGCTGGGCCCTCAAGCTGCCAGTTATTAGAATCTGGTTGGCCAACTCGAGAGAAGCTTCTAGATCAGGACCCTCTTGTCAAAATTTCTTATCCCACCTGTCATTTTGAATAGCTAAAACATCAGGCAAGCCGGAAATGAGTGTTTGATATATTCCCCCAATCCGAGATCTATTCTCTATGATTCCCACCAAAGGTATTTTCCCAAACTGAGCTTTTCCCTGTGCTACATTTTTGACCAAGTAGCTCCTAATTTGTAAAAACTTTAAAAAGTGTCTAGTAGGAAGCCCATATTCTTCTTGTAGGTTAGATAACGAGGTGATTTGACCATCACAAAACAAATCGCCCAAAGCATTAATTCCGAGAGCACGACAACTAATAGTGATCTGATCCTGAAAAATTGAACGTAAAAGCCCATGTGCCAGCAGAGGGGTATAAGCATTTATATTCGATATACCAAGTCGATGCCGCATTTCCCTCCACACAGTATAAGGAGAATGGATAACTTTAAATTTTGTTTTCTTGTAATAACTTGTTCAATGGTTTTAGTTAAACATTTACGTGCATCTTCTCCAAGTAGAACTTCAAAAATAGAAGTTCTAGCGAATTTGGGTACAGCCGCCTTAAACCCAACCAGTAATATCCCCATTTGCTGTAATAGTGCAGCCCAATGATATAGCATTAGGGACTGGGGAATATGGACATTTTAATGACATTGCAGCGACCGTGTAACGAAAGGTGTAAATGATCTAATCTTTCCAAAGTCTGGTTAATATCTTTAATGATCGGTAATATATTTAGTTCCGGTATCGGCTCTATGGTTGATGTGAACTTCACCCCAGATATGTTGCTACTGGGGCTATTAGAATCCCTACAGGCTTTGAAAAGTCTGAGTGTATGACTTGGGTTTTTTCGACCTTCAGCCTATACCCTGACACTGAGCTGAACTGCTTTGCTAAATCGTACACTGCTGGAAGAGCGGAACTAATATCCATTGTAAAAATAGCGACATCGACGGCGTAAGATAATGTTTTATAGGTCACGCTGTGGGCCTTAAAGGAGGGGATCAATATATATTGAAAATAGCAGCGGGGAACAAGAGCACCCTTGGCGAGAGCCTCTGCTGATAGAAAGGGAGCTCAACTCTTGTCCAGATATTCGGACACGGGTCTCTGGGGAAACATACAGAGCTTGTATGGCTGTGATAAACTCCTGTGGGAATCCCTTGGTTTTTACCATCAGCCAAAGGAAACCCCAAGGAGACCCTGTCGAACACCTTTTCAGCGTCCAACAGGATCATCCCCAGGGGTAATTTAGAAGGCCAGGCCCAATCAAATAAAGCTATTGGGCACCTGATATGGTCTTGTGTATCACGACCATGTATGAAACTAAGATACCAAGGGAGCAATAACCTTTCCAAGCTTGAGCGCGGTCATTTTGGCATAGATTTTACTATCAGTACAAATTAAAGAGATAGGGCGGTAGGAAGAAGGGCTGGTTTGTCTTTTTTTTTAAGACTACAATAGCAGTCTTGTGCCAAGAATCAGGGGTCCGGCCCTTCTGAGCAAGTAAGAATAGAGATTCAAGCTCACCATATAGGGTTTGCCTGAATGTTCGATAACATTTGAGGGGCAATGAATCGAGACCAGCAGCCTTACCCGCTGCCAGTGAGGTTATGGCAAATTCCATCTCCTCCCTAGTTATTGGAGAGGAGAGCATAGCCCTCTGTTCCAGCTTAACCATGGACGTTATATAATCATGGAGAAATTCCTTGCCCGATGAATCTAAGTCATCCTCATCGGGGTAGGAGATCACCTTATAGAACTCTTGAAAAACCTCCAGCACCTTTACCGGTCGATCATGAAACTATCCCCTTTGATCTTTAATGTGGCATATTTGATTAGAAACACCCTTATGTTGCAGTCTTTTAGCCAGCAATCTACCAGTATTTTCACCGAATTCATATATATAATTTCAATATTGAATAAACTTAACAGCAAGTTCCTCCCCAAAATATTGATGTATTCTATTTCTTATAATTGCTATCTGTTGTTGGCATTCCTCTCTTTTTTCCAGATCTGTAATTACTCGAATGAGCTCTTCGTCTATTTCTCGAAGCTGATTAACCCAGCCATTAATCCTCTCTTTAATCACCTTCTGTCAATGAAGGGAGAAGCAGAGGGTCTTCCCTCTCACAGCTGCCATAAAGCCATCCCAGACAAGTAGCTCAGGGGCTGTATCCTTGTTTCTACAAAAAAACTACAATACTCCTGGTCTAACAGTAATTTCCTGTCAAAGGTCCATGTTGCCACAGCTTGTGTTAACCCACTAGACGGAATTTGCATTATTAGTGGATTATGATCCGATATTAATCTAGGATGGAGCTCACAGCAAAATTTGTGTTCAAATAAATAATAAAATACCCACATAAAACTATAGGGGAGGGCCATAAGGCAAGTTCGATACTCAGAAATTTAGGATGGTAGGGTCATGTAGGTCGGAGCCATACAAAAAACATATAGTATATAATGATCCCTTGATAAGTGTTTCAGCAATTGCCCAGCGACCTAGATTATCCTATTTCATGCGCTTAGTAGTGAACACGCCTTGCTTTGCCATTATAGCTACCCCCCTAATAGTTGTAGCTTGTCGAGTACATGCAATGAGACGAGATCCAGTTCTCTTAGCCAAGCATAGTTGTTCCAAGAGACATGAGTCTCCTATAGACATATTACGTCTATATCCATATATCTAATGAGTTTTGCTAAAACACCCCTCTTCTATCGTTTAGCCCACAGCGGTGTAAAGAACAGATTCGAATATAATTGTTCCTACTCATCATCCTTGAAAGTTGTCAGAACCAACCCGTTAAAACCTTGACACTTTGCTCTGATTTTTCTATCAGGATTTCAACGGAGACAAAATTGACCACATTTTCCTTTTTGCCTATATTGTGTTGTTTGCCATAACTACATTTGTGAAAGACTAATTGTGCACCCCCATCTAACCTCCCTTTGCCCCCACCCACCCCCCCTGAACTAACCCCTTCCCTACTGCCCCCACTCCCACCCCTCCACACCCCCACCATATGAGGCATGGGGACCAACGGTCCCTGGTGATGCTGAGTCGGAAACCCATCCCCCATCGCTGCTAGACACTTAATGTACTCAAAATATATTCAAGAACAATGAAGAACATCTGACAAGAGCACTGAACTGAGAAAGAAAGAATCTGACAAAGAAAAGAGGAGACAGGGATCCTACAGAACAACGGACATTCCAATGATAATGAAAGAACAAAGGTCCATGAAGTCCAGAGTTTGGAACAGGCATGTTATCCCTAACCAGTTCTTCAGGACTAGTGAAATTGCTAAATTTACCCTGTCTTCATAGAGATTAAAAACTCTTTAGCCTGGACCACTGACTGAAAAAATTGGGTTCGCCCTTGAAAAATCACTTTTAGCTTAGCCGGATGAAGCAGAAAAATCTGGGTTCCCTTTGCCTGAAATTCAGGCATAAGTTGGCGAAGAAGCCATCGCTGTTCAACTACCTTTTGACAGAAGTCAGGGCACACGAAAAAGTTGCAACTCTTTTCCGATCTGGCCTGGCAAGATCGTATAAGGATGCCCTGGTCAGAAAATTATTAAGGGAGCTCAAAATGGCACGAGGGCGATTGGGCTCCTGATCTGCGTTGGTTAAACGGAAAGTGATGGGCCCTTTGTATTTGAGTCTTCCAAACCCATTGAGGAAGATCTGGGAAAGCCTTCTCGAAAAGCTTGATCACAAACTGACGGGTGTCAGAGCCTTCTTGGGCCTCCGGAATACCCGGAATTCTTAAATTGCTTCGCATGACACGATTTTCCAGTTCAGTCAGTTTCATCAAAGTGTCATCTCTTGTGGATTGTATTACTTCCGTCTTAGATTTCTGCGATGCCAGCTCGTCTTCAAGTTGGGAGATCCTGGTCTCTGCTTCTCCTATTTTTATGGAAAAGTTCAAACACATCTTGGCTATCCTACGGATAGAATTTTATAGTTTCCTGCAGGCCCCTTTTGTCCTGGAGCTTTCGGCTCTTGACCCTTACTTGTGAGCCATAATCACCTGGTAAATAGTAGATAGAGTAATTTCTTAGCGGCATTTAGTAGCTGGAGCCGTGGATGTTATACCGGAAACTGCTCCATCTACTGCGCTCTTCTTATCTCCCAGATCTGGTGAATAAAAATAATCCCAAAGCATAGTTCCAGTGGCCCCCTCCGTGAAAGTAGGACAGGCAGGTAGCGCTCTCGATTTCTTTACTGTCTCTGAATTAAGCTGAGAACTTTCAACTTCCTCACAGTTCAAACTGCTAGTGTCACTCCCTTCACAGGCCCAGTGCTTATCCTGGGTATCTTCTTCAGAGGAGATGGATAAATCCGATAGATAAAAACATTTATCAACAGTGTCATCCTCCCTACCACTGAGTTCATTGCCTTCCTTCTGGGTGGTTAAGCCTTTTTTTTTTAATTGTGTCCGAGCCCTCTGTATTTTGAGCTTCAACTGAGGGAACTACATTTCCCAGAGTGCAAGGCATCTGTTGTATGGGAGTTGTAAAGGCTTTGCCATCGCTGGGGAGTCCATCAAGGTGTCACCAGGATCCATTCCTACAGCCATATTTCTGATCACTGAGGGTTCTGCTCCTTGAGATATGGGTTCACTAAATTGCAGAAATGTGAATGTAAGTGTACAATCCTCTTCAGTAAGAGCTGCCGGCACTTCTGCACAGGCAATAGGATTCGATTCTGGTGTCTTCTGTTGTGCGGATCCGCTGACCCCAACGGGGGCGCTGAGCACTCCGTCGTCCTTCGGTGCCTGGACTTTGAACAGCGCCAGTACAGTCTGTTTCCCGCGGCGGGCAGTGTTGTTCTTACCGATGGATTCTGTCGCAGACGCTGTACGGCAGTTCTCAGCCTCGCTGTTCTCCGGACCGACATCAGCAGCGGGTGTTTTTGCCTGATTTCCTGGGACAATCGATGAGCCGCGTCCCCTGAGGCCTCTACAGGATGCTTTCGGCGGCATTATTTCTGTTTCCACCGTCTCCGTTTCTCCATCCGTATAGCTAGCGGGGAGAGGAGCTGCCAAACCACTCAAACTGCGAGATGCCAAGTAGCAAGGGAGCGGGATGCTCCACAACCAGAACCGCAACCTCCACATCATTCAGATCAAGTCGGCCCCAGACAGCATTAGTAAGTTTTTCCTATTGCCTGTATCTCTTCTCTTCAGAAAGCGATGTTCCACATTGTAATAAGGCAGGTCAGCAGCGGAAAGTGGGAGAACAGCTCACTCGGCCGTCCAAGCGACCGCAATCTTGCCCATCCATATTTATGTATATTTATATGTATATTAATTTTTATAATTCTATTTTCATGCAATGTATTGCATGCTAGTTACTCTTGTTCCGATTCTTGTTCTCATAGCCAATGTAAACTATTGAACTGTTGTTTCCTGCTGTTTTCAATAAAATCAAACTTAATTAAAAAAAATCTTCTCACCCCATTTCCCTAAAAACCCTGCAGAGGACCAAGAGACAGTAGTTATAAGAGACAAAAACCGTGTAAATAGATGCAGGGGACATAACAGGGGTCCAACAAAAGACCCACAATCCATCCGATTAATATCTAACTCTCCCTAGCTATCACTAAACTTAAGCCCACGAAGTACCTGTTCACACCCTGAATGTGGCTTTGATAAGCTGCATAATCATCGAGTCCCACATAAATTCCTCAAATCCTAGGATTCTCAACCCCGCAGTAGGTCCATGAATCCCAGGATCCTTGAATCCTGCAGTAGATCCTCAAATCCTACTGGACACCTTCAGTCAGATTGGTCATGTGGTCAATATTTTTAATATGCCTGCATGGGGACAGTATTGACAATAAAGGTGATAGGGGTAAAAACTGAGCAGCATACAAATGACAGTGACAGTCTTTGTAGCATACCTACTGTCATGCCACCGTATACTACATTCTGTGTGACAATTTTCTAAGCAAGAGGTAAACGTTGTGCTTGATAATGACTGGAACCTGAGGTTGATGGGAGTGGGACGAGCATCTTTGACAAGCCAAAAACAAAGAACTATTTCTCTATTATTCAATGTAATAGCTGTTTGCTGTTTTATTTAAGCTCCGGTAAAGCGCTTGCATGGCAATGCAAAGTGACTATTTTACATACAAAAAAGAGTCTAAATCATCACACATTACATTCTTATCTCAACAATATTTTGGCAAAAGAAAGCAACCGTTTTTGCGGCCTCTCTTTCTCTCTCTCTCTACGCCATCCCTCCCCTCTCCCTCTGGGTATCTGAAATTGTATTCAGATTGTCCAAAGTTGAGTGTGGCTGGGGTCCGGTGCAACGTAATACCCCCTTTTGTACCGCTTTTGGCCGCCATAAGTGTGGCAGGGTATGCTCAGACGTGAGTCCTTTGCTCACTTTGCCACTGGAATCAAGCAAGCCGGGCTGAAGACGGCTGGAATGCCAGAAACCGGTCCTCGGAAGCTTGTTTCCGGTCCAGGGAAGACATGGCTTGGCAGTTCGGGCTGGACTGTTCCCATGAGGCACAGGGTCAGACTGATTTGCATATAACCATGTCTGAACTGGAGTGGCAGAGTGGGCTAAAGAACGGTGATGGATTAAACCCAGATCTTTTGACTGGGTGTGAGTGTTTGATTGATTCAGATGTTCCGTCCATCACCACCCCCTTTTGTACTGCTTTTGGCCGCCATAAGTGTGGCAGGGTATGCTCAGATGTGAGTCCCTTGCTCACTTTGCCACTGGAATCAAGCAAGCCGGGCTGAAGACGGCTGGAATGCCAGAAACCGGTCCTCGGAAGCTTGTTTCTGGTCCAGGGAAGACATGGCTTGGCAGTTCGGGATGGACTTGTTCCCATGAGGCACAGGGTCAGACTGATTTGCATATAGCCATGTCTGAACTGGGGTGGCAGAGTGGGATAAAGAACGGTGATGGATTAAACCCAGATCTTTTGACTGGGTGTGAGTGTTTGATTGATTAAGATGCTCCGTCCATCACCACCCCCTTTTGTACCACTTTTGGCCGCCATAAGTGTGGCAGGGTATGCTCAGACGTGAGTCCCTTGCTCACTTTGCCACTGGAATCAAGCAAGCCGGGCTGAAGATGGCTGGAATGCCAGAAACCGGTCCTCGGAAGCTTGTTTCCGGTCCAGGGAAGACATGGCTTGGCAGTTCGGGCTGGACTGTTCCCATGAGGCACAGGGTCAGACTGATTTGCATATAGACATGTATGAACTGGGGTGGCAGAGTGGGCTGAAGAACGGTGATGGATTAAACCCAGATCTTTTGACTGGGTGTGACTGTTTGATTGATTAAGATGTTCCGTCCATCACCACCCCCTTTTGTACCGCTTTTGGCCGCCATAAGTGTGGCAGGGTATGCTCAGACGTGAGTCCCTTGCTCACTTTGCCACTGGAATCAAGCAAGCCGGGCTGAAGACGTCTGGAATGCCAGAAACCGGTCCTCGGAAGCTTGTTTCCGGTCCAGGGAAGACATGGTTTGGCAGTTCGGGCTGGACTGTTCCCATGAGGCACAGGGTCAGACTGGTTTGCATATAGCCATGTCTGAACTGGGGCGGCAGAGTGGGCTAAAGAACGGTGATGGATTAAACCCAGATCTTTTGACTGGGTGTGAGTGTTTGATTGATTCAGATGTTCCGTCCATCACCACCCCCTTTTGTACCGCTGTTAGTAAGATTTAGAGCAGGCTTAATGAAACCTGCGATAAGCGCGGTTAGCGCTACTTTTATTGTCGCTACACAGGTTTGCGAACAGATTGATAATTGGAGAAATGTCTGTTAGCGACATTTTCCAAATTTCTTCTGTCAGTAACGCCCACTTTGTATATCATTAACGATGCAAAGCTGGGGGTTGAGATAATGGGCGCAGAGGCTTAGTAACACGCGCTAGTGTGTCCTTGCTGATAGTGTGATAAAATTATCGCCGCTTTTCTCCCGAAAGTAGACGCTAAAGCGGCGATAATTTTTTCGCGGGCCTTGATAATATGCCCCTTAGTAGTTTACAATAGCCAATGTGCAAATCAATTCAGCATATATTTTTCTCGACTTGTCCCTCGTGAAAAAGTAGGTAGATCATCAGCTTCTTACTTTTCAAAATTTGGGGTCTGAATCATAAATATTCGTGCATCACAATGCACAGCTTGTGCCTGTTATTATATGATTGGTCTGTCTAAAGCCCACACATTTAATTCTGAATTTCTTCCAGTAAATGCATGAGTTGCAGACAGTACATCTCAGAATCGGAAAGAGGAAATTACTGATCACTGTTTCTGAGTCACATAGCTGGCGAATTTTGGATTACAGCAAATCTAGCTAATCGCCATATTTTGAGTTTTTGAAAGGTATGCAAGTCCCTATTCGAGACCTTTCCCTGGATTGACTCATTTGAAGTCAAACATACTCTCTTAAATACCAAGCATCCTTTGTACTCCTAAGTAGGGAAGCTCCATACACATTATAGGAAATTATGTCATTATCTTTTGTGACACAAAAGCAACACAGTGCCTTAAAAACGTGTCCATTTTGAGGTTCATCGACCATGAGGTCTTCATTCCATCCATTATTTGCAAAAAACTCTTCTATGTATTACTACTATGGTTTGCGTTATGCCGTTAATAATGAAGTATAGGAATCACAATGTAATAGTTGAGAGGGAAATATTAAAGGTACTAGATGGTAAACTGTACATGTGTCTTACATACATAATGTACACATCTTTTAGGCTTGTGGGGAATATGGAGTTCAAATAAAAGAAAGATGTCAGTACAATAGAAAACAACTGTAACGGGAAGGCCCCAGGACCAAGAGGGTACCTTTTAGGTGAGTTTATCGCAACCTAAATCTGCCTCCTCCCCCCCCCCCCCCCGATCTTGACAAATTTGACAGGCAACCCTCATAACACACAGTGGCATTCAGCCATACATCATAGTGGCTACCAATACTCATCACAGGTTTTGCTAACTAGATTTCAATTAAATATAGCACATATAATGGTGCCCTTCCCTGTAGTTTCTGTGTGGAAGGATACTTTACCTGTTCGTCCCTGTGATGAATATTCCAAACAATTCCCTTTACACTTCATATTTTTCTGTGGCTTTTACACTGTTCCTAGAAAATATTTTATTATCCCTTTTCTAAAAAACAAACTTCACTCACTGCAAACATTCCCTACTCAACAATTAACAACTCATTCTATCTGTTCTTCTGTTGCTAAATGTATCTTTCAAGCTAGGATTGCACAAAACTAACTGTTTATCTTTTTCATAGCATTTTTTATTTGACATGTCAGACAACTGATTTGCACTCTTATCTGATATGGTAATTCAGGATTTGAATTGTAATCAATTCGCAATAATTTTATTATTTCATATATCTTTGTATTCTTAACAGCTTTATACATTTAGGGGCACATTTATCCAGGGTTTGCATCACGTTTGCACCACACAATGTGATGCATGCGCAAAGCAAACCCATAGATGATATTTATCATGCTATGAAAGGACTGAGTGGCTTGATAAATCTGGAGTAACACAACGCAGCGCAAATTGCTGGGTTGCGATACTCTTCCCCAGGGAGGTGTTCCATGGATGTTGTGTTGGTGCTCCCATGGATTTTGAAGGTGCTCCTTTCTGCGGAAAAAGTAATCCTGCATGCAATGCAGAATCCCTTGCACCATGGTGCAAGGGTGTCTGCTTTGGCGCTGGGCAGCCTATTTTGCACCACGGCTGGGGAAAAGGCAGGACATGTGCCTTATTGGTTTGTTTTTTTATGAAGTTTTATATAGCTCAAACATGATACCAAAGTATATCAGAGCACTTTACAATTTGAGGGAGAGGATGGTAATAGTTGCAGTACAGTCATCAAAAGGAATACCAACCCAAACAAACCAAATATGTATATTAAACAAAAGGTTACGAACAAAAGGGACAACAAAGGGAAATATAATAATCGGACCATAGAGAACTGGGAGGGGAGCAAGTGACTAGTAAAGCAGAATCATACCATAGGCAGTATTTAGGGTGTAAGTCCAGAGCATTAGAGCAGACGATCCGATACCCTTTTAAGGTAGGAACTTGTTCATGAGGAATCTTTTTACTTCCAATTTGAAGGCAACCTTGGAGGAGATTCTGCATATTTACGGTGGGATAGAGTTCCAGATCTTCGGCGCAGAGCCAGTGAAAGCTCGTTGACACGTTGTCTTTTTGCAAAAGATCTGTAGTTTCAGGAGGAGAGAGTTAGCACTCCTAGAAGGTCTACCCCCTCCAGATAATTCTAGCTTTTGCGCTAGATAACTGGGGCGTTTGAAATGGAGGGCTTTCTGAGACAGACATGCAATCTTTAGCTGAGTTCTTGCTTCATAGGGCAACCAATTTAGGGCTTTTAAGACTGGGGAGATGTGCTTGTTTCTTTTGGTACCCGTGACCAATCTGGCTGCGGCATTCAGAGAAGCCCTTATTGGGGCAAGTTATATTTGGGGAGGCCACAGAGCGTAGCACTGCCATAGTCTAGCCTCGGCAAAACAAGCACTTGGATTAATTGCTTGAAGTCCTTTTGTGGGAGGAAAGGTTTTAGATTCCTCATTTGGTGATTAGCTCCCTTGCACACATTGCTGATATGATTTTTCATGTTCAGATGCTTGTCTAGGGTGAGTCCGGTAGATTTGGCTGAGTCAACAATGAGGCAGGAGCAGTTGAAGGCAGTGAGGTAGTTCATACAAAGGTCTATTTTGGGATTGTGATTCGGGGGAGAAATGAGAAGGAATTCTGTTTTGGAGCTGTTCAGCAAAAGTTGGTTCTCAGTTAACCAGTTTTGAGTATTTATTAGGGTAGAGTTGAGTGATATGAGGTTATTTGGAAGGAGATTTTCAGATTGAGTTGTGTATCATCATCATCAGCATACATATGGAAATGAATGTCCACGGAATTTAGTGCATTAGCTAAGGTTTTCAAGAACAGAATGAAGAGTATGGGGATAGGGCGGAACCTTGGGGATCCCCCATGGATACTGGTGATGGCTGGGAGATCGAGTGGTTTGCCTTAATTCTTTGGGATCTGTGGTGGAGGAAGGACGAGAACCATTGCAGCACCGCATCAGAAAGGCCCATCCTGTGCTTCAAAATGGATAGGAGGTTGTCGTGATTAACAGTGTCAAACGCTGAGGAAAGGTCAAGGAGGATAAGGAGGCAGGATTCATTTTGGTCGAGCATTTTTAAAATGTCATTCATAACGTGAGTGAGAGCCGATTCGGTGCTGTGCCCACTTAGGAAGGCAGATTGGGTTGGTCCAGGAGGTGGAAATTCTCAATGTGGGCTCAGAGTTGAGATTAGACACATTTTTCTAGGAGTTTTGGCTAGGGTGGGGATGTTGGAGAAAGGGCAGAAGTTGTTAAGGTCCTAACTTTCTGCTGTAGGCTTTTTTAGGATAGGTGTTACCTGTGCAGCTTTTAGGCAATCCGGGATCGTACCTTGTGAGAGAGATGCATTGACAAACTTTGTCCAGATGAGGTGACAACCTCCTTCAGTTCTTTGAAGATGGACGGTGGTAATGGGTCTCTAAAAAGATTAGATGGATTGATGTTCTGAAGAATCTTGCTAGTGTCTCTATCACTGAGGGAAGTGAAGGTGTTCCAGGAGGCATTGTTCTTGGTGTTCAGGCTAGTCGGTTCGATTTTCCCAGATAGGGTTGGGGGGGGTGCAGACCTTCCCGATAGCAATAGCGTCTTCCTGGAGTCAAGATCTATATCGACAAGTCTGGATTTCTCCACAAAGAATGCAGCCAGTTCATCGCATAAAGGTGGGCTGACTCCAGAGACTGAGCGGTTTGGTGTGTCGACCGATTGTTGTTTTACCAACTCAAAAAGTTTCTTGGGGCGATTAGCGGCTTGATTAAGCTGGGACCTGAAGTAGTCGGCCTTCGCGATCTTGATTTGTTTGTTATAGGAACTCCTTACTGTTATAAGGATTATTAATTGGTCATAAGATGGATTTGATTTCCAGGATCGTTTGATTGCCCTAAGGTTGCGGGGCTCCGTGTTTAAGTTGTCATTGAACCACTGTTTGGAAATTTTAGTTGGGGCATGATGCTAGTGATAGTAGAGTTGAAGAAGTTGGTGAGTGCATGTACCTCAGTCATGTCAACTTGTCGAGAGAGGGCATGATATACTTTGGGTATCTAGATCTGCTGTATTGATATTTCTGAGGTCCGTTTTCCATATCTTCCATTTCATTGGTTTAGACTTTCTCTGGGAGATTTCCGCGTTGTTAAAAAAGAAGATGCAGTGATGATTAGACCAATCACATGGGGTAATGGTGTCCAATGTGATGCTGTGATTCTTGGTGATGATGAGGTCCAGAATCTCTCCTTTGTTATGGGTTGGCTGGTCACAATGTAGAATCAGATTAGGTAGGATTTGAGGCATGTTACAGCTTGGTGATTGAGGTTGGACCAGTGAAGGTTGAAATTACAGGTGAAGATTTGGGCAATGGCAGAATCAACATTGCCAGAGATGATTTCCATTAACTGCTTGATGAAGGGGAGGTTGCCCCCTAGGGGATGATAAAATGTGTGTAGTTGCACACCGGTAGGTTGTGACACTAAAGATATTGAGACAAAGGTATTCGCATGAAGATGGCATAAAGGACTCAGCGTGGGAGAACGATAGTGTGTTCCGATGTTTACAGGCTAGGCCACCACCAGGTTTCAAAGCTCTGTCTAGACGGATTATGTCATGGGTAGGAGGCACTAGGAGGTCTAGGAAGGGAGTAGAAATGGGATTGAGCCAAGCTTCAGAGAGGATGATGATGTCTATCTCATTGTGTTGGATAAGGTTAAATATGTCAGAGGCGTGTTTGCTGGCTGACCTACAGTTCAGTAGTACGCATTTAAGATGCACTGGTGTATGAAGGGGAGGAGACTGTATGATGTTCACTCTCATAAGGTTGTCATTATTTAGGTCTCTAGGGTTGTGAGGGGGTTCTCTGTACTAGTTAGCCTGGATAGCTTGAATTTGTCCCTGAGCGGTCATTTTAGTGTCTAAGATAAGTGAGTAAGAATTGAGTAGGTCATTGATTTTGTTAGACGCGAGATAGGCCTTTGCTCTTCTGGGGTGGGAGGGAGCATTAGGTAGGAGTATGGTTTTAGAGAAGGGGCGGGGGAGGCTGACCACAACAAGTTCTGTCACTAGCAGGTGCTCAGGCCAACTTTGCATGGGTGAGGAGGGAACTGATCAAGGGGAGGTGTTCAATCGAGAGGGCTTTCAGATCATGAAGTTCGATTGTGAGAAGGTGCAGCTGGAGAGATAAATTGTCCAGGCGCGCCACCAGGTCTAAATGCTGTGAGAGGGGTAAAGACTGAGTGGGTAGTTCTGGCAGAGAGGAGGGCTCTCTATGTGTACCAGCGAGGTCTAAGGCGGTATGTTGAGGTTCCTGAGGGAGGAGTCAGTCGTCGTTGACTGATGGTGTTCCATGATGTAAGAATAGAGGGGTTTGTGAGAGTAAGAGGGTAGAAGGGTCATTGTCCTGAGTTAGGGACGGTTCAGTAAGGATTGAGTGGGATTAGCGGAACAAATTCCATAGAGGGCAATTGCCCGTACTCTGACCTAGCGGGTGACGTAGAAAGAGGGATGCGTGACGGGGGAACTTTCGATGAGTGCCATGCTGAATGGGTGAGAGGGGGACTTAGAGTTTGAGAGTTAACCTGTATCGGACTGGGGAATGGTGAGAGGAGGGAGCCAGTAGTCTCTCCCGCATTCTGAGTCGTAGTTCTGGTGTATTGGGTCAGTCTGACAGGAGGTTGAGAGGTTCCACGATCATCTAAGGGGAGGATGATTTAGGGCGAGTGTGGACCACCCGGCTGTAGAGGGGAGAGGACTGGTTAAGTCAAGAGTGGTGATAGGGTGTGGATAGGAATCAATGGATTTAGCCAAGATCGCCTCCTTGAGCATAGGGAAGATGTTGGCCATCATGACTGAATTGGCATTAGAGGCTCGGATAAGGATGATACCATTGTTGTAGAGGGTAAAAGTGGCATTAGCGTTGAAGGTGACCAAGGGCGATGTCGTTAATTTGAGACCATGAGGTGTTTTCCTAGTGCCAGATATACGAAGCTTGGAATATATTACATTCCTCCAGCATTCTAGTTTTCTAGTATAGAAGATGAGGTCATTGACTATATTACCCTTGTTTGTACAGATGTAGACGTCAGAGAATAGTGTATCAGGTCTGCCTTTAAATAAGCAATGTTTGTGTTTTTTGTCTGCATTTTTGGAGATGTTAGGCGGATAGTTGATAGTGAATGCATTGTATCATGAGGGGTCGGGCCTGATCTCCATTCTGAAAGTGTGTCCTAGCGGGGAAGGAGCCCCCACAAATGAGTACAAGGAGGTGAGGGAGTTTTTATTCTACAGTTAGTTCTTGAATAGGCAGATAGTAGGTAGGGAGAAAAAGGTTGGGAAGGGATAATTACGGGCTGAAAATTTAGGCTTCGGGGAAAGGTAATTGGCAGAGGGAGACTGTAGGAGGAGTCCGGAGGCGGGGGGTGAGAGAAGTAGAGAAAAGATGGCTGCTTTTTTATCCAGTGATGGACAGGGGTATAGTCCTATCACTATTTCGCTGTATCTACCTCTTTGGGATGTAGTCCTCTGTCACTTTCTAAAGAGCAAAGTGCAGTGGTTGGTCCTTCTTTTCTGTTTTGAAGATGTGCCTAGGTCGTTGTCCTATGTCACTTTCACTGCATTGGTATGAGCAATATGGAGTGGTTGGTCCTTCTTTTCTGTTTTGTGATGTACCTTGGAAGGTAGTCCCATGTTTTTTTCTCCATATTGTAGTGAGGTTAGTAGTCTTTCCTCAGTTTAAGTGAAAGGAGGGAACTGAAATTGGGACCCTACATTGCCTACCTGAGGAGCAAATGTCAACACAAATGAACAAGTGTGTGCAGATATGAGGGGAAGCCTCCTAGTCAATCAAAGTCAGGCTCCTCAGAACACACATCAGCATCCGGTGCTCAGCAGCGTGTGACCGAAGTGCTCGGCAGCGTGTGATCAGCGTGCACAAACACGTCCGCTTTTAAATGGCAATCAGCCTTACAATAGCTCCTCCACGGCGGATTGTTACAGCAACCTCCAGGAGACCAGTGATCTAACTTCTATCTCGGCGAGGATGCGGGCAAATAGGAAGCGTCATGAAAGCCTGCCCAGCTGATATCCCAGCCTGGAGCATCCAGCCGTGTACCTCGCCTCCCGGGGGGGTGCAAGAGAGGGAAGGAGGGAGTGAGGGACAATACCTGAGCAGTCGGAGTCCCTGCAGCAGTGATCTCCAGAGGGCCCGTGATCAGCCTTAGTCGATGACAGAGACCCAGGGCTGAGAGTGGGACTACACCTCCAAACCCGGGTCCCTGCAGCGTTGATCTCCTGCAATCAGCCACCGGTGGAGTGGAACGCCTTGATAACGGTGCAAACGGGGTCCTCCTCGGCTGGTTCGAAGGCTTCGACCATGCACGAGTGCTGTGCCCACCCAACCTTGATGCGGGTAAGTGTCCATTCTGTGTTGTTGTTGATTCTTTCTGTAAATTTGCGATGAGTTCCTTAGTAGTTCCCAGGGCTATCAGGGTTTTTCTAGACAATTTTGTTCCCTAGCCAGGGGAGCTCACTCCTTGAGCTCCTCGCCAGTTGCCATCTTTGCAGACATATGTGTTCAATATGGCACATTCCTCCCCATTCCCTGTAACACCGCCCTGTAAGGTGACTTGATGTGCTACACTGCATTACTTTTTAATAAATAGGCCCCTTTATCTGCAACATTCATGATTTACTTTTGGTAGTCCTGACCTTAGACAGCAAGAAGACCAGAAAGCAAACAGAGCTTCATGAACTTCATTTTTATCACAGTAGGAAATGTGATCATTTTGATGCTCTTGAGGTCAGGCAAGAGGTGCACCGTATGAATGTGTCAGGTTTGAACAAGTACAAGATTTCATAATTTCTTTCCCTGACATTTTTATGAATAGACAGCCAAGGCTCCAGCGTTCAAGTCATGTTTACAGGCATCAAACTTCAACAGTAGATACATTTTCCTTCATCACAGCACCTTCAGGATATCATGTGAAAGAGGTCATTATTATATATTTTTTTATTTTATCACAATGCCTCGAGTTTAGAACAATATTCCTACAAGACCGAAGGACAGTAATAGTTATAGTGCCTTAAGGAACAGCGGTACAAAACAAGCTGTGGGAATTCACCAACATTTTTTGGAGCCATTTGGTTAAAAATTATTGCCTTCCCCATAAAGTATAACTATGGGTTATGCTTTTTCCTCTACCACCCACACTGTGGGTCAAAATGTTCTTTTCTGAAGCTCTTTGTGGGGTACATGTTTTGTGTACATATGCCACAAACGGTAACTTGCTGGCTGTGTTGTTCTAGTGAATTGAAGATATCCAAATCAGGATTAGTACATAAGTGAAAGGAAATGTTAGGTCAAAGAATGATGACAGAAGCTTTAATTGTGTAACTAGTCATTAAAGAGCAGTGAAGACCAGAACAAAGCTGTGGCCCGTGCAGGTAAGAGCGGTGAAGCAGTGGGTTTGGGTGGGGGAGGATTTCGACAGACAATGACGAGGGAAAATTAAATAAATATTAATTTTTGCTGGTGGTCATCCATCGAAATCTCCACCCCCGCCCCCCCACCTGTCCCTACCCCTCTTACCTGTATGGGCCATGGAAGCTAGAACAATACACAAGTTCCCATGTTGTCAGACGAAAGACAGGTTGAAGGACTTCCTGCCACTTTGACCCATGGCAACATTTATCGAATTGACTGGAACAAACAACATGGGTGTTTAAAATAAGAAATTGCAATGGCTTACACAACGTGTGGCTATTATGTCAAGTATGACAGTGGCAGCATAGTTTGAATGAAAAATGCAAGGGTGTTTAGTTTAGGATTTATTAATATTCCCTGTCAATCAGAGAATCTTTTATTAATGGCTTTGTGAAAAAGCGAGAAAATACTTGAGGGTTGCAAACATTATGAAAGAGTCATAATCTAAGGAAACATTTATAAAGGCTAGAAATTCTGTCAATTAAGATTAGCCCCAGTGCTTAATTTGTAAAAATAAATAAGCGGCAGGGCCCTTGTCAGGAGGGCACTGAGCTTGAACCACGCATTGCTCCTACCAGTACTGCTAATGACAATACCAACACAGCTACTAACCATCACGCTCTTATAAGTCTGACAATTCAGAATACTTCAGGTCACCCAAAGCCATAGTGGCTTGCACAGCAGGAAATAGTAATTTCTAATGTATATTCAATTATTAAAGCACTGTTGTTGTGCTTAACCCAAAATCAGACAAATGCCATGTGGCGCACTGTCATGAGTAGCAGTGTTGATAATTAAGTGCCGGTGTCGAGCACCTGAAACCACCTGCTCAAAGTAACCACTGATTAGCCCTTAAACTAAACCAGTGAATGAAACACTAACTGTTGAAAGTTATTTGTGACAAACAAATTAAGAGTTTGAATTCTAACACAGCAATCTCAGCTTTTCAGGGTTACACGGATGATACATTCAGTGGACTAAATCACGTAAAAGTAAAACCTATTGTTTGTAACACTTCTAATTGCAAATGTTTTCAAAAACAAATGAAAGACCGAACAGCAGTAACAAAACATTTTGGAGCAAATTTGCTAATATTTCAAGCAAAGTGGCGCAACCCAAAGTTGCTTGCTGTGTGGGAGGAAGAGGGCAGGACAGCTCCATATCTACTGATATATGATGCTGCTACTCTCTTCCCAAGAACTGGTGCAATAATAGGCTGCATAGCGACATGCACACACCTTTGCACTGTCTGTGTTCAGTGGCGTAGCAAGGGGAGGGCGGGGTGGGGGAGGTGGTCAACCCCAGTAGGCACGAGTTTTTGTGGTAGCGGCCTCCTCCAGCTCTTACATACGGCCACGTGGAGCGTAAAACGCAGGATATGATCGCCAGCATCCCCTTCACTTACGACCGCAAAAGGTCTAACTATGCTACTGTTTATGTGATATCTGCACAGGATTTGTAATAGATGAGTGTCCCTCCAACACGAAACACTATGCTCAGACATATGTTCAAACTTTTCTCGCTTGGTCATTTGAAAGGTATGGAGAAAAATAAACATTTCTCCTATTTGCCCCGTCCCTACCATGGGGCAGATTTACAAGCCCCTATGGACATCTTTACAACACCGTTGCGTCACTTCTGTGACGCAGTGGCATCATAACCAATGCGCCACTATGCAACATATTTACAACGTGACGCATCTAGTGAGATGCATCATGTTGTAAAGCCCTGCACTACATTATAACTGTGTCAGGTATAATGTATCCAGGGTGGGCGTTCCGTCGCAAGGAAGCCCCGTAAAAGTGATTCAGTGAAATCTTCAAGATTTCACGGAGTCACTTTTACGACCACGTTGCGTCAAAACCTTACGCCTGCTTGTAGTAGGGGTAAGGAGTGACGCAGCACAACAAGTATAGGCCACCCTGAGCAGTGCTGGAGATGTGTCACGCTTGCGACACGACTCCAGCACTGCGTCACCTATACGCTGACAGATGCGTCACGCATTTGCCTATCCTTGCGCCACGGTGCGCCACATTGCAAATGCTGCGCATCCATGGTGGCGCAAGGGGTTTCTACAGTCACGCAAAATAATTGGCGCATCCCTGCTGATATGCAGGGATGCACCAATTATTGTAAATCTGCCCCCATATTTTTCGCTGCAAAGCCCTGTCTGCAACTGTTAGTAGGTAGGGCTTTGTGTTGAGCACCATCAATGGTAGCATCGGAACACCCATGTACCACCCGTGTAATTTCTTTTGACACACACTAATGCAGAGTATTGCAAAGTAATATTTGTGTCGCTTTTAGATAACTTACTAGTGTAAAAATGTTTTGCATTGGAAAGTAATTAGTTATCAAGACTTTGAACCAATTTGAGTAATCTGTTATGCACAATGCCTTGATAAATCTGTCCCTTTATCCCAAGGTATTGAATAGTAAACCAGTCAAGGTTTCGAGCCGGGGCCCAAAGAACAATAACAGATTATTAGTCCCTGCATTCCAGTTAGACTTCCAATTCGCTTCTCTTGCAAAATGTTGTTTTCTATGAATAATGCTTTCGACTGCAAATCTTTGACTCATTATATACTTAATGAAATGAACCAATTACCATCTGTCAAAGAACCACAGTCACGACGCCCAGACAACTATTTTTGTGAAGGGAGATGTATTAATATCATAGTAGACAATGGAACGTCAAACTAATATTTGTTTGGGAATGATTTATTATTGTAATTTTCGAATATAGAAACAAATGTCAGAGACACATACGCAACTCATATTTCATTTCTATCAAATGTGCGCTCTCAAATTTATGATCATATCATTGGCTGTTAATTGGAGACTATTCCTGTTCTATTAATTCTGAAAACTGTTTCAGGGGAATATACCACTACTTTTCTTTTTTTTTTTTATTTAAAAAACTTTATTGGCGTACAAAAGAAGACCATACAAAAATATATATATACAGGTGGGCGTACAATAGCGGTCCTTTCTATAACAGTCCATTTGTGGATGCGCGCGCTTTCCGTTTGTTCTCCCTCCAAAGCAAGAAAGGGAGGAAGAGGACAAGAAAAAAAAGGAGAGAGAGGGGGAGAGAGGTGGGGGGGGGGGGTATTGGGGTTTCCTCAGGTGGTCATCGAGTGGGCGCCACATGTGTAGCTTGGCTTTATGTTCTTTCGAGAAGTTGCCTGTGATGTTGTCTGCTCCTCTCAGGAAGGTGACCCAATTAATCCATGTTTTAAAGTTTGCTTTGGCTGTGTTCTTCCAGTTCGTTAGGATTATTTTAAGGGCTGCTGTGAGGAGTAGGTCTAGGAGTTCTCTCTCTTCTCGACTTTTTAGGTTCGCTGTTAGGTGTTCTGTAGCCAGGCTTACGAAGCTGATTGTTAGGTCGGTTTTGAGCATATCGTTCAAGAAGGTGTTGATTTGTGTCCAGAACCTCTTGACTTTCACGCAGGTGAAGATGAGGTGTTCGAGGGTGCCTTCTTCTTTCTGGCAGTTCCAGCATTTGTCTGATTCTGCGATGCCGACCTTGTGGAGTTTGGATGGCGTCCAGTAGGCCTTGTGGAGTAGCCAATATTTTGTTTGCGCTAGCTGTGGGGTGACTTTGTTTGTTGTCGCTGAGCTCCACATTTTTGCTCGTTCTATTTCATTCAGTTGCCTGCCCAGGAGCGTCTCCCATGTATTAGTGGCTTTCTTGTTCTGCGCCAGGTTGGATGGGCTCAGGAGCTTATAGATCTTTGCAGTTTGGTGACCTGCTGAGTTGAGGAGCTGCAGGTATTTGATGATGTCTGGCTCTCCTCTGCATAAGTTGGCTTTTGTTATTGCTGTCTTGATCTTTAGGAAGTTATAGAGCTCTTTGTTTGGGAGGTCATGTAGCTGCTGTAGGTTCTGAAACGTCAGCGGTCCTTGCTTGGTTTCTGTTTGGCTGGGGATGCTGATGCCTTTTTCGATCCATGTGTCATTATGCAGTGTCGCTCCCTGGTAGGTCACTTTTGTGTTGAACCAGATGGATTCCCATGCTGTGTTTTTCAGCTTCTGCGCCATGCGCCTGTCCACTTTCAGCAGTGCCTCCCTCGTGTGTTTTAGTATGGCGTTGGCTTTTAGTGGGTGCCGGTTCGCTGTTAGGAGTGCTATTGGCTTGAGCCCTCCTAGGATGTCTTGTTCGACCTCTAGCCATACTGGTTTGTACGTTTGTGTGGCATCTATCCAGGCGATACCCTGTCTCGCCAGACATGCCGTTTGGTATGTCTTGAAGTTCGCCAGGTTAAGGCCTCCGAGGTCCCTTGACAATCTTAGTTTTTGTAGGCTTATCCTTGGTTTTTTGTTTTTCCATAGAAAGATGTTTATGAGTTGGTCTAGTTTCTTGTGAAATGTCTCTGTCATTGGGAGTGGTAGCATTGTTAGCGTGTAGTTTATCGCTGGGGTTATCATCATTTTGATGGTTTCAATTCGCCCCCACCAGCTTATGTACTTTGGTGACCATAGCTCCAGCCTCTCTTTTATCTTTTTCAGCGTGAGGTCTTCGTTGTGTTGTAACGTTGATGTAAGGTCTCTCCCAAAGTGGAGACCTAGATATTTTAGTGGTTTCGTCTGCCATGCCAGGCCGGATTCGCCTAGGACTTCTCTTGTGGTGTGGACGTTCATTGGCTTGCACTCCGATTTCTCCTTGTTGAGTTTGTAGCCTGAGGCTTCTGCGTATTCTCCTATTGTGGCCATCAGCGCTTTTATTGACGTGGAGGGGTCTGCTGTTGTGATTAGGATGTCGTCTGCGTACGCCGCTAGTTTGACGGTCTTCTTCTTGAGCTTGACGCCTGTTATATCTGTGTTGTCCCTGATCCTGGCTAGCAGGGGTTCTAGAGCGAGCAGGAAGAGTCCGGGGGAAAGGGGGCATCCTTGTCTGGTGCCTCTTCCCAGCGTGAGCGTTTCGGATGCACTCCCGTTTACCACTATTTTTGCTTTCGGTTTGTTGCAGAGGGCCATGACCATTGCCGTGTACTTCCCCCCCAGGCCAAAAGCTCCCATGCAGTTCCTCAAGAAGGGCCACGAAACTCTGTCGAAGGCTTTCTCCGCATCCAGCGCTATCATGACGCCTGTTCGTTGCTACTTGCTGTGTGGTTGATTAGATGGCACAGTAGCCTTGTGTTGTCCTGCGATAGTCTGTTTTTAATGTATCCCACTTGTGAGGTATGGATGATGTCTGGCAGAATCCTGTTTAATCTATTGGCTAAGACCTTCGCGTAGATTTTGCAGTCGACATTTATTAGCGATATTGGCTCGTAGTTCTGGGGATATTGTGGGTCTTTCCCCTCCTTGGGAATTATGGTGATGTTGGCCTCGCACATGGACTCCGTCATCTTCCCGTTCTGGATGCATGTGGAGTACGTTTGTGCCATTAGCGTTTTAATGTGTTCCACTACTTTTCATCCCACTATCTTGCCTAACTAATGATAAAAAGGATGAAGACCCCTCTACAAAAGACCTGCACAATCCCGTAGCCCTGAAGAAAACCAGACAAATAGGGTAAAATATAGTTTCGTAATACACCACTCATTCACAAAGAGATCTCATTGTTTGTTATAACTCAGTTTAAGTATAGAAAATAAATACAGTTTCCCTCACTAATACCTGTGCAAGCAATTAATTCAATAATCAGATGGATTAAAGTGATTTAATTTCCAAGTAAGTAAATACAAGCCATCTAACTGCAGAAGAGCGTGTAATGGGGTTAGTGCGGATTGTGAATGTGATAATGGTGATATGCTGAAACTTTATATCAATCAACCAGTCTTTCAACCCAGAATGGTGAGGATTGAATAATTGGGAATGCTGGCAAATTTCAAAGTAAAGTTGGACATTTAGTAAAGTAGAAAATCATTTAAAGCTAATCACAAGACTGGTTGGTCTTATAAAGTTTCAAGTGCACTATGGTGCCCTCATGTTATTCAGTGTTTGCTCCCCATCCATTGTATTAACTTCCTCAACATTTTCCTCAACATTTATGCATTTTCATATACTAAAAATATAAGCACACACACACACACACACACATTTCAGGATTAACTTGAACATTCTCTGAACTTCTCCACTGTTTCTTGTGTAATTAGAAGTTTATTCATGAAATCTGAATTTCAAGTCAATGGTGGTGGTCTCTAGCGGTGACTTGGTTGAGCGGTTGTTGAGTGCTGACTATTGAGTTCAGCCTGATACATCTGAAAGAGTCAAGGAGTTGTAGACAGATTTCAACAAATTCAACTTTATCTGGGCCCACATTGAGTAAGTGAAGTGAAGGAGGTCAAGGGCTGAGACTTTTTCTGGTAGAGATAAGTTACTTACACTGTCTATATGTATCTTTTCTTTGGTAAGAGTGATAAATATTAATAATCCACATTTGTAAAGCGCACAATCACCCATAAGGGTCTCTAGGCGCTGGGGGCCGTCTGGAAGATTGAGCAAGCTATTGCCCAGAGTCACATGGTGCTGGGCTAATCTGCCGCCGGTGCCGGGGATCGAACGGTGATCCCCAGATTCTGGAGTCAGTCACACTAGCTGCGGCACCACACCTCTTCCCTTTGTTAAGAGTGATCCAACCAGGTATAACGAGCTTTGACCCCTGTTGCTTTTATCTTCATGTTTCAACTTCCATTAGCAGCCTGAATGTGATTAATCCCATTCTCTATACAAGGTCACAGAAGAATCTGGACCTGATCAGCTCTGACTCTTCACCAAAATGTGCCTTAAGTCGCAGGACAATTGTTTTTATTGGAGACGTGCACAAGGCACCAGTGTTTATAATGCAGGAAGATGAGGTAAAAGTTTCCACAAGCTTCATAAATCAAAGCATGGAACCGAGAGAAAATTGGAGCAGTTTGTCCTCAGCACAATCATTTTAAAATACTATTGTTGACTATTTTTGTGAGAAATTCAGGCAAGGTGACTATTTCTGCCTCTATTACGACTTCCTGTATGGATTCCATTATGGTTGGCATATCAGAGTTTCTTCTCATTAACTCAGCTAATATCTGTAAAAAGGATAAGAGTTGCTGACACAAAAGTCGAGGGTGGAAATAATCCAATTATGTTGAGTGGCAACAATATCTTAGATTCCCTACAGTAAAACCTTTTCATAACGATCAATCAGCAACTAAAGCTACGCCATCAGAATTTGTGTCATCGACTTCCTAAGATTAAAACACCCTTATCAACCTGCAATCATATTCCTAATCCACAACAATCTTCTTTTGATTACACAATTCCTGGGATATTTTCCATGTCCCAGGTTCTTTGAATCAATTGTATTACATTTTACAAGCCGCCAGAAGGTTAACCTGATAAATCTGAGATGAGTGGTTTCCAGACCAAAAGCATGATGAAATGGAAACACTGTTATTTTCCTGTGTATTGAAAGGATTCAAGGCAGGACACATCCCATGAAGAGATTAGAGGAGGAAGGGATCACTGGGATAGGAATTCGTACACTGAGTACCCTAGGACATAGCGATGGCAGGGGGGATAGTACAAGGAATCTGAAAACAAAAAAAGGGGGAATAAAAACGACAGAGCAACTAGACCAAAAGATAACCCCCGTTCGAATTAGGCGGAACAGTGAAATTATACTTGAACCCCGCCCCAATATATTAAAAATAGGGGAAGTCAAGGAAGTGCATCTATTAAGGGAACCAAAAGGGCGTCCCATGGGGGATAACCAGGACAGCCTCCGAATTATATCTTGGAATATTGCAGGACTGGCAGCCAAATATGAATCCCAGGAATGGCGGAAGTATATAAACAACTTCCAAATTATATGCCTGCAAGAGACATGGGCGGTTGACCCAAATCTGTATAGCATAGAGGGGTATAAATGTTTTTCCGTCCCGGCCACAAAATCATCATCGGGGAGAGCGATTGGGGGATTAATAATGTACGTAGACCTCCACATTAAAAGGACCTGGTTTAATTATAACTGGGATTCACGAAACATACAAGCGGTAGGGTATCGCTTTAAAAGGTTCAACCTCCTCTTACTAAACTGGTACAATGCTGTAGGTACGATGGGAAAGGGGACCGTTACAAAAGAACTGGATTCCCGTCTAGACAAACAGGATTTATTAAATAAGACACCAAACCCCCCTAGTATAATACTCATGGGGGATTTTAACTGCCACCTTTGCGAGAATCTAAGACCATTGAATAAGGATTGGTCGCGGTGCACCGTATCAAAAGGCCCACATTTTGTACACACTATAGAGGGATGGGACTTAGAGAAACTAACAAAAAGGCACAATTTGGCCCATACTATGGACCTGATAGAGATGGGCAGATGTGGAGACCCTAACCCAACATTCAAAGGAAGAGGCTGCCATTCGTTCATTGACTTTATTTTGGTTTCACCTGTCATAAAAAGAATTACCAGCAGTATGACTATTGACACAAGCATTTTTAGTGACCACAACCCTCTGATCTTAGTACTAAAAAGCTTTAATTTTAAAAAACCTTCACACAGAACCGATATTACAGAAAAGGCAGTGGACCAGGGGAGGAGGATCAAATGGACCAAGATAGATGGAGATACATTATATAGAAGTTTAATAACAGAAGGGCATAACGCTATAAATATATGCCTTGATCCCAGCATGGGGGGAGCAACGGTGGTCAGTGCTTTTGAAGAAATTGCACGTCATGTAGATAATCTACTAAAGACATCCAAAGGCAGTAAAATAGCTCTTACCCCACGTTGGTTTGACCTAGACTGTACTAAGGCACACAAAAACCTTAAACTTAGCCTCAAGTCTCGCCCCAGGGATAGCCTTAAAATTGCACAGTACAGATTAGAATACAAAAAAGCCCTGAAATCCCGTAAAAGAGCTTACAAATACAAGCGTGGGAGGACTTAAGGGAGGCGGCAGAAAGGGGAGACATTTCGGGATTTTGGAAAGTCATTAATACACCATGTTTCCAGGACCCAGGAGCACCCAAAATAATAAATGCCATTTTACCAGAACAATGGCAGACCCATTTCCAGAGCCTCTATAATCATACAGGACAACTAACCCAGGGTGAAGGATCAAGGTTTAATCCAACTACACGATTGGACTTTTCCCTGGCAGAAGTGGAACTGGCAATAGCAGGACTGAGTAAGAACAAAGCACCCAGCCCTGATGGTATACCCCCGATCTTTACCTGAGCAACATAGATCTGTGGGCTCCACTGCTCACGAGGGTTCTGAACGAGGCAGTGGTGGCTGGGCTACCTCGTTCCTGGTCAACGGCAACCATAGTCCCGATTTACAAAAAAGGGAATCGTGATGACCCGCAATGTTACCGCCCTATCTCCCTCATAGACGTGACGGCCAAGGTACTGGGCCATGTTATTCTAAATCGTTTGCAGGAATGGGCGGAGGAGAACAAGGTCCTGACAGACATACAATATGGGTTCATGGAGGGTAGATCTACCACCGATCAATGTCTGAATCTCTACCTCCTGACAGCCAAATATACCATCGCTGGTAGGGGGGCTATTTACATGGGGTTCATGGACCTCTCCGCGGCCTTTGACCGTGTAAATAGAGAAAAACTTTGGACTCTAATATTAAACTTAGGAGTGGAACAAAAACCGGTAAACCTCCTAAAAGCCCTACATTGGAACACTTCCGCAACAGTACGATACAATCAAGAGGGAAGCAGGACTGAGCACTTTTTATGTACGAGTGGAGTGAGGCAGGGCTGCATCTTGGCGTCTTTTCTGTTCTCTATATACATTAATCTCCTGGACAAAGAACTACTCAAATTGCATTTGGACTCACCCCAAATAGGACACCGAGCGGTGCCCGTATTACTCTACGCGGATGACGCGGTGTTGTTAGCCAGAACACCCTTGGGGCTTCAGAAGCTGATCGATGGCTTTGTCGATTTCATGGCTAAACTTGACCTATCGGCAAATCTGGAAAAATCTTATGTCATGTCAGTAGGAGTCAAAGAAAAAGGGAAGTTTACCTATAAAATTGGGTCACACAAGATTGGACAGGTTAAGACTTTCTCGTACCTTGGGGTACTGTTCGATGAACAGTTAAACTTTAAACCCTTGACGGACAAACACGCAGCTAAACTGGTGGCGTCAGCGGGGGCCATCATGGGTTACGGGAGAAGACTTGGCAGATGGTCTCCAGAGCAAATGCTAAACCTGTATAGATCGGTATGTTGTGCCAAGGTCACCTATGGAGCAGAATTATGGGGTTTTATAGATAAACAATTGCAGCAGATTCAGGTGGAAGAAAACAATCTCTTTAAAAGAATCCTGAAATTGCAGCAGAGTACCCCGGCCTATATCATCCATGAGGAAGTAGGGGAGCCCTACATTGAAGATCGTATCAAAATTAGACCCCTCCTTGCCTGGATCAAAATCTGGATTAATCCAGAAGCGGACCTCACAAGACAAATCCTAAAAGACTGTTTAAAACGTGACAGAGGGGGCCACATTCCATGGCTGAAGTATGTAAAGGATTCTCTTGAGGCAATCGGCTGCAAAAACTTTTTCACTGCACCAGAATCTTTAAACGGTCAGAATAAAACAATGGTAAAAAAACTTTTCACAGAATGGACACTTACGACTAGGGCCGAGGTGGAAAGGTGTAAGCCTACTATTTTATCCTACTGCTTATTGGCAAAGAAACAAGGAATGGAACCATACCTCTCTGTGATGCATAACGCCCAGGACCGATTCTATATGACCCGGTTTAGACTAAATATGCTACATCATTTACTTGCTGTCCCCTCTGGATTCACTCTAACACTGGAGGCGAAGCGTACCTGTGGCTGCGACACTAGGTCTCCGCAGGATACCCTTCACTTTGTTCTGCTATGTCCCTTTTATTCTGTTCCCAGACGTAAGTTCTTAGTAGGGATCCTGAAAGAAACTAAACTTAGACAAGCAAAAATGGCCCTGAGGTTCCTACAGGAAGCTTCAGATGCTCATACGTTGTTTTGCACAGTAAGTTTTATTAGGGTGGCAATGCGGCTAAGGAACACCAGAGAAATAATCGACTGTAACGCTCCTTAAACATAGACCCAAGTATGGAAATTTCCCCTCCTTCTTTGTAAATAAAAATGAATTTTTGCTTATTTTTAAACTCGTTTTTATATACAAAATGTATGCACTGTTTTTATGTACTTTTATGGTGTCTTTTTAAGTGCCGAATAAAGACTTGAAATTGAAAATTGAAATTGATTCAAGGCAGGAATGAGTAGAATCCATCAGAGATTCCAACATCAACCAAGCTATGTCATGAGTGAGAAGGCCTCTGTAGTACTTTATGTACTCAATCCAATTAATACAGTTTTCCATTGTAAAATTTTGGGACACAGTAGATTGCAATTATCTATTTTTGTATACTCTATGGCAGTGTTTCACAAACTGTGGTCCGCGGACCCCCAGGGGTCCCTGACACATTCCCAGGGGGTCCGCAGGCAGCAGCTTTAAAAGCACTGCAAAGTATCTTGTTTAGTTAGCAGTTTTCAAAGAACAATAAAAGTGTCAGTCTAACGCCAGTGATTAATGTCCCTGCTGGAGAGAGATGAGAGTTTTGTCCAGTAGCAACTTTGACTTATCTAATGTAACACAGAGGGTAATATGCCTACTACAAAGAACGTGTACCTTGCATTTTAAAAAATAGTATTTTATATGCATAGGTCAGGGGGTTACTGCTTTTATCAGAGAGAATATTTTGTTAAAGTGCAATTCATAAGTGACAGTCGTAATCTAGCACAGTGACCTAGAAACTGTGATCAAACAGCTGCTTGCAAACTGCAAGTTTGTGACTTATGTTTTTTCCCAGTCTTTCAATATCCTGATGCTGCTAAAAAGGTTTATTTGGGTGAAAATACATTTTTATTGTTAAAGTCAGTGGCTAACCACTGTGTTATGTTCTGAATCCTGAGTTTGTGCTTCTCCAGACCAAGCACTCATAAAAATGCCTACCAGTATGAATGACATGTGAGTTCTACACCATGTAGTCCCCTTTGCCTTAAGTAACATTTTCTATACACTGATTTACACGTATGATTCACTGTCTCTATATGTGTGTAATGTAAATTGCTCTGACATCCTACAATGGTATGAGAGATGCTATAAAAGTGGAATACATGTGACAGAGGGGCTATGGAGAGATGAGAAGCACTGTTGGAGGGTGATAGTGGGGGAATCATTGAAGAACCCCCAGAAAGATTTTCGTATTCTGGTATTCAGATCTTCATTTACTATTCTTTAAAAGCTAATACAATTCAATATATAATGATAAATGTCTTGTAGACTGCACCATTATTTCCTAAATTTCCTATGGGGAAAGCCTCGCAAAGCCCCCTTTGTAGTGGTCAGGCTCCCTCACTGCACTTGGTGTGCACCGTGTGGGGACTGGTCTGAAATCATTTGCCAGGGCTGCTTTGGGTTTCCAGTCTGGCCCTGGCAGGAGCAGGAGCCTCGTACTGCGAAAAAAAGCCAACCATTGAAAAGTTAGTCACGGAGATGCAGCACCAACCTTCCCATTAACCTTTTTCGTTTTCTTGCAAATTCTTTCAATATAAAATACAACAGAAGTGGCGGAGAGTGTTGTTAGCCTCCTTGGCTTAACAACACACTCGGCCACTTCAGAAACTCAGGGCTGCACCATATGTACAAGAATATGGTGCAGCTCTGCGTTTCCCCTGCGCTGGCACTACATTTAACAGGGGAAGATTGTTTATGTACAGGACGGTCCCCCTTCCTGCACAAACAATCTTGAAATGTCGTTTTGTCACTTCTAACACACATGGAAGTTACAAAATGTCGTTTTTTTTTTTTAAAGATTATTGATGTGCAGGAAGGGTCCCCTTTCTGAACATAAACAATCAAAGGCATTTTGCAAACACAGGGAGAAATGAAGCATTTCACCTTGTTTTGCCAAGTTAAGACCAGGTTTTCCCAGGCCTTAAATTTGGCACTGCCTCCCATTAACGCTGCCCTTGTAAATAGGGGGCAGCGTCAAAATCAGTGAGTATTGCAGGGGAATCGCCCACCGCAACACCCACTGCCTACCCCTTTCATGCTAAGCATTGGGTGAAAGGGGGTCTTATTTACAATGCACCGTTAAGCCACTTTAAGTGGATTAACGTTGCCTTGTAAATAAGGCAAAGCCCCTATTGCCACAGGAACGTCTCAAAAAGTGATCTTCCCATGGTGATAGGGGCTTGTAAATATGCCCCTAAAATCATTAGTAATTTGAGTATTTGTTTTGTGTGCACACGTGTGTTAATTGTTTTCGAATTACTCTTTTACTGTTTGAAATGTAAATCCTACAAATTGCTTGGGGGTCCCCAGCTTCCAGTGGTGACTCAATGGGGGTCCTCAGGAGTCAAACGTTTGGGAACCACTGCTCTATGGTATTCCAAAGGCATATTTGGCTGCTGATAATAATAAAAGAAAAACATGTAAAGGCTATTTTCAATCAAGGCACACTGCTTGTGCTACCTTGCTAACAGCAGACTGAAAAGTACTTGGCTTCCACATTTATATTGAGGTTTTTAACAATGCAAAAACTGTTACCTCTAAAACATTGAATTCTTAACTTCATAATAGAAAATGTTTCTGTTCTTGTTACTCCAGAAAATGAAACAGTATGGTTGAGTATTTCACATTGTTTTCAATAAATAATTCTCTGTTTGAAAACAACACTGTGTGTATGACTAAAAAAGTAGTACTCCTGAATTGTACCATATTAATAGTATTTTAGATGTTTTGATCCGATTGACAACGTCATCAAAAAGTATGTAAAAGAGCATTATAGAAGCACTCATTTACATAATCCAAACATTCCTTCTTGACTAGGCCCCTATATTTGGCATGTATCTGTGCACAAATTCAATGACTGCTACCTCTTGATCTTGTTTCTAGCAGAGATTCATGGACTGATCTGCTCATATTGCAAACTTGATTAAGGGTGTATCCAGGCTCAACATTGTTAATAGATTTTAGGACTTTAGCCCTGTTTGCCTTCGGAAATTGGCACCCCCACAGTATGCACTTTAGTTGCTGCTCTGAATTGTGTGAATTTATTGTAAATCTGGGCTGAAGTGTGTAAGTTGTACCATGGGGAAGTATCCTATGCAGTGTTTTTAATTGAACTAAGTGGAAAACCGATCTCATTGACACCTCACTAGGGTGCATCAGGGCCTTGTCACAGTTGCCCTCCTCCTGCATTGCACACCGGTCTGCTACCAGGATTTCAAGCCTTTGGATTCCCTTTTGGTGTTGCTCTTCTGGGGAATGTATATCATTGATAAATCTTTCTTAGTCAACCTTGGTGTCAGAAGTCTGTACTGTAAGGGTGACTTCCCAGTAGAGATGAACACATTTTTAATGTTGCCTCATGGCATGATGAAGCTTTATGTATTTGAAAGTTTGGGATGCATCAAGTGAAAATATGGTTTGCAATTGGTCTAGTGACCTAATGTCCAAGTTTTGTTAGACCTTCCTCAGAGGATGTATGCAAATGTTGTTCTATACCCTGAAAACCACAACAGGATTTATGCCTGCTACTCTGTGTGCCGCCCAAAGTGGAACAGCATCATACACATTTGTTGTGAGTCAGAGTAATTCTCCTCTATCAACTTAATTGACACAGTGTACAGTAAAGCATGACATGCAAACACATGACAGTATATATTTTTGTATCTGGGGATATCAAACCATCACATTTCAAAAACTCTTTGGCGCTAATGTGTTTATATCATAGTCCTCAATTTAGGGTTATTCATTATTCTCATACAAGCATAATGTGGCTTATTTAGCAGTATGTAATGTCTGTCATGGGCTCATGGGTGTTAGACCTGTCATTCTTAGTGTGGTCTTCCCCCAACTTTTTGCCTGCTTACGTCCCATTTTTGCTGTATCTTTTTGTTGGCCTTTGGACTCTGAGCTCTTTATCACTGCTAACCAGTGCTAAAGTGCATGTGATTTCCCCTAAACATGGTGCCATTGGTGTATACATGATTAGCATATTTTGTTTACCTGAAAGTCCCTTGCAAAGTGGTATACCATATACCCAGGGCCTGTAATCTAAATTCTACTAGTGGCTCTGCAGCTCTAGTTGTGCCGCCCACGCCAGTAGCCTTTCAAACCTGTCTCGGGCCTGCCATTGCAGGGCCGGTGTGTGAAGTTTACTGCCACTTTGACTGGGCATTTAAAACCACTTGTCAATCATTAAACTCCCCATTCATTGCACATACAGCAACCCTAGGTTGGGCCCAGGTAGCGCTAGGTGCTGTGTAACTAAAAGGCAGGATATGTAGTTTTACATTTTACATGTTCTGGTAGTGACAAACAGTCCCTACCAAATCAGTGCACTACTGGACCTGTGAAGAACTCTGCCAGGAGAAAGGACTGTGCTACAAGGACTGCTACTCTGCTTCACTGACTGCTCTAAAGAACTGCTCCTTGGCTGTGTTGAGCTGCCCCTGCTGCCTGCTGATCACTGCCCTGCTGAGAACAGTGGCTGGATCCATCACACTTGAACCTAGAGTGACTCAAAGGGCTTGTTGGCTTGCCACCTGCTTTCTGAAGTCTCGCGGTCATAAAATACTTCTTGCAACTCTGCTGGTGCTGATAGACTCTGCCATCTGTGATTCCTACTCTTGATTGAGGTGCCACTTCAGTCCTGGGATTCAGAATTAGATTCGTACAGCTTTTTCTAAATCAACGTTGATGCAGCAGTGGCTTCACACTCATTGGAACCAACATGCTGCCTTTCGACACTGATGCAGTGGCTGTTTGACAACCAAAACCCTACAGCCTTCGTGGCTTGATGTTGATGGACAGCATGGTTTGATGACAACACAGTGCCTGAATCTTACGGGGGTTTGTCGACGAAGCTTCTATTGACGTCACAGATCGGCACGTCATTCCATGGGATCGACGACAACACTGTACCTCCTTGACTCCTCGCCTTGAGTCTTCGATGTTGATGCTTTGCCTCATCCAATGTACTTTGTCAGTGGGACCTGTCTGAGTTCTGTATCCAGCCTTCCCTCCAGCGAGGTCATTCTGACTTTGGATTCATCCTGGTCTAGCAGGACCCAAAGTAACCTTTTAACCCTATTAACTTCTAAGCACTATTTTTGGTTTATTCTTTAAAAATTCATAACTCCTGTTCTACTTATTGGGGTTTTCAAGTTTGGTCTTGATGTTCTCATAACAATATTCTTTATTATACTAAACTTGAGAGGAGTATTTTTGTGGTCTTTTCATTGTGTTATGGTGTATGTGTGTGTGTTTGTTTGTGTGTTGTACAAATACTCTATACATTGCCTCTTAAGTTGAGCTGCCTGCTTTGCGGCAAGCTACCAGAGGGTGAAAACACAACTTAAAGTGTACATCTAGCTTATTCTGACTAGAGTGGTGGTTGCTGCTTGGACAGGGTGGGTTACTCTGCCAACTAGAAATCCCAATTCTAACATTGGTGACCAACAGTGAGGATAGGACTTAAGTGTGTGCCATACCATATTGTAATACAGGGGTTACTTCAACTCAGTACTTCAGACCAATGTAACCATTTTTTAATTCTCCTTTATTAACATCTTTGAGTTTTCCAAAAACCCTTTTTGCCCATACTCATTTTCTCTGCAATATCTGTGGTCCTACCTGGGAATATGGAATTCGAGTTAGCCATCATTAAGGCATACACAGTGGCCCAGCTCAAAGAGTTCTTGCAGGAGAGAAGGTTGTTCCATAAGGGAAATGCAAAGAAGTTAGAGCGTCAAAAAGCCTTAAAGCATGGGCAGAAGACCACCCACAAGTAAAGAAGAAGTGGGTGAGGTGGAGGGGTCAGAGACTGAGGAGGAGGAATCGGAGCAGGAACAAAATGGAAGTCTTGTCTTGCAGATACTGATGGGGGGTAACATCCTCCCAGGATTGGAAGCTCACAGCAGACCGAGCAGCAGTATGTCATCAAGAAACCTGTCCCCAGAGGTGGTGGTAGACAGGAGGGAAGAGAGGAAACATAAATTGGATCTTGCCAAATTAGACAAAGAGCATGCCCTTGCTAGATTGGAGAAGGAGCAGGCTTTGGAAGTATGAAAAATGGCCCATGAGCTCAGCATGAGAGAGCTTGACATAGATCCCTGATATAGGGGTCTAGCTACAGCACTGATGGCAGCATACATGCCGTGTTCACATCTGAGTTCACAGTCAGGATCCCAAAGAAATTGGTGACCACTTATGTGGTGGGGGATGACATGGACTGTTGTATCTTGTAATCAAAGGGGAAAGGATCACTTGTCCTGAACAACCTTAGGTCTGCAGGATGGTTTTCGGGGGGAGTTCTGTCCCAATATAAAGACCCTCATGCACGTGATGGGTATGGTGTTGTCTCAGAGCGGTATATCTTGGTTCTCCGCTTCTATTTCACGTGTGTGCATAATCATCAGGTCTACTTAGGTTATGCAGCCTCCACCAGGAGGGTTTTACCCAAAGGTTGGTGCAGTAGTGAGCCAGAGATAAAAAGACCAGAGATCAGAAGGGCAAAACTTTAATAGGTCTGATTTCGGGTCTGGTAAACTCAATTTCTGTGCATCCGGTTATACTTGTTTAGGAGTTACAGTTGCACTTTGAGTGATGAAGGAGTTAAAAGGTTGGTCGACATGTTTCTGCCTCTGTTGCCTTGCTAATAGGACTTACGGGCATTCTTCAGGACCGTGAAATAACGTGCAAAATATCATACAGTGTAATAAGTGAAAAGAAAAGGTTATTGACCTGTTTCTAAGTCTTGGAGGTCTTACGGTACCTGTAATGAGTAAACACATAATTGTAACGCACACACACCGGGTCGGGGGGTAGGGAGGGAAAGACACACACCCACAGCGATTTGCGCTGTCATTTTCACAATAAACAACTAAAAAATGGCAATACTTCATAGACCGTTCGTGTCCATTCGAGTGTCAACTCTCACATCCTCTCCATGCTCAGGCTCCGTCCTATAGCATGCTGGCAGAGGGGCAGTGCAGGACTATCTTTGTATCGTGAATATATTCGTTTGTGGATTCACGTGACTATAATGGTCGTGAGTTTGTCTGTAGTTATCAGGGCGGGTGAATGAATCAGCCGACACATATTCGTGACATGCAAGTCATACTCTGCGTCTTAGTGAGCTGGGGACGCCGTGATCTTAGCGGCGCCATGTGGCATGCAAATGTCATTTACGCTAGCAGTTACCTCGCGCATTGCTAATGCACACTTCCTTCAGCCGGTAAGGATATTGGAGCGGGCTAAAGGCGGGAATTAAACAAAAGGAAGCGTTAATGTTAGAGCGGCTGGTTGGTACTTGCGGTTTTTGTGGACCGGGTGAGGGGAATCTCCTTGCTACCTGTTTCGCCTCGTCCTCAGCTCGCTATTGCGCGCGCTGCTCTGCTCTTACCGAACCGGAAGTGGTTCCTGTCTCTTCCGGGTCGCTTTTCTTGGGCCGCCTTGTGGGCGGTGCCGAAGCTCCTTGTGTAATCCTATTGGACCATCAGTGTTTACAAATATTAAACACGGGTAGTGTGCTCTTATCATTCCGCTAATGTCAATGAAAGTTACACGGATCAAAGAATTATAAAAGATGAGTTGATGGACTACTTGCACAATTGGTTTACACCATGATGATGTTATATGACGAGTAGTATCTTTTTCATTTGGGTGACATTATGATATCTTATTTGCTCTTTCACGGGTGATATTTCAAAGGAGAGGGTGGGGGGCGGGGTTATTCTTGCAATAGTGCCGAAGCTCCTTGTGTAATCCTATTGGACCTTCAGTGTTTACAAATATTAAACACGGGTAGTGTGCTCTTATCATTCCGCTAGTGTCAATGAAAGAATTGTTGATGGACTACTTGCATAATTGGTTTACACCATGATGATGTTATATGACGAGTGACATTATGATATCTTATTTGCTCTTTCGCGTGTGATATTTCAAAGGAGAGGGTGGGGGGCAGGGTTATTCTTGCAATAGTTATCGTTGTTCGTTGTAATTGCTTTCAAAATGCACACCTGCGTGGTTATTTTTTGGGATCTTTTCCTTTTCTTTAAGGGTCTATGCAATGATGTCGATCTTTATTTATTACTGACGTATATCTTTATTGAACTTTTGGCAGGTTGAGAATTCGTTCTCTATCATGTGATTCAATATAATTGTCAACATTCAAAAAATATTTTCTGGGTAACTTTCATTGGGTTGGTTTTACTCATTCATAGAGTGCAGAGTAGGATCTCTATTTTCTTGCCACTGAGAGCCAGGGTATGTTGTCATTCAGCCCCTCTGTGTCTGTCTTCAGTCTATGGACCCACCTCTGCTCCTTTTCAAAAAGGATTCGTTCCGCATTATGGTCTTTGTTTGGTAAAGTTTCCAAGATCACCCATTGTAAATCAAGTGTAGTATGGCCCTTTTCCAAGTAATGGGTGGCCATCTTTGTGGTGCTCTTTTTGCACTTCACGTTGCTCTTGTGCTCGCAGAGTCTCTGTTTTGCTTTCCTGCACGTCATCCCAATGTAGTTCATCTTGCATGGGCATGTAATCATGTAGATCACGTGTGTGGTATTACAGTTCGTATGACTGTTCAGGGTCCATCTGAAATCTGGCAGGAGTTGCAGTTCTTTTGTTGCTGTTGTTAGATTGCAAACTGAGCATGAGCCACATGGATAGTGTCCTTTTACTTGTGGATTCCCCCATGGGTTGAGATTTTCTCTCAGTTTTTTTGGGGGAGGTCTTGTCTGGACCAAGATATCCTTCAGGTTCCTGCTCCTTTTATTTGCAAATCGTGGTTTTTGCCAAGTAAGATCGCCCGATGTCAATATGCGCCAATTCTGATTGATTATCTTCTTGAGATTGTTAGTCATTGGGCTGTACGTGGTGACACATGTAAGTATTTCTTCCACGGGTTCTCTTGGTGTAATCTCTAGGAGTGCTTCTCTGTTTTGGTTTCTTGCACGTTTTTTACACTTGTTGATGATCTTTTTTGGGTAGTCTCTCCTCTCTAATTTTTTGCAGAGGTCACTTGCTTGTTCTTTATATTCTCTAGGGTTGCTGCAATTGCGCCGAAGCCTGAGGAACTGGCTGTAAGGTAAGTTCTCTCGTAGCGGGCGTGGATGGAAGCTGTTGAAAGATAACAGGCTGTTCTTTGCAGTCGTTTTGAAAAATGTTCGGGTATGGAGAGTGTTTTCTGCAGCATAGACAGTTATATCCAGGAAGTCGATGCTCCTATTGTTGGCACAGTGGGTGAACTGTAGGCATTCGTCCTTTTGATTCAGCCAAGTGTGGAATGATGTTAGAGTCTGGTGGTCTCCTTCCCAGATTACAAAAATGTCATCAATGTATCGTTTCCAAAAACGTATACAATGATGGTAGGTATTGTTGCTTGCATTCAGAATGTGGGTCTCCTCAAAGGAGCTCACGTACAGCCCTGCCACGCTTGGGGCAAAAGTACTGCCCATCGATGTCCCATGACACTGTAGGTATAGTGTCTCTCTGTATTGGAAAATTTTTTCCATTAGGGCCAAACGGCAACATTCTAGAACGAAGTGCCTAGGGGTTTTGTGTGGCCATGTAATGTTGAACAGAGTATCTTCAAGGGTTGCCATGGTCTTCTCTTGGGGGAGGCTAGTATATAGACTTTCAACATCGAAACCCACCAGGAGCATAGTCTCAGGTGAGTATTCGATGTTTTTTAGTTGGTTCAAGAGATCCCTTGTGTCCCGTAAGTAAGTGGGAGTGCTTTGAACCAGTGGCCGCAGGTATTGGTCGGCGAACTGGGAAAGGGGCTCAAGGATCGAACCAATCCCCGATACTATCGGGCGTCCTGGTGGTGGTATTCGTCCTTTGTGTGTCTTTGGAAGGGAATAGAAGTAGGGGGTTCTCGGTGTTGTGGTTCTCAGGTAATCCCCCTCTTTTTTGGAGATCCAGTTGTTGGTCTCCCCTTCTTCTATCATCATGGCTATTGTGGTTTGTAGTCTTGGTGTTGGGTCTGTAGATAGAATTTTGTAGAATTTGTCGTTTGACAGCAGGTCCATACACTGTTGGTTATATCCTGTACTGGTTAGTAGGACTACCCCTCCGCCTTTGTCGGCTGGCTTGATGACTATGTTGTTGTCACTTGTCAATGAATTCAAGGCTACTTGTTCGGATCTAGTAATGTTCTGGAATGGTTTCCTAGTTTTCCGAGCCAGATCGTCAATCCCTTTGAAAATGGCTTGTTCAAAGGTCTGGATTTCGATTGGGACCTGGGAGTTGAGGGGGCAGAAGGTTGATTTCTTTTTTAAGGATGTATCTCCTTCCTCTTTTCTGGGTCCCTCTCCTTTGAAAAAGGCCTTCAATTTCAGTTTTCGGCAGAATTCCGCCATCTCACACTTGGTTTTGAAAACGTCTAGTTTTGGTGTGGGGACATAGCCCAATCCCTTGTTAAGTACGCTTTCTTCATCTTTTGTTAAGGCTCGATCTGTGAGGTTCACGATGAGGGATTCGTTGATGTTCCTGTTTGGGCCTTGGTTACGCTCCTTGTCTGTACCTGCCTCGTCTGGTCGGACCAGGTCACTCCTCTTCTCCGAGTCCTCTCGGACGTGCGGCCATTCCCTAAAAAAGGAATGCTTGGTTGAAAATTTTGTCCCCCATGGGGTTGCATTTGATGGTTCATCATCTGTGGGCCTTGGAAGTATGGGTTCATCCAACCTTGAAAATGGGGATTGAACGGCTGGAAGGGCATCCCTTGGTTGTCCATTTGGAAGAAGGGTGGGCGCCAGGAGTTGCCTCCACGGCGGTTACCTCTTTTCCTTTGTCTCGGGTTGTAGTTATGGCCTCCTTGGTCAGAGTTGTTACTTGATGCACTACTGTGTGACCCATTACTGGAGGCATTGTCATCTGCCTTGTAGTCCTTACTGCTGTAGGGATGTACTTTCTCCAAGGAAAACTTTTTTGAGTTCCTTTGCCAATTTTTGTAGCTTAGTCTGAACCAGGTACTCATGTGAATCACTCATTTCTTTATTGATTTCATCTAGTTTTGTTTTGTATATGGTGATGTCAACTGTATTGTTCAGATTTGTTTCTAGGAGGCGGATTTTTATTGTTAATTCATCTGCCAATCTTGAAGCTGTTTTTATAATCAGTACCAGGTAATCTCTTGTGCATTTCCATGAAATTGCGGACCAGTCTTTTCTAAAGGCTAGATCTTTCAGGAAAATCCTTGGAGCTGTGGTGACCCAGAGGCCTCTGGGTGCCGCATTCACTCTCAAGTACTCCGTCATGATTATGCCATGTACGGCCGTCCTGACTCTTTCTTTTTTTGTTTCCGTTAGTTCATCCCATTCAGTTGAGCTGGACAGGGTTGCTGAGAGGTCACTGTTCGTGAACGGTGGCGGTCTTGCGAGTATTGCATCAATCTCTTCAATGGAATAACTTAATCCTAAGTTCTCTGCCATCTTAGATTGTCTTCGGCAGTCAACAGGATTTTTGATCCAATTTGTGTAGAGACTCCCACAGCTGTGCGCTGCTTATAATCTTCTAATCAGAGGTGAGGGAGATGGAATATTGATCCATTCATTTTCCAAAGGATATCTTGTAATCAAAGGGGAAAGGATCACTTGTCCTGAACAACCTTAGGTCTGCAGGATGGTTTTCGGGGGGAGTTCTGTCCCAATATAAAGACCCTCATGCACGTGATGGGTATGGTGTTGTCTCAGAGCGGTATATCTTGGTTCTCCGCTTCTATTTCACGTGTGTGCATAATCATCAGGTCTACTTAGGTTATGCAGCCTCCACCAGGAGGGTTTTACCCAAAGGTTGGTGCAGTAGTGAGCCAGAGATAAAAAGACCAGAGATCAGAAGGGCAAAACTTTAATAGGTCTGATTTCGGGTCTGGTAAACTCAATTTCTGTGCATCCGGTTATACTTGTTTAGGAGTTACAGTTGCACTTTGAGTGATGAAGGAGTTAAAAGGTTGGTCGACATGTTTCTGCCTCTGTTGCCTTGCTAATAGGACTTACGGGCATTCTTCAGGACCGTGAAATAACGTGCAAAATATCATACAGTGTAATAAGTGAAAAGAAAAGGTTATTGACCTGTTTCTAAGTCTTGGAGGTCTTACGGTACCTGTAATGAGTAAACACATAATTGTAACGCACACACACCGGGTCGGGGGGTAGGGAGGGAAAGACACACACCCACAGCGATTTGCGCTGTCATTTTCACAATAAACAACTAAAAAATGGCGAAACAGGTAGCAAGGAGATTCCCCTCACCCGGTCCACAAAAACCGCAAGTACCAACCAGCCGCTCTAACATTAACGCTTCCTTTTGTTTAATTGCACGTTATTTCACGGTCCTGAAGAATGCCCGTAAGTCCTATTAGCAAGAGATTACCTGGTACTGATTATAAAAACAGCTTCAAGATTGGCAGATGAATTAACAATAAAAATCCGCCTCCTAGAAACAAATCTGAACAATACAGTTGACATCACCATATACAAAACAAAACTAGATGAAATCAATAAAGAAATGAGTGATTCACATGAGTACCTGGTTCAGACTAAGCTACAGACTAAGCTACAAAAATTGGCAAAGGAACTCAAAAAGTTTTCCTTGGAGAAAGTACATCCCTACAGCAGTAAGGACTACAAGGCAGATGACAATGCCTCCAGTAATGGGTCACACAGTAGTGCATCAAGTAACAACTCTGACCAAGGAGGCCATAACTACAACCCGAGACAAAGGAAAAGAGGTAACCGCCGTGGAGGCAACTCCTGGCGCCCACCCTTCTTCCAAATGGACAACCAAGGAATGCCCTTCCAGCCGTTCAATCCCCATTTTCAAGGTTGGATGAACCCATACTTCCAAGGCCCACAGATGATGAATCATCAAATGCAACCCCATGGGGGACAAAATTTCCAACCAAGCATTCCTTTTTTAGGGAATGGCCGCACGTCCGAGAGGACTCGGAGAAGAGGAGTGACCTGGTCCGACCAGACGAGGCAGGTACAGACAAGGAGCGTAACCAAGGCCCAAACAGGAACATCAACGAATCCCTCATCGTGAACCTCACAGATCGAGCCTTAACAAAAGATGAAGAAAGCGTACTTAACAAGGGATTGGGCTATGTCCCCACACCAAAACTAGACGTTTTCAAAACCAAGTGTGAGATGGCGGAATTCTGCCGAAAACTGAAATTGAAGGCCTTTTTCAAAGGAGAGGGACCCAGAAAAGAGGAAGGAGATACATCCTTAAAAAAGAAATCAACCTTCTGCCCCCTCAACTCCCAGGTCCCAATCGAAATCCAGACCTTTGAACAAGCCATTTTCAAAGGGATTGACGATCTGGCTCGGAAAACTAGGAAACCATTCCAGAACATTACTAGATCCGAACAAGTAGCCTTGAATTCATTGACAAGTGACAACAACATAGTCATCAAGCCAGCCGACAAAGGCGGAGGGGTAGTCCTACTAACCAGTACAGGATATAACCAACAGTGTATGGACCTGCTGTCAAACGACAAATTCTACAAAATTCTATCTACAGACCCAACACCAAGACTACAAACCACAATAGCCATGATGATAGAAGAAGGGGAGACCAACAACTGGATCTCCAAAAAAGAGGGGGATTACCTGAGAACCACAACACCGAGAACCCCCTACTTCTATTCCCTTCCAAAGACACACAAAGGACGAATACCACCACCAGGACGCCCGATAGTATCGGGGATTGGTTCGATCCTTGAGCCCCTTTCCCAGTTCGCCGACCAATACCTGCGGCCACTGGTTCAAAGCACTCCCACTTACTTACGGGACACAAGGGATCTCTTGAACCAACTAAAAAACATCGAATACTCACCTGAGACTATGCTCCTGGTGGGTTTCGATGTTGAAAGTCTATATACTAGCCTCCCCCAAGAGAAGACCATGGCAACCCTTGAAGATACTCTGTTCAACATTACATGGCCACACAAAACCCCTAGGCACTTCGTTCTAGAATGTTGCCGTTTGGCCCTAATGGAAAAAATGTTCCAATACAGAGAGACACTATACCTACAGTGTCATGGGACATCGATGGGCAGTACTTTTGCCCCAAGCGTGGCAGGGCTGTACGTGAGCTCCTTTGAGGAGACCCACATTCTGAATGCAAGCAACAATCCCTACCATCATTGTATACGTTTTTGGAAACGATACATTGATGACATTTTTGTAATCTGGGAAGGAGACCACCAGACTCTAACATCATTCCACACTTGGCTGAATCAAAAGGACGAATGCCTACAGTTCACCCACTGTGCCAACAATAGGAGCATCGACTTCCTGGATATAACTGTCTATGCTGCAGAAAACACTCTCCATACCCGAACATTTTTCAAAACGACTGCAAAGAACAGCCTGTTATCTTTCAACAGCTTCCATCCACGCCCGCTACGAGAGAACTTACCTTACAGCCAGTTCCTCAGGCTTCGGCGCAATTGCAGCAACCCTAGAGAATATAAAGAACAAGCAAGTGACCTCTGCAAAAAATTAGAGAGGAGAGACTACCCAAAAAAGATCATCAACAAGTGTAAAAAACGTGCAAGAAACCAAAACAGAGAAGCACTCCTAGAGATTACACCAAGAGAACCCGTGGAAGAAATACTTACATGTGTCACCACGTACAGCCCAATGACTAACAATCTCAAGAAGATAATCAATCAGAATTGGCGCATATTGACATCGGGCGATCTTACTTGGCAAAAACCACGATTTGCAAATAAAAGGAGCAGGAACCTGAAGGATATCTTGGTCCATACAAGACCTCCCCCAAAAAAACTGAGAGAAAATCTCAACCCATGGGGGAATCCACAAGTAAAAGGACACTATCCATGTGGCTCATGCTCAGTTTGCAATCTAACAACAGCAACAAAAGAACTGCAACTCCTGCCAGATTTCAGATGGACCCTGAACAGTCATACGAACTGTAATACCACACACGTGATCTACATGATTACATGCCCATGCAAGATGAACTACATTGGGATGACGTGCAGGAAAGCAAAACAGAGACTCTGCGAGCACAAGAGCAACGTGAAGTGCAAAAAGAGCACCACAAAGATGGCCACCCATTACTTGGAAAAGGGCCATACTACACTTGATTTACAATGGGTGATCTTGGAAACTTTACCAAACAAAGACCATAATGCGGAACGAATCCTTTTTGAAAAGGAGCAGAGGTGGGTCCATAGACTGAAGACAGACACAGAGGGGCTGAATGACAACATACCCTGGCTCTCAGTGGCAAGAAAATAGAGATCCTACTCTGCACTCTATGAATGAGTAAAACCAACCCAATGAAAGTTACCCAGAAATTTTTTTTTGAATGTTGACAATTATATTGAATCACATGAGAGAGAACGAATTCTCAACCTGCCAAAAGTTCAATAAAGATATACGTCAGTAATAAATAAAGATCGACATCATTGCATAGACCCTTAAAGAAAAGGAAAAGATCCCCAAAAATAACCACGCAGGTGTGCATTTTGAAAGCAATTACAACGAACAACGATAACTATTGCAAGAATAACCCTGCCCCCCACCCTCTCCTTTGAAATATCACACGCGAAAGAGCAAATAAGATATCATAATGTCACTCGTCATATAACATCATCATGGTGTAAACCAATTATGCAAGTAGTCCATCAACAATTCTTTCATTGACACTAGCGGAATGATAAGAGCACACTACCCGTGTTTAATATTTGTAAACACTGAAGGTCCAATAGGATTACACAAGGAGCTTCGGCACTATTGCAAGAATAACCCCGCCCCCCACCCTCTCCTTTGAAATATCACCCGTGAAAGAGCAAATAAGATATCATAATGTCACCCAAATGAAAAAGATACTACTCGTCATATAACATCATCATGGTGTAAACCAATTGTGCAAGTAGTCCATCAACTCATCTTTTATAATTCTTTGATCCGTGTAACTTTCATTGACATTAGCGGAATGATAAGAGCACACTACCCGTGTTTAATATTTGTAAACACTGATGGTCCAATAGGATTACACAAGGAGCTTCGGCACCGCCCACAAGGCGGCCCAAGAAAAGCGACCCGGAAGAGACAGGAACCACTTCCGGTTCGGTAAGAGCAGAGCAGCGCGCGCAATAGCGAGCTGAGGACGAGGCGAAACAGGTAGCAAGGAGATTCCCCTCACCCGGTCCACAAAAACCGCAAGTACCAACCAGCCGCTCTAACATTAACGCTTCCTTTTGTTTAATTCCCGCCTTTAGCCCGCTCCAATATCCTTACCGGCTGAAGGAAGTGTGCATTAGCAATGCGCGAGGTAACTGCTAGCGTAAATGACATTTGCATGCCACATGGCGCCGCTAAGATCACGGCGTCCCCAGCTCACTAAGACGCAGAGTATGACTTGCATGTCACGAATATGTGTCGGCTGATTCATTCACCCGCCCTGATAACTACAGACAAACTCACGACCATTATAGTCACGTGAATCCACAAACGAATATATTCACGATACAAAGATAGTCCTGCACTGCCCCTCTGCCAGCATGCTATAGGACGGAGCCTGAGCATGGAGAGGATGTGAGAGTTGACACTCGAATGGACACGAACGGTCTATGAAGTATTGCCATTTTTTAGTTGTTTATTGTGAAAATGACAGCGCAAATCGCTGTGGGTGTGTGTCTTTCCCTCCCTACCCCCCGACCCGGTGTGTGTGCGTTACAATTATGTGTTTACTCATTACAGGTACCGTAAGACCTCCAAGACTTAGAAACAGGTCAATAACCTTTTCTTTTCACTTATTACACTGTATGATATTTTGCACGTTATTTCACGGTCCTGAAGAATGCCCGTAAGTCCTATTAGCAAGGCAACAGAGGCAGAAACATGTCGACCAACCTTTTAACTCCTTCATCACTCAAAGTGCAACTGTAACTCCTAAACAAGTATAACCGGATGCACAGAAATTGAGTTTACCAGACCCGAAATCAGACCTATTAAAGTTTTGCCCTTCTGATCTCTGGTCTTTTTATCTCTGGCTCACTACTGCACCAACCTTTGGGTAAAACCCTCCTGGTGGAGGCTGCATAACCTAAGTAGACCTGATGATTATGCACACACGTGAAATAGAAGCGGAGAACCAAGATATACCGCTCTGAGACAACACCATACCCATCACGTGCATGAGGGTCTTTATATTGGGACAGAACTCCCCCCGAAAACCATCCTGCAGACCTAAGGTTGTTCAGGACAAGTGATCCTTTCCCCTTTGATTACAAGATATCCTTTGGAAAATGAATGGATCAATATTCCATCTCCCTCACCTCTGATTAGAAGATGGACTGTTGTATAGCATTTTAGGACCCTAGTGTAATTTTCCTGATTTATGCCCTTATATAGGTATAAATCACATTGTCCTTATATAGGCATAGAAATCATAATCATATTTAGACATAGCCCATGCAGTCCAAATACAGGCATGGATACTTCCACTAGTTCCGAAAAGCCACAGCGATTTCTTGAAAATCTCGGCTTCAGCAGTTAGGGACTTCCCCTTGCTTGGATATTGATTTGTCCAAGAACTCATGGAGTTTTCAAAGAACTACGATTTTTTGATGACGTTATTATGTCCAACTTTACGTCAAACTCGACACCTTCAAGGTATAAATATGCCCACACTTGCCCCAGCAAACACACGGTGGTTTGGAGCAGTTCGACTATCTACTTGCCCGACCAAGCTCGCTACAGCAAGTGCCGAAGGAAGCCAACCCTCCAGCTGACGCACTGAGAGAGGCGCTGTCTTTTCTCTTGCCGAGAAATCCAGCTCCAGTGTTACCAAGTACCCCTTGCGGGGTTTTGGGAAATCGAGTCCCGAGACAGAGAGATACCAGAACTCATTCATTCTAAACCAAGGTATGGAGCTGATTAGACCCTTAGAGAAATCTTGGATAGATTCTTGGCAAAGAATACAAAACTTAAGCTACACCTCACTTACTTCTTCCCTCGTACTAGACTTAGGTTAGGTGCATTGGGGTAGGCGTATTTAGAAGCACCAGTTGAGTACTTTTAGTATTTATTTATTTATGTATGTATTCTATGGCTTACAAACCATACCATGCTTTTACAGTAGTAGTTTATAATACTCTTCTTGCTGTACGCATTATACTTTACAGCCAGTATTACGATTGTAGCAGTTCATTTCTTCTGCATTAGAAAGAAGACTGTTCAATAAATACTTTTATTGAAAACGCCCATCTCTCTATTTCTCTGCACCTCTGGTGAAACGAAGCATGCACAATTAAATATCTATCTATTGTTTCCACGACTCTGAAGATACGTTTTATCTTGGGGAAACAAAGTTGTCTTGTTTACGCGGTTGTCAGAAACTAATCCCTTCTTGTTCATTCGAGAAAATTTCTAGTGACCTCTGAGCTAGCTGACACTCACAATTAAGCCTAATATATTCAATAGAGACCTAGTAGACCCAAGTCCTACGTCACATCTATAGGATATATTATTCCAATGCGCAGAGCCTATTGGAAATATAGGAACTACACTACATGGTGCCCAACATTTGGTAAGGCACCAATTTAACGCTATATACTAGAGTAACTCAGTCATGCTTTTCACATAGACGCCTTTGTCCCGTAAAAATACCCCAATAGACGTCTGGAGTGGGTTAAATGATAACATTTCCGCCATTACCGAGTAGGACGAAAATCCTATTTATTAGTTTTTGGTTTAATGAACGTTGAAGGATACAGTGTTCCAAAATATTGTGCACCTTATCTTTGTTCCCTTGAAATTTGCTCTGCAAACTTTCAGTCAACAAAATGAGTGACAAAGAAAACGGTGGAGATGCAGTAAATGCAAACCAACCGGGTTTAAACCTTACAGGTTTCCAAGAAACCGATGCGGACGCTATAATCATCCCGTAAAACGAACGGAAAACCATCGCTATAAAGCTTATAGAAAATGGCCTATCATCAAGAGGTGGTAGGGTCATTTTTGTCATAGAGGCACACGAATATCGGCAGACAGAGGTATTCTATTCATGGATTCTCTTCCCTGAAGCAAATCCAAGAACACATGTGTTCCACTTCTACAAGATAGAGGAACCTCCAGCGGAATACACTCCTTTTGAAGATATTGAAATTCCACTAACTTACCAAGAGCATCAGGCGCCCTACAACATCAAAATCACATTACCAGGATCGGTCCATTAGTTAGACCAGGAGCAACATGGCCGGTACTAGCCAGCTATACACCACATCCTGACATTGAAAGAATGACAGATGTAAAACTATTAGCTCAGCTAAAACAATTAATTAAAATACATAGATAATTGGTTCAATATGTCATGCAGACTCTAACAGTCCAACCTGCTACAAGGACTCCACAGCACACCCCTCATCAGGGGAAGACAAACAAAATTACACCACATACTATACAATCGGTCATTGGTAAATTACCAGCAAAAAGGGAACAAATTCCATTCTGATTAGCTCAAAAAATTACTCAAATCGAGGCAGTATTCCCCGATTGTACACCTCATGAGAAACACAGGATTCTAACAATCTGTTTACCAATGGGGATTGTACCACATCTGGAGGACTGTGACACTTGGGGCACAGTCTTTGCTGCAATCTACAAAAAAACACATAGTGTTCCATCTATGGCGGTAATAACAGACGTCCTGAAACAGATTCAAAATTATTACGGGGCAGAACCTGCTTTAAATCTCAGTATGAAATTACTGAAGGATTTCAAACAGGTCTCAGCTATAATATTAGCTAATATATAAGGTGAAGAAGCATCCGTGAAGATCCACCACAAAACTAAAAGAACTTGATGTAACTGAGCAAATGTATGAACTGGCCAGAATAATATAAAAATCCTATGAAGAACTAGGAAGAGATAGTTTGGGTGGGAAACCAGTAAAACCCCAACTAACAGAAAATCCTGAAAAGGTTTTTATTAAAAACCCTCTCGCTACTCCAAAAAAGAAGTGCGAAAACACTAAACAGACACTTCCTAAAGAGAAGCGTTCTCAATCCAGAGGTAGGTCTCCTCATAAGGAGCCGTCTGAAAAGAGGTATAACCTCAGAAACAGGGATAATTTGAGAAACTCTAATAGATATCAAGATACTGATACACTTTCCTCTCGTACCTTTCAGACTTCCTCACAGAAATCGGAAAGAAGAGGACAATCAGAACACAAGGAAGAACGCGTGAAGTTCAAAGATGATCAACACGTTCCAAAAAATAAGAAAACTCAATTCACCAAAAAGAAGGTAGCAAGTCTAAAAATCAGACATGCTGAGGATCTAGAGGACACAACTCAAGAACGGGGGGTGGGCTCAGACAATGCTGGACAGCGCAGCGGAAGTTACCATAGCTCGCAAGATCCTGAAGGATCATCTGGAGACAGTGGACTTGAATGAATACATTCAAGTTGAAACTGCCGATACCAGGGTTAGTGAACCCCATAAGTTATATGAAGTAACGATCAGGATAGAGGGGGACATAACTAGAAAAATAAGAGCACTCTTTTGGGAGAAACTCTCTAAGAGTTATGACATTCTTCTGGCTGAACAAGACTGGCCACCTGAATTTGCCAGGGAGTGCCCACATGGCGAAGAAATAATTATGCCAGCCTTCTCAAATCATAATCCTATTCATAAAAAATACACCTATGCCAGAAACTGGGCTGTAGCCCAGGCACCAGCATTATATAAAAACCATGTGTGATGGGATGAGGATTCTCCTTACCATAAAATCCAGTTAAAAAATCAACCAACTGCTCAGAGGCAGTATCCAGTTAAGCAAGAAGCTAAAAAACAGGTCAGGGAAATCTTAGATCAACTTGAATACCAAGGGGTGATTGAAACCTGCACCTCGTCCATGAACAATCCTTTGTTTCCTGTCCCCAAACCAGACATTCTTGTTGCAAAATATTTGCAGTACAAAATGCACACAGTGCAGTACTGATGAATAACATTGTGCGCAAAAAGTATAAAACCACATTAGATATTTCTAACGGTTTCTTCTGTCAAAACATTGCACCTGAAAGCAGGTACTTGACCGCTTTTTCAATTATGGGGACACAACATCACTTCTGTCGTCTCCCGCAGGGATTCAAGAATAGTCCAGGGTTATTTTCAGCCATAGTAACAGAGTTACTAAAAACGTAAGATGATGAGGCATTATCTTATATCGATGACATCTATCTTACAGACGACGACTTGGATAGGCACTTGAATAGAGTGAATACCATAATACTTGGTTTCACATCTGAAGGGCACAAATTCAACTTTAAAAAATCAAGAATTGCCCATCTCAACGTCCTATTCTTAGGATACGAACTTTCAAGTGAAGGCAAAAGCCTGGCAGCAATCTTTTTAGAAAAATGTGCGCTGCTCCCACCTCCAAAAACTCTCAAAAACTTACAGTCAATTCTAGGCTTCCTGAATTTCGGAAGAACTTACATTCTAAATAACGCAGAAACCTCTCTGCGAACTAATCAAACCTGATTTCAAATCAACTAATTGCACTCAAAAACACACAGAAATTTTGCGTTCAGTGCAAACAGACATGTTAGCAGCAACCCATTTACAGACACGCGTAAACATACGCAACCTGGTAATCCGAATAATCCCAGGAAGATGCGGATTCACGTACTTAACCTTTAATGAAGGTGAAAAAGTACCAATAGCTTATGAATCACACTTGTACACACAAGCTGAAATGAAATTCACTTCAACAGAAAAAATTCTGACAGCGGTTCAAACTGCAGTAGCAAAAGAGAGAGCCCTTGCACAGGGAAAATGCATAAAGGTCGTTACGCCTGTACCTACCTTGGAGGCAGTGACAAAAGCGAGCATTCTGAATGCAAAAGCTTTACATCCGAGGTGGATACAGTGGATTAATTCTCTTGCTGCATCACTCGTTGAATACGTTTTTGACCCTTAATTGAAAACTCAATAATTTCTATAATACGAACAAAAAAGTTCTCTGCCCATTGAGATTCTGCCTCTAGAACATTACGGATGTATAATTTATACAGACGGATCAGCACAGCCCGCAATTGGGGGTAAAAAAGCTTATAGTGCTGCCTGTGTGATTGTTAAAGGTCGCTGGCGTGATGGTAAATTCAAACCTATGGTAACAAAAACACAATCTCTCAGAGATTGTACAGCTCAGCGAGCTGAACTACAGGCTTTCAAGATGGCGCTTCAAAATACCGATCGCGAATTCCCCACACTCATAGTGTGTGAGTCGTTTTACTGCGTCCAATCTTACAATGAATACTTGCAGAACTGGGTTCAAAATGGTTTCAAAGATGCAAAAGGTGGCACAATCAAGCATAAATTGCTTTGGGAAAAAGTAGTTATATTACAAAAAGAACTACAAAAGACTCACGTGATCCATACACGGAGTCATCAGCGTGATGGCGTTCACGCTGCAGGGAATTCATTGGCTGATGAAGCCGCGAAGGCAGCTGTGCAAACGGCTTCCGTAGCTGCAATCACTCGTTCAAAAACAAAAATTGACAGCAAAAAAAATGCAAGCTGTCACTGCTTCAATAAAATAAAGTGGTAAAACACTTCCAAAAGGCTTTCCATTCAAATACTCATATATAACTGATGCAAATAATGTTCCTTTTGCTCGAATCCCTGGAGAGGGGGATAGAGTAATTCCAAAACATGGAACACAGATTAGGACTAATCTTAGCAGCACATGAAGGACTTGTCTCTGCACACGCAGGTGTTTCCACCACAGTGTCATTATTAAAGCAAAGATACTGGTGGCCGTGCGTGAGGAAACAGACCCGAAACTATGTTTTGGAATGTGAAATTTACCAGAAAATGAAAGTTTCAACGGTGAAACGCCCGGCGCAGACGCCCCTTTTAATTACAGATAAACCATTAGCATGTGTCTACCTGGACCACTGTGGTCCCTTATAGAGGGATAGTAACTATAAATAGATCATGGTCGCAGTGGATTCCTGCTCAAGATTCATTTGGATGTGGCCTCAGCACTCGGCTGACGCGCGAACGGTTATAAACGAGTTGCGAGGCTTTATCAGCACATACGTAATCGGCACGCTACATTCTGACCAGGGTCCTGCTTTTAGCTCTCGAGCTTACAAGGAGGCCATGGCCAATCTGGCATTGCGGTACTCAAGTCCATTCCATCCTGAGGAAAATCGGTAGTGGAAAGAAAAAAAAGGGACATAAAGCAATCTATAACAGCTAGGGTATTAGGCTCGGGTGACGGGTGGGTCAAACATCTAATAAGTGTCCAACGTAGTTTAAATAATCTGCGAAGAAATTCTCTGGGTGGAATCACTCCATATGAAATCCTTTTTGGTACTAGATTGATTGTCGAAGACCTCGATCGTCATACTTCAGTGGTAGAACAAAAACCCTTTGATATCAAAGACCGTTTGGCTGTTTTGCAGGACTTAAATGAAACACGAAGAAGTCTAAGCAACACATTACAGAAGCCAACGACCACTGAAGAAAAACCACCTGTCCCAGCAAGACCTGTCTGGATTCCAAAGATTTGGGCCTTCTTACAGAAAACCAGTACCTGTGCTTGCAATTCATGGATCAAGACCAGTGTAACTGCCGCCCCTTGCTGGAAGAAAGGAGAACCACACCATGTGGCCGATAAAAGGTAGTTGGCCCAGTGGACTCCAAAGATGTAGCAGACGACCACATCTTGCTATTATCCAAGAGACTCATCACCTTTGAAGAATCTACAGTGCGAAAAGAAGGACTATGCAACAAAGCCATGGAACTTGTGCCTCTTGAAACCCAAATAACAGTTCGTCAAGACACTCCTGTCTACAATGATATAGCATCTGACCATACCATTATGACAAGGGATCAAGTAGCTCCAGTGATTTCAAGTAATCCTGATGCAATACCAACAATTGACAGAACTGCCTCTGGCTATTTCATCAACTTTGATACATTTTCTGAGGATCCCAGTGAACCCGAACCAACGCCAGCAAATAAAACTTTCAAGGAAGAAGTAACAGAGCTTTTTCAACAGCTTGCAAATACATATCTGGCTTTACAATGGGTTGAATTTTGGATTGTGTTAGGTGTACTTTTCTCCTACTTTAGCTCATTCTTGTTTTAAGTTTGGGAAAGCTGATAGATGGAAAATATAGTAAAATGGACACAGCAAGTAAGAACATCAACTTGCTCCTGAAGCCACACAAATCATCTCATCGTGAACAAAGAGACCTGTCATCAGTGAACATCAAAGCCTTTCCTCTACCTGGTGGTAAAGCATGGGACAGAACAGATTATGACATTTATGGTCCTGTAGAGCTGTTGAAGATTCCTCACCACTTTAAGGTTTCCTTGAGTGACTTCGTTTCACCCAGCACTAATAACATGATGACAGACTTAGAAATGTCAGCAAAATGTACAAAACATGAATACTCAGAAGGTTCATCAGATTATGAACAAATGTATTGTTTTAATCATTATGGTCATCATTATTTGCACAAATCTGCAAACCCTAGAAATGTTTTTACTTATAATCAATGGGAACATTGTCCAACGCCACCAAAAGGAAAGCTCAAAAAAATTCTATGAAAAATGTCCATACTTTTCAGGTTTTAATGTCACAGATCCAGAAACATTATACTTTAAAAATGTTAATAAGACAGGAATGGAAAGTATGTTGACTAATACTAAGCAAATTTATTTTGCGTCCTTTTATGCTCAAATGTCCACATTAGGCTTTGACTTTTGGAAAGACAACATTGAGACAAAAACTGTCTGGGGCACAAAAGACTGACAGGGGCAAGGTTTAGAAGCACTATTCAGAGCCTGCATCATCCCAGAACAAATAATGTTATTAAATGACACTGTTCAAGAAACATCTTGTCTGGCCTGGCTAAGATAAACGACTTAAACAAACCGTCCATACCTAAACCCACACCTGAGAGTAATGGCACTACAGATGAGGAGGTAGACGTGAAATATATTTTACAACAAAACAGAACTGATCCTGATTGGAAAAAATGGTTAATCTGGCTCACAGACACGAATAACTGTCAAGATAGATTCCTGAATGGGACACAAGGGTTTACAGTAACTAGGTCAGATCCAAGATATGTCCAGAGACAACATCCAGGGATAATAACAACATACACTGTAGGAAAACTGTTCCTTGAGTGGCTACAAAAATCCGCACTCCTAGATATAAAACAACACTTAACTTTACTTAAAGATGGCGTTGATTTGAGAGACTTCTTACAAGGGCCTCGTAAACCAAATCATAAATGTTTCATATACGCCCGCATTTATGCTGCTTCTAATGAAGCATGGAAAGTCACGCAAATGTACCCTGCAGAATGAATACGAGAAATTGATCGTATTAATTTAAAGAAAGCTCTCTCTGTAGTTGACAAGGTAGTACACAGGACCCGGACAATGACAACATGGTGATGTGTAGGCTGTCATGTATGGGCAAGTTAATTTTAGTGTTGATGGTAAATTGTCTGAACCTCCACATGACAAACCAGAAAGTACAAAGTTGCACAATGTATACACACCTAAAAAGGCACTCTGCAAGCATAGCATGCACGAATACTAATGGACACATCTCTCTATAATCTGTTTCAGGTGATCAAGGATATGCACTCTCCCCATGGCTGATGACGCCCTTCAAAGTGACCCACACACAGGCCCAGCGAGACCACAACGTTGCACTGGGACGCATGAGGGCCATTGTTGAACAGACCTTGATGTCCTCACATCCAGGTTCCGGTGCCTAGATCATATAGGGGGCAGACTCCTGAACTTGTTTGAAGATCATAATGGCATGTTGTCTTCTGCACAATATTTGCGTATACACACAAATGCCATTGGATGAAGACCAGGAGGTGCAGGACAACCCGCAAGAATGGCAAGAAAATGTGTCCACCATATAATGTACAGTGCAGGCATTGTCATCCATATCAGTATGTTGTAACTCAGCAGTATCAGTGTCTAGACACCAGGGTCTCATACATAGGCACAGCATGATCTTCAGGCCATGCGGACTGCTTGGGCTTACAGGCATCGTTAGTTTTACTGTTGCAAGGATTGTGACATGCAAAATGCAGCTTTGCTATTCCAAAGTAACAATGACTGTTCACATGTGAATCTGGGTCTTCAACATGCTTGTACATGGCTGAGTGGGGCATGTAGAGAAATGCCTAATTTTGAAATTTCTACTCCATTATGCTATCTGTCACACACCTTTAACTATGCATTATCTGAGCTGTCCCTGTAAGATCTTGTAGCCCATAGGGTATTGATAATATGTGAAGACACAATACCAACATTTAAGTACAATGGTATCTGTCCAGATATAACATAATTTACAATACCAGCTAATATTTGCTCATTGCTGACATGCTGGACTTATCTTGTGATGTTGCTTGCACAAGAACATACTGACACTATGTAATGCCTTGTTTAGCATTATTTGTAATGATGACAATGGAGATAGTTGTTGCACACCAGTCATAGACCATGTCATGCATAGCTGTCATGCATAGCACAGCATGAAATGCAGACATATCTTGTGAAAATGTAGCAATGAGTGCCTTAGCGCAGACTGTCATCAATATGCTCCTCTGTGCGTTCAACTATTCATATACTCAAATGTGAATGTGCAGTCATAGCTGTGCATTGCATGCTGCTTTGCAAATATCATAGACAAGTAGTGACCGCCTCTTAGCCAAGTACATTTGTGTAGCAAGATCATCTAACTGGCAAAGAAATCACAGCAATGCGTTGTGAGAAGTTGGTCTGGTATATGATGTTCACTATTCTAGGGGACACCTTGCACCAGTCCAAACAACCCTTATGGTGATGGTTGTAAAGTCAACCTTATAGACCAGCTATCCTAGTGGGTACATGGACAAAGCAGTCTTTAGGCTAAACTCAAGAGGGCATGTGAAGCCAGCTGTTTTACCACATTGCCTGCTGACGATGAGTCCAAGGTGATCCATTAGGCCCCCTTCACGGCACACACAGTCCGGCCACTGGTGCTTCCACTGCTGGACAGTCCTGCCCAAGCTAAACATATTGAGCATCTTCTCCCAGATGTGCTCCCACCTCACTGTCCAGGCTTTCACATTGTATACATGTAGGATACAACCCCCAACCTCTACCATCTTGGACAGGTAACATTTTGCATGCCAGAGAAAGGCCCCCATTGCCCCCTCCGATATCCTGCCCTCCCTACCCTGACCCAACATCCCCAAATACAATGTTGACCCCAGGCAAACAAAAAAAATACCCACAGATAATCCTTAATAACTATAGAAAATTACAAAGATACCCCTAAGACATACAGCTCACAAAACAATCAGACATTCGCAAAAAACACGTATAGGCAGAGACACAGCACTCAACAAGGACAGTATGGACAGTACACTACACACATAACTCTCTCCATTGTGCTCTGCACAACATTAGTTGAATGCTGTGGGTATGGTGTTAGGATACTTTGGGACATCTTTTTATTACACTGGTCCCCACAAGAGCTTCACTTTCCACATGAGAGTACAGGGGATGTATGCTTTGCATTATTTAGAAGTCATCCTAATGCCTCTTTACATGTTTCTACACAGTCTTGTACATTGTGTACAACACTGTGAACAAATTGGCATACAAGTGTTGGGCAATGGATGTTGTGATGTGTGTTACAGCAAACCTGTGCATGCATTTGAACCAGTAACATTTTTTTACAAATTCTTTCCTACACCATTCCTTTTCTATCTGCTAGATAGATTTTTGGGCATATGTGACATGTTGAGGGAACTGTCTTTACATGTGTCATGTCACAACACACATATATGCAAACATTGTCCACCACATTGACTATGGGTACTTCTTCTGAGTATATACTTTTTAAGTATTTTTTGTGATACTTCATGTGGCTTTACACTGACATCAGTATTTTTCCAAGTCATGATCAACATCATGGGTATACAGTATTTTTATGTCGCTGAAACAGTGTTGTCCTACAGATTTGAGCATTGGTTGAGTCACACGTGTCTATTCTAACTTACACTCTTATTAGCATGAGCTAAAACATTTTCTAACAGCAACAAGGAAAATATAAAACCAGGAAATCAGGAGTCCATGACTAAAACTCCTTATGAGCATTCCATATTCTGAGGATCGGGGAAGAAGACAGTAAGGAGGGTGGAATTCAGCATATCTCGTGTTCATTCCAAATGTTCTCGGGTCTTTATCATTCACCAAGGGCATTGTATTTTTGTACAGCACTATTCCGGAGCAATTCATATACAAAGAAGAATCTGTACTATTCCCAATAGGACAACAAGCAGGGTAATAACTAGCCTCCCGGAAATCTTATCAGTTCCCATAATGCCAAACCACAATGGGACATTCTGTTCTTCCATACAAAAGTTGTTTCAATATATGTTGTTATCACAACCTTGATAACCCATTCCCAGTGGCTTTCTATAATATAGATAGGGACCTGGATGGCTGAAACCAAATACTCTCTTCATTTCTGCAAATTGCGGTGGACGAGTATGAGTATGGTTCACATGAGATAATGGGTATGTAGTCCATAAACTAGTGACAGACCCAGTGGGATAATAAGCGGTCCCTTCTCCAAAGAATCTCTTGTGTGTATCTAGAAATACATTGCTCGTGCAGTTCTTTTCTTTCTTGGTAGGGAAATACCTATAACCTTAGTATGTAACGGCACATACTGATCATTTTCAAAACCCATGACACACCGCACAATGATATTAGCATTAAAACCACAAGAGCAATGCATGTTATTTTATGTTTACGGGTCCACACCACATTTTGCTGGGCAACAAGAATCACTAGCTGCTGTTACTCAGCAACCATCTGCCAAAGGGGTGCATAGCGAATGATGAAATGGGGCCAAAATGCAAAAGAAATATACAAGTTCCCAGTGTCCGTCAGATCCTCACTGGTACAGGGTCCTATTGTCCATCATTACGTTGGCGCTCTTGAGCACCGGCGGTGGAGCTTACTCTGTTCTAAGCTCGTATCAAACATCGATCCAGATGTTATAGTTCACTCTTCCCTATCTAATGTTCAGAAAACTAAAATAAAGTGCGTATATATCTTCTACTAATCTCAACTAATTCTGTTGGTACTAGGCTTTGGTACAACCTGTCTTATGCAGTCCATCCCTAATCTCTTTTCTCCTTAGATGAATTTTCCCTCAGCCGAGAGTGCAAATTGTACCTGGTAGCCCCAGCCACCATTTGATACTTGAATAAAGGCTCTTGGATAGCTCATATTTCCGGAGGAACAGCCTTGTTCAATACAGCAGCCTTTTCCTTATCAGTCTGTGTCCACATTAGCTCGGCATCACTGAACGGGACAAACTGAGGCACCTGTTTGCACTCAGATTCCCCAATGCCGTCCTTAACCCACTGATCATAGGGTAGAGGCAAAGGAACTCTTCAACAGTGGGTCGCATGAACCCAGTACTTACGGCCAGCAACCTTCACAGCAGTATGTGTCACTAATAGAACCTGTTCAGGCCCCTCCCAGTGCAGCTCCAAACTTTATTTCCTCTGATAATTCCTTAATAATACATAGTTGCCTGGCTGGATATCATGGCCAGGTCCTGCTGGTGTGGAAGGCAGGGACTCATGCACCTGTTTGCGAATAGAACATAAACTTTCAGTTAACTGGCCAAGATAACCAAGCAATACAGAGTACTCAATGTAGGAAAATCTACGAAGATGAAGGGACGCCCCAGACATTTGCTGGCCGTCCAAACAAGACCTCCTAGGGAGACAATCCTGTCCTATAATGTGCTGTTCTTGTCGACAGAAGAGCTAATGGTAAAGCATCTGGCCACTTTAACCCTGTAGTGTCTTGTATTTTTGCCAATTTCAGTTTGAGAGTAACATTGTGCTTCTCAACCAAACCCGCTGACTGTGGATGATTAGCAACATGGAATTTCTGCTACACATGAAGACCCTCACAAATCAATTGGATCACTTTTGCATTGAAATGACTTCCGTTGTCACTCCAGATAACTCGGGGCAAGCCGAAACGAGGAAAGAACTCCTTCAGGACTACCTTTGCAGTCGTAATGGCTGTATTATCTTTAGTTGGATAAGCCTCAACCCATTTACTGAACGCACATACAACCACAAAAACATACTTAAGATTATTTCATCCCTCTAACTCAATGTAGTCCATTTGACGGACTTGAAATGAAAAGTAGGCGGTGCAAAATTACAGGGTGGTGTGAGGGTACCCTTTGCTGGATTATGCATCATGCACACCATACAACATTTCACCAAATGTGCAGCTGTCTTAGAGATGTTGTCATTCTGCCCTACAGGGTCTAACAATTTACAAATACCTTTTGCACTAATATGCGCTGGACCATGTGCCATTGTTACCACAAGAAGAACATATGCATCTGGTAACATCCATCTCTGTTTCAATGATTTATCAATCCATGTGTTAGGACAGAAAGCTTGCAACCAGCCATCTCATGGACATAGAGCACAAACGGCTTGCCATAGTTAGGTGTACCAATTAATGGAGCCAAACAAAGTGCACTTTTCAATTGCTCAAACGACTGCTGACATTCGGATGTCCAAGGCAAAGGCTCATGCACTTCTTTCCTTGCTAATGCAAACAAAGGTTTAATTAGTAGGGAATAGTTAGGTATAGACTGTTGGCAATAGGAAGTCATACCTATAAAAGCGTGCACATCTTTTTGAGTTTGTGGAATGGGCATATTAACAATGGTACGGATGAGCTTAGGGTTTAACCTCCTACCCTCCTTCGGTAGTAGGTGACCTACGTAGGTGACCTTCTGTCGACAATACTGAAATTTAGAAAGAGAAACATTATGTCCATGATTGGCCAAATGCAACAATAATTTAACAGTACTATCTCCAGGGCCGGACTGGCTACCGGGCAGTTGTGTGTGCTGCCGAGCTAGGGGCTAATTTCTCTGTGGTGGGGTCTTATTTCGTTGATGGGGACCTGCGTGCGATTTGAAATAAAAAAAGCAAAACGAATTTCGTTTTGCACACGCGGGTCCCCATCAACGAAATTAGCCCCCAGCACGGCAGCACACACAAATGCCCGGTAGCCAGTCCGGCCCTGACTATCTCTACAGCCCTGTTCCATATCAGAAGCTATGAGGAGATCATCAACATACTGCACCAATACATTACCTGAGGGAAGCAACAAGGAATCCAACTGACCTTTTAATGCTTGGCTGTAAATACTAGGACTCTCTGTATAGCCCTGAGGAGCGCAACAGAATCTAAAGCTCCTACCAGCCAGTGTGAACCCAAATAAATATCCACTGTCTGAATGGATAGGAATACTAAAGAAAGCATTTTTCAAGACAAGAACAAAGAAAAATTTAGCAGTCAAAAGAATCAGCGTCAGAAGCGCAGTAATATCAGGAACAACGGGGAACTATGGAACCACTATTTTGTTAACTTTGCGCAGATCATTCACAAAGCAATGAACACCATCAATATTCTCAGAAGAACTTGCGGGTACCCTTTAAGTATCGGAAGAATAGGACTATTACAAATTTTGTCAAACATTTCCTCAACTGCTCCCTTTTGTATCAAATCCACGATAAACTGAAGAAGAGCCCATTCTCCTGCCTGCGGTATCTTATACTGAGGAATATGGGGAAAAACAGCATTCTCTTTGACTTGTATAGAAACTGGTGGTATATGCAACAGTCCTACATCCGTGTCACCTGCGGCCCATAGAGTGGGTGGGATATCAGAAAATTCAGCCGGAAGGGGTGCATCCTTAGACAAACATTGTTCACTACTTGCATCCCGACCCATCCCAATATAGACATCAGCAGGAGAGCAATAGATTAAAGCATACAACATCTTCAACAGATCCAAACCCATCAAATTCTCACCACAGTTGGATGTCATCAAAAACAGAGACTCCACAGTAAAAGGGCCAACAGTCAATGCAAGGGCACGGGAAATGAGACTTAGAACCGGTACACCTGAAAAACCTACAGAAACTTTATTAGGGCCAGACAGGGCTTCCCCATTGACCATATATCAAGAAACAGAACTTTTCGTTACACCTGTGTCCACCAAAAATTCCTTAGTCGAGCCTTGCAAATCTGCTGTGAAATAAGGACCATGCTAATCTACTGGTATAGGAACTGGTCCCTCTCCCTGTCCTTGGCTGTTCTAGCTGTAGGACATACCTGTCGCCTCATCCATATCGTAATCATTATGATAATACTGGCCATCTCGAGGATCATCAAAGTAGTTGTTATCAGAATGACCCTGTAAAGCAGTAACATTCTGAGCTCTCTCTGTCCCACGACCCCGTCCACCAGAACATCACCCTCTAGTTGCTGCAATTTTCTGTATAAGCACAGGACTCTGGCTACGCCAATGACCTTCCGCCGTACAATACGCACACTGATTTGGCACTTAAGGTGTCATTGAAGGTTATCTACTGGTATGTGGAAGCTGCCTAGAAGGACCACCCCGTTCCTTATTGTTTCCCCCAAACCCTTGCTGTAACAGCACTTTGTATTTAAATCCTTGTGTTTCTTATCAGTCCTATCCTTTTTCTTCTGATCTAGATGTTCATAGTACTGAGCCATATTCAAAATAACAGAGGGGGAAGAGGTGGACCAAGTACTCTCTCAGATGCCTGTAAATGAGTCGCAATTTCAGGAAGAAGATTAGAAACAAATCAATCAGCAAACAATCGAACTCCTTCATCAATAGACATACCCTGCCCACTATAGTTAAAAAAAATCTTTGAACCGGGTAAAGAAATCAGACACACTGTCATCCTTCTTCTGTCGACAAGCCGTCAGTTTATCCCAGCTTGCCTTCTCAGGTGGAATAAGGGAATGCATATATGTAATAATGCAACCTGGCAAAGCTAATATCTCGGCTTGGGGTTTATCACCTGGCTTCCTTTCCTGATCCTATGCCTTAATCACATCCCATGTACCACCCAACTCTGCAAAATGAACCGGAACGAGATGACCAAAGAACATTTCAATATCAGCAAGAGTCATGACAGTAGAAGAGGCAGCCTTTGTCAAATCTTTGTAATAAGTTGTAGGATTCTTCAGAGGATCATGCAAATGAGCCTTAAGGGCCAGAACCTCACTTCTTGTCCATGGAGTATAAACCCATTGCTCCAGAAAGCAGGTAAGCTTGGCACGTCTAGTGACGGTACCATGCTGGTCCGTCACTCAGGTATTTCAGGGGGATATAAGGGATGGACCTCTCGCATCGGAAACTGGGATACCTGAGTAGGGCTCCTGTCATGTTATCTATCCTTATAATTAATTAAACTTGTAACGTGCCCAAATACTTGGCCTGGTTTCAGATCAGCAGCAGACACACAATCTTTAATATGAAATAAAATCCGAGGCGCTTCGGTTCCAATATGTTGTTGCCAAAGACTAATCAATGTAGCCGACATATCCTTAAGGGCATGCTGCTGTATAAAAGGTTCAAAATCTTGCATAACTTCTCAAACGCCCTCCACAGTATAAAACGAGTTACAAGCCCACCGCGCAGCCTGGTCAGCTATTACTTGCGTCTATTCATCCTCCACCCCAGATCTCACTAACGGGCCTATTCGCTCCGTAAATATTGCCCTCTCTATCCTCAAATCTGTTAACATTCAAAGGTGTAGGAGGATGAAAAACCATAGAAGGAGAGACAACCGAAGTGACAGGTACAATCGTCCCTGACGTTTGCACAGGACGGGAGAGAACAGAGGATACAGGATTCAAAACAGTAGATGTGCTGAGGGTCACAGTTGCTAAAGACGGCAAAGGTAAAGAAGGAGAAGGAGGGGCCATAGCCACAGTGGATAAAACAACAGCCTTGTATACAGGAACAGCCGAAACAGATGTAACAGGCTCCTGTGACTATAAGGAAATGGCAGGATATATCCTCTGCGGGGCACAAGGGGCGGGGGTCAAGTGTCTAACAACTCCTCTGCAAAAGTATTTTCTTCTTCTTTGGTCAAATAAGATTTATCTATATGCAACCGAAATCTCTTATCTTCACATTCAATTCCAGACCCTTGTTTTTCTCTATCATATGCCACAGCTTTGTGTGTCAATGTTTACATGTTTCCCGTCCGTGCATCTCTCTCCATCTTTAACCCTCTCTGTCTAGCCTCATTCTGCCATATTCTAAGAGAATCAATCGTAGACTGTCTATTTCTTTTCTTAAGTAGTTGCTCCTATAAAAACCCAACTTGTTGTTCATCAAAAGTGCCCGTCAACGGTCCTGCAACTGTATATTTGTGCCATAATGTACTAAACATAATAGGGCCAAGACCATGCTCATATGCATATTATGCATATCAAAATTGTGGCTGCCTTGAGGAGGCGTCGGCTGAGCTTCATACAATTGAGCATCTGCAGAACAACAACAATAACACGAATACAAGATTTTACTAAGACTAGACATTTTAAAAAGAAAACAAATTCAACATTTTTACCTAGCAAAGTAGGCACGCTCCTCCCTAGCACAACGGAGCACCTCTCAACCATCGAACTCACCTCTCTCTACCACTCCAATATGACTTTCACATTAGACCACCTGGCTCCCTTGAAACTAAAAAAACCCGTAAAAATACCTCCTCCAGGGCCTGGTTCACCACCAACATCAATGAAGAAAGAAGACATCTTAGAACCTTAGAAAGAATCTGGAGGAACAATCCCTCCACCAGCCACCGTGATCAACTCAAGGCAGCTCGCAGAAACTACAATAAGCACATCAAGAATAAAAAGTCAACTTTCTTCTGCTCCGCATTAGACAACGCAAACACGCATCCCAAAGAACTCTTTAATATCATTAGGAGCCAAACCAACGACATCCAACATAGTGGCATCCAAAGAACAATGCGACAAATTTGCCATCTTTTTCAACGAAAAAATCGCCAAGATCGATCTCTCTCTCAGCACTAAACCCTCCCCTCCCACCGAGATCAAGACGCTGACAATTATGGCCAGCGCCCCATGAATCCACCTAATCATTGGTCCTCATTCGCCCCCATCCAGGAAGCAGAGATAGTCAACCTTATCGCCAATGCTAAACCTTCATCCCACTCCCTAGATCAGCTTCCCACGAGCCTGGCTGAAGACCTGAAGCTCTTCTTAGCCCGAATTTGGTGCAAGATTATTAATAGCTCTCTGAGCTCGGGAATCATTCCAGACTGCCTCAAAGTAGACCAAGTCACGCCGCTACTAAAAAAAACAGGGCTAGACACTGGGGATATGAACAACTTTAGACCCGTATCGAACCTACCCCTTTTATCTAAAATTCTGCTAACCCAACACTTGGAGAACATTAAGCTACTAGACCCACACCAATCGGGACTCCAAAAGGGTTGTAGCACCGAAACCGCAATCCTTAATGTCATAGACGATCTACACAAGTCACTTGACTCAGACCAATGCTGCCTTCTCATTCTCCTAGACTTATTAGCCACTTTCAATACAGTTGATCACACCTTGCTTCTCAAAGTCCTCCAGGAAAGAGCAGGTAATGAAATGACGGTCCTAAACTGGTTCTCCTCCGTTCCACACAACCGCTCGCAAAGAATTAAAATCAAAAACTTTGAATCTGATCCCCTTCCCATCAACAGAGGTGTTCCACGAGGGTCATTACTCTCCCCCCAACTTTTCAACATCTACATGAAACCCCTCTCCACACTACTCAGGAATTCCAACATCCCCTTCCACCTATATGCGGATGATACACAGATTTATCTGGAAACCTCCTTCATTGATGACATTCACAGACTAAATGTCTTGCTCAAAGAGGTCCAACTATGGCTTACAATGAACCACCTTAAACTTAATCAAGAGAAAACAGAAGTACTCCTCATCTCCAACAGAGACAAGAACCCCCAAATCGTATAATGGCTCAAAGCCATTGATGCCCTTAATGGCGCACTCACGCCAACGGACTCGGTGAAATCTCTAGGCATCACCCTGGACCCTAAACTAGACATGGAAAACCACATCTCAAGATCCCCCAAAAGTGTATTTCTCAATCTTATACTTCTATACAAAATAAAACCCTTCCTTCCTCGAAAGACCTTCAACAGGCCACCCAAGCACTGGTGCTCTCCAGAATTGACTATGGAATCGCAGCCTTGACCGGGACAGCAAAATCTCACTGAGGTCTCCTGAAACCTACCTTCAATGCTTCAGCAAGAATGGTCACAGGAACTAAGAAATTCAACCACATCTCTCCCGCACTCAAGGAACCTAATTGGCTCCCAATTGAACAGCGAGCCAGCTTCCGAACTGCATGCCTCACACATGAAGCCCTTCACACAGACAAACCAGAATACCTGGCAGCCAAACTCAAAAGGGACAGCCAGTCCAGGAATCTCAGAAATTCTAACACGCTACAACTCATTCAATTGAAATCTCGGAAGCACAAAACTGCAACTAAATCTTTTGCGGGAAATGCACCTAAGATTTGGAACTCCACCCCCCACCACATCAGAACGATCACCTCTTTCCCGAAATTCAAGATCCTACTCAATGCATTCTTCCTAGAGCGTGTTTGATCTGAACTAGATGATCATAAGTTGCTCTGGAAATAGTTCCACACTGTACCATAACCTCGTTGTGGTCTAAAACAGTCGTCTCAGAACCTAAATCGCCAGGATTTCCCATCAGACCTCGGCTGGATCGATAGACACCCCACGCACTGTCAGCAAGGTAACCTCTCCACAGGAAACTCCTCAACCACAATCCTCTTGTTCGACCACAAGATCTGTATTATTTATATGTCTATAGTGCTCAAGTATGTAAGTTGCATATTTTGTCTATGCCGATAATGCTTATAATTGGACATGCTGTGAAGCGCTCTGATACCCTCGGGTCCAGCTAGTGCTATACAAAACTTCAAAATAAATAAATAAATAGTTGCAAATACTTTTACCAAAATCGGTCCTCAGACCGTACCAAACTCAAACCACAATGGTACCATATCCACAAAGAACCAAAACAAACTCACCTGATATGAGTAGCACAAACTAACCAATTCTCCAATACCGACTCTTCAGACCAAACAGTCAGATCCAAGGATTTTGGCGTTCAGGACTGCAGTCTGGATGACCACTGCACGAGGCACCGTCCGGCGGGACAGAAGGAGCACCTGCGTGTAACAGACACTCTTTGTGCAGGGATCCCTGAGCTCTCAGTCCAACCCAATGATGTCCTCGGCCTCTGCTCTGACTGTGGAAAAGGGACGGATCAATCACCCAAAGGAATCCCTATTCTGGCACCAACTGAAGGAAGTGGCCCGATTAGGGTCACTCTGGTCACAAAAGTCCACCTCTCAGCCTTCCATGCCAAATGAAGTCGGTCAGACAGTAGATAATACAAGCCAATACCTGTTTATTAGATACACTCAGAGCGGAGCCCAGTCTGCCCAGTCACTAGGAGTGTTGCAAAGGAACTGAAATCGACAAGCATAATGATACAATAAGTATTTTTTGCAACTGGGCTAAGACACGGCCATATTGGAATTTTCACTTGTATCTTACACAAAGTTACAACGTCCAAGGTTGTTCCCGTCGGGTCCATCACCAGGCAAGTGGGAGAGGGCCTCTATCTAGAGAGAAAGGTATGCGCTAATATGAACCGTCTATACATTAGTGAAGCAAAACCTAACTTTGCAGAAACAATACCTAACTGAGGCCTTTTCTCAGAAATAGCAAGGGATTCGTTTCGATCATGATTCAAAATGGTGCAGCGAATGCTAACTTTACATAGGCAGATCAGGGTTAATGTGGTGTACCCCTTAATAGATATGACAGGTAGATATGCTTGCTTTGCCACGATCCAAACAGTGTAGATCCATTTCAAGGTTGCAAATGACCCTTACAATTATGTGCATTTACAATGGTGATATGTTGCAAGCTGGAGGACATATGGTTCTTAGTTAGGGTTGTGACACTTGTCCATAGTTGGACTGCAGACATTTTTCTTGCATCAGGGGGTAGAGATACAATGAAGTGACAGAGTGAGTCCTTCTCCTTAGAGGGTTGACTCCGCACTCAGCCACCCCAGTGACACAGGCCTGCACCATAGTTACAAGTTTATGGTGCAGCCATGCGTTTCACCCTCACTGGCACTTAACTTGTCAGCGTGGTGCAAAGACAGGCACCTTAGCGGTATTGCGCAAGTGTGTCTGGGTTCATGGTAAGAATGTTTATGTGCAAGGAGGGACCCCTTCAGGCACATTAGCAATGATTGACAAATTGCTGTTTCTATATGTGCTGCACAGTGCAGTACACATGGAAACAGCAAGATCTTTGGCATACAAGGAATTTCTCTTTTTTTGTATGGTAGGGATCATGTTTTTCCTTGCATACATTCCTTACTGGACTCCTATTGGCTTTACCCATGTGATTATAGGGCAGCATGTTTTTCGATGGGTGTTGCGGGGGGACACCCAACGCAACATCCATTACCCACACCTTTCACAGCATGTGAAGTGTGTAAGTTGGCCTTGATTACATGGCTGTGGATTTACAGTGGCTTTTAAGTGGTGCTAAGACCCTATCACCACTTCAACATCACATCAAGTGACATTGGCATGGGGATGGGTGCTTGGAAATATGCCCATCTGATGGACACATGGATGATACATGCTGTTCTGCTCAGGGTGATTGGATGCCCTTGTTTTTGTAAGGCTGTTTATAGACATGACTGCCTATACATCTGCTCACTGCCAGTGTTGACTTTCCCCAAGGACTGGTTTCCATGCACGTCAATGTGTAGTGGCCATCTCACACCAGGCTGTGATTACTGTACAATACTGTTATCTGTATTGCACATGTAGATACGTTGATGTGGATGAGTGCATTTTGAGTATAGGGTGATGGTGACATTTAGTAAGTTGACATGTATTGGTGCTACATTGTTGTTCTTGCTCTTTGTCATACTTCACTTGACATGCACCTTGACAGGGACTGTAGGGTTCTGTGAGCATGTCCCAGAGACAAACATGTTGTAGTGTTTATGGGACACATTCCTGATATGCAGAGTCCCTACACTTTACTTTGGAATGCATATCCCTTCTGCTCATAGTTTAACATCACATTAGGCCTCCATTATTCTAAACTTGGACAATATGGAATATGCACATTTTAGAAAAAAGGGTGCATATTTACAATGGAGTGGAGATGCATCTGTTTATGCCACATGGACTCACAACATGCTTTGTCACTTTGGGAACACAGAGATGAATCTCAGAAACAAGCAAAGGGACATATTGACTGGAGAGGTGGCAGAGTGGTGCATTGGCCTCCTAGGCTCAAAACCACACTCAGCCAATTTGGCAACACAGGGCTGCATCACTGTGACAACAGTATGATGCAGCCCAGTGAAGCACCCAGCTCTGAGGCAAAAGTTAGCAGGCCACCACCAATACTGGTACACATGCACCCCTGTGAAGGGGTGCCTGTGTTGTGTGGAAGAATGTGTATGTGCAGTAAGTTTCCCCTTCATGCACATGTACACTCTTCAACTGTACTCAGACACCCATGCACAATGGTCCATGTGTGCCGGCATTGGTGGTGGCCTGCTAACTTTTGTCCCAGATCTGGGTGGTTCATGTGGTTGCATCATATTGTTTTCAAGGAGATGCAGCCCTATGTTGCCAATTTGGCTGAGAGTGGTGTTGAGCCTAGGAGGCCAATGCAACACTCTGCCACCTCTCCAGTCAATATACCCCTTTCCTTGTTCATGTTGCCCTTATTACGTAGACTTATGTATGCTATTTTTGCTCTATATTAGAATATTTTGATGTGCAGAATTACAAGTGACCGTTTTTTGAAATGAGGTAATACACAATAGTAAAGTAACTCTATACAATCATGAGTGCTGTCTTGAGGGTTCACTTCCATTTATCGTTAGCAGCACTCATGATTGTATAGAGTTGGTTGCTTCCTTTGATGAACATTTCCTCGAAACCTTGTATATAATTTCACTATATGTCACCTAACTGTTTTACTTTGGTTCTTATATTACACTTGGGACACCTTGCACTGTTAGAAATGGATTCCTTGTACATTACCTGTAGGACTATGTGTAATGCTTTGCATTTTTTTGAAACAATATTCATTTTCTTTCAAATAGACCTTAGTGTTATGTTCGCTTTCTCTTTAATATCCTGTATAAACCCTCTGTTTGATTAGCTATCATGCATTTGATTTACCAATAAATATTATTCCTAACACTCCACTGGAACCGCTGTTCTTTACATAAATAACATGGACGGTGGCCTGCTGGTGTCATGAGATTAGCATGCTTATGATTTGTTTAATGAAAACAATTTTTTTAAAGTATCCCAATTTCCATGAAGGAAACAGGATGTAATTTAAAAACAAATTAAAATATTTACAACTTTTTTAGGGCTAAGCAGTGGTCTTTGGGACTACTTCCTACTCTTAAAAAATGTTTTGTCAACAGTCACAAAGGGGAAGGGGTCCCTTTTAGTCAGCTAATGTTTATTATTGTCCGTATGGATTTCAGACATAAAACATCAATACATTCCATTGTAAAATGCTATTTGGAAGAAATGCCCTAAAAAAGCCTCATCTAGATAGCAATTCGGTATGTACTCACAAATCTAAATTATGACTTGGTAATATGTTACAAAATTGCATTTTGAGTTTTTCACATAGGCCATACAGGATTTTGTTAATCGGAGACTTACGACCGCAAAGTACCTACCGATGCCAGTCCCTAAATCTTGATATTTCCATGAACATATTTTTGTCTATGGAGATATATCTTCTACATGATTATTGTCACAATGAAATGGAGCAAGCCACAAATTATGCAGCAATTCACATGTTCACTTTGTATGTCATGCACCAACATGCAAAGTAAATATTAATATGGTCTGGTCACCAATGCATCTTTTAGTGTGTGACACATGCAAAAGATGGACTGTTAGACAATTTTTGCTAATGTTATCTTTCATGTGTTTGTGTTACATGGATAAGTTCAGAAGGTGGGTCACCATGTCTGTACTGGAAGATAATTTTGAGGGGTTAGAAGTGCACTCCTAATATTCAATCTAATCAATTTTAAGTAATAATTTATCTACAATGTAATCACAATGGTGCCACAGCGTAAAACTTGCTGTCAGCCAAGTGTGAAATCAGAAAAATTATGATACTGGCAATACTGGTAGTGAACGCTGCGCACTGTGCATGAGTAGTCCTCACGGGCTCTATTAGTCCACTTAATGCGTAAACAAATGAATCATATACATACTATGTTTTTTCAAAGAAATGGTATTATAAATCATAACATTAATTCCTGTTTCAGTTATACAGTTAATGTTACACAAATGATTTATCATGAACACTTTAAATCACATGAAAAAGAATCAACTGTGGGTCCATTAATACATGAATCCATATAATAATACACAAAGCGTAACAATCTATACATAAATCAATATTTTCTTAACAGTAACCATCTTGGAAATGCCCGATGCATTTCGGGACAGTGCTGTCCCTTCTTCAGGGGAAATCTGTGGAAGCAAAACAATTTCTCAAAATTTATCCTTAAATGTCAATGCTATCAATCAAAATGACTACACATGAAGGCACACCATGCATGGGTCTTGGATACACAAAAGTGCAAGTACGGTGTTACCAATGTTAAAAACAAGCAACATGTCATGGGTGTAGGTGCACTGGATCAACCTCATAATGTACTAAAAAAGAGTGAAATCCATAAAGCTATACAATGGTAACCAGGTGATTATAGAAGAGTGTACAACTAATTAGAAGTGTCCCCAGGGCCCACTTCCCATGGTGCTCAATAATGTGTAAGAATGTGAATGTGTGCTAGCACACTAGTTTGAAACTGAACTACCTGGTGCGAACCACGTTCTGCCAACTGCGAAAAAAACAACAAAAACTCACTTAAACGACCTGTAGCCAATAATACTGAACAGACATGTACTACACCAATTCCCACAAGTCAAAAGCACCGCCTACCTGAATATATGTGACGTTGGACACTATCCAATAATTGCCTGCTGCTTCAATACTATGGATTGTAGTGAAAATCTGCAAAAATATTTACACCAGCCCCTTAGTCAGATAATTATGCGGTTGTGGTGCTATGCAGAGTTGCATAAAACCCATACCATTGTCAACACTCACCCACGGGGAATATATCGTCGGTCACCTCTTTACTCCTACTGATTAAATGTGAATTGTGGTGTTCCGTTATCCAATAATCCAAGTCTGTAAAAATAAATGCTGCGTTACTAACCTGGCTGCTGGGGTGAAATCTAACAAATGGATAATAGTTCTGTGCACCAGAAAATGTGAACTTACTCGTTTGAGCCCAAGAGTGCTCGTTACGCGAAGACGTCTCTCTCTATCGGGGTCATGGTACAAACAAGTTTACGCGATACCGTTTTAGCCTCGCGTTAGATATTGTGTGGCATGAACATCAATGAGGGACTGTGGCACTGTGCAAGGAGCGCCATCTGTGGTCTGTCTATATAATAACTTTCAAAGCATATTTAACTAAGATCTCCATTGCAATTGTGCCATATTATTCTCGCATACGTATGTGCTGATTTGATGACTATGGTGCCTATTCACAAAGGTAAACGTTACAGTTACTTATTTGAGCATTTTATTACTTTTGACTATTCATCATTTATGAGCATGAAGTTACTCAAAACTGCCTGAGGAGAGGGTAAACTCTCTTAACCTTCTTATGACATTGTTGCTCTAACCATAGTGATTGAGAGATGCGTGTAACCCCAGATGATGAAGTATCAATATCAATAGAAACTGGTGCATGAAGTGCAGTCCCCAGAACTTCACAACTATATTTACCTTTCACAGCCATGTGGATTGTGAACACCAGAAAATGTGAAAAACAAGAGGCAGTTGTGAATATGCTCAGTTGAGGAACACTGTTTGCTTTTTGATTATATTGTGGATATCTTAAGACTTTGTCACAGCTAGCATCAACAACAATAGAGTCTACACACATCCATGATATTTAAGCTAAACTGAAGATGCATGTCTCAAGTTTATATTTCCTAACAACCAGTTAAGCGTAGAATTACTCTCCATTGAGAGATTTTGGCAAGGGCCTCCCTTGTCTTCTTCTGATAATGCACTGTAGCAGCCTTCCACCACATTCCACAATCCGTGTACAAAATACAGGCCCTTCCTACTTCTGTAAACTCTACTTATTCCATGAAGACAGAATATTTGTGCAAAGGAATGAGGAGAAACATCAGTCAACAATGGTCTGACCTTCTGTGGCCAGCCACTATTCATCACGTTTTACACTCCATGCATACAAGTAAAATGATGCTCATGATCATAGAAAGTAACCTTAACATTAGGTGTACAGTACCCAATCAAGACACCCACTGAAGTTTGCAATCATCTTTGAGATTTTGATTGGCAAATGTTTGTAAGTAATTACAGCCATTTCAAAATAAATAGGAAAGGCCCCATGTGTCTCAGGTTGCTTGACTTAACTTGGACTGGGAGGCCTCTACCCATAACCCTTGAGTGCAGATTTCACACAACAAATGACTATAGATATTCCAACCAGCCTGTGAGTGGAGAAATTTCATGGGGTCACCTACTGGAGAATAAAGTAGGTGGGAGGTCAATTGGGTGAGTAAACATTTTTTTGATTTTACAGTTAATAAAACCATAACAATTAAACATAAAATGAACAATCAACAATGTTAATCAAAATGTTAACACTAAAATCAATGATATGGTCAAATGGGTGTCCTTAATGAAAATCATACTTGCAGTTTAAAGTGTGACGTGGGATCAGATGGCTCACAAATTAAGCCAAAAAAGGGAAAAATATAAGGGAACCTCTGTAAATTGTGAAAAGGAACAACGCTGAAACAGCTGTAGAGATTGGAAGGGATTTGTATCCTTACACGTTAAAATTGAGTAAACCCATGTAGGCTGTCTTAGTCACTTTCTCCTGCAACTGTGAATGCACACAAGGAGCTGAGGGATCCACAGCTCACCCATCGTGGAAGTCAGTCTCGAAGAACTTTTGGCACCCACTTTCCATATAGGCACATACATATTTTGCTGCTTAAATTATGGTAATGTGCTTGGATACTCTAAAACACTCTGAAGTTTTGTCATTTTCTTCAGAATTTCCTACATACACCTGCCTGTAAGGTCCATTGGTTTTTTCACTATGAATGAAAAATATTTCTGAAGAATCAAAGAGAAGATCCTTCTAATTCTTATAGCATGGCGTTAATCTCACTCGCAAATCTCAGTGCACTACGAGGCTGGTGGAAGTGTATATTCCCAAGCTATTATTAGATCAACGTACACTCATGTATGGCTCTTAGAACTGGCATTGCTATTCAGATCTATACACAAGAGGAATCAACACTACTCAAACACTTCTAGTCCAATACTAGCTGCCATCAGAGCATCCAAAACATCTTTCTGAATATTCATAAAGATCCTCTTTATTTTATGGTTGAAAATCTAAATTGATCACAACTTCTAATAGACTTGTCAGCTACCTCAAACATGATCATCCACAAAGTACTTTTTAATTGTGTAGCCAAACACACTTATATTAGAGGCTACTTTGTTTGCATGGTTCATGGCACTTTTTAAGAACCAGAACCACCAGGTCTAGATTGAATCTTTTATTTCTAATTCAATCACAGTCACAGAATATCATAAAGGTCGTTTTATGCCAATGTTTCTTCAGTATTTTGTAGCCCTTCTCTCTTTCCTTGTCCAACCCCATATCCTCGGACGTGTGCATATGATGTGCAGTTCCATCTAAAACTATATGAAAAATAGACGGAGCATCAACAAGTCTTGAACTATCTGACTCAAAGGCAGAAATTGTTGCACCATAATACATCCATCATAGAAAATGAAAAGCCTGGCCTGACTGGCAGTCACATCAAGGTCATGTGTTTGCACATCTTTCCTTGCAAAATAGTGTGTGCTTTAAAATGTTATTTTGGTGCTCTTGGGCTCTCCTCATGACAATCAAGGTCTCCCGAGCCTCTTTCCTTTCAACATGGCATTGTTTTTCTTTTAACCTGCACTTTGTGCTTCGCAAAAGTGATTGAATCTGAAAACCTTTACAATATGGTGAACTGATGTTTTGGTCAGGAATGAAGAGCCTGATTTAAATCTTGGCAGAACTACCATTGTTACTCCACTGCAGAGAACCAAAGCACTCCGTCAAGCTGATGTTTGTATGCTGGATCTCTGTCCGCGTCAACAGATTGTTTACAGTCGCGTATGTAACTCACTGCTTTATATGCAGCATCCATCGTAATCAAGGTGGCGGTGTTGCGCCAAGCCTATTTAGATTTCACAGTTGTGCTGGTGGTGTTCTAGTGGCAGTTTCCATATTTCTTTATTTATTTAATTATTTACTTTTTTTTTGCAGTTTTATGTAGCGTGAACGAAACCTGAAGGTATCAGAACACCTTACATGATCACCATTTGTATTACAGACCAACACATTAATTTCTCTTTTTTTTAGGCACAGGGAGATTAAGGGATTTGCCCAGAATCACAGGATGTTTGAGCCTCTTCCCAGACTCGAACCTGGTTCCCCAGCTTCAAATTTGGCTGGTCTAGCCATTAAGCCACAGCCTCTCCCCAGATGCTGTGAATCTGTTGCGGGACACCACTAACATTGGACTATTCCTGTGTCTGTTAGATGGATGTTAGCATCACATAACTGATGTTATTTGGCTAATTGTTAACAACTCATACTACACTATAAAACACACTCCATTTCAGACCATGATCCTTTGCCATTCCACTCCACCACAACATTTAGAAGTTGAACTTTTGTCAGTTAAGTCAGTGGTCTTGTTTTGTTTTCATAGTTTCTTCTCCCTTTTTCCTTCTTTCATTTATTTTCCTGTGGGTTCTATAATTTATTACAAATTTGTTAGTTTAGATAATGGCAGGGAAGAAAAATCCGCTTTACTGAAAGGGAGAATTGTAATTTATGGTGGAAGAAATTATTAGAGTACAGCCACAAATGTTTGAAGCCCGAGTACAAAATTTAACCAAATCTCACAAAAGGCAACTGTTGGGTCAGAATAGTTGACAAAGTGAAGGCTGTAGCCAACAACCTGCTCACACAGAAGGAAATTAGGAAGAGGTGGAATGACCTGTGGCTGAGAGTGCATTCTCTGGCCTTTCAAGCATCACTTGGAGGTTCAGCGGACTGGTGGTGGTTCTCCCAGACCCCCCTTAAAACTTTTTCCCTGGAAGAAAATGGTCTTGCAGATCCTACATCCTGAAGGCTTAACAGGAATTCCTAGAGGAGTGGAAACTTGTACGTTAAACTGTTGAATGGGACACTAAACCTAAATGTCCCTATTACTATTCATTTAGCTGTTGCTAATGTGCTTTGCACCTTTTGCAAACATGGGCACCTATACATATTTGTATCAAATCTATTTTTTGTCTTGGTTACATATTTCAATGTATTACCTTTTACTGTAATAGGTTTCAAACTCCGTTACATTCCATGATTGAACAGTCCTTGCAATTGTTTTTACACCAAATAACCTATTACATATTGTGTCTTATATAGTAAATGTCTCTTATTTAAAAAAAAAACAATTTATTGGTATTTACATGTTACAAAAATACGCTTTGACATATAGCAAATACCAAGTTTCGTGGACATTCACATTAGGGCATGTTTCTTGCTGTGACGGCTTTAACCGAATGTTCGAATGTGGATGAGCATTTGGTTTTACCGGTCTACGCGTGTCCGCCCTATAAGCTTGCGTACATGCAACATTGAACATATGGGTCTATTGCTTTTGGTCGCATTTCTAGTTGTAACATATAACATAACACAAAACATATATGTGTTTGGCTGTTGTTTTGGGGATAGACCGCCGGCCTCTGGAGGTGGTTCCTGCTGGTGTAGCGTCGTTAAACTGTTTTATGGGGGTTTGTATGGGTTTAGGAATTTGACCACATCCCTCTGTTGGGATTTCTCCAAGGTGTGTGTCTTAGTGCACTGTTGTCCGCCCCTCTCAGATACGTCACACAATTCAGCCACCCTTTGAATGTGGCTTTGGTAGTGTCTTTCCATTTGGCAAGCACCGTTTTGGCTGCAGTCATCAGGAAGAAGTCTAGAAGGTTTCTGTCTTGTTGTGTGGCTATGTCTGTTGTGGTGTGTGCTGTGGTAATAGTGGCAAATTCCCATTTTAGGGTACAGTCTAGGACTTTGTTAACAAAGTCGAACACCTTTCCCCAGAATTTGCTGACCTTACTGCAGTGGAAGATGAGAGTGCAAGGTCTCCCTTATCTGTGTCCCGCAATTCCAGCAGCAGTCATTGTCCCTTAGGCCTATCGATGCTAGACGAGCTGGTGTTCAGTATGCTTGGTGTAATAGCCAGAATTTTGTCTGAGCTAGCCCCTGTGATATCATGTTTTTTGATGGGGCCGCCCACACAGTTTGTAGTTCTTGGTCAGTGAGTTTGGAGCCTATCTGCGCTTCCCAGTAGCTAGTGTTTTTGGCGTTGAGTTTGGAGGAGACCGGGCGGAGGAGTTTGTATAAGTGTGAGACCTGGTGTCCTGTCTTGTTTATGTTTTCCATGTACTGGAAGATTGAGGGTACGTGTTGGGTTAGTTTCAATTTTGTTATGGCTGTTTTGATGGCTAGGAAATTGTATAGCTCCATGTCTGGGAGGGCGTGACAGTTTTTCAGGCTGTTGAAGGTGTGGGGCAACCCTCCCTCTTCCAGCTGCGCTGGGTACGAGAATCCTAGCATTTTCCACGGTTTTATATCGAGGGGCTTCCCCTAGTATTTGATCTTGGGGTTTGCTGAGAGTGCTTCCCAGAACGAGTTTTTAATGCTAAACCCGAGCTTCTTGTCTACTTTGAGTAGGGCTTGCTTGGTGATCTTGAAAATCGGGTTGCCTTTTTGTGTCTGCTTGTTGGCGGTGAGGAGGGCTAAAGGATCAGTGTTGTTCAGGATGGCTCTCTCCAACAATAGCCAGGTAGGTGTGTATTGCTGTTTCTGGAGTACCCAGTGCATACCTTGTCTGGCTATAAAGGCTGTCTGGAAGGTTCTCAGGTCCACCACATTGAGACCACCTAGCTTTTTCTCTAGTCTTAATTTCGGAAGGCCTATTGTCATTTTTTTGTCTCGCCAGATGAATTTGTTTAGCATTTGGTAACAGTATATTTTCACTAGGTATATTTAACTTTCTATGGTGCAAGTGTTGTACAACATTTCCACATATGTAAAAGTGTAATGTATTTATCAATCAATAGACCATGCTAAATTTGGAAATGTTTTACGGTTTACATTGTTCTATGCTATTCTATCCTTGTTATGCTATAGAATTTATGTTATCTGTTTCACAATGTTTGTAGATCTCATAATTGTAAGGTATATATACATGTGTATGCTGAATAAGAGTGGTGTTTTTTTTAAATTAACTCAGCAAAATATATATGAAGGCTAATGCTATATATCATTATAGGCTGTGTATTAGTCAGATGTATAGCATTCTAGGTCATTGAATGGTTCATTTCTGGCTCAAATACATCTGCCTTAGCCACAGAGAGAGAGGCCCTGCCACAAGAGGCAGCACCCGTTACCCACCTCTATTCCTCTGTTCCTGCAACTGTGGATCCACCAGCCCCCTGAGGTAGCCCATGTTCACCTGGACCACCAGGAGAGGATGGAAAGATTACCACCACCACCAAGAGACGCAGAACCTAATTTCCTTCAGTGTGCGTCTACCATTCAGTCTGTTAACTATTTTCTGGACACAATTACTTTTCTGATGGCGGTTGTATTTTGGACATTGGACTTCAAACAATTTTGGCTCTTCAATAATGGTTTCATTCACCATGACTGACTTTTTCAAATATGGTTGGCTTTTTGACTTTCATCCTGCGTTAGTTTATTTGGTTTTGTTTAATAAAAGCACAACAACTAACAGAATGGTGTCATTCTTTTTGCTCTATTTATTTATCATTTTCTTCCATGATACATTTTAAAAATGTAAAAAATCAAATGTTAGATAAATCATAAATGAATTGCAAGTAGGTAATGTTTCTCTCATTATTCGTCCATGACAACAACATTCTCGTAACAAAAACTCATCAACTAGTATTTCATTAATTTTGAACAGTATGTGTCTGTCAATGTTTCTTAAGCATAACCAAACAAAAATAACGCAAATACTCAGTGTTGTCTTTACATTTCCAGTTCCAGACATTGCCACCATAGAAGAAGGGGATATCTTCTAAGCAATCAGATTCTATAGGCAAAATATTATTGAGTTACATCATCAACTAAAGTTAGATCTTCTGCCTCACAATATGAATTGCACAACAATAATACAGAGAGTCTAAAATGTTGGCAATACTCAATTTAGTGGCCACAACATTTTTCGGCTACACTGTTCAATTATCTGGGGGAATGTCACAACAACCCACTTTGACTGGTGTTCTACGAAGAGTCTTTCCTACAATAATGAGACACATCAACAGCTTCATACACTTAACACAACATGAGCATTTTGGCTATGTGAAGAGCGATTACTATGCTTGGTGTCAACTACTAAATGTGGTAATATTAATTCAAGCAGTACATATTGGCTTGGTGCCAACATTTAACAGAAAACAAGTCTAAATCAATCTTCAAAACTTCTATTCAATCACTGTGAAAACTGTCTCAGTGCAAGCTATGTGCATCCTAATTCTGTGTATGTCTTCCACAGGATCAACACACATTCCCTTTGTACTTCACAACAGCAGCATATAACTGCAAATGCCACAATGTTGAAATGTCCATATGAAGATGACATAGTAAAGATCCAACCACAGATCAAATGTTGTAATTTCTTTCTATCACATTACACACTCGATAAACTACAAATGAGTATTATTGAGGACACATTTTCTAAGAACAATCAAAGAAAAGTATTTAAAATGAATACAGTAGTCAATGTGTCAACACTTTGATCAACAAAGCTCTTCAGCATGGATTTAATCAACTTTCCCTTTCAGAAAAATGTAATGCATAGACTGATATCCTCATGAGATTAAAAGTTGGATTTACCTTAATGACATAATATGTATATTATGTAAATGTATGCTTACACTCAGGTGAACAACTTGTCTATAAAATCTTGACGTAAGTCAATAAATCAATCAATCAATCAATCATTTGTAAAGCGCACTACATACCCGCAAGGGTCTCAAGGCGCTGGGGGGGGGGGCTACTGATCGAACAGCCAGGTCTTGAATATCCTCCTGAAGGTCAGCAGGTCTCGGGTCTGTCGCAGGCTCAGTGGGAGGGTGTTCCATGTCTTGGCGGCGAGGTGGGAGATCATTCTCCCACCTCGCCGGTGGTTGTTCTTCGGATGTGTTAGACGGTGGCGTGTGAGAGGTCGGAGGAGCGTAGCTTGTGGTTGGGGATGTAGAAGGATTGCCGTCTGTTGAGGTAGACTGTGCCGGTCTTGTGGAGTGCCTTGTGTGCGTGGGTGAAGAGCTAGAAGGATATCCTCTTGTTGACGGGGAACCAGTGCAGGTTTCTCAGGTGGGGGTGATGTGGCTGTGGCGTGGTACTTTGAAGATCAGTCATGACGAGGCGTTTTGGATGCGTTGTAGTCATTTGATGAGCTTGGTCGGGGCTCCAGCGTAGAGGGCGTTTCCGTAGTCGAGTCTGCTGCTGACGAGGGCCTGGGTGACTGCCTTTCTTGTATCTGTTGGGATCCATCTGTAGATCTGAGTCAATTCCTTCCTCTTTACCACTATCATCTTCATATGCCATTTCAACTTCCTCACCTGGTGACTCTTCATGGTCTCCATCCTCTGCGATGTACGGGATGTCACATCGTAAGGCTATGTTGTGCAACATGCAGCAGCCATGGTGATTAGTCAAACGTTATTGGGTGAATAAAGGAGGGCTACACCAGTCTTGCCAAGACAGTGAACTATGGCCTTTAGGAGACCAAAAACACGCTCCACAGGCCTCCGTGTTCTTCAATGGACCTAATAGAAGTGGACTACTCTGGCATTGTTGGATTCCTCAGTGGTGCTAAAAACCATAGTCAGTTATGATAAGCTGAGTCTACTAATTGGAAAAAAGAGCCAAAATATATGACATAATTTCAGATTATTCGCCTTGAAATTTGCCAAACAATATTTTTTTAGATTGTACTTACCAACAAGCCAGGCCGTCTTACGTCCAATTTGTGACATGTGCAGGGGTATACTGCTGTTGCATAGTTCTAAGGAATCATGGGTTTACCTGGTGAAATGCGCACAGATGCTTGTGATGCACAAATCAGATAAGCCAATTTGCACATTGATTAAATGCAAGTTCTTCAAGCTCCAGTAGACTTGTTCCCTGGTGTTTGGTGGGACTAAGGCAATATATGTGCCATCAATTGCTCTAACCACATGTGATAGGTGACCCAAACCATAAAAATCACCCTTCACATTCGCAAAATCGTTAAGTCATGGAAACTGGATGAAGCTTTTGATGTGCCTCATGATTAAATACAGAACTTATTTTTTCCATTGGGAAGCACAAGATCTGGCTCCAGCTGATGATATAACTCCAGTATAATTTGAATATTCAATCTGACTTATTTTAGACTATCCCATTCTTACATGGTGGTCCTGGAAATGATCGGAAAACCTGAAGCTGTCATCTCCTCACTCTCCCTGGGTTCATCTGTCGGCACAAAAAATGACATTTTAAAAACATTTACACATTTGTAGATAAATGACACAAATGTCAGGTTTGCAAAAATACATATATACATGGTTTCTTAACAACTTTTAACACAACATGTACAATTTTAACAATTATCATTGTTTACATTATTGCTCGATCTTGTCTACATGTTCAAACTAAATCCCAGAAAAGAACAGAACACAAAAACCACAGTGTGTTTTTTGTGAAAGTACAGTGCGTCACAAAGCAATATGTGTCTGTAGAGTAACATGAGCAGAGCAGAGGACAGTCTGCAACGTGCTCACGGTAACATAGGGAAAATGGCAATGGGCTTGCACAGGACATATGACAATTAAATGGCTACATTTTTGATCCAGCACACATCCCGAATGTGTTTTAAATAAAAAATACTATTTCATTCATATTAAAAGTGACAGATTTGCATGTCTTACTCCTTTGCGATTGTGCATGTAAGCCTGTCTGATTTTTGAGAAAAAAAAATAAAGATAGGCATAAAATCTTTGGTACAACACATACAGGAATGTGTCCACATTGAGGTAAGAGTACCACATACTCAAAACCATTGTGTAATGTCCTTTGTTATGTCCAGATGATAAACCAATAATGGATAATACTCGAATACTTAAAGGACTTTTGCAGATGGAATTTTCCATCACAATATATGTTGGAATATCCCATCTAGAAAACTCAATATCAGGCCCAAATCATGGCTGACTTGGAAAATGAATACATGCATCAAGGTGTAATCTGTAGCATTCTGTTAAGTACCTTCTGTGAATACTAAAATGAGTAAGTTGCTCAAAATGAGTAAGTTACTTAAAATGAGTAAATTGTTCATTTTGTTATTCACAGAAGGCACTTACTCATCAATGAGTAAGTGACTTCTGTGAATACCAAAAGTAGTAAGTGACTTCTGTGAATACCAAAATGAGTAAGTGCTTTCTGTGAATACCAAAATGGTAGTAAGTTTAGGATTTTGTCTTAAGTTAGTTCTGTGAATCGGGCCGTAGCAATTATTGTGATGTTGTACCAATTTTTGGCTACAGTGAATGCCAGCATATTTTTGTAAAACAATTTAACAATGGTAAAACAGACTTCAACTAACTAGAGTTATTTAGGAGTCAAATGTGATTTTTTTTTTCTCTGTACTGGAGTGGATTTGAAAGTATCAGGGCCTATGTATTTACTGATGCTAGGGAATTAATTTGTCAATCCACCATACAATATTTTTCTTAATTTCTTCAACAGCATAGGTATCTATATAGTGTGTGATATATTGATAAGCTACTTCAATACAGAATCCATATAATATGTTTTGACATTTGAAATATATTTTAGTTACTTGAAGTTAGTATTACCATTCTGAAATGCCAAAACAAAGGATACTGCCTTTCAGTTTATATAAATATTGGGACAAATTTGCAATATTTGTTGACACACATTGATTCATACTTTACTTTTTGTGAATTAAAATAATGTAGAGTTGTGGGCCTTGTAAACACACTGCACAGAGGTGTTTTTGCTTTGTATCCTTTTTGGTGACATAAGTTCACTATTCTAAACAACAAAGGCCAACCATTCTGAGGTGTACAGCAGTTCCTGCGGAGAAATAAAAATGGATAAGACACAGGAACATACATGACAAAGGAGCTATCATGGGGAGTTACAAAACTGTGAAAAAATAAATTCTGAAAATGTTGTCTAATTGCATTAGCTTATGCTGATATAGAACCAAGGTTTGAGAGCCTTGAAGCAGGTGAAATTTGAAAACTTGGAAAATGTAATCAGAAGCATGCAGAGGAGACATTGGCCATGTAGGTGAGGAAGCAGCTGGCCACTGTAGTTCAGGTGCTGGCACCACTGACACCGAGAACTCCATGTGGCATGGAGGGTGAGGAGATTACAGCGGAGGCCACAAACACAACTCAACACCATCTCTACAAGAGACCTGTCTCCAGTGGTGGTGGACCCTACAGGAACTCTACAAAATGCATCCTTGTCCACCACCCAGAGAACCACCTTTGCCTTCCCTCTTGCTCCCCCCAGTTGGCCAAACCCGCACCCTAACATGGGTGCGGTCACCTTCGCTGCAGGCACTACACCTCCTGTCAAAAAAGGGGGAGCAAAAGAGGGAACTAATAACCAGGACGCCCTCCACACATATCACATATTTCTAATTTCCATTAAATGGGTATCATATCTTGCTCCTTGGTCAGGCTACACTAATTTATTTAGTCATGCCCACCCGTATCTGTTAATCCTTACTAAAATATCATCATCCACCCGTATCATGTCAACGCCCCCTCAGCTAACTGTCTCAAAATGGGCACATATGACAGACAGTTATAAAGATAAAATGTGAGGTGAGTCAGAAAGTATGTCACATAAGCACCATCCATGGAGCTACTGGTTGGGTGGTACTCACCAGTTTGCTCACTTTGTCATCATTGTTACTTTCTTGACAGAAAAAGAATATACCCTAAATTAAAAACTAATGTGATGAAAAAAGGTGTATAAATGCACGTGATGTCCATCCACCATCTAAGCCCCATAATGTAACAAGAAGTGAATACCCCAAGCATTAAAGTAGAGATGAGAACATCTAGCCCACATATTTTAATTTTTAACTGGAGTTCACACTCAATTTAAAAACACAGCATGCAATTTTAACCAGCTGCACACTCATCTTCACACACACATTATAAACAACACCCAAAAAATATAAACGCCCACACTCACCCAAACAACATGCACCTAGGAAGAAACACACAGCCAAAAATACATGACACACACCATTCGCATGGGCAATTGTAACCTCAACAGACACAGGCACATTGCCACTCTGTCTTCCTCTAAAACCCAACCCCATTGTCCACGCTTTTCCCATGAAGATGTATTATTGACCCCTTCCAAACCTAACCCACCTCTCCCAAACGCACAGCCACCTATTCCAAAACCCAACCTACCCCTTCCATACCCAAGATCACCCCTCCCAAACTCAAACCTCCCTCCCAAGAAGATCATTAAGGTGTCCGCTGGGTGCCCACTAGATGCCCCTTCGTGAGGAGGTTCCTCTTTCCAGTTACTTAGGTGGCAAGCTTAGTGCTACAGAAAAACATTGCACTGGACATTACATTACAAGGGATTGCCATTTATTGCATTTTTTATTTGAGAGACGTATCTCTTTGGTGTAATGAATCTCTATTTTGATTTTACCAAGTTTGTACTGACATTCATTTTCCTTGCAAAGGCTGGAGAATTAGAAAACTTGCATGGCAGTGGGAAACTGTGACCATCTTTCACTGGGGAATAGAAACAAATATGGCTCAACGTAACATCTCTACCCTTTTACATCAGCATTTTAGGATGTCACCCAGTTTTTGACTGTTTACATTTTTTATTCATTAATATGAGACCCATCAGGCTTTTTATAGATGTTTTATGTATCTTATTATTGGCATGTAATAGATATTTGAAAATACTTTTTGAAGTGTCACAACAGATGTGTTTATTTTATCTTGATACTGAGATGAATACACACATGGATACACCTTAATAAATATTGTGGTAGTTGAAATTCGATGCAATACAGGTAATTGTACTAGACAAAGAGAAATGCTACTTGGATGAATATGCTGAATGATTCAAATTTGGGACCAATTTTGGTTTTACAGGTAATTTATAAGGTAAATGTTACTCCTTCTCTAGTGCAATTTCTACATCATGTTACATTGCATTTATCCATATGATGTGTAATGCATGTTTTTAATTTGACAATTTTCTAACTTTTCTTAAACACACCTGTATAGGGAAGTTCAGATTTGTTTGTTTATATCCTATTTTGTTCAAGTATTAATTTTTTTAAGGCAGCTTGTACCAAATTTATAAATACAATGTGATCCTACAAGTGTGTTTCTTTAAATGTCTTAAACATCGACATTACACACATATGCATTGCACAATGGTATGCTATTACTTGGGTGAGAGATTTAAAAATGCACAAGTCCAGAGCAAATGTCAATTGTCAATTCAAAAGGTAAAAGGTAATAGAGGAGCTTACCTTCAGTTCCAGCAACACCGGAGTTGATTTGCTTTGTGGTCAAGCAGCAGTAGCAGGACTTGCAAGATTGGCTCCATGGCAGAAAATAGTGTGTCAAAGTGTGAGAAGGTGAGTTTCTGCCTTATATCCATTCCAATCTGCCAAATCAGGTGTGGAGGATTAACTATCGTCACCTGCTCCTGGCCAACACACCTAAATGCAGCCATGGCACAGACAGCCTGGCTCTTCTCACGAAAATAAAGGTCTCCTGATTATCTTTTCTATTAAAATCATGTTGCTTATGGAGGCGTGGCCAAGCCGAGGACCAAGATGGCCACGCGGTGTTGAAGCTCCATCTGGATTTTCTCAGTTTAGGAGTAGTAAAGTTAGGATTCCTAACTTTAGGACTCCTAAACTGAGAAAAATCCTAACTTTAAGACTTTCGGTAGTCACAGAAGGCATTTAGGAGTCCTAAAGTTAGGACTCCTAACTTCTGTGAAAACTGAAATCAGTAAGTGCCTTCTGTGAATACCAAAATGAGGAAGTGCCTTCTGTGAATACCAAAATGGTAGTAAGTTTAGGATTTTGTCTTAAGTTAGTTCTGTGAATCAGGCCCTATTAAATTTAGATTATAAAATACTGGCGAAAACGATCGCTATACGACTCACCCTGCTACTGGACAAAATAATATCCTCAGCCCAGTCGGGGTTTGTACCCCACAGATCTACTTCCCTAAACCTGCACACACTCTTCACAGTCCTGAACTGAATCAACCCAGCGACACCGGCAGCAGCAGTTCTGCTGGACGCAGAGAAAGCATTTGACTCCCTGGAGTGGCCATTTATATGGACAGTTATGCACAGGTTGAGCATGACCCTTGGGTTTGCCAATCTCAAGGCACTGCTGTACTCGGCCCCCACTGCCAGACTGCGCTTAAATGGCATGCTCTCCCACGCCTTTACGTTATCCCGAGGCACCAGACAGTGATGCTCGCTGTCACCACTCCTTTTCATATTAGTAATGGACCCACTCGTTAGCCATTTCCAGGAGCATCATCTACAGAGAGTCCTCCAGTTTAACACTGGGTCTCTACTGGTGTCACTATACACAGATGACGTTATATAGTATGCCAGGTACCCCCCAAAATAATTTGGAACCCCTAATTAGAGAGATCATCTGGTTTGGCAGATTCTCCAGCCTTGGTATAAATTCGCATAAGTCTGTGATATTTCCCCTCAGCACGGGCAAGGTCAGATGGGAATGCGAGTACCCGCTAGCCTGGTGTTCGGACTCAGTAAAGTATCTTGGGATAAACATGCACTTAGCCAGCACCGAAATTATACTGTCGAACCATGGCGCAGTGGTGCACACATTGGAAAAACAAGTAGACTGGTGGCTATGACTTCCACTTTCGATTACTGGGCGTGTTGCATTGATTTAAATGATTGTCCTGCCTAAATTCCTGTTTCGTTTTAACAATATACCTATCACGTTACCGAATCGATTCTTCAAATCGATATACAGCCAACTTCTTTGGCGGACTTGGGGGGGGGGGTGTAACCACTTGCCAAGCCCTAAACCTTCCCTTTTCTTAAATGTAAGGCACCCAAATTCCAGGCCCAAAGTACCCCCATGGGGTGGGTGCAGTGTAGGTGAAAGTTAGACCATGCACTGGTGTATGTGACATGCCCTGATAGTGAAATACTGCCAATTTTGTTTATTCATACTTGAGAGGCTATCTGTCCCATAGGATAGCATGGGAGAAACTTTGTGACATTTAACAAGTATAAATTCCCATTGAGACAAGATAGAATTATTAGGTTTAGGCTCTCTGAACTCCAAATTTAATAACACTAATTTTAGTAAAGATGTTTTTTATATTATGTGTTTTAAAAAGCCACTTTTAGAAAGTAGGCATTTTCTTGTTTAGCCATTCTGTGTGCCTCTGCCTGTTTGTGGATTGAATGTCTGGTTTTGGAGTGACTGGGGCAGGGGATGTGCATTCACTGTTGACAGCCACTGGGGGGTTGAGGTGTGTCTGGCCCTTCTAGGATGAGAATGACTCAGGCCTGAACTAGATGGGGATTGGCTGCTTTTAGAGTTGTGGGAGGAGTTTTCCTTGCACCTGAATGGGGGCTGTCTCCACCCCCTGTGGTCACACTGCACCAGTCAGGGAAGAACTGGTTTGGACTGGGCTCAGAAACCCTTGCACAAAGAGAACACAGACAAAATGGGATATAAGTAGAGGACCTTGCACCCCAAAACTTTAGATCACTTCCGGACTCAAGAGGAACCTTTGCCAAGAAGAAGAGCTAGAGATCTGTGAGGAGGAGTACTGCCCCTTTTGCTGTGTGCTATGGGGGATTGGCCTGCAGTTGCTGCTTCTGCCCAGGAAAGGGCAAAGACTGGAACTTGGCTGTGAACAAGGGCTTGTGTGTGCTAGCCTCCTAGTCCGAAGTCTCAGGGACACAGGGTCTTCACCCCCAGCTCCCATGAACTCTATTGCTGAGAGTTCTGACCTGCCAGGAGTTACCTATTTCAGTTTTGGGCCTCTGGAGGTTGTTCCTGCTGTTGTAAGCTGTAAGTAACTTGAAAAAAGCAATAACACCTGTCTCTGATGCCATCAGCAATGCCACTGTGACTCTGCAACCTTCATGGCGGACAGAGGCACCTCTCGTGTAGTGCATGACGCACCGCCCATCCAACACTGCAGCTCCGATGCCCTTCAATGCCTGCAGTTATCGGCATTTCCTGACGCCGGCGGTGGTATCAACTCCCCCAGCGCCAGCATACTGATATTTGGGCAGCAATAATCGCCAAGGGTGACCCCATGAACTCGCTGACTTCGCACCATAACAGGAAATAATGCCTCACCCCTGACGCAACCGACTTCCCTGTCATGGACTCGACACGTCACCTTCTCGCGGACGCAATGCCTCCCCTCCCCTGTGGCAGCCAGGGAGCCTGCTTCGACCTCAGCATCGATGCCTCACCTCCTCTAGACTGTGCATTGTAATAGACTTCTTTATCCAAAGGTGCTGTTTGTTTGGGGGTCTGTGTGACTCTGTGCCCGATGCCACACACATCGTTATCGATGCCACATTTTGAATTTATTGCTCTTACGACATTGCAATAGCCACAGGTGGAACTATTTATTTTCTACAAGCTTTATTTTGAAAGTAACTGTTCGTGAGTGCTATTTTAATACCTGTATGTTGGATTGTTGTTGTTATGGTAAGTAATTAACATCTTTATTTGCATGATTACTCAAAACCTTTGCAACATTAAAACATCAATACCCAAATTTCTCCATATTGTAAATCCATTATTTAAATTGAGAGAAGATCTTTGTATACAGAAGACTTTAGTAGGCAGTTTGTCGGGTTAGCTGGAGCAGAATTCTAACATTGTTAAAAGGGTTTATTAAAATTAAGGGGTCTAAACCGGCAATATAATTGAGCAATGGAGTTGTTGGCGATATGTGGACCACGTCATATCCAAGTTTTTCGTTCTGTGTAGCACGTTCTGGGGCTGCAGGGCCTTGGGTGGGGCTTCCAGCAGATGAGGCAAGCAGAATGCAAGATCAACAGTGAGTGGGGTGAATCTCTTGGGTGCTAGCGTAGCAGTGGCTGAATCTTAAATGCCTGATGTGGGGCCCAGTTAGTCAGCTAAGTGCTGATGTTTAACATTTTTATTACTGTAGTCATAACTTGGACCAGCCGACAGGCTAGCTGGATATCCTCGCCTTTAAAGCCTGCTTTCACTGCAAGTTCTTATCCCCATTTTGTTCAGGGCAGGTTTTAATATGAGTCTTCGTTCCTTGTTTAGTCTCCTACTTATGCCCAATAAGTGGATCACGTCCTCATTTTATTCTCCGCATAATCAACAGTGAGTTATCTGTGGTTGTTTCCATGGAGGTAAATGAAGCAATGATGGAAGGATGCATAGTTGCAGATGAAGGTATTTTTCCTTTGTTGCTCTTGTGAAGCGTTCACATAAGTAGGGATGAGGGGAGCCTCTCAAATAACTCTGTAAGACAAACCAACCATGTGACCTTTTCTTTAATGTGGCTTTGTCCTCCACAAGAGATATCATTTTTACAATTTTGTTTACCAATTCTTTGAAGCTTTTGTGGCACCCAGCACTCTCCCAAAGATCTCGTAGGGCCAGACAGACTATTGAGTCTTGCACGTAGGTCATGGCCGTGCTACATTTTTTTAAGTTAAGATTATTCCAAAGATGCACACTCAGAGTCCCACAATACGCTCCCTTAATTTTCTGCCAGCATTTGACGAAGGCACCCTTACGTGCAATTTGTTAAATCTAAAAGTCAAATTCTAGTCTTATTTGTGCCGGTAAGGTATATTTAGGTAAATTGAATATTAGTCTAATTGCCCTAGCTAGCGTGCTGTCCAAAATGCCTGCATCTCTTCCTCGTAGGCACACACTCCCATAGGTGATAGTGTGCAGGAGCTTCACATGGATTACCTGTAGCAAAGGAGTGAGGCTTGGGTCGGGTATTTTATGTTTAATGTTTTTTAATGCAATTACGGTTCTATTCCTTCTTCATGCTATGACTTCTTTTTCTTGTGATAATGTGCATTTGCTAACCAATATTACACCCAGGTACTTGTACTCTTCAACAATTTCAAGTGGGAGTCCTCCTAGTTACCAGCAGCATCTGTGTGCATTCTTTTTCTGATTTAGCCCCATCACTTTTTGGTCTTGTTGAGTTTAGATAAATACACTTTAATTTTCTAAACTGGTTTGGTGTTCCTTTGTGATGTTAACACTGTATTACCGCATGTTTTGAGTGCAAATACTTTACACATTGCCTTTGGGATAAGCCTGTATGCTTATGTCAAGCTACCAAGTAGGTGAGCAGGGGTTATCTAAAGTGTGTATCTCCCTTTCCCTGACTAGAAGCAAGGGTTCCTACTTGGATGAAGGTACCTACCTCTGCCAACTAGAGAGCACTATTTCTAACACTTGCTTACTCGGCCTCTCAATTGCTTGCCCTTTGCCCCTGCACTACAGGATCCTGTCACCCTTTTCACAATTTATACCTAGTGTTAGCAGCAAAAAAATGTTCGCACTGCAACTTTGTGACCATCCACCTGATTTCAGAGCCCATGCCCCCTTTAGTTGAGCAACCCATGCCTAGTAAGTAATATTTTTATTTATATTGCACAGTTACTTAAAACCATTTACAATACATCTTAAAAAGAAAGGCAATCCTAAAAAAAAGGATTTGTATACGAAACTTTCAAAATCAGTATATAAAAATCAATATATATATTAATATTTGTATCTGTGAATAAAAACAGCAAGCATATACCAGTGTGTCCACATTAGTGACTTGCTTGCTTAAGTTAAGATATTATAGTTATTAAAATGATGTCTTATCCGTCTGGTTTGTGGGGCAAGTTGACTTATTGGTCTGAGGTGACTTTCATCATGCCTGACCCTTCATTTTCCGAAAGCCTGTTTCGAAGCTTGGCCATGTATTTCCCAAACTTGGCCAGGTCTTATGGAAGAGTGCAGGAGAAAAGTACCAAAACAGCTTCTTTTACTGTTCGAACCCCGTGTCGTAGCCAGATTTTAAGGTAAATCCTGTTCGGGGTCACAGTTTTAATTGCTGTAAGTTTTTTAACTTAAATTGTCAATCGTTAGTGAAACTTCACTGGTACATTATTAATTTCCGCATTGAACATGGTCCCTATGCTATCTTTTTAACCAAAACCTGGCAATATGACACGTAAGGGCCAAATATTTTTACAGCTCTGTCTACATGTTTAAGGAATTTTGCGAGTGAATCACAAAAACAAAAACGGAAGTTGGTATGGCTATAATTTTTAAAGGATAATTTATATGCAAAAAAGATAAGCTGACAATCCCTGACTGTGAAACCCTACTCTTCTTACTGTCACTAGCTAAGAACTTCACCTTGTCCAGAGTTTTTTTCTATCACTGGGATATGCGGGCAATTGGAGCTCTGGCATTGTGGAAATTCTCTCAGTGCCTATTCTCAATTTACCCAATGTCACAATTCTTTGTGATCTAACCATCCACTTAGAGGATTTTGTCGTTCTCAATATCCAGCTCATCACAAATACCCATGTAGCTGGCCAAATGTTGGAACCTATATTCACCAACCTAAGGAACATACAGATAGACAAGCCTATTCCTCTGCCATAGTCCAATCTCTTTGCAGTCCCTTTCTACCTTCCCACTCAACCAGGGGTCCGAACCAGAGAAAAACAGACTGCATTCACTGGCACGAGATGGTCTAAACTTAATGTCCCTGCTCTCAACTCGCTTTTTGTAGCTAAAGGCCCTGTGTTGGATCATGCAGTAGAATCAGATGAATAAATCATTGATTCTTGGCTAAGATCCTCATTTGGTACATTAGTTCCTGGACGTAATTAGGAAACACCATGGAATTCTCACCCCTATCCTGTGGTATAATGACTCTTTTCACAAAAACCAAAAGCTATGTAAAGACTTGGAAGGAGATTGGCTGAAAACATTTTGTAAATGAGGACAAACTGAGATACAGGTCGACTTTACAGGACTACCAGACAAAATGCAGTATTTTTAGAGCAAGAGTTTACTTGGATAAAATCTCTGTGGATAAAAAGTTGCCTGAAAACACTGGCAAGGTAGGTAAGAATCTCTCTGAACATGCTAGCACTGCCCCATCTACCCGACTTTCACAATCCCAATGTGATGGGATAGTGAACTTTTTCTCCAAAAAATTAGCAGACATCCAAACCACCTTTTTAGGCACACCAGATGTCAGCTCATCTAAAGCTCCTCCCAGCATGAACTGCACCTTGAATATGTTCCGCCCTTTAGATGTGACAGCATTTATCTAATTGCTTACAGCCAACAGCTCAGATTCTCCGCTAGATCGCTGCCCCCCTTCGGTTCTGGTTAAGCTTACCTTTCCAGTCATGGAATGACTTACCCAATGTCTGAATGCTTCCTTGACTGAAGGCATTTTTACTCACCTTGGAAGCTTAGGATAGTCACACCCTTAATAAAAAAAACTGAAGCTCGACCCTCTCATATGGTCAAGCTATAGGACTATTTCACTTTTGCCTACCTCGCTAAAATGTTGGATACGCATGTCAACTTACAACTCTCACCTTACGCAGAAATAAATAGTTTACTGCACCCTTTCCCATTTGGCTACTGGGCCGGCCACAGCACTAAATTCTACCTCCTCTCTGTCACCCTAGATTTCAATGAGGCATTCAGCACAGTTAACCACTCGACCTTGCTTTTTACATTAGGAGAAATGGCAGTGCAGGGTACCGTCCTTTCCTGGCTGAACTCTTTCCTGCACAACTGCATCAACTCAGAGACGAGTAGAGACAAGAGGAGCAAAAGCAAAGGAAGTTAAAAATGAAGATCAAGAACAAGATAAAGACAAAAATAAAGGGAAAGATAAAGAAAAAGACAAGGAGAAGGAGAAGGAGAAGGAGAAGGAGAGAGGTAACAAAAGGGGCCTAGAAAAGGAGAAAAATAAAGACAAAGTTAAATGCAAAAACATGAGCAGCTGCGAGCAAAAAGGAGACTATGAAAAGTCTAAGAAGGATGAGAAGAGTGATAAAAATGTAGCTAAAACTAATGGCATGGATTTAGAGAAAAAGAAAGAAAAAGTCAAGGAGAGATCTAAGGAGAAAGAGAAGGACACTGAAGACACCGAAGAGACGGAACTAATGGTCATAAAAGCAAAGCGGCTACAAACCATTAAGGATTTGAAAGCAAACGCAAAATTGACGGGGCAATCAACTACCTCGCAGCCTAGTATTTTAAATATCTTTAGCCCAATATCCAAAGTGGGGGCGAATACAGGGCCAAGTTATGAGCCAGTGGGTCAGGACTCAACGACACAGAGTGGTGCAAGCGGGGCAAGTCCAAAACTTGTTCCAGGGATTAACGCTCATTTAATTCAGAATCCTCCCTTGGACAAACTACTCTCCCCGGAAATTAATTCACACTCAGATGAATCTGATGCAGATATTTACGAAACTGGCATCTCGACTTCCAGTGAGGCAAGTGATGTTAACCAAGGCCAAGACCAAGACCAAGATGTATCAACCCCAGAAATATCAGGCGGTTTGGATATTAGGAAAATGAGCGATCCTGGGCAAGGAATTACACCTAGGAAACCACTTGAGAAACGAAAAACAAGGAATAAAAAATTAAACAAATCAACTTATGAAGACACCACTGATCAGGGAAGCAATACAGAGCGAATCAATACACGAAAAAACCTAAAACCTAAGAAATTAAAGGAAATAGCACTGGCTCAAGAAAGTGGGGAGGACTCAATTAGGGACATCTCTCAACATGATGGAATAGGAGAAGCGACCGAGCCGTCTCTGAAAGATATACTAAGCTCCATAAGGAAACTTCATAAAGATGTTAAAATAGACACTCAAAAGCATCATATAGCCATCCAAAAGCTGCAAGGTGCGGTTAACAAGGTGGGAAGCACTTGTCTAGCGATATCAGAAAGGATGGTGTCAGTTGAAACACGAACTGACCATCTAGAGAAGGATGTCACCTGCCTTCAAAAGGAAGGAAAAACGCAGGAAGGAATTATACGGGACCTGTTGACCAAGGTCGAGGACCAGGAGAATAGATCAAGGCAAAACTACCTGCGCTTCCTGGGGCTTCCCAAAGGCGTCAAAGGCAATGACCCAAGGAGGTAATTAGACTTCTTAAAACAGCCCTCCCAGAACTGCAAAACTGGGAACTGGAGAGAGAGGTTCAATGAGCCCACCACTTCCCCCTTACCCAGTCTAAGCAAACAGAGAACCAATCTAAATTTCCCAGGGCAATGATGGTGTTTTTTGGAAATATTTTACTTCGGGACACTATCTATGACATAGCTCGTCCTACAAGTAAGAGAGAATTTAATGGCACCATATTCTTTGTTAGACCAGACTTTGCCCACGCAACCGTTGAGAGGAGATGGAGGTTGAGGCAGCTATTTACTCCCTTCGAGGCGATTGGCGCGAAAGTATTTCTACAGAACCTTGCCCGACAAAAATAGTTTTTAGGGCATCAACCCGCAGCTTCACTAGCGAAATACAGGCTGAAAATTACCTCAAGGAAATCTCAGAGACCGCAAAAAAATAATATTGATAATGTTCAAGAAAGAAATCTTTCGATATGATGTGGATTGGACCATATGTACTATATAAAGAATGTTCTTGTGAAAAATATGGGGAGAACAATACCAATCACTAATCAAATATGATATAATACATGACTATTAATACCTGGAGTTAAACTCTCGTTTTCATAGATGTTCTCCCTATGCAACTATAAAACTGATGTGGGGCTGGGGGGGGAGTGCACGAAGGCGTACTGACCAAACAGACGCCCACACCTGGATCCTCCAGGACCCAGGATGCCTCAAGGGGAGGTAAAGGGGGCGAGGGGTGGAGGGGGGGTGAGACCAGGTTCAAAGGTGTTTATTGGGGGTTTGAGATACACACAGAGAAACATAAAGAAAGAATTTATTGGGCGGCAGTTCCCGTTTAAGAACACAATATATAAAACATTCATTGTGTAATAATAAACAACTGGTATGGCTAAACTAAAAATACTTTCAATGAATATATGTGGCCTCAATGATGTAAAGAAAAGGCAGAAAGTGGCAGAGGGACTCAAGCTTTCATCTGCCAATATTATTTGTCTGCAAGAAACACATATCGAGGGGGCACAAAAGCATCTACTTCAAACACTCGGATACCAGCTTAATTCCGCCACTACACAAGGATCACGTACCAAGGGGGTGGCGATCTTAGCAAAAGGGGCAGGGTTGCAGTTTTCAAGATCAGTTGCGGACAAATCTGGACAATATGTTATAGCGGAGTGTGGATATAATAACGGGAAGAATAAACTAACACTTTGCACCATTTATGGAAATATTAGTGACGATCCAGACGTGCTGATCACTGTTTCTGATGAACTTTTGCATTGGCCCCTTCCATTGATAGTGTGTGGGGATCTAAATATTCACTTACCTAGCGACTGGTCTATGGGTCCAGAGTTTAAATTTCGTGGGCTGAAACATAAAGTTTTTCAAGCACTAAAAGATATGTGTGGGATACATGGTTTAGTAGATGGATGGACAGCGAAACATCCAGGGGATCCCGGGTATACCTATTTTTCTCACCCGCACTCAAGGCACGTAAGGCTGGATTATATGTTTATGTCTAATGCATTAAAATCAGGGTGTCAAATAGAAAAATTACCAAGAATCCTCTCGGATCATAATCCATTAATGCTCAGCTTTACGTGTGGCGCAGATACACCTTTGCTAAACCCATGGTCGTTTGAAAAGGCACTTTTGCATACCGAAGGATATTGTCAACATATGAGAACATGGATTCCGGTTTTCCTGTCCGAAAATATGGGGTCTGCAACAGTGGACGTAGTGTGGGATACCCTGAAGGCCTGCATTAGGGGCGAAACTATGCGCTTTTCTTTCCAGCTTAATAAAGAAAGGAGGTTAAAAATGACAGCTCTTGAACATAACTTATGTAATGCTGAGGAGGATTTGATTAAAGCAGTACATGAAGGCAGGGAAATAGATTCTATGGTAAGTAGGGTACCAATAGCGAAGAATTACATATCGGAAATTTTAATTGAAAAGGCAATTGGCAGGGCAAATTCCCAAAAAGAGAAAACGTACGAGTTAAGCGAACGGGTATGTCACCAATTAGCTGTCAGAACCCAGGAAGAATCATCAAGTACTTTAATAAAAGAAATCATTGATCCTGCAGTCAGCCTGAGAGTAGAATCTTCAGATATTAGAACAGCTTTTCAGAAGTTCTATCAGAACTTATATCATGAAACTGATAATGCGGGCCGCAAACCCGAGTTATATCTGGGTCTAACTATCATAGATCAGTTGGACACAGATGACCAGGGATATACTAGATAGCCCCATACAGTGGGAAGAAATGTTATTATCAGTGACCTCTATGCCTAATGGTAAGGCGGCTGGTTTGGATGGAATACCCACAGAGTTCTATGTAAAGTTTGCGCCACAAATTAGGGGGATCATTTCAGAACTTTTCCAATTCATTGGGCAAGGGGGCAACCAACCGAGGTCATGGTCATTAGCTAAAATAATAGTTTTTCCAAATAAAAATAAAAATCGACCAAATACCTTGATAAATGGGGATTCCAAAATTTATTCCAAGCTATTAGCAGCACTGCTGGCCCCTATGATTCATAAAATAGTCTCTGAGAGGCAAAATGGGTTTGTGCCAGGAAGATCTACTATTGACTATGTACAAAGAGTTATTTCCCTCTTTGACTACACAGGAACTACAGGAGACCCTATGACGCTCATCTTGCTAGATGCGGAGAAGGCGTTTGATAGGGTCTCCTGGAAGTTCCTGTGGGAGGCAATGGCAAATTGTGGTATTGGTGAGAAGTTTATTACTGCAATTCAACAGTTGTATATAAACCCCAGGGCCAGTGTCTTGATCAATGAGATTCTGTCAGAAAATGTTATTATTACCAGGGGGAAAAGACAAGGGTGTCCTTGTTCACCCCTCTTCTTTGCTATTTATATAGACACATTTATTCTGAGGCTGGAAAATAATGTATTAATCCCTCCTATCCGAGTGCGTGATATGGATACAAAATGTCTAGGATATGCTGATGACATCGCCATTGTCACAGGGGACCCTATAAATGCTATAAGTGTGATAGAAGCCGAAGCACTACTCTTTGGTAAAGCCTCTGGGTACAAATTAAATGCTAGCAAGACACAGATTGTGTTGAATAGCAAGATTATGATGAGTGACTCTAGAGTAACTGAAAAGGCCACATATTTAGGGGTTAACATCTGTGCTGCTATAGAGCTTATCGTCAATATCAATATAGATCCGCTTATACAACGCACCAAAAAAGAACTGACCAGATTGAACAATTTACACCTAACTATTGGTGGTCGAACTAATGTAGTTAAGATGTTGTTTTTACCTAAGTTTTTGTATTTGTTCAGGCTATTTGTTTAGAATTTTCTCCACAGGTATTTAAAAATATAGATACATTGTTTACTAGGTTTGTTTGGGGATATAATCGACCGTGTAGGGCATTGCGGTGGCTCACTAACACAAGAGAACGTGGAGGTTGGGCTCTCCCCAACTTCAAGTTATATTATTGGGCCACAGTATTAAGGTATAGCTTGAGTCTTATAACTGGTAACCCAGGAAGCGGCAATATATCAACACCACAAGAACTTATTCTGGGAGAAGGGGCCCCTGGATGTCTATGGCGACATGTTAATGACGGGTATTTTAAAAAAGTCAAATTTAAGACTATTAATAATGTTAGCAAAGTCTGGGGGGATGTTAAAAAGCTATTAGGACTAGGTCGCTATTCTTACTACACTCCCGTGAATCAGAACTCAGATCTCGCAGAGATATTTCATGATAACTGTATAAAGAAATTCAAGGATCTGGGGATTACTCAGCTTGGCTGTTTTTTTTTTTCGAATAATGGATTTAAATCATTTGACGAATTAAAACTAGAATTCAATATTCCTAATAGGGACTTCTTTAAATTTCTTCAAGTGAGAGATTTCCTATTGAAGAAAGGGGGTGGCCGGATCAAATTTCATTTGTGTTCATTCATAGGAAACCTACATAGGGAAATGCCCCTAAAAATCGGTGAGATTAATGGGGCTTTGAATGCATTGCTACCAGATGACATGAACAAACATATAGTGGCATGGCAGACTAAACTTGGACTCTCTACCAGAAGTGTGGCATATTCATATGAAATGTCACTCTCATGCCTTATGTCCATTAGGCTTCAAGCACAAAACTACAAGACCTATTTCTCATTGTATTATACTCCATCTAAAATAGCTAAATGGGGAACTGGGAAAGGTACAACCTGCCCACGTTGTGCACTCCCAGCGGCAGATATCATCCACATGTACGCCTCCTGTGACTCGCTAACTAATTTAATCGCCGAAATATCAGGCTTTCTTACAGAGATAGCACACTATGAGGTAAACATTACAACAGCAGAAGTCATGCTGGGTGTGTCAAACAGCGATAGGCCAAAACAGATACAAGGGTTAATTTTTGTCGCGATGGTGGTGTTCCGGTTGTGTGTTGCATCAGCTTGGCTCGATCCGATACTACCATCATATATACAGTGGAGGGCCAGACTGCTGGCAACATGTAGCCTTGAAGTTGCCATCTATAGGAATAAAGGGTATAAGACTCGTAGAAGAGGAATGAAGATATGGGTCCCCTTCTCGGCTGGATCGAAGAGAATGATTAGGGGGAACAATGGGAGATACTTGATATAGGAATATCTTGCTAGATCTATGAGGTCTTCTTTTCTTTTTCTTTTTCGTTGATGTATTTCTTTCTCCTCCCTTTCTTTTTTTGTATTTATTTCTTTTTTCAGAAAATGATTGAACAGTAATGTGTGCCTACTTATGTTTGACTGTATAAATTGCTACCTGGTCTCGTGGAGGGAGGTGGGTGGGGGGGGTGGGTTAATTGTAAAGTTAATAAAAATGTGTAATAAAGATTGTTAAAAAAAAAAATCCCACTATCTAGTCCTTGGGGTGCCGCAGGGCTCCACCCCAAGTTTTCAATCTCTACATAGGACCTTTAGCAGAGATTGTGGAATCATATGGGCTTACATTGTTATTATATGCAGATACGCAGATAATACTCAAATTGTGATATCCCTATCATCTAAGGATAATCACAAGGTAGAAGCCCTTAACATCTTTCTTGCCCAAGCCTCATTGTGGATCAACACCAATTCACTAAAACTTAAAGGGGACAAGACAGAGGTTCTGCTAGTAGCCAGCCATCTGCACTCATGTGTGGCTTTTGGCCATGGGCACTACCACCTCCCCAGTGCATGTGGTAAAATATCTCGGGGTTTTGCTGGATGACAAGCTCTTTAAGAGCAATCAGATAAATAAATAACTGCTACTTGTTTTGGCATCCTTAAATGTCTGAGAAAAATTCTGGTTTGCCTCCCTGTCCAAACTCAAAGAACTGCAGTCCAGGCCATAGTTATTTCTAGCCTGGACGTTGATAATGTTCTGTACCTGGATTTTTTTGTTTGATCTGTTTATTAGGCCTGGGCAGTGAACTTCGCACTCCACGGAGTTCGCGGAGTGCAGAAAACTCTGGTTTGTGAAGTGCAGCAGTTTTTTCCCTACTTGCGATCACAAATGGTAAGTTCCAAGCGCGAGCTGGCGCTCAGGTAGAATTTCTACCCGAGCTGCAGGAATACCAGCACAAACTGCAGTTCGCACCGCACTCTGCCACTTGCGGAACTTCACGGAGGTTCACGCAGCAAAACTCCGCGAACTACGCCCAGGCCTGCTGTTTATTAGGTTTTAATATATGTGATACATGTTACAGACATATGCATTAATTGCATAACCAGCAAACATATACAGAAATCAAATTATTTCAAGCAGTACACCAATATATGAGCGGACATCAGATATATTATCCCGATCGGTGTGTCAAAATAACTCACATCAAATACAACAAATCTATAAGATCAAACATGGCTTGTTACCATTTCCATGTATTCAATAGAAACTTATAATAGTAAATCATAAGATAAAGAGGGAGGGGCAGGATAGGCCGGGGTGGAGGGGTGGTCTATGTCTGCCACAATAGCGCTATTTTCCCAAGTTTAATTGCATCATCCTTAGTATCAGACTGCCCCATGCAGCAGGTCCAGTGTCCATGAAGTGTATTGCGTGTTCCATACCACATTCTTGACAAATCGCACTATAACCCATATGTAGGCTGGTTTAGTTGGTGTTAGGAATGTCTGGGGGTCATCCAGGGTTATTGTTACTTGAAACGTCAGAATTGTGTCCCAGGCAATTGAAATTGGATACTGGTACAGCACTAGCGTATCCTCTCCTACCAGTGAGACAGCCTCAGCCTTAGCCCAGTTGAGCATAGATGAGGACCAGGCTGTGAGTGATGGGGGATCTTCTGCTTTCCAACAATGAGTGATGAGTCTTTTGGCCACCACTAACTCTAGGTTCAAAAATCTAGAGGAGGCTTTGCCTTTCATATTCCTGGGAAATATCCCTCTAATGCAGGCCTCCCATGTACCCGGTCGATCTCTATCTGTGCTTGTGTTCAACAATTGGATCACTCCATGCCAATATTCTTGTAATTTGGGGAATGACCATAACATATGTAAGAGATCAGCGTCTATTATTTTGCATCGAGGGCAGCAAGCATCAGCTCTGTTAAAATAGCTATTATGTTTATCTGGGGATAGATATGCTCTACGGACTTTATAGAATTAACTCAGCCTAAACCTTAAGTATCTGGGAATCTGTCTGGGGCTCCCCAATAGCAAGGCTCATCACTTAGGTGCACACGGTTGCACCAGATCTGACTCCCACTTATTTTGTAGAAGCATTAAATCAGCGATCGTATGTTCGCGAATTGATTCTGGAATCTCTTTTATAAGGTGCCGACCCGTACCCATCACTTGTATGGACTGCATCAGGAGATGCATCGGGGGTTCCTGCGAAATGCTTCCCCAGTGATGCCCTAGCATGACCATCCAGGCAGCATGGTTTAGAAATTGTCCAGGGGTATACCCTCTTCCTCTGTGAGGGAAAGGAAAGGCTGCAACGTACCCTCTATATATAAATCTCCCAGTGTGTGTACATCAGCATAGTGCCAATCTGGGATTTCCGATGGTCTAACTCTGCCTCCCAAATAATGGGATTGTGGGCCCATACGGTGTGACATGTCTGGTAAGATAAAGAGCTCTACGGAAGCATTTCTGAGGTATCTATACCAGGATGGGAAGTGACATATGGGATTTAGTACATGAGTGTAAAAAAAGAAAAAAAGGAGTCCGTCCAATGCACATGGGGGGCCGTATTCCAACGTGTCAGTGAGGTGTAGCTCCGCCACCCATTTCACAATCCATTGTACTTGGGATGCCAAATAATAATGTTCCATATTGGGCAGAGCCAAACCACCTTGTGCCTAGGGTATACATAATTTAGTAAGCGCCCCCCTGCATCGTGTATTGCTCCAGATGAAGTTCCTCATAATCACTTCCAACTGCCCAAAAAGTGACGCTAGTAAATATATCTGAAGATTCGTGAAAAAATATAGCAATCGGGGCAGCATCACCATTTTAATAAGCGCAACCGTACCTGCAACCGAGAGGTTAGGCATTTTCCAAAATTCTATTTGGGCTTTTAAAGCTGTGATCGCTTTAGATAAGTTGCGATCCAGAAGATCCTGGTCTGTGTGATAAATTCTTACACCCAAATACCGAAATGCAACCGGTTGCCAGGCCATCAATGCCCCATCTATCATCAAGCGAGGGGAAACTGCATTGGAAGTTGAGGGAAATTGACATGATTTCTCCCAGTTCACGTCCTGATACTGTAGCAAATAAGTTAAGTGTGTCGGATATGATCGGGGGTATCGCCTGTAGGTCCCTAATGTATAGCAAGAGATCATCTGCATAGACCGAAACAGCATGTGCCCCCCGCCAGCCGAATACCCCAGTAACACTGACAGCCGGCGTACCATAAAGTAGTTGTACTAAACTTAAAAAGTATGGACCAAATCCAAATCTTCGCAATACTGCAAACATGTAAAGCCACTGCACCGCATTAAAGGCTTTCTCCAAATCCAGTACTAAGCAGCCTGATGCCGGCCAATCCACTGTGGCCCTGCGCATTACTCGAGAAAGCCTTGGTATGTTTAGAGAGGTGTTGCGACCTGGGGCAAAGCCATTTTTATCCCGATGAACCAGATGTGGGGTGACAGGCACCAGTCGGCCTGCCAGAACATCTGCTAATATTTTTTAATCCGCATTTAACAGCGCCAAAGGCCTATAAGCGCTTGTGTATGTGGGATCTCCGTCCGGTTTTTGAAAGAGTAATCAAGGTAGCTTCAGTCATGGAAGCTGGAAGGAAGAGATTTTCCAATGCTGCAGTGTGCACTCCAAGAAGTTACGGGCTTAAAAGATCAGCATATGTCTTGTAGAATTATGAGGGAAGCTTTGCCAGCCGGCAGCATTCTCATTGTGCCTCTCACTTCCACCAGCGTAAGCAGGGTATCCAATTCTCTACTTTGTTCAGTTGTGAGAGTGGGAAAGGTAAGACCATCAAGGAAGAAGCGTATGTCTGTTTCAATGACGTTCAAGGCAGATCTATATAGTTGTGTGAAATGCGTGGTCAATTCACTGTGAATTTCATGCTGTTTATACTTGAGCCCTCCTTCTGGGGACCGAAGTGTAGTGATTGGTCCTGTGCCTCGATATTCTTTATCGGCAAGGACCTCTTCCATCGCAAATGGTGTGCTCGGGTGAATTTAAATTAAAGCCCTGCATGCAAACAGTGAGTAGTCAGTGGCATAAACCTTACACCTCCATTTTCTTTGTAGCCTTACCGTTTCAACCCTAGTTAAGTGTGTCTCTTGTAAGAGGGCGATGCACACAGTGTGTCTCTTAAGATACGAATAGACCGCATATCTGCTGGATGGTGTACAGAGACGCCTCACATTCCAGGTGAGTATCATGTGATCTGTCATAGCACTACATTATGCGAAAATGAAATGTAGTCCGACCTGTAAATGTACCTATGAATGTGAATTGGTGAACAATTGTATTGTTGCCCATTCCCCCCAGAAAGGCCTGTATAACTAAAGGGAAAAGTGAATGAGCCAACATGGCAATAGGGAAACATTACCAGGGTGGCCCCCATAAACAAGGGGTGCTGCCCAAACCCGCATGGGAAAGAAACTATCCATGTGATCAACTGGTTTATTTTATAATGGAAAAAGTGTGCGGAGGTGTGGGGCCATGCGGGGCATACCACTATGAAGTCCCCAGGTGTCTCATGTCTATGCACGTAAAAATGTGCATGAAGGAAAGAAAGAAGGTACAGCCAGGCACCATGCGCCAACCTAAATGTGGTACCTATTGTGCGACCCCCCTAGTATAATAAGCAAAGCAAGAGCAACAGTACCAAATGAAATTGGGGTGCAGTCCTTTAGATAGTTCATGATGCCAGCACCACGCTCCCAGCATTTATACGATACCATACACAGTCTGCGGTGTGATGTCAGGCATTCACAGCGGTACAGCGTTTGACATTCTCGCTGCCGATGAGCCCTCGTCCAACGAGGATTGAATCGGAGTTCCCTCCTTACTGATTGTCTCTGCGCCTTCAGCTATTCCCTCAGCCTCTCGAACTGCCTCTTGTCGCTCCTGTTTGATTTGATCTGGGCCAGGCACTGCTGATAGTCTGGGACTTAGGGCCCGATGTAGGTGGCCCAAATACCGGTCGGTTATGGTGAAGGTTGGTAAATTTCACCGTTACCGACCGGTATTTGGGCATTCGTGATGTAGGGAAGGATTCGGTATTAAGGAATCGGTAAATACCGATTCCTTAATACAGATTCCTAATTGGCCTTGCATTTAAGGAATCGGTAATACCGATTCATTAAATGCAATGTAGAAAGCACATAAAAGAGTGCTTTTGGGCCTTAAGGTATCAGTAATTACCACCAACTTCAATTTGGTAATAATTGCAGAATTCCTTTAAAAAAGCACGTTCTTGCTTTTCTTTAAGTGCCATGTGGCACACATCCATGCCATTAGGGCATGCATGTGTGTCACATGTGCACACATGCACATTTCAGGGGTGCAGCAGGATGTCCTTTGGACACCCTGGCACCCTTGAAATACCTCCCGGTATTACCGATTGGGTAATACTGAATCGGTAATAACGAATGTCTTCACATTCATTCCTATAGGCCTCCAAGCCCATAGGAATGAATGGGTAGGTATTCGTTATTACCAAATCCCAATTACCGATTCGGTAATAACGAATATTAAGGATTCGGTATTTTTTACCAAATTCTTACACTACATCTGAAATACCGATTTCTAAATACCGAATCGGTAAAATTCGGTATTTAGAATTCGGTATTTCACTATTACCTACATCGGGCACTTAGTCTCTTGGGTCGTCAATAACTATTCCTCACTCCGCCCGCCCCGCCCCGCCACTCCTGGTCCCTGGTATGAAAGTTGGTCGTAGACCCAAAAACAGGCCTGTGGTTTCCAACCAGTCCCAAGTGTCTTTTGGAGTATCAAAGAATACCACTCTGAAGGCCATAATATCAAGATCGGCGATAAAATTATTGCTGCTTTAGCAGCCTGAAATTGCCGCTAAAGCGCCGATAAGGGGCGTGATAATATGCCCTTGTGAATTCCCATAGAAGCCCAGGTTCTGATAATATGGCCCTGAGTATTGCCAGAAACTGTAAGGAATATGCAATATTCTGTTGCCTTCTGTTTAACTTGCAGGAAAGATCCCCGCTGATGCTGGACCTTAAGTGTGTAATCTGGGAAAAATAAGACCCTTACGTTGTTGAATTTGACCTCGGATATCATCCTGGTTTCCTGCAGTATCATATCTCTGCCATATCGAGGCCACAGACTCAACATCCACAGACTCAACAGCACCACCAGTCCCCTCTCTCCACAGGTGGCATTGGTTATATCTTCACCAACAGCTTGCTCCCCTGTAAGCGACTCTAACTGCCTCCTCTAGTGACCTTGATCTGAGCCGCTGCCTACGGCATGATCAGCTCTTTCAGTCGCAACACCACCTGTTACCTCACTTACCCGGTAGCGCTGTTTATGGGCACTTCATTCAATCCTTGCTCCTTTCGTGGGATAGCATGATGTGTGCCGCTATCTGCCGCCATTCTCGCCTGGTGAAGCAGCTGCTCATGAGCAATTTAGCAAGCTTCTCCCAGGCTGCACTCTTCAGGCCGGGCCCGATTACTAGCTTGTGCGCTCCCTTGATAGTGGTTGAGGTGGCATCAGCACTCCGTCGCCTGCCTGGGGGTGTCCCCAATAGTCCGCCACAGCACCTCGCCATAGATAACATGGTAAATCGGATACATTTAATGGATTAAGGGGATAAGTGGTGGAGCGAGCTCAATACACGTCCCCCATATTTCCCCTGTAGGCCAAGCCCCCATGTTCTGTACCTGGATGCTGTGAAACTCTGCTCAAACGGCTCCAGAATTAACAAAATGCAGCTGCACAGTTCCTCCTCTTTCCACCCAAATGTACCTCCTCAGCCAATATCCTACATATTTTGCACAGGCTGCCAATTAAATGCCAAGTCCAATTCAAGGCCTTATGCTATATACCCAAGTGCCTATCCAACACAGGGCTTATGTGACTGAGACCTCTTGCGTCCTAGAACACTCTCAAATGCTCACTCTGCTCAAGCCGTCTGCAGTTGGCAGTGGTCCCAGAGTTAAAAAATCCCAGCAAGGTGGTGATGGAGCAAGGTGGAAACAAAATGTTTTTGTATACCCCTTGTAAAAAAATCTTTCGATAACAATAATATGTACTAAACGTGTGGTTTTGAAATTAACCAACATAGAATAGAAAGCACACACGCAAATACAAGTGGGATATTAATTTGCATGAAATAGCCAAGCATAATTTACTAATTTGTCAAATATTGGGTCATAAAAGGTACGCATTTGTTGAAATCTATATTGAAAATTGCATGAATGTGCTTTTGTCTGTTTATTAGTGGCAGAAATCATGAAGATTGGTAAGTAAAAACACGCATATATGTTGCTTAAAGCTAGGTAAATACTAACTGGGAGATTATTAGAAGGGGGAGGTAAACAGAAAGGCTTTATTTTGTATATTTACGTTTATTTGTGTTTGTTTCTGTAATAGTTCCTAAATTGAGGCCTGTGTGACCAAAACAAAATGGAAGCTGACTGTGATTCCGAGGTGACGGTCGAAGTATGCATGCGCCAACTGGAAGCGCGTGCTGCCTGTGCCTGAGCAGTATGGGTCAAGGACAGCATATCCCGCTACATGTAGTACATGCCAAGTTAACTCGTGGGAATGGGACACCGAATAACAATTTAAAGGACACTTTGAGGAAATCAAATTTGAACAATAGCACCACTATTTTTTTTGTCATAATGATGACTTTGCATAAATTGAACAGTGAAGCGATGAAGTGATGCTCATCCAACTTTAAGTTGACTAATCACGGATATTTTAGGACATAAGAGTTACAAATTTAGATAGATAAGTTAGTGAAAAAGGGTGTAAAAGAGGACATTTGGGACTTTGAAAAGAGCTCACTTTTTGACCTAATCTTTGCACCCCGAAATGCTGTTGGTCAGCGCAATTTTTCTTATGGCGCAGGGACTTTGACATTTTTCGGAACTTTAACTTTTGAATGGGTGAGAAGTACTATGAGAAGGAAACATCGAGAGAGATAGAGAGGTATTTCTTTGGGAACTATTTTGTTTTGTGCTGATGTCTGCGTCTCTACATCTGGGTAATATACTTTTAACTTATTTTCCTAAACTGTCATGATAATAAATAAATGTTTTGAATGTAACTTTTCTTTCAGGATTAATAATGTATAACTGAAATATGTTCTTCAAGTAAAACGTAGAGAACATGCTAGGATATCAAATCTCTAAATAAAAATTAAATAAATGGAGGGGAAACATCCTTTACAACGCAACTTTTACAACGCAGTGCCCTTATGACGCAACTTTTACAACGCAAACCATTACAACGCATTGCGCTGGGGGGCGCTCTAGGATAGGGAATAAGTTTAATTTACTGAACAACACCTTCCCTAGTGTCCACGGGGAGAGGAGCTGGAATAGTAAATTAAACCATTCACTATCCAGCACCCCAAAGCGCTATGCGTTGTAATGGTATTCGTTGTAAATACCGCGTTGTAAAGGCATGCGATGTAAAAGCATGCGTTGCAACATCATACATCCAAATGGAGAATTAAGCAGGCATTGTTGTCCTTTAGTTAACGTTTACTAGCTGATACATCGAAAATGAATAGTGGGGCGTTTAAAATCGTTATTTCAGAAAAACCATGGTATTAGAATTAAAAACTCAGGTGTAAATAATGTATACATTTTAGGTTTAGGCACTTGGCTATAGCACCGTTGCTCGCCTTTTGGCCTTCACTGAATCCTCGGAGCAGAATAATTGTGTGAATGAATGAGAAATTAGTGAATAGCTCCGTACGGTTAAGGTAATGGTTTATGAAGAATTTTTGGCCGCGCTGCACCAGTAATACTTGGTAGCAGAGCATAGGTTGCTATAGGTAGAGTAGAATATATAGAATTTTGATGTACAGAACTTTTGGACTAACATCTGTTGCGCTTGTATTACGTTATATGTAGTCTGGAAAAGGCTTCCGGAAAGTGTGTGATGCTGGTCACTCTGTCTGCAGGCAGAGGAAGTGTGGCTAGTGAAGTCGCACATCACATAGTCTGTTTCAAAGTGGTGACTCCTTCGTATGTTACAATTTTAGGGACCTTTACGTGTAAAAGTGGTGAATGTATAGCGAGGGCAACCTGTGAAATCTTGGGTCTGAGTACAGGGATCATTGCGCATTCTGTCTTAAAACTCGACCTGGAGAGAGTAATAAAGTTTAACTTAAGCTTGAGAGAAGGGTAAGGTAGAGGGAAGTGCTAGTTTATCGGCAAAAGCAAAATTCTGTGGTAGAGAAGAGGTAAGCGCTGTCTATTGGAGATACAGAATTTTTGTGTGATTGAAGAACTATTCTTTTGGTTTTAGCGAAACAGACCAATTGAGTTGTTTTATGTAGTTACTAACTGATTTTGCTGTATAAAAGTGTAAATACAGTGTGCCGATAAATTTTGTAAAGGAGGGGTCAGTCGAAGCTACAGAAGCCGGAGCAGGGCTGACGTCAAAAGTGTCGCGCTGGGATTAGTCCGTGTGACCCAGACAGAGTAAGGGCTGATTGGTGCATCAGCGAAAGCAGCGAAATAATTGGTTGAGCACTAATGAAACGTATCTTGTACTATTTGGTGCGATAGGCTGGTGTTACGAAGCAGTTTACGGAAGAGTGTGTGATATTTTGAAAAGACAGGAGATTAATAGCAAAATGTAATTTTATTATGGAATGGAGAAAGAGAAATCTTCATGGTTTCAAAAATTGATTTTTTTTCTCCAAAAAGGATAAAGTAATTGAAACTAGAGAGGAAAAAATAATTCCTCCGCCGAAGACGCCTGCATCATACATGATGACAAAATATGGCTACCATACACGTATATGTTTAGAAAATTTGGCAAGGTATACAAAAAATGATGGTGCATTAACTTTCCCAGAAGTAGGATCTTTCAGTCTTGTGGTGTTAAGAAACTTGAGAGACAAGATGATGAAGCTTGAACCAAGACCCAGAGCAACTCAATTTGAAGCTTTAGCTGAGTGGGAAGATGAAATGCATGATTTAGAGCAAGAAAGGTTTGGAGACTACATAGGACCAAGAAATAGAGGTTGTGGATTTTGGAGAGAAAACGTGAGACTAGAATGCGAAGGTGGAGAAATGCTAACATGTGTGATGGAATGTATCCAGTTAGATTGGTTGATGAGGAAAAAGGGCGAAAATGTACAGAAAAGAGGAATAATATAGAAACAGGAAAAAGGAGCTATGAGGATTGCGGGTCCGAGGATGCAGTGCTGGAGAAGATCCTAAATAGGAGACCACCGCCATACAAAGCAAATTCTATGGGTACAACTCCAAGTGCTCCACAGTTAGAGGATAGATTAGCAGAAACTCCAAACGATTTTCAAACTTCAGAGATGTCTCGGAGAGAGTAGAAATGAGGTATGATTCAGATGTTCCATTAATAGGAACCAGATATACTGGGACGCCGAAACAAGGTAATGGAATGGAGAGTATTGGAAATAGAGTAGAACAACAAGTTGAAGCACAACAGAGTACTTCTGAATATATACTTTAAACACATGTATTAGCTGAAAAAATACAGGAGCTTACTAAAAATGTAGAAGCCGTAACCGTTCCAGTAACAATAGATCCTGTAATCCCAGTGTTTGAAAACCAGAAAATAAAAGAGCCATCTCCAACTATTCCTTTAAACCAGAGTTTACAAAAAGTAAAAGAAAAGGTTTACCCAGACTTATCAGAAATTAAACGTACCAACCAAATGACACTGCCAGATTTGACTTTTAATCAGAGTCTCCCGTATAAGTTCCCAACAGTAGCGGAGTCTGGTTCTATAACACCTGAGAAAAGTGTAGAAAAAAATTAAGGCTTCGCGTAGTTCGCGAAGTAGCGCTACGCGAAGCTACGCGAAGTGCACTTCGCACTACGCAAACTTCACGTAGCACTACGCGAGCTGCGTAGTAGCATGTTCACACTGTGCAAGATGCGGTTTCGATGATTGCACAGTGCGGACAAGCATCCGGCACTGTGCAAGCATTGGAAACGGCATCTTGCACAGTTCGAGCTGTAGTTTTCTGCTGTTCGAGTAGATTATTACTCGAGCAGCAGCTTTCTCAACGCGAACAGGTAGTTTCTCATTGAGAGCGGTCGCGAGCATGCGCAACCACTCACAATGAGAAACCTGACCTCCTCGCGTTAAGAATCTCGCCGGGATGTCATTTTGCTTGCTCGCGGTCGCGAACATGACGTTCAGGACCGCGAACAAGCAAAAAATGACCGCTGCACTATGCTACGCTGCACTACGCATGTTCGCACTGTGCTACGTGCAGCTCGCGTAGTGCGAAGTTGCGAAAACTTCACAAACTCCGCGAGCGTAGCGTAGTGCTTTGCCCAGGGTTAGAAAAAATTGATTTATCACAAACTCCAGTAGCAGGAATTAAGTGATTGGATCAAAACCTTAAAACTGAAAGAAACGGAACCAAAATTGTTAGATGTAGCAAGGCTAAAAGTTGATATGGAGGAACTAATAATTGGAACAATTGGTACAGATGGATTGAAAAATTATCAGGATGATGAGATCATTTTCATTAGTAAAAGTATTACCTGGAAAACCAAAAGCATGCATGATCGGTTTGAAAGTTTAGCAAGTGAAATGGATGTGGATTTTACAAAATACAAAGTATTGCAGAAACCTTAAAGATTGGTTTTTATTGACAAAGATATAGAAAACATGAATACAGCAGGGAGAATTACTCAAAAAAAGAATTAATTGTGTTATTGAGAAAATAGGGAGACATTGATAAATGGAAAATGATTTGGACAAAGAAAAGAGAGGAAAGCAGTAACAAATCCACATTAGCGTTTCCAGTAAGAGAAAAGGAAGAAGCAGTAAAAGAATTTCCTATGAGAGAAATACCTGGAGGAGGATATGTGCATGTACCTTGGAGTAGACAAGATATTTTATCATTCACAAATGACTTTCCCAGATTGAGAGAGAAGCCAGTAGAGTAGTATAGGCAAGTTGATCGATTTGTGAATGTTTCAAAAGTTTTGTGGGAAGACTTAGATGGGTTATTCGACATAGTAGCACCAGCCGATCTATGGTCAGAGTGTAAGATTAAGGTGAACTGGCCAAAAGAAGAATATCGAAGAGACAAAGTGACAGGTGCTCCTGGACCTGAAGTAATGCGAAAATATGAGCAAGTTATAGTGTTTCTCAAAAATAAAATTCCACCAAAAGAAACAGATTGGGTAAAAATAGATAGGACAATACAAGAAGACAAAGAGTCAGTTCACGCATTTTATGAAAGACTGTTATTATTGTTTAAACAGTACAGTGGATATGAGGAATTGAATGAAAAGGATAAGAGTCACTTTGTATATCGCTTTGTATGTGGATTGAGACCAGAAATAGGGGATATGATTAAGCATAATTTAATGGGATGGCAGTCATGTTCTGTAGACGAAGTCCTGAGACATGCAAAATACTTTAGTGATGAAATTTAAGTAAAGCAAAGGAAACTCAAGGAGAAAGCAATGTGGGCACAAGTAAAGGCTGCAGAGCATCAAGTAGCTCAATTAGAAAATAAAACTACAGAAGGTAACCAAAGTAGGGTGAAAGGAAATTTTAATAAGCTAAAATTAACTGGAAATATAGAAGAATTAAAGAAGAAATATCCATGTCATAATTGCGGTAGGATGGGACATTGGAGGAAAGAGCATAAGTATCCACCCAAAGTTAATCCAGAAACTACATCATTGAATCCGCAGGTGCAGAATGAGATAATTCAACAACCATCGCCACAGCAACAAGTAGTTAATCCACAGTGTCAGGTGCCACAACCTCCACTTCCTCACAGTGTAAACCTACAGAGATACAGAGATACAGTACAGAGACAGGATTCTGCGCAGGAGATCAGGTAACAAGAAATACCAGAGTGCATGTGAGTCCGTATTATTGGCTGAAAGAAAACGGAAGCGAGTCGGATGACAGTTTCTGACAGTGCCTGAGAGAGGGAGAAGAGTGCCTGATTGGCGCTACTCTAGAGGTAGATCAGTCTGGTCCATATGTGAATGGGAAGGTGAATGATGTAGATGTGACTTTCCTAGTGGACAAGGTGCTACCGGTTCTACTGTTAGATCAGTGGAAATTCAAAATCTTCCTCTCTTGGGTGAACACATTCAAGTTGTAGGTGTAGCTAATCAGCAGATTAAAACATCATTAACGAAACCAATTGAAATAGAGATTGGAAATTTCAAAGATATCCATCGATTTGTAGTGTATGACAGTGGTCCTGTAAATCTTCTTGGAAGGGACATAGGGGCAGATGTATCAAGATACCATTTTGCAATTCTCAAATAGCGATTTTTAAGGAATCGCTATTTGAGAAGTGCAAAATGGTATGTATGTAGAAATTCGCTATCTTTTAGCGATTTCTTAAAATTCCTTAATTGCGATTAGCAAATTGCTAATCTCAATTAAGGAATAATTTCCCATTCATTTCTATGGGCCAGGAGGCCCATAGGAATGAATGTGAATTTATTCTCAATTTGCAATTAGCAATTTGCTAATCGCAAATTGAAAATAATTTCAAGGGTGCAAGGTTGTCTTAAGGACACCCTGCTGCACCCCTGAATTTGACATGTGTGCGCATATGGCGCACATACATGCCCTAAGGGCATGTATGAGCGTCATATGGCACCTTTAGAATTTTAAAAAAGTGCATTTTGAAAAGATTTCGCCAATTACCACCAACTACAAGTTGGTGGTAATTTGCGAATTCTTAGTCAAAAATCGCAACACTGAAATGCATAATACATTTCAAATAAGAAATCGCAATTTGCCAATTCTTAAAAGCCTCGCAATATTAAGGAATCGCAAAATTTGCGATTCCTTAATATTGCGAGGCTTTTTGCATGATACATTCCAAATCCCATTTTTTTGTCGCAAACGCTGCTATTTTGCGAATCGCAGCGTTTGCGACAAAAAAAACGGATGATACATCTGCCCCATACTGTGTAAAATGAACTGTGCCATTTATTGCTCACCAGATGGCATTCAGCTTCAAACTCCAGACGAGGAAAATGTATATAAAATGACAATGACACTAATTGAAGCAGAAAAGAATAGTATGGTACCTATGTATGATCGAGAGAAAATACCGGATGAATTGAAAGAAGTAGTTAAAGAGCAAGTGTGGGATTTCACAGGAGAAGATATTGGTTTGATGAAAAATGTAGATCCTGTGAAAGTTTCTGTGAAAGAAGGAATAAGTTATCCAAATATTCTTCAGTACAAAATGACAGCTGAAACCATTGAAGGAATAACACCAGTAATAGATAAAACGATTGAGCAAGGGATTTTGAGAGAAATAGAAAGCAGTCCTTGTAATTCACCAATAATGAGATTGAAAAAGCCTAACGGAACGTTCAGAATAGTGCAGGACCTGAGAAAGGTAAATAGGATAGTTGTTCCATGTTGTCCAATTGTGCCAAACCCAGCAGTAATTCTATATCAAATTCCACATGATGCAGAATGGTATACAGTCATTGATCATGTAATGCGTTCTTCACGGTTCCATTACACCCTGAAAGCCAACCAATATTTGCGTTCCAAATTCCAAATTCCTCAGGGGTATACTGAAAGTCCCTCAATCTTTAATCAATTGTTAAAGAAATCATTAGAAAATGTAAGTCTACCTGGAGTATCAGTTCTAGTGCAGTACATTGATGATTTGCTACTGGTGTCAAAAACAAACGATGCATGTGTTTCAGACACTGTTACATTGTTAAATCATTTAGCAGATAAAGAACATAAAGTGTCACCATCAAAATTACAAATTTGTCAGAAAGAAGTACAATATTTGGGCCACAAGATTGCTAAGGGGATCAGACAAGTCACCTTAGAAAAAATACAAATGATACAAGGAATGAAACCTCCAAAAACACAGAGACAGGTGAGAATGTTTCTTGGAATGGTTGGATACTGTTGACAATGGATTAGTGGATTTTCACTAATAGCTAAACCCTTACAGAGATTGACAAAAGCAGATATAAACGATCCAATAACTCTGAATAAGGCAGAACTGGAGCTTTTGAGCAGCTAAAAACAAGTCTATGTTAAGCACCAGCACTGGGAATGCCAGATTATGAAAAAGAGTTTGAACTATACTGCAGTTAGAGGGGAGGATGTGCAAGGTCAGTTTTAATACAGAGGCATGGAAAACTGAGAAAGCCAATTGCATATTTGTCTGCTGTTTTAGATCCTGTTGCAAGGGCGTTGCCGGGTTGCTTTAAAGCAGTAGCTGCTACAAGTATGAGTATTGAACAAAGTGAAGGTATAGTGATGGGATTTCCTTTGAGAGTGTATGTACCTCATTTGGTGGAGATTCTCCTCAATAAAACCAAGACACAATTCCTTACTAATAATAGAATGACAAAATATGAGAAATTATTCTGGGTGCAGACAGCGCTACAATTTCAAGATGTGTAAATGTGAATCCATCTACATTATTACCTGATGTTATGAATGTGGAAGTAAGAGATGAAGTGGATCACAAATGTCTGGGTGTTCTAGAATACTGCACTAAACCAAGGCCTGATATCAAAGGTGTACCGTTACCTGAATCTGATTACGTGATGTTTGTTATGGATCATGTCTGAGGACAGATGAGGGTGTACTGAGCGCTGCGTATGCTGTTTGTACAATAGCAGATGTCTTGGAAGCATCTTGTCTGAAAGGAATCCGTTCAGCTCAAATTGCAGAATTGGTTGCTTTGATTCAAGCATGTGAGTTGGGAAAAGAGATAAGGATCACCATAGTGACTGACAGTCAGTATGGATTTGGGGTTCTCCATGATTATGGTCAACTGTGGTCCCAAAGAGGTTATATATTTCGGCAGGATCCCCCATTAGAAATGCTGAATTTGTGAAAATGTTAATTGATGCCATTCAATTACCAGATACGATAGCTGTTGTAAAATGCGCAGCCCATAAAAAATGAGATGATTATATCACTCGTGGTAATAAATATGTGGATTCAATTGCAAAATACTGTGCCAGAAATCTTGCATCTATCAATCGGGATAGGCAAACTGAACATGTTTCAAGTCCTTTGATGCTCACCACAGTAGTGGAGACATGGCAGGAGGTAAAACAAATGCAGGAAGAGGCTAGTGAAGAAGAAAAAGATAACTGGTTAAAGGCAGGATCGGTTTACAAAGACGAAAGATCAGTAATGCCTGATAACATTGATCTCAAATATGGCCCGAATGTATCATGGTCAAGCCCATATCGAAAGAGACGCTATGATCAGAATGTTTAGACAGACATGGTACAATTCTAAGTTTAGGATGATTGCTGGGAGCCTTTGTCAGAGATGCCTTGTATGTCAACAACTGAACCCAAGTAGAAAAACTCTTGTGAGTTTGGGAACCTTAGGATGGGAAGAAAGTCCATTCACAAAAATGCAGTTAGATTTCATTGAGCTCCCACCATGTAACAGACTTAGGTATGTACTTGTGATCAATTGTTTATTCTCATGATAGGTTGAAGCATTTCCCACTAGGAGGCATGATGGAGTGACTGTTGCCAAACTCCTGTTACGTGAGATAATACCACGCTATGGTTTCCCAGTAACTGTTGAAACAGATCGTGGAACTTATTTTCACAATAAATGAATGCAAATGATATGTGAATCACTGGACATTGATCAAAAGTTGCACTGTGCTTACAGACCAGAAGCTTCAGGGGTAGTTGAACAAGTGTAAAAGGTGAGGCAGATTTCGATCGATAAATACCCAAGTATTGCCCGGCGTTAATCGCCTCTTATACCACTCGAAATTATCAAACAAAGAGGCAGGCGCTGGAGACTGGAAGGCAGGAAACAGAGGTTTATTCCGACGGAGCAGAACACGTCAAATCAGACAACAGGGTATCTTCTCGAGGTGCTCTAACCGCATCTCTGAGGCCTGGCCTCTTATACACAAGTTTATGACTTTATTGCATGAAACACATTCCTGTAAATGCTTTGAAGTACGGAAGACATCTCTGAAATCCCCGCTTCATGCCCGTTCCCACACACATTGACAGTAGAAGTCCCCACCTCGGTCTCAGCAGGTGATGACTGTAGCGCAGCTGGATATTCCGTCGATCCCCGGAATGGGTGCGGCTGATCGGATCTCATGGGGTGGGAGGGGGTTTCGATAAGTCTTAGATCCTTTGAAGAGGGGCAGCTGCCTACTGTATGGGCAATAAACTGCATCCGCAGGGCTAGGTGACGGCCTGGGATCGGGCTGGACAATCGGGCACAGAGGATGGGGGTCCATCAAAGGATGTGTGCATCAAAGGGACAGAGGGAGGTGTTGGCCGGGTACGGGATGTGGATCCGAGGCAGGGTCGCGCTGAAAGAGGTGGTTTATGGCCCGAGCGTGTGAGAGCGGGGGCTGTCAATGCGCGGGGGGAATGTCTGCGAGGTCGAGAGAGAGAGAGAGAAAGAAAGAAGCGCTGGCTATCGGCAGTGGGCAGAGAGGCCATGGCATTCAAAATGGCTGCTGCTTACGCGCACATATGAGCCTGAAAGGGACAAGATGGCGCCGATAATGTTTAAGTCGCAATCTAGATTTTAACAGTCCTCCCTTTTCAACATATCTAGCCAGCTTGTCAGTCTATGTCTATTCTCATCATGTTACGGATCTCTACATCATACAATGCTTTAATGCGTTCAGTTTCAAAGTCCAGAGTCTTAGGGCAGATGCAGTTGGCACAAAGTGAGCACAGAGGTGGCAAGCATTGAATACCCAGGCAGAATCCATATATCACAATCATCGGTATCAAGATGATCATGAACAACCTCCACCCCCAGTCCTTTACAGTAGTCCAAAACCAACTCCCAAGCGACCATTCTTCTTGTTCCTGATGAACTTCTGAGGAGAGTCTATGGAGATGTTCAATGGCCTTGTAGACTGAGGGCGAATTGTCTGGTATGAAGGTACAACAGCTAGACCCGATGATACGGCATGCTCCTCCACGATCCGCTAGAACCACATTCAGAACAAGGCGGTTCTGAAGGGTCACCAGGCGGACCGCCTGAAGCTCGGCTGTATTGTTTGTGAGGATGCCAGCTGTGATGTTCATTGTCGTTTCGACTGCCTGGGTCAAATGTCGGATGGCACGGCTGTTCGCCATTGGACCCCAGAGTGGAACAAGTCCCTTTATTGCGTCCAGGAATTGTGCTCCGGTGGAGTCGGCTTGTTCAATGTCTCTTGCTCGCTTTTGTCGGTGATGGTTTGCTGGAGCCACATAGGTGGGAGGAAGGACGAAGGCAATGTAGCAGGTACCTCTCCAACCCTTTGGGAGCCAAGTGTAGGCTTTTGTACCACAGACAAAGTACATGTTCGGAGAGGTGACGAAAGAGGGTGGGTCAGTTGAGTCCAAAGTTCTAGTGATGCGGCAAGTGCTGTGGCCCACCAACTGCGTGCCGAGACCTTCGATGCATACAAGGCCCGAGATGTTGATGACAGACAGGGCTACAGTCAGGGTGGCAGCTGCTCGATTTTTGGGGGTAAGAGAAGGTGGGTCTGGCTGGGTTGTTGAACACCTGCATTTCAATTCCTTCTTCGGCCGGAATGTCCATGTGAACTGAGACGTTGGTTGTCAGCGGGCAGAAGGGAGCAGCAGTTCTTCCTGTTTTGTTCAGCCAGACTCCATGATAAAAGTGCGACATGGTTTTTCCAGAGGTGGCATTATCCCTGTAACTCTCTTGCAAGAGGATCAGCCAAGCAAGGCAGGAACCATGGACAGAGAAAGGTGAAGGGATGAAGGGGATGGAATGTCCAGTGGCATGTGGCAAAAGTCCACAGATCCAGCAATTTGTGGCATTGGCGGCAAGGTTGTGCTGGTGTAGCAACTGCACGAAAGAGTTGTTCCAAAACTCCTTCCGTCTCTCTCGGAGTTGTGGTGAAAGAGAGATCAGATGGTGTTCTTTCATGGTGGTAGGCTGTGCGGTGGTTAGAAATACCTCACGAGCTGGTGCACTTTCTTCCACGATCCAGAGGGTGGTCACGAGGAGGAGGCAAAAGAGAAGGGTGATAAAGAGTGCAATAGTCTTTGAGCTGTGCAACCTGTCAGTCTTTGGGTTTCTGTAGTGTGTCTTCGGATATCCGGTTGCTTCCATCATCTTCGTATCGGGCGCTTCCATCATCTTCAAGGGGCTCGGTAGCGGGCAGAACCACAAACTTCGTTTGGTTTCTCTCCTGGCAGCCTTAGTAGTGTTAGGCCACCGCTCTGAGAATTGTAACTTAGTCAGTGGTCTGCTTAGCCGAAGCTCCCTCCTTTCGTCGCAGGTTATACCCTTCTCTGGATGGCACAGTGGGATCGGGAAATTCTGCCAATTCAAGTGTCTCTGTGTCAGGGTAACAGCTCAAGGATGGTCGGTCTTTGTTCAGGAGCTCTTCTTGGGTAGCCACGTCTTCGGTCGTCGTCAGCGTTGAGGAGATTTTCTTGCAGTGGTGTGCGTGCAGCCAGTTCCGCTTCCCTTCCACTGGAAGAGCTGTTCGGGTGGTGATCAAGACTTGCCAGGGGCCTGTCCACCGAGGTTCCAGACTCTTTGCTTGCTGGAAATTCCGGATCAAGACGAAATCACCTGGTTGGATCTCGTGCCCGAGGCTCCTGGAAGTGTCGGGGATGGCCTGCAGCACCTGTTGAAGGATAATAGACAGAGTTTTGGTCAAATTGTACAGATAGTCAGACATAAGGACGTCCGGGACGTCATGAAAGGATGTCGGTTTTGGTGCAGACCAGATGCTCATAGGCCTGCCAAAGACGACCTCGTAAGGAGTCAAGTGGTGTTTGGTAGGGGTGAAACGCATTGACAGCAATGCCAAAGGGAGAGCGTCTGGCCATTTCAGTCCTGTGGTGGCCACTATCTTTGCTAGTTTGAGCTTCAGCGTGGCATTATGTCGCTCAACCAGTCCAGCAGATTGGGGGTGGAAGACTGCGTGGAACTTTTGCTTTACACCCAACCCCTTCAAGATGAGCTGGATAACCTCGGCTACGAAGTGGGGGCCATTGTCGCTCCACAAAATTCGACAAAGGCCGTAGCGAGGGAAGAATTCCTTCAGTAAGACCTTCGCAGTAGCAATGGCAGTGTTGTCGCGAGTCGGATAGGCTTCCACCCACTTGCTAAATGCGCACACGACAACAAGCACATACTTTAGGCCTTGGCATCTCTCTAGCTGGATGTAGTCCATCTGCAGGACTTCGAATGGATGATTGGGGACCCCAAACCCTCCCCGGGGTACGACAGTTCCTTTCCCAGGGTTGTGTGGCAGGCATATCAGACATTGTTGAACTAGGCGTTTGGCTGAGTCTGCAATGCTGTCATTGTGCCAAACTTTGGAGACAAGTTCGGCCATAGGGGCAGATCCTATGTGTGCAGGGGAGTGTGCCATGGTCAGTATGGGGATCAAGTATGAATTGGGTAGCAACCATTTGTTCGTGTCTTTTGTCCGCCAGCAGCCTTCATCGTCTTTCAGTCCCACCCGTGCCCATTCAGTCAGTTCGTGGGATGAGCTCGCCATCTGGATGTCCCTAATAGTTTCCCTAGCGTCCTTCCATTTTTCTGTTTGTGACCTGGTCACATACATGCGTGTCATTGTCCTATTCTCAGCTGTGGTCCGGGCAGTGATGTCGGCCAGTGCATTCCCTTGCCCAATGATGTCCGTAACCTGTTTGTGTGCTCGGCATTTGATTACAGCAAGTTGTTTGGGGAGGAGTACTGCTTCAGTCAGAGCAGAGACTAGATCTCCGTGTAGGATGGGTGTGCCGTGTGAGGTCAGGAATCCCCTCTCCTTCCACAAGAGCCCAAAATGATGAACCACCCCGAAGGCATACTGGCTGTCTGTGTAAATATTCGCTATCATCCCGGCTGCTAGGACACATGCTCGTGTGAGGGCAATCAGTTCTGCTGCCTGTGCAGATCGGTGTGTGATGTGGGCTGTCTCAACTACAGTTCGGGCTGTGGTAACTGCATAAGCGGCTGAGGTAGTGCCATCGGGGAGTTTGATACAAGAGCCATCTACCCATAGCTCTCCGTCGGGATCTGGAAAAGCAGTGTCTCGGAGATCAACTCTGCTCCTGGTCTGTTCGTCCGCGAGGGTCACACAGTCATGTATCGGGGGCACATTGGGGTCGTTCTCAGGTAGGGGCAACAAGGTGGCTGGATTCAGTGTGGTGCATCTTTTCAGAGTGATATGGGGTGCAAGCAGTGTCAGTTCGTACCCAGTCAGTCGAGCACTAGTCAGGTGTTGCGTCTTAGTCTGGTTTAGGAGGGTGTCAACCGCATGGGGCACTAACACCGTAAGGGAATTCGAGAGTACGATCCCCTCACTCTGTCGGATAGAGATAGCAGCGGCAGCTACAGCTCGAAGGCAGGCAGGCAAAGCTCTGGTTACGGGGTCAAGAGTGGCAGAGAAGTAGGCACATGGGCGTTGCTTGGGGCCAATGGACTGAGTCAGGACAGACAAAGCGCACCCCTCCCTTTCGTGAGTGTAGAGGGTGAAGGGCTTTGTGTAATCGGGCGTTCCTAAGACTGGTGCGGAACAAAGGGCGTTTCGTAGTTCTCTGAAGGAGGATTGGCACTCGGGGGTCCAAGGGAGCGGGAAGGGGACATCTTTAGCCAGCAGGGAAAGTAGTGGCTTCACAATGAGGCTGAAATTTGGTAACCACTGTCGACAGAAGGAGGTGAGGCCTACTAGGGAGCGGACTTGTTTCTGTGTCTTAGGGACAGGGGTGTCCAGGATGGTCTGAATTCAGTCGGGCGTAAGCTTCCTCCCGTCTTTGGACAAGAGATGGCCTAGGTAAGTGACCTGGGGTTGGCAAAATTGCAACTTCTTTTTGGAGACCTTGTGGCCATTCTCCGCGAGGAAGTGCAGGAGTTGGATGGTGGCAGTGACTGCAAGTGGAGTGGTGTCGGCCGCCAAAAGGATATCATCGACGTACTGTATCAACACCACTCCGTCCGGTAACTTGACTGCGTCAAGCTGTCTCTTGAGGGCCTGGCTGTAGATGCTAGGCCTTTCAGTGTAGCCTTGGGGTGCTCTACAAAATCTATATGAGCGGGATTTTAAGGTGAAGCCGAAAAGGTAGCGGCTGTCTGGGTGGATAGGGATGGAGAAGAAGGCGTTCTTGAGGTCGATTACCGTGAAGGTGGTAGCAGTGGAAGGAATCAGAGTCAGAATGGTGGTGATGTCTGAGACTACGGGGTACTGGGGTACAACTACTTTGTTGACTTCTCTCAGGTCGATGATGAAGCGGTACGCCTTTTCATCTCCCTCACCCTGCTTCTTTACAATAGGTAGGATAGGGCTGTTGCAAACATTGCTAACTACTTCCTCTACCACTCCTGCATCTATCAGGGACTTGATGATCTCTACCAATGCCTTCTTGCCCTCGGGCGATATCCGATATTGTGGAAGTTTCGGGAGCACTGTGTCCTGTCGAACAGTTATGTGTACCGGGTCTATCATCATGCGTCCCACGTCCGAGTCAGTCTTTGCCCATAGGTACAGAGGTAGAGTGTCGAGTAGGGACAAGTCAGCGTCGGTGATGGAAAACATGCGTGAAGTGGGACAGGATCTGAGCATAGTCGGGTTGTCGTACAGAATGACTCGAACCCCATCTTGTGAACACCTAATAGTAGCTCGGAAATGCTTCAATAAGTCAAGTCCCATAATAGCATCAGGGGTGTTGGATGAAAGTAAGAACGTGGTGTCAGTGGTGTTATTTTCCAAGTCGAAGGAGATCATTGCGGACAAGGGGTTAGTGGAGGGCGTTCCCTCAAAACCTATCGATGTTACATGTGAGCCAGACAAGGGTGCCCTCGGAATCAGTCGTTTAGATAACGCGCTGCGTGTTGCGCCAGTGTCTACCAAAAATGGAGACTTCGTACCCAGGACCGTAGCGGTGACATAAGGACCTTGCTGGTCAACATGGAGCTCGACTGGATCCCTCCCTTGCCCTTGGCGGTCCTATGCGAAGTCGCGGGCATTGTCGTAGTCAGACTGTTGGTACTGGTTCTGTCGGGGACGGTCAAACGTATTCGGTCTGCCTGATCTGTCGTTGTTGGTGTCGTTTGTGTTCCCTCGTCCCTGTCCTCTATTTCTTGGCTCGCTTGCTACGTCTCTCGTGTCCCTATTTTTGATTGCTTCTAGCCGAACCGGACACTGGGATTTCCAATGGCCAAATCCTTTGCAAAACGCACACTGGTTCTCGTCGATGTCTGTTCGTGGGGTGTAGGGTGCGGGTGTACGGTCTCTAGGGGGTGGATTTCTAGGAGCATTCGATTGGTAGCTTCCTTTGTACTGTTCTCTTCCACTAGTCACCCCTTGCAACTGAGCAATCATCACCCTTTCCTTCAAGTCCTTTTTCTTTTTCTCAGTCACCCTATCGTTCTCATTCTTTTGATGCTCATAGTACTGGGCCATCTGAAGGATAGCCGCGGGTTTGGAGGCTGCCCAACTACTCTCGCTAGTCTGTAGTTTCTGTGAGACCTCCTGTGACAGACCTTTGATGTAATTCTGGACAAACAGATGATGTCCGGTTGCAGTGGTCATGTCCTGGCCGCTGTAATCGGAGAACACCGTTTCAAACCGGGAGAAGTATTCTGATACGTCTTCCTGGGGTTTCTGGCGGCAGGCCGTTACTATCGACCAATCCACTTTCTTTTCTGGGATCAGGGTTTTCAATTTCTGGACGATCTTGTCTGGGAGGTCTAGAATGGATTTTAAAGGTTTCTGCCCAGGCTCCCGTTGCCTATCTATGCCATCGAGTTGCGACCAGGTATGTCCGAACAGCTCGAGGTGGTCGACTTTCCGGATTTGCTTCCACACATCAACTGGCAGACATAGCCCAAAAACAAATCGATGTCCGCTAGGGTCATAATCGTCGAACCCAAGGCTGTGCCTAATTCAGTATAAAAGGCGGTGGGGTTCTTTCGTAAATCAGGCAAGGATTTTTGGAACGTCAAAATGTCTTGCCGATCCCATGGTTGGTAGACCCAGTTGTAAACAACTCTCCCTCTTGCATCTTGGTGGTTAATGTCGTCATGTGTTCCCTGTCCTCTTGGGGGAACAAAGTAGGGAGCGGCCTCCTTTATAGGCATCATGGTATTAGCTTTTTCTGTTTGGGGTTCGGTCACTATAGGAGTCGCAGTGCTAGTTTCTGGTCTCTGTTCAGTGAGGTGGCGGAAGACTTCAAGCGTACGCGTGAAGAGGTTCGTCACATCACACTCGCCTTCATCCCCAATGTCAACTTTCCTATAGAGGGTCGTTAACCTCTCAGGACCTTTATCTTGGTACCGATCCTCATAGGCATTGAGGGTGTGATAACAAAATCGCACAACAAAGTGTCGTCTGTGGCTACTGGCATACGAATTGTACATATCTGTTACATATTCCTCGCTCTCTTTTTGTTCCACCAGTGTCTTCACTATCTTATCGATCCCTACCCGTTCATCTTTTCTCAATCGGTTCATTCTAGTGGAATCTTTCCTTCTAGTCTCAGGGTCATCTAGTGCTACTGCTTGTGCTGTGTTGAGTACAAGGGGTTCGTCCGGCGCGGAGCCCGTGAGGACCGAGGTCTTGGCACTATTCTCACCCGTACTTGGGGGCTGCGGGGGTTGTACTAGGGTTTGGGAAGGGGCGTATGGGGGAGGCATGTAGATGATTGGGGGACCTAGCAATAAATCATCGTTCGCTCGTTGTTTCGAGGGTAACTCAGGGTAGAGCATAGAGGGTGTTCGGACGGGACACTGGCCTGATGTTTCGGACTCTTGTTTCTGTTTGGCTTTCTCCCTTTCCTTTATCTATTCCTCCAACTTTCTAGCAGCTAGGTGAGCTGCTTTTTGTAGCTCTTTCTCTAATCTGACTTCGTTTCTCTTTTTCCGTTGTTCTGCTTCTTTGCGCCACATGCCGAGGCTGTCGAGCATAGTGGGCGTTGCCTTATTGTTATGAAGGGCTGTTTCCAGTACGTTTATTTTATTATCATCAAAGGATTCTATCAGTGGCCACTGACTTTCCTGATCCTTCCTTGCATATGTATGCCATAGTTTACTATAAGCTATGGCGACTAGTCCGTATTTAGTGAACATGTCCTTATTAGGGGTGCCTTCCAGTGGAGCTGGATGGTTCATCTCTAATAGGCGGTCCGGGTTGAACCAACTACTATTCAGTGGGGAGAAGATAGGCATGACAGATTACAGAGGGGGACAAAGGTCCGCACTACCTATCTTATCACTACTTGCAAAGACTAGACAGAATATTTCTATTCTACGTTATTTGCAAACAGAGAATACCTCAAAAAGAACCAGCTTCGAACAACCAATGTTCGAACAATCAATCAGTCAGTGGGGAGAAAAATAGGCACGACAGATTACAGCGGGGGACAAAAGTCCGCGTTACCTACCCTTAACTATCTGCAAAGGAAGAGAGAATATTTCTATTCTTCCCCATTTGCAGACAGAGAATATCTCAAAAACAATTCAGAGATGAAATACTAGTATTTTCAGACAGTCAGATAATCTTTTCGCAATTTGTCGTGTTTACACGACCTTACCCGGACCGCAAGGACAGTTTCTCGTCTTCCGCTTCCAGCGCCCGATCGTCCTCTATTCTCCATAATCGCTGCGGCAGTCCTGATGGTTTCCAGTCAGGACCATAGATCACTCGAGAGAGGTCTGTTCGGAACCGGTGAAGTTCGGATGATCGGCTGCCAGACGAGGGTCTATCGGGCAGGTGCACTTCCCGATCGTTGCAGTCGTTCACTCTGTCGTCAGGACCTCTCCCACTGGATCCACGTGTCGCTGATGGGCCCCACGTTTGGGTCGCCAATTGTAAAAGGTGAGGCAGATTTCGATCGATAAATACCCAAGTATTGCCCGGCGTTAATCACCTCTTATACCACTCGAAATTATCAAACAAAGAGGCAGGCGCTGGAGACTGGAAGGCAGGAAACAGAGGTTTATTCCGACGGAGCAGAACACGTCAAATCAGACAACAGGGTATCTTCTCGAGGTGCTCTAACCGCATCTCTGAGGCCTGGCCTCTTATACACAAGTTTATGACTTTATTGCATGAAACACATTCCTGTAAATGCTTTGAAGTACGGAAGACATCCCTGAAATCCCCGCTTCATGCCCGTTCCCACACACATTGACAGTAGAAGTCCCCACCCCGTTCTCAGCAGGTGATGACTGTAGCGCAGCTGGATATTCCGTCGATCCCCGGAATGGGTGCGGCTGATCGGATCTCATGGGGTGGGAGGGGGTTTCGATAAGTCTTAGATCCTTTGAAGAGGGGCAGCTGCCTACTGTATGGGCAATAAACTGCATCCGCAGGGCTAGGTGACGGCCTGGGATCGGGCTGGACAATCGGGCGCAGAGGATGGGGGTCCATCAAAGGATGTGTGCATCAAAGGGACGGAGGGAGGTGTTGGCCGGGTACGGGATGTGGATCCGAGGCAGGGTCGCGCTGAAAGAGGTGGTTTATGGCCCGAGCGTGTGAGAGCGGGGGCTGTCAATGCGCGGGGGGAATGTCTGCGAGGTCGAGAGAGAGAGAGAGAAAGAAAGAAGCACTGGCTATCGGCAGTGGGCAGAGAGGCCATGGCATTCAAAATGGCTGCTGCTTACGCGCACATATGAGCCTGAAAGGGACAAGATGGCGCCGATAATGTTTAAGTCGCAATCTAGATTTTAACACAAGTAAATGGAAAAATAAAAACCAGAATTGCAAAAATGTGTTTTGCCACAGGACTAAAATGGGCCGATGCACTGCCACTTGTTCTAATGACCCTGATGAGTACTCCTGACAAAAGAACAGGATTAATTCCCTATGAGATTTTGATGGGAAGAGTATTGAGACAAGCATTTGTACCCGTTGATAAACTGTTGTGCATAAATAATTATATCATACTGGATTACTACAAAAATCTGTCTGACGTAGTAACTTCTGTTTTCCATCAGGTGGGAACAGAGTCACAAATGAAAGAGTGACATCCAGCTCATGATCTAGTCCCTGGAGATTGGGTTCAGATAAAAGTTCACAAGAGAAAAAATTGTCTAGTGCCTCGCTGGCAAACCCTCGAAAAGTTATTCTGGTTAGTACCACTGCAGTTAGGTGTGCTGGAACCAAAAGGTGGGTACACGCCAGTCACACTATTTGTGTGCCAGAGCCTGAAAATCTGCAGGAGGAGAGTGAAAGCACCACTGATTCAGACACTGAGGGTGAACCAGAAAAAGATCCAGATACTGAAGCTCGACCTGTTCGTCGACATCTGGAGATAACAGATACTAGCTCTGAATGAGAAGGAGAAAATGTTGAAATTGTTGAAATACCAAATATTGAAGATCGACCTGTAAGTTGAGATTTGGTAGAAACTGATACCAGAAGGACACTGAGTTAAGTGAAAATAAAACTGGTAATTCGGAAAATACTGAAGGACAGTCTGAAAGCTATGAAAGCAGGAACCGGAATCTCAAAACTGGTGAAAAGGAAACAACTCACAATGAGGATGAGCTTCCAAGTACAAGCTATGGAGAAGTTCCTAACAGAGTGAAAGAACGGACCAGAGAGAATTTAAACTCCTAAAAAGAATAAGATTCTGTAAAATTCATTATAAATGAAACTATAGAAAGATCTGAAACAGAGACAGATGACAGTGATGATGAAATTCAATTGAGGAGAAGTTCAAGAAAACGAACTTAGAGAGTGGAGCAAAACACTTCTGAACCTGAAATAAAAAGAGTCAGAAAAGGAGATAAATGGCCTAAAGAAATTGATGGACTGAAAATAAAACTGATTAACAAAGGAAAAGTACAAGAGGACCAAGTAAACTAAATAACCAGTCAAAACGAGTTGTTGGGAAAGAAAATAGACGTTGTGCAAAGGCCAAAAAGAGTGAGAAGGCCAAATTAAAAGTACAAATCACCTGAGTGGACCTACATGGTGCTGCCTCCAATAGGAGAAGTAAACAGCAGCCTGGAGAACTTGCATAGCCAAGGTGTTGAAAACGAAAGTGAGTAAACTGTAATACAAAGAAAAGAAAAGAAAAGAAAAGGATTTCCAAGTGTAACAGTGAAAAGAAAGGGATATATATATATAAAGATATATATATATATATACAAACAGAAGCCGTAATTGAACTTGAAGTGAACATTGGAATTGGAAACAAGGTTAAAAATAGAAAATTGAGGGTAAAAGATTGTGAAATTGCTGCGTAAAAAAAATTGCTAGTATTGAAGTGATTAAATCTAAATGTTCCATTTTTAAAAAATGGTCTAGAATGTGGTTAATTTGTACTGGAATATTAATGTTAATCTGGTTAATTCTTGCTATTATCATTCCTATTAGACCTGAAATGAAAAACTGAAAGCAAATGAGACTTGGAAAGATAGAAATGATGATTTGAAAAATGAAAGATTACATGTATATAGACCTGAAACTCATCTGGATAAGTCGGTCAGCAATTTTTCTAGAAATACTTTTTCCAGACTATTGTCTGAATATGTGAGGACAATGGATGCTAGCGATTGCTATGTCTGCCTAAAGCTGCCAGCATCTGTCTCCAAAGGTGTGACGTACCACCATTTACCATTAACATATGGAGTAACCTGCAGTGTAATAACAAGTTTATTTTATAGAACTGGAAAATTTGAATATTATTATTCTGACTCATATGATGTATTTGCGAAATTGAAAATTGTTGCAGAACTAAATCAAATTAAGCCTGCTAAAGTTTTTGGAGAATATTTCTTAGAAATACAAGAATTGACAAATGATTATGCCTTTAAACATAATTTAACTTGTAAAAAGAGAAATGAAGAGAAAGTTTTTCTGAATATGATTGAGGAAAGGAGACAACAGTATAAGCGACGCGAAAAAGTGAAACAGTCTAAATCTACGAAATGGGCCTTTTCAGGTGATAATATTCACGGACATAATGTAAATGTGGCTATAAATATAGATACACCATTGCTCGGGAAATTATGTATTCTGAGAGATAACAGTGTGTATGATCATTATTTTGTGGGTGCAAGTCAATGTGAAGATACTTATATTACCAAAGGGGGATGGGGATTTAAAGGTAGAAATGACGCAGTCTTTCTGGGAATTTATTTTTTGTGTGGGAACAAAGCTTATTATAGGTTACCAGATCACTGGCACGGGTCGTGTTACCTTGGCTTGGTCTTTCCTAAAAATGTTCATGTTGATAGAGGAACAAATGGGATTCATGAAATAGGTAAACCACTAAGTCATAAAAGAAGAGAAAGTGTAATTGAAATAATAGGTGATGTTTTTGGAGCACTAATACCAGCAGTAGGCATATCATTTAATGCATACCGAATTAGAAAATTGTCAACAATAGTAGACAGAATGTCAACAGACACAGCTGGAGGATTTTTAATGATTAACACTGAAATGTTTGCTATGAGAAGTATGGTAATGCAAAATCGACTTGCTTTAGATACAATGTTGGCAAAAGAAGGAGGAGTTTGTGGAATTTTATATGTGCAACACTGTTGTACCAACATTTCTGATAAAAGTCAGAACATTGAGAGATATATTACAAATATTACACAATTGCATAAAGAAATAGAACCATTAGAGGTTGAAGGTGTTATTGAGAAATGTGTTAGAAGTTCAACAGCAGTTTAAAATTGGTTTTATGAAATAAATAGATCTATTATAGGGAGAATACTAATACCAGTAACTGTAATAATAATAGTGATCTTAGTTCTGAGATTAAGTTGTCAATGTAGGCAGAGAAGAAATGTCCAAAGGTCTTTGAAGAAAAAGATTGAAGAAAAACAAGACAGGGAAAGGGAAAAAAGTGATATTGAAATGGAACAATTTAAAGAAAAGTTTTATCAAGATAGAAGAAACAGAAATATAACACGTACAAATTAAAAGAATTTGAAACATGTCGAGAAACATTTTCTAAATTTTGTGAGATATTTGTGATAAAATCACCAAAGGGGGAAGTTGATGGAGCAAGGTGGAAATGAAAATGTTTTGTTTACCCCTTGTAAAAATAACTTTCCATAAAAATAATATGTACTAAACGTGTGGTTTTGAAATTAACCAACAAAGAATAGAATGCACAGACACAAATACAGGTGGGATATTAATTTGCATAAAATAGCCAAGCATAATTTACTAATTTGTCATATATCGTGTCATAAAAGGTACGCATTTGTTAAAATGTAATAGAAAATTGCATGAATGTGCTTTTTGTCTATTTGTGGCATAAATCATGAAGATTGGTAAGTAAAAACACGCATATGTGTTGCGTAAAGCTAGGTAAATAGTAACTGGGAGATTATTAGAAGGGGGAGGTAAACAGAAAGGCTTTATTTCATAAATTTACGTTTATTTGTGTTTGTTTCTGTAATAGTTCCTAAATTGAGGCCTGTGTGACCAAAACAAAATGGAAGCTGACTGTGATTCCGAGGTGGCGGTCTAAGAACACATGCGCCAACTGGAAGCGCGAGCTGCCTGTGCCTGAGCATTATGGGTCAAGGACAGGGAGCCCTGCTACATGGAGTACATGCAAAGTTTGTTGAAGTCAGCAAGTTAACTCGTGGGAATAGGACACCGAATAACAATTTAAAGGACACTTCGAAGGAAGTAAAATTAGAACAATAGCAAGACTATTTTTTTTAGTCATAATGATGACTTTGAAAAAATTGAACAGTAAAGCGATGAGGTGATGCTCATCCTTCTTTGGGAACTATTTTGTTATGTGCTCATGTCAGCGACTCTACAGCTAGGTAATATACTTTAAACTTATTTTCCTAAACTGTCATGCTAATAAATAAATGTTTTGAATTTAACTTTTCTTTCAGGATTATTAATGCATAACTAAATTATTTTCTTCAAGTAAAACGTGAAGATCATGCTAGGAGATCAAATCTCTAAATAAAAATTAAATAAATGGAGAATTAAGCAGGTCTTGTTGTCCTTTACTTAACTTTTACTAGCTGATCCATCGAAAATGAATAGTGGGGTGGTTTAAATCTTTCTTTCAGAAAACCATGGTATTAGAATTAAAAACTGCAGGTGTAAATAATGTATACATTTTAACTTTAGGCACTCTGCTATAGCACCGCGGCTCTCCTTTTGGCCTTCACTGAATCCTCGGAGTAGAATAATTGTGTGAATGAATGAATAGTAGAAGTTATGGGCCCATGGGTGAGAAATTAGTGAATAGCTCCGTAAGGTTAAAGTAATGGTTTATGAAGAATTTTTGGAGCGGCGCTGCACCAGTGGTCAGTTGTTCGCGTATCTGACACCTAAGCTCTAGAATGCCTTGCCAAAGAAACTAAGGGGCAGATTTATGTTGGGAATGCACCACGTTTGCGTCACGCAACTGCGGCGTAAACGTGGCGCATCCCTACGACCCATTTACAACTTGATGCATCTAGGCAGATGCGTCACGTTGTAAAGCCCTGCGCCACTTGTGGGCGTTCCGGCGCAGGGTGGGCGTTCCGGGGCAGGTGCCCCTCGTAAAAGTGGCTGAGTGAAATCTATAAGATTTCACTCAGTCACTTTCAGGCCAATGCTGCGTCAAAACCCTGCGCCTGCTTGAAGCAGGCGTAGGTATTGACGCAGCATTGCAAAGATGGGGCACCGCCGAGCCTTGCTGGAGCTGCGTCGCGCTTGCGACGCAACTCCAGCAATGCGCCACCTTTACGGCACAGATGCGTCACGCATCTGCGCCGTTTTTGCCCCATGGTGCGCCGCATTGTAAATGCGGCGCACCATGGGTGGCGGAGCAGCGACGCAAAAAAACTGGCGCATCCCTGGGGATGCGCCAGACATCATAAATCTTCCCCTAAGAGCCTGCAAGCCTGCAAATTGTTCACAACCTTTCATAAAAGCTGCATGTTCCCTCCTCTTAACATCCGCTAACTGATGGATTATTTGAAAATGCTCAGTGATTTCCGGATCAGTGAGGAGGCTATCGCTGGGAAACCTTTTTAGGAAACCATGCTCTTTACAAATTACGTATTATAATATTTAGAATTCTTTCACTAAGATAACCCTGTACATGCCACCCTCCTAATCACTTTTCCATAATGTTTGTCTACCTTGTTGCATTTGTTGAGCTCATCTTCCTGGGTGACAGTGTTCATCTGACACTGACTGATGCGAGTGCAAAGCATATTACTTCCACCAAAAAGGAACTCTCTACTCAAGATTAGACATTTCTTGAGGCCACTCTCACTAGGAAAACGAGAGCAAAATCACGAGCCACAGAGAGGCGAAGGTTTGCTGTTACAGCTGACAGAGTGAACATTAGTGGTTGCTGGAGCTAGCTAGGACGTTTGGTAATATCTATGACCTTATGATGATACAACTTCAGCCTGTGTCCTAAGGCCTTTGTTTTGTTTTTTAAGATAAAATCAACCTTGTGCGTGAATGCTTGTTTCAAAAAAAGGGCTTTCATATCTTGGAACTCATCACACTTCTTTGCTGCTGGATAAAAGTTTGATTGAAAAATTCTAAACCATTTGGTTTTTGTTTCATTCTTTGATATTAGAAATTAGCACCATCTCAAGGAGCCTCTTCTCCCACGTGCACACACAAAGGGTGCTTTCCTTCTTCCAAGCGTATTCCACAAAATCACCCTCATCTTCGTTGTTCCACCATTCTGCTCAGACTATTGCATGCTCACATACTTCCAGAAAACATCCTTGACATGCTCAAAGTGCAGTGCACCTTGTGCCTATATCATCCTTTAACAGAATCAACATGATCACACCTCCATAGCCTTAATTGCAGCATTGGTGAATACTCGAAGAGCAATCTCATATTAATTAATTGATAGTTTTGATAGAGGGACAACGGATTACATCACCAAGTTCTATGTCTATTAAAGCTGACTAAACAACAATGCCAGTCTGAGTCAACTGGCAATTCAGTGTACTATATTCATATGGATCTGCATGAAAGCATTGCACATGCAAAGGTTTACCCCATGAGGTTACAATCATCACTGACTGGATGAAGTTGGTGACATTACTCCTCTAGGCTTTCTTGAGCATGGTCACATGATTGTCTTGCCAGTACTTTTTCAGAGGAATCCCTAAAACGTTGGAGCTGGCATGCAGTGGAGGAACTGTAAAATTGATTGGCTTTTCCATTTGCTGAAATTGAATATGGAATAACAACAACAATAATGATATGTGGGTGTTAGAAAAGGGGTTTCTGGTTGATTAGGGTATGCACCTAAGCCAGGTAGAACTCACCACTCTAGTCAGGGGAAGGGAGTTACACACCCATGAAAACTTCTGCTCAACCTCTTGGTAGCTTGGCTGAGCAGTCAAGCTTATCCCAGAGGCAATGTGTGAAGTAATCGAGCAACACATACACTCCAGTGACACACTAAGCCCACCACAAAAAGAGACTTGATACAAGGTTATATACAAAATATCCTTTGCATTAGATATAAAACACGTTAGACCACAATCACCTAAAAATCAGTTTGCCACTAGACAATTGGCACAACATTACATGGACCATAAATCTCCTTGCCACGAGGAAATTGTCATAAACATCTCAGTTAGTGAATTACATAAATACTTATAAGTGCACCTCTAATGAAACCTTACACCATCACTGTCCATAACCTGCTGTTTCTGGAAGAGTACTCGTTATTCTGGCCAATAGAAGGCATTAAAACATCATAGATACATATCAGAACCTGAAATGCAGCCTGTAGTGAATACATCACATATGACATCAATAGTTCACCACTCTGTCTTCCATAGCGTAGAAATGACTAAGCCATGCCATAAACATACAAAGAGTGGCACCTGAGCTCCTATTATGGTATCCGGTTTGCCTGTTATCTATAGGTAGGCTCCGGACCACCTGTTCTCATATAACAAGGAATATGGTAATTGCAGCCATTGATGGTTACTCCATGAGCCTCTCCCATTATGGCACTTCCAAGCAAAAGCCCCATGGTAGGTATCACCCATGAGTGGTAGCTGCCTGCAATTGTGCTTAGGGACAGCTGCTGCAAGAAGACTCAGGCTCAGCCAATGAGGAGTCCTCACTGGGTTCTCCCTGTAGCCGCCACAGTAAGGGAATAAAACCACACTCTGGGAAGATGGAAAATCCCCTGGGCCACCAGCCTGCCGGGTCAAACAGCATGGCCCCCGCAGCTACACCTGACTGTGGCACTTGGGCTCCGCTCACTATTTGGATCAGGTCTCGGTCAAGCAGAGGCATGTCTCCGTACTCCTTGTATGGTAACCACCTCTCCTGAGGCCAAACAGCTGCTACAACTTTTGGCTGATACCCTCATGCTCCAGGAAAATGGGCAGGGCTGCATGCTGCTTCAGCAGGTTGCTAGGCAATCTCTCCGGGCCGGGGCTGCAGTGGAAGACACTGAGCCGGCTCCTCCCTGCAGAAAGCCCCAAGCTGGACCTGACAGATGGGAGGAGAGCTCACCACACAGTGGTTACAACCAGGTAGAAGGCGATCGCTTCTTCCTCCTCAACTCTCCCCTCCCATCCCTCAGGAATCACTCAGAAAGTGCTGCACTGCAGTGCAAACAAAAGCGCTACTCATGCGCTTTCACAAAAATTAAGAGGCAGGACACAATATGCTGGTCATCTTTTCAAAAGGAATTGACGAGCTCACCACACTCTAGTTGATTCTTTAAGCACTTCCTCGGCTGGGGATTAGAAATCCAGGGCTCCACACTTGCTCTGAGAAAGCATAAATAAAGTGGTCATCCTGCACTTTTCTTTTACCAAGGTGGAGAACAGTTTAGTCCTTCACCTGCTCCATCCAGGAGAAGCAATATCAGGCCATCCCACCCCACACACATCTGGGGCAGTGCTACTCACACAGCTCTTCAGCTCTCCCACCTGGCAGGTCACCGTGTGACCAAGCAAGGATCTTCTTTCCTGAAGTCTTTGATTTCCCCGAGACTTCCAACAGGAGCCAAGCACACACAAGCCCTTGGAGTTTTCTTCACAAGCAGGATACCACAGTAGGGCACAAAGCGTTAGTCCATTTGTTTCTTGAGGTGATCTAATGTCCTAGGGTTTAAGGTCTCATACTTATACCCTATTTTGTCATTGTTCTCTACGTGTCAGAGTCTCTGAGCTCAGTCCAAACCATTTCTGTCCTCTCTGGTCCCGCATGACCACAGGTTTGGAGACAGCATTGTTAAAAGGAGACACAGCTTATTCAGGTGCTAGTGAAACCCCTCTAACCACTCTAAATGCAGACGAGGTGTATTCAGCCTAGCGGTGAGTCACTCAGGCAAGGCAGGACTCACCTCAATCCCCTCTTGAGGCTGTCTAGATTGAATGCAGATCCCCAGCTCCTGTCACCCCAAAACCAAACGCTGAATACACACAGTCAGAGGCACACAGAATGGTAAAGCAAGAAAATGGCCACTTTCTAAAAGTGGAATTTTCAAACACACAATCTAAAAACAACCTTTACCAAGAGGCATGTTAATGCCTTCCATGCTCATGACGGCCCCAGCCATCATGAGGCACAGTGGGCGTGTGCGCACCACGGCCGGGGGCTGTCTGAGCCACGCCCGCAATTGGAATGTTCAGCACTGTGGAGGAATTTGTGCTGCAGCATAGATGTTAATAAATTCTAAGTTCAGAGAGCCAAAACTCAATATTTCAATCTTGCCCCAATTGAAAGTTACACATGTAAAATGTCACAGTGCCGCCCTAATGATAGCCTAAGGAACAGATAGCCTTTCAAGAGTGAAAAATGAAATCCACAGTATTTCACTATCAGGACATGTCATACACGCCAGTGCATGTCCTACCTTTCACATACATTGCACCCTGACCATGGGGGTATGTAACAAAAAGGAAGGTTCGGGCCTGGCAAGTGGGTGCCCTTGCCAGGTCAATGTGACAGTTTACAACTGAGCGTGCAGACACTAAAATGGCAGGTCTGAGACACATTTACAGAGCTACTCGTGTCAGTGGCACAAATAGTTCTACAAGCCAACTAGTAGCATTTGATTTACAGGTCCTGGTACACTCAGTGCATTTACTAGGGACTTACCAGGAAATAAAATATTCTAATCATGGTTAACCAATCATTGTCACAATTTACACAGAAGGCATATGCACTTTAGCATTGATCAGCAGTGGTAAAGAAGCCAGAATACTATAGCATGAAAAAAAGGGTCAGAAAATTAGGAGGTAAAAGGCAAAAAGGTTGGGGATAACTCTGCAAAAAGGGCCAGGTCTAACAGTAGAAAGCTTGCAAAGTCACAGCCACCGTAAATAACTCAAGACGCCTTCCAACTCGTCTCACTTCAGATATCACATTAAAATCAGTGCTTAATTTGTAAAATATTAAGTGCAGGAGCTCAGATTTATTTTTAGGCGACCACACCCACTTCCCTCGGCTCCACCCACTCCCTCTGCTGGCACCACCCATTTCCTTTATTGGCTCAGTCCACATCCACAATTCTCAACACATCAGAGCCTTCTCACTTTTTGAGTTTCATAAGATGCTGAATACTTGGCTCTTCATATATGAACCACAGGGACCTCTCAACTACACACCTGCCCAAGTGCCTGGGCACCCTCTCAGGTGATTAGTGTACTATACGAATCAATATAACATAACATATCCTATGAAAACATCTCAAAAGTGAACTCAAATTAGAGAATGTGTGTACACCTCAAAATCTAGCTTTAGGAAAAGTTATTTGAGGACTTGAGGCAACTTGGAAAACTGAAGAGAATGCGCTTGTACAGTGCTGTTTAAAAGAAAGGAAAAGATCTCGGAAGGAATACATTAAAGAAGGCATCAACAAATGCAGGCAGGAAGGGGAGTAAAGGAATCAGGAAATAAGTAATGGATGAAAGATGGAGTAAATACGGAAATAATGTGAAAGGAAGAAATTAAGGAAGAAAGGAAGTAAACTATGTGTGATGGAAGAATAGAAATAAGAACGGATTGGATGAAGACAAGTAGAAGAAAGGGTTGAGGATAAGAGAGGGAGACATTAAAGAAGGGATGAAGGAAGGATCAAGAAAAAAGAAAGTAAGGAACAAATGGAGGAAGAAAGCAGATATGCGCCAAAGGAGGAAGGGTGGGGAATGCATGAGGATGTAAGGAAGCAAGAATGGAAAGAAGAAGTGAGGCATGGCTTGACGTGCTGGGGAAGAGAAAAATAAAAAAATGAGAAGAAGGAAAGAAAGGAGGTCAGGAGAATGGATATGAGCATGAAAGTTACTGGGTCAAGGAGGCACAGCTGAAATAATGACCGAGTAATATTGCAAATAAATTGAAAGAAAAAAAAGATTAAAATACATGTCTATGTCCTTAACACACCATGTATGTTTGTAAATCGAATGCATGGCTTGGCAGTTCGGGCTGGACTGTTCCCATGAGGCACAGGGTCAGACTGATTTGCATATGGCCATGTCTGATCTGGGGTGGCAGAGTGGGCTAAAGAACGGTGATGGATTAAACCCAGATCAGTTGACTGGGGGCGAGTGCTTGTATTGTCAACGCTCCGTCCATCATTTCCTTTGGTTTTTCTTTGTTCGCCATAAGTTGGCAGGGTATGCTCAGACGTGAGTCCCTTGCTCACTTTGCCACTGGATTCAAGCAAGCAGGGCTGAAGACGGCTGAAATGCCAGAAACCGGTCCTCGGTAGCTTGTTCCGGTCCAGGGAAGGCATGGCTTGGCAGTTCGGGCTGGACTGTTCCCATGAGGCCCAGGGTCAGACTGATTTGCATATGGCCATGTCTGAACTGGGGTGGCAGAGTGGGCTAAAGAACGGTGGTGGATTAAACCCAGATCAGTTGACTGGGGGTGACTGCTTGTATTGTCAACGCTCCGTCCATCATTTCCTTTGGTTTTTCTTTGTTCGCCATAAGTTGGCAGGGTATGATCAGACGTGAGTCCCTTGCTCACTTTGCCACTGGATTCAAGCAATCCGGGCTGAAGACAGCTGAAATGCCGGAAACCGGTCCTCGGTAGCTTGTTTCTGGTCCAGGGAAGGCATGGCTTGGCAGTTCGGGCTGGACTGTTCCCATGAGGCACAGGGTCAGACTGATTTGCATATGGCCATGTCTGAACTGGGTGGCAGAGTGGGCTAAAGAACGGTGATGGATTAAACCCAGATCATTTGACTGGGGGTGAGTGGGGTGAGTGCTTGTATTGTCAACGCTCCATTCATCATTTCCTTTGGTTTTTCTTTGTTCACCATAAGTTGGCAGGGTATGCTCAGACATGAGTCCCTTGCTCACTTTGCCACTGGATTCAAGCAAGCCGGGCTGAAGTCGGCTGAAATGCCAGAAACCGGTCCTCGGTAGCTTGTTTCCGGTCCAGGGAAGGCATGGCTTGGCAGTTCGGGCTGGACTGTTCCCATGAGGCACAGGGTCAGACTGATTTGCATATGGCCATGTCTGAACTGGGCTGGCAGAGTGGGCTAAAGAACGGTGATGGATTAAACCCAGATCAGTTGACTGGGGGTGAGTGCTTGTATTGTCAATGCCCTGTCCATCATTTCCTTTGGTTTTTCTTTGTAAATCGAATATTCGTCAGAGGAGTCCTTGCCACCGAATTTAAAATGCTTTTAGTCAACTCAAAGGCCCTCATTTTATCAACCTCAGAAAGATGAAAGGCTGAGTGGCCACACCAAGATTTAAATGTATGGCCCTAAGATCAAAGATTTCACAAAGAATTGTTACATACGCCCAGACAAAAATGCTCACACACCCTCTCTCTGTTTTGAAACTCTTTAAAAATATTGAGTATTTCACAAATTATTGTAATCCATCTCAATTTTTACCCCTACCAGTCCACATTCCTTTCCTTCTCCACTGCCCCTTAAACCCTCTCATGCACCCTGCTTTTCGTTTATTGTGTTTTAACATTATATAGCAGTGTAGTTATTGGGAAACCTGAAGCTCACCCCGCCAATCTTACTGACCAAGGTACGCCCCTGGGTTTTTTTTTATTGAAAATACATGAGTCAGTAGGTTCAAATCCATGTCATACAAACAATATGTGTTGCGAGCTTTCAAATTCACACAAAAGAAAAAAAACAATGTTAGCAGGCATATACATTGGCCTATGCAAAAAGAAAAAATACCAATGTTACAAATCATGGAATATAAGACTGCAGCCATAACGAACAGTGGTCAAGGCACCAGACTGGCCCCACATTTTATGTTTCCAAATCCAAATATTGCAAGACTGTGCCCCAGATTTGCAGACCAAGCTTCTTTTTACGATGACCTTTGAGGGCATATAAGCTATGCTCCATATTGTATACAGAAAAGAACCGTGCCTTCCATCCCTCAAATGTGGGCGGTTCTTGTTGAAGCCAATGAGAAGCTATGCTTAATCTAAATACAGCTGTGGCTAGAAATATTAGAAAAGCCTTTTGCTTTGATATTCCTACCGCACCAGATCCCATCTCCACCCCTAGGAGAATCTGAACAGCAGATAGTTGTGTAGGGACACCAAAAATCTCTGTTAAAAAATTCTCCAGCTGCGTCAATAATCTAACTAAAGATGGGCATGCAAAAAAAATATGTACATCATCTGCAGAAGGACATCCACAGCGAAAACATTTCCCTATTTGGTCCCCAGTCCATTTTGAAACCTTATCTGGGGTATAGTAGAGATTAAATACTGATTTAAAATGTTGGGCAGACAGTTTAGCTGACAAGAATAATTGAGTGGCCAGATCAATAGAAACCTCTAAACGTATATCCTGTCGCCCCAATTTAATCCCCCATTTACGATTTTGTTCGTCCAAATCATTAGCCTTAGTACTTAGCATAAGACCATATAGAGTGCCTATCCTTGCTGATTTACTAGTTGCTTCTACCAAGGGATTGGATTGGATAGTACCACACATATTCAACAAATAATGCCTAATTTGTAGGTACTTAAAAAAATTCTCCCTAGGCAGCTGATAGTGTTTCCTGAGTTGATTGAATGATTTAAGGCCCACTTCTGAATACAAATCTCCCACCAGCCTTATTCCTTTTAATCTCCAGTTGTGGACCACACGATCCCAAAAAGCAGATGGAAAGAATGTTGTGGCTACCAATGGTGTATACCAAGAGATTTTCTCTAACCCATACATATTCCTGATTACTTTCCACACTATATAAGCAGCCCCCAAGAACTTAAATCTAGTGCACTTGTAGTAGCTCCAATCTAAGTGTAAAAACAAGCAGTTTTTAGGTTTCACTCCCAATAACATCTGGTATATAGAGGGGCACTCAGCAATATCGAGAGGGCCAGCCCCTGTAAGCAATATATTCATACCTTGGATCATACAAGCATAATAATACAGAGTAAAATCCGGTACAGACCAGCCCCCTGACAGTCTCGGTAATACCATATATCGCATAGCCCGACGGGCCTTACCCCTAGACCACATGAATTGCATACAAATAGATTGCAGCTGTGCCAAGCTCGCCTTTGGAAATTCTAAGGGCACACATCTAAAAAAATACAGCATTTTAGGCAGTATCATCAGTTTTTAATAAATTACATCTCCCAACAAGGGAGAGATGCAGGCATTCAGCCCGTTCTAGCTGTCTCCTTACCCCCATCAAGAGAGCATCCCAGTTTCATTAAACCAAGGCAGTTGCGGAGACCCTGAGCTTAACACCCAAATAAGTAACCTCTTGACAAGCCCTTGGGTCAGAATACATCGGCATATTGGCACATAGCAACTGAGTTTTAGCCGTATTCAGCTTATAGCCGGGAAGTGCCCCAAATTCTATAGCCAAATGCTCAATCTCCTGCATCGCTGTGGTTGGTCTAGGCGTGACAACAGCAACGTCATCCGCATAGGCGAGGACCTTAAACTGATAATTCTGTATGTTTATTGGTTGAATCCTGGTGCTAGATTCCGACATTTTTAGAAACGGATCAATATATAATGAAAAAAGCAATGGGGAGCACGGGCACCATTGCCTAGTGCCCCGTTGTATATGCACTACCTCCGACTCGAGTCCCATGGTGCAAATAGGGGCAACGGGTTGACGATATAATGTCCGCACCGAGGTGATAAACTCTGGACCAAAACCACGCCGCCTCATTACATCCCATAAAAAGCACCATGAGACTCGGTCGAAAGCCTTCTCTGCATCCAATAAAATTAGACACAGCGCCTCCCGAGTTATATTAACATAGTCAAAGAGTGTTATTGCCCGACTTACATGATTTGTCGTTCCCCGGTGCGGGATAAAACCATTCTGTGTGGTGGAGACTAGTGGGGTAATAACTGAAGCCAGCCTGGTAGCCAATATTTTTGAATCGATCTTCCCATCCGCATTTAATAGCGAAATGGGCCGATATGAGCCGGGTACATTTGCGGGTTTGTCTTTTTTGTGAAACACGACTATGCACGCTTCATCCCAAGACTTGGGGGCAGCCCCTTTCTGAGCCGCTCTAATTGTTGCTAACATATCTAGCTTCAATACAGTTAAAAAAAATTTTTATAAATTTCCAGAGGTAGTTTGTCTGGGCCTGCCGCCTTGCCCACAGCCAACCAATTCACCGCTACTTCTAATTCCTCTAACGTGATTGGAGCATCCAACCTTTCTGCCTCGTCCAAAGAAAGATCTGACGCACAGTATTGACGGAGGAGAATGCCCTCCCTGTCCTCATCATAATCATCTCCATGATAAAGTGAATCATAGAACAGTTTAAACACCTCTAGGATACCACTTTCACTCTCAATGGAATAACCATTCGAATCCAAGATATTATCAATTTGTTGAGCTGCCTCTCTTACTGTAAGTTTTTGGGCGAGGCACCTGCCACTTGCCTCCCCATACTCATAGTGCAGTTGACGTTTGATTAAAAAAATTATTGCAGTTTCCTGAGACCAGTTAAGATTTAACCTTGCTTTAAGCCGTGCCACCGCCAGTGTGAGAGCACTTATATCATTCCCTGTGTGAATACCCTGCATGAGCGACTCCTCTGCCTTTATAAACTCCTGGTATAGCTCTTGGAAGTTTGCTGCCTGCTTTTTTTGATTATACAGTCCCACACTCAGGGCTTCACCTCTAAAGGTGGCCTTGAAGGTATCCCAAACACAGCTAGATAAAAGACGGCGGGTGGCACAGGAATTACGACTGCTCCTCTGTGATGTAATGTGTCTCCAGGAGACCCATATAGTTTGGTCAAAAAGGAAACTGCTAGAAGAGTTGGGGTTCAATCTATTAGCCTGCACTAAATATTCTTGTACGTCTAAAGGTGTTGCAATCCTGGTCAAAAAACATATAGGAAATACCAGTAGAATTTTAACTGATGGGTTGCGTAGGTGGGTAATCGTAGAATGTTTCATAGGTGTTATAAAATTTACGATTTGTGCAGTATATGGTTCCAACATAGACAAATATGCTACTTTAGATTTTTTAAATGTTGAGCTTGCGACCTGGCCAACACCTTTGATCCTGTGCGATGACTTAAATATAAATCTGGCACCTAAACTTCTATGTAATGAGAAAGCGATTTACAGTGGTAGGAAACCGCGTGTCTTCAAAGCTCTGCAATCATTACTATATGCACATGGGCTGGTAGATGCCTGTGCCTCTCTTAGGGGGGCGGAGACTGGATATACCTTTTTCTCTTTCCCTCATCAAAAGTTAATGAGACTCGATTATTTTTTTGCTCCACAATTGTTACTGAATCACGCATCTATTCAGGTATATCCAAGAATCACATCAGATCATGGGCCAGTAGTTCTCTTGATAACTGGTATTGTAAAAGTCAGCCGGTCTACGGGGTTTTCTTTTAATCGTAAATTATTACTAGATCAGCAATTTGTGGAGCATATGAAGGAATGGATTACCATCTTCTTTAGCATAAATCGTGGGAGCACTAATGTAGGCTGCGTTTAGGTACGCCCCTGGTTAATGGGTACCATGAGCTACAATTCCAAAAGGTGATGGCCTTTAAGCCAGTGGACAAATTAATGTATGCAAGGTGGAAGACTGAGAAGGAAAAGAGGGGGTTAAAAACAGGGGAAATGGTGTTCACTCCTGCAAATGGAAAAAAAACTATTTTAACAATTGGTAGATATGTTGATGGTCTGTAACATTTGATGCAATCTTTCAGCTTTGGTGTAATCTAAAATTCTTTGACCTAAAGCTTTTATATCAGTAGAGCAGCATGCCATCTTCACCTACGATTTTCAGCACTCTGTTGTTTTAAGGCTTGGTCGTCTTTTGAGACATACTCTTTTGGGACCCCAGTGGGGTGGGCTGTCAATTTTGCAGGAATTGCAGGGGCTGTGAGGTCCCCTGTGAACTACAATAATTGATGTTTTTACTGCCCAACAGGAAAGTTTAGGCCCAATTTTCTTTGCAAGCATTAGGGCCCATGGGAGACTTGCTATGCCCCTGCCCACCCCCTCTTCGTTTCTGTCCCCTTTCCACTGTACTGTACGTTTGAGCCTGTGTGATGTACTCCCTGTCTGTACACCGGTGTCTTTACAGCTCAGTTTGCACTCGATAAATACCCAACAGACATGCATGTGCATAGAATAGAAATCTGAAATGTACAAGTCCATTGTGTTTTAATCTATGCCTCTGTATTTGGTCCCAGATGGGGAAAACGACTAGTGAGATTGGAGAGTGAAGTTTTTCAGCTTCCCTTGGGTTGGACCTAGAGCACTCTGAGTGTCAAAGAGCAGACTCTGCCTCAACAATCAAAGGAAAGAAGAAAATGTGACCTGATCAAAAGCATTCACCACTCACACGTCCCAGAAGCAAAGACGGTGGCTCACCAATATAGTGGGATGTGAGAAATAAAAAACAGGCCATAAAACACAGTGTAATTCAGCGCAGTGGTGGTGTTAAATAATGTTCCGAAATCGATAGAGGGAAGCAAGGTAAATATCTGAGAATAGAGCAGAGTTACGTTTTTTACAGTATATTTTTAGAAAACAATAGGTTGGAAATATTTTTTTTAAAAGCGATTCCGATTGTACTTCTTAAGGTTGAGTGTGTCTTTATATTTTTTTTCATTAGTGAAAATGATCTCATACACATAAGTAAATAATTTGCCAAATTTGTACAGTGACCAAAGTAGTGCTTTTTCTTTTTACACACATGGTGCCTGCCTCTCTGGCTTAGGGGGTAAATAATGAGAGGTGAAATAGTTGAGTTGCAACCAGACACATACATTATGTAATAAAACCAAAATAAGCTTTCACTTTAATATACATTCATGTAAAATGCTATGATTCAATCATTTGTCAGATGATGGTTTCGATGATGGCATAGAAATACAAATGAAATGAAAAGATGTGTGGCCACCTGGAAGAAAAGCCAGTTGTTCTGGAAAGGTATTACTAACCAGAACTAGGGGCAGCCAGCACGGCTCCCTTTGGGTGGGGGGGGCGCTGGGGTGTGTGCAGGGCGCTGGCTGCATAAAAAGAATAAAATAAAAATTAATAAATCTTACCTTGCCTCTGCTGGGTCCCGCAAATTCTTTCCTGCTTGCCTGTGTCCGACTCCACGTCAGAACAGGAAGCGGCCAGCCAGGCTCCCACCCCTAAGCCAATCACAACGCTCCAATAGAGTGTTGTGATTGGTGATTGGTCTGTGTGCCATGGGCAGGTTCTCCATGGAGAACAGGGGAGAGCGCATGACCAGTCATTGCCCACTCAGGAGAGGGCAGACCACTCCTGCCCTGCTACTCTATAAGCAGAGCAGACCCGCTCGCCCGCAGTAAAAAAAAAAACATAAAATGAAATGGTAATAACTAAAAGTTATTACCATTTTAAAATGTTGCTACTCGAACTGCGAGAAAGCAGTGGGGAGAACCTCCTCCGCCATAGGGGAGGAGCTGCCACTGAGCGGAGCCATTTCTGAAAGCACAGTTATAGCACACCCTCATTGGTCACAATGAATTCAAAATGCATACATCGGATGTATGTATGTCCTGACAATAAGTGCTAAAATTCTTTAGTCCACAGGCGAGTAAATTCTATTCAAATCATGTAGAGATTTTCAAGAATCATCCACGAGTCACATATATTGGAAAAGCTAATTTATTCACGTAAAGAAATTCCCAGCAGTTATTGAAGCCAACACGTATTTCGTCTGTACAAATCCGGAGTCAGACATTCTCAAGGCAAAATCAATGGGTACTGCTTGCCAGTAGTGTCCAGATATGCACTGCTGGTTTCATAAATCAAGGCATAATTCAAACTAGTCGTTTGTCTCCTTGAATTGCTGGCGAGTCTACAGCCATATCATATTTAACAAGAAAGGAGTATCACCACATGGACCTTGAGAAAGGTTCTAAATGGGATTTCAGAGAACAAGAGGAATAGTATCCCTTTGTAGGAAGACCCCTCACTCACCAACCTGGTTGGTGACATCCTTCATCATCGGGGTCCCACCCAGTGGGCCGAATGCCATCAGGGTGTGCTGCGATACCTGACAACAGTGGAGCTGGTTTTTTGAGTGAATGGTGCAAAAAGTGATGTTAAAAATTGTCCTGGTATGACTTTTTGAAAAACTGTATTCATAAGCTACTGGACAATGTTAAAAAAGAAGTGGAGATGCTAATGGGTGATAATGACCGTAAGTATCATTGTGAAAGTTATTAAGATGGTCTACATGTTTCAACCTGTACCCGGTAAATCCCAGGTTTTCGTCAGGACCATAGAATGGAAAATGGATGGTTTACACACACTAATGTGTATCCTGTCCTAGATTCCTGTGGCCTTGCTGCAAAAATCTGCAGTAGGCAGCCTCAAAGCCTAAAATAGGCGAGGAAGAAAAAGACCTGTGGGAGGAAAAAGGAAAATCAGTCATGATTAAACAATTTACGTGCATGTAACGTAGTGTAGGCTCTCACATGTCTGCATGCTTCATGCGAATCCCATTCAGAATGAGTAACAAACATATATCGTGCATGGTGTGGACACATGCTGGTGTACTTATATTATAGTGCTGGTTGGCCATATAGTAATAGGCAAGTAGTTATAAAATCGTCATTGTGCTGCTAATGAACAGCGCCACCCGCTCCTAGGGGCGTGGCGCTCTTAGTGGGACCCGGGGGCGGGAGCCAGCGGAGATGGCCTCGAGGAAAATGGGATGGAGGAGAGCCACGTCATCAGGGAGGCAGGGTCGACCTTCCCTCCCCCGAGGGTACAAAAGCCTCGGGGGAGGCAGAACTAACCCTCTTTTGTCCTCTTCCTACAGCTCCGGTGGCAGCAGACCAGCGAAGAATTACAGTGTAGCTGGGTCTCTGCACATGGAGGAACGGGGAGGGCCTCACAGCGTAGTCGCTAGGTGAGTCTTAGTGCCTACTGGTGTCGCTGATTAGCACAAGGCTCATCGAGTACAAGCGGCGCTACAAAATGTAGTAGCACAAGATACGTAACCTAACCGTCTCTTCTTTTCTTTTCTTTACTCCGAGGTAATGCTTCGTGGAAATGGATGCAGTCGGGGAGAGTTCCAAGCGGAAGCAGGAGCTTGTCCGGTAATATACAATCCTAAAAGTAATTACAACCGGGGCGAGGAGTTGGCTTAGCGGCTAGGGCAACATCGAACCTGGGGATCAGGGTTCGAGCCTCGGTAGCGATGCCTAACCTCCTCTGATTCTAGGCAAATCACTGGTCTCCCTGTGCCTAACAAACAAAATGTATGTGTCCTCATGTAATGGAAATTGTGCTATACAAGCAGCACACAATGATTTAATACCGTTAGAAAATATTGGCATGCAGCCTACAGGGCTGGCACCTTTCCTCAACCGATCTTCCCCTTCTAACAACAGATCTGCCTTTTCCAAAATAGCCCAACAGGTCAATGAGTGTCGCAGCTATTATCAAGGGCAGTTCGTATCATAGAGGCATAGCGTTCCGGGCAATACAATCGTAATAGACGTCCCTTGTAGCGCTAGGAGTTTCCGCCGCGATATGCGGGCGACGTGCTCTGGGTGGAGTAGTGAATAAAATACACCGGAACACCGCTTTTACTCGCGTGCGTACGAGCACGGGTTGGCCTCTGTAGATATCGACAGGCAGCCTGGTCTTAAGGGATGCAGTCGTAGGGGTCAGGGCCAGGTGCGGCCATTTTGGGGGCTCGTTAGTCCACTTCAAGTGGGTCGGTGTCCCTACGCGGCCATCTTCTAGGATCCGAGCCCAATAGGTCAGGCCTATTGTGAACGTTAATTTACTAAAGTAATTTCGTTCGCGTGGGATGTTTGTTCGGAGATGGTTCGGGACGGCCTGTTACTTTACAGCCCCTCCGATACTAGCGCATCCAGATGGTATGTTCCCTGGCAAGTCTTATGAACAGATGCGACTGTACTGCACCCACGGTAATTGTGCGGGGTGTGAGCCGTTTATTGAGCGGGTGCCCCGCAGAGCAGGGAGAAATGGTCCCAAGAACGCGAATACCGCAGAGAAATGGCAATGTAAAAGACGCTCCAAAGCAACATTTGTGGTCCGCTTGTGGTTGAAATGCAAATTATCGTGTAATTGCGCACACGATCACAGTCTGTGAGTCTAATAGACCTTAGAGAGGGCTGGTGGCATGGCAGGCGCCGAGTCGTTATTTAGTTAGTGGTGCTATGTATTTGATATGGCGCTGACTTTACCCGAAGGTATCAGAGCACAAGAACAGGGTTGGCTTAACGGCTAGGGCATTCGACCTCGGACCTGGGGATCTGGGTTCGAGCCTCGGTAACGCGCAAAATATCTAAAGTGTTTCGGGGCAAATTTCTTAATCTCTCCGCTCCAAGAATGAATAATGTGTCCTCAGGTAGCGTAAGTAGTGCTATGTAAAACGCTCCGATACCTCTTTTAAAGCAAACGTTACATTAAACAAAGGCGGATGACGCGCAAAAATGTTTTATGGTCATTCCAGTCACCCGAGACCAGCGGTAAACACCGCCCGGGGGTATAGGCATCAGGCTCACAGCTGCAAAACAGACAGGGTGCCCTTGGAAAGATTTATATACGTGAGGTCAAGTGATTCAAGTTATTGGACACGATCAGTACATTGATTAATTCTCCCTCTTAGCGCTCTTCTCTGCTTCGTTCCTTTTTCGTCGTTTTCACGTATCACACTACTTTGCGTGACACTGGGATTACTAATGCTTATTGCTACTGTGGGGAAAAATGTGAACGATTGCAATGAAATATAGGCAAGTATTGCTGGTCAGGGGCGTAGCGGGAAGCAGTGCAGCATGTGCAGTAACACCGGAGAATGAAAGGCTGAGTGAACTCACCGGGGTTTGAACCTGCGCCACTGAGGTTAAACACAGTCTGGTCAGGAATAGTATAACAATGGCGTCCTACCACGCACAACCAGAATAGCTTGCAGCTGGAATGATGTAATGCCCGAGCCATCTGCCTGCACAAGCCTGAGTGGTACAGTGCCAAGCACACAGAAAAACGCTGCCGTTATGTGATTTCAATTTAAATCAGTATTATTTAGTCAGTTTCTCTAAATTTTAGCTCAATTGTGGACACCTAAAAGTTGTTGATGCACAACCCCTTTTCTTGTGTTAGCACAATTTAAGCAGTCTTGCAAAGTCAGTGCCACAATGACAAACCGACTAATTTCTTGATTGATGGTTTCTGATCAAAGTGTGCGGTGCGCTGTTGCTTATTTTGCATGAATAACGTATTGCGTGGGACACAGTACATCAAAAATGTCTGACTGCATATTTACGTAAAAGTACTTTTAGAGAATCTTGCAATTGTGTTTGAAAACATGGCGACCCACAGCAGTGGCCTGCTTGCGGCTTGTGTTCCCGCTCTCATCGCTGAGCAGTGCAAAGAGCCGCATTTTCTACGGCTATTTCTGATTAATTCTGCAGCTCCCAGTCTAGTGTAACGAGCATAATTGTGATGCATACATGGTGCGCGTGATGCCTGCTACTGGGCCTGGGCGATTGAAATGGCACACGGGTCCTTTATGCAGTCCGATCTCCACCTCAGTGCCAGGTAAAACAATAGGACACTAAGCTATAGGCAGAAACGACTTGCAGCGCTGCCAGGATAACCACGTCCATGCTCTTAGTGACATTCAGGGTTCGGGAGGGTCACCCGTTTGTGCATACAATATCTGGGAGAGACACAATTATGCCACCAGATCCATAGCATTATGTTACACTGACATTACTCATCTCACATAAAGGGCAATGCAAGATATGGAAATACAATGTTGTTTGAGGGCCGCACATATATACTCAGGAAGACCTCACTTTCTAACTTAAAGTAACTAGTACCATTCCCTGATATAAGGGGATGGGCCGTTGCAAATTGGTAGTAACTCGTAGCGGCTGCGACCTGGTCTCATTGCCGGCGGAAATAATGTTTAGAACAAAGGCAGCTCTGACGCGTAACTCTACTAGGTAAATGGTCTTCGGCCACGGGTTCATTGGGTGGTGCAAATCATTTTTTAGAATGCTTGGAATATTCTTGTAGGATACTTTATGTTTTCGCTGTTTTGAAGGTGAAAATACAGCGTTGATAGGGTTACTTATTTCGCCCACAATACCAAATCAGAGGTGGGACTGGCGGTAGCTCCAGTGACCTCTGGTAAAGAGTACGTTCAATGGGGGGGTACAGGCAAATACCCCTCATTGGGTATTCATCCCAAGGTGTGCTGCACGAAGCCAGGTGGGGAAACTAATAAGAGCTGGCAATATATAGCATAGCATTGGATCGCGTTTGAGTGGAGGAACATTATCACCAGGGTGAATGTGGTACTGGGATATGTAAATGGCTCGCTCCAAGGCATTAATTCACTTATTCCCACAAGGTTGGCATTTCTGTTTGGCTTATTCATTTCGACTACCACAACTATCCGATTCATTACAAATGGGTAAACAATCACTTAACAGGTGAAGGGACTCAATGGTCTCCCAGTTCCACGCTAGGTTGCAATGCATTATATTATTCGGTTAGATCGGACAGCCGGAACGAGTTGTTGCCTGAGATGTTCGACTCCACCCCCGAAATTTTTTGGAAAGCATATCCCTTGAAACAGAAAATTGGCATACACGTTATGGTCTCTGTTATACTCATGGTGCCACTCCCTGAAGTAGCATAATTTAAACATATCTCAAGCCGGCAAGGCAACCTGTTGTGCAGTCTTCCTTGCCATCTATCCCCAGCAAAATAAACCTCGTTGCCAGGCATACATGTTCCTTTAACGCCTTTAAGGCATCCAGAAGGCAGGCCGCAACCTCTGATAGGGCTGGGGGCCTGGCACTCCGAACACAGGACATAAGTGATTAGGTTTACATGGACTGACAGTGGAAAGCTTCAAAAGTATTCAAATGCGCCTTGCTGAAAGGTCCATGTCACATGCAGTGTATGGTTTTCTTGTTGACCCCCTTTGTCACACTCACTGGCTCACTCATTAGGAAAACAAAACAAATAAAATTGGACAATAAATGGAGAACCTATTGCATTTAATTGTAAAACAGATGTAGGCATTAGGTCAGGGCCGTCCCCTCTTAATGCAATCCCTAAGCTAGGAGGATCTACATGGCCGGGCAATACATGTTTGCTCCTAGTATATAGTATGGACGTGTGGTGTTCATTTTAAAATCTCGATCATAACTGTGGAATTGCATAGCTATGTCATCACCATGAATATACTCCTGGGAAATTTCATTCGGGAAGGCATTCCAACCCATTACTTTATGCCTTATATCGTGCATGGTGTGGACACATGCTGGTGTACTTATATTATAGTGCTGGTTGGCCATATAGTAATAGGCAAGTAGTTATAAAATCGTCATTGTGCTGCTAATTACTATTGGTGGTGTTCAAAAACATTGTAGCCCCAAACTTCGGCCACGTACTGTTGTAAATAACTTCCTTTTAGCAATCGGGCAGAAAGAACCCCTTATTCACATGTAAATTGCTGTAATGGTGCTTAAATCTCCAAGAGCCGGTCCCCTCTCACACCAAAGTAACTGGACAACACACCGTTCCGTGTGTCTCTCCGCAAACCACAAAGTGCCAGACAGATTTGTATGTGTTTGTTTCCTGCATGTAGTGGTGAAGTGGACAAAAACGCGACAGACTGGAGTGAATCCCAAGGCAATTGACACTGGCCATGACGTTTGCTAGCATTCCATCTAACACATTTTATTATTTTAATCCCAACGTGCTCACATTACAGAACATCACATTTCTTTAAGCACATAACAGACTAGGAATCCCTTATAGTTTGATGTATGCAATTACACATCTCAGATTGAAACATATTAATTTTCAAATCAAATAAACAGAGGTATACAAATGTGCACAATGAAACGAAAATCCTAAATCCACAGCTCCCTAGTGTAGCCTGATGTTACACAAGTATTATCAAACTAACATCCAAGTGTGCTGCAAGATTATATTTCTATTTGTATACAGCTGTGTTTCTGATTAAAATACTCGATGTCTGTAAAGCAGTGACCTCTGGGCCTAAACCTCCCGAACTCAGTGAACCCACAGCGCGTGTTCTGTGCCCCACTGAGGAAACTAGGGCTTGTAAAAGAAACCAGAACAGCTGCATGCATATTGGAGAGCTGCAAGCAGGGGAGCCGTTATGATTGGACATCCAATTGTGCAATAGAGGGATATTGTCTCCTCGTAAATTGGTCTCAACAATGGGGCTTCAATAATGTGAAAATTACACATGACAGCAATTCTTCTGTAATCCTGCCTGATGGCTGCATCACATTTGTATAGAAATGTCAAACTGCATGAAATATGATGAAGGAAGAAATGGGTTAGGAAAGAGGATAATGGTGTTTATAGAAAAAAAGATTATCCGAAATGATTAATCATTACGCAGAGCGCTGACTGAGATATCTGAAAGGATACTGCTTTGATATTTTCAAATTATATAGTTCAAAAATTGAGCCAGGGAGATTACCCTTAATGAAATCAGTGTGCCTTACATTGTTTGTGATAGATTGGCACAACTGTTGCCTGTCACCTTCGGAACTGGTAAAACATCTCACAATAGGAACCTATTCCATGCTAATTTTTTTGCTGTTGTTTGGAAAAATATATATATTTGCAGTACTCAGCACCTGCTTTCTAATTATGCTGCTAGATGTGACTTTGATCAACACGACTAGGTCCAAAAGTACTTAGGTAGTTGTACGTTTGCAAGCATTGATTCGGTAGTCTGTAAACAGGTGGCATCTGGGAGAGTGTGTGTGAGTCAATCACTGGCTCGGTCTTACGAGAAATGTGGCAATATCACACCCTCCGGCTGTTTTATACCCACTAGGAATATTTGCTGAAAAGATATCCATGTAGAAATACTGGAATGTGGTAACACGTGTGGAAATCCAAGCAGAAATTGTGTGTGTGGTACTACTATACTGATAAAAATGACCAAGACTCACAGGACTTTTTGACTCCATGTGGTGCATGGCAGAAAAGAGATGACAGGATCATCACAAAGTGTGAGGCAGCTGAACAATTCTGAGGCGCAGAAGATCACAATTTAAAGCGCTGAACTAGCCAGTTGGCCATTATGGCACTGCCAGATGGGCCAGCTTGAAAGGGCCATTGCGTGGGCCGTTTTTATGGTCCTGTGGGCAGTTACACAACGCAATAAATGGGCCACACACTGGCTCAGCTGGCAGTGCTAGAGTGCCAGACTGCCCAACAGGATAGTCCAGCACAGTAGCGGCCGGTGGTGGGAGTTTCCCCAAAGGCGATTCAGTGCATGCAACGAACTTCGGGGCATATTATCAAGGGGGTTTATCTCCGCTTTTTTGGCTTTAAAAGCCAAGAAAGCGGAGATAAAATTATCTCCCTATTACCTAGCTGTCGCTAACACCAGTTAGCGACAGCTAGTAGGAGATAGCGACCATCTTGGGCCCCACTTTGCATGTCAGTGATATTTATCACTAATGACATGCAAAGTGGGCGTGCCAAGATGTTAGCGACTGGAAACAGTCGCTAACATCGCTATCTCCTATTACCAACTTTTGGAGATATTCGCGCTAAGCGCGAATATCTCCCAAAACTAACACCTGCCCTGAGCAGTTCATAGCCATGTTATCCAATGGGAGGTGGATAACATGGCTAAGAGCATTAGCTCGGTAATGCATGAATATCGCGGACTTTTCAGCGATATTCATGCATTGCGGCCGTTTTTTATCGCATTTGCGATAAACCTTGATAATAGCAAGGTTTATCTGCAATAATTTCTGACGATGCTTAGCGTTAAAAAATCAGTTGCTAAGCATCGTTAGCGATAAATATCGCTTAACGTTAGTAATATGCCCCACCGTTTTATTTATTTATATGTTTACTTACCTGTAATCCTCTGTAATCCATAGATTACTACCCCCACCCTGCCCTCCCCCTCCCCACGTCACCACCTGGCAGCTACTCCCACAACCGACCGCTACTGGTCCAGCACTGTCTGCAAACTGGATATGTCAGAAAAAATGCACATATTTAAGGACAAAATTAGCAAACAGACCCAAAGAGGTTCCCAAGAAATGGATCACTGTTTGATAATGGATGCAGTGAGTAGTGTTTCACACGGTCCGATGTCATGTCCAGTGTGAGTTCAGTTTTATATAAAACCTTTGTTGAACACCATCTGTTGAAAGCAGAAAAGATCTGAATGATCTAATCCAAGAAGTAGATGTGTAAAAACTGGTTTACTACTCTAAATACTAACAAGATAGAACTGATGAGTCTGGGTTCTAATGCACCTGTAATAGCACTGAATGTATCTCGTCACTGTTGGAACTTTAGAAATTCTGATATCTTCAACTCGAAGGAAGTTCATACATTAGGGACTAGATTTACTCATTCCTTAGTTGATCTTAAATTACCCAAAGCTGCACACTCGCCAGACCACTGCTTACTTCCAAATGTAAAGTGTATCTGCCTTAGTTTTAGACACATGGCAGGTACAGTTAATGCTTTGTGCGTGCTTTGTTGAAGATTATTTAATGTATGTAAGGTGGGCCTCTCTACTAACCCTTCTCAAAGCCACATACAAAATGTAGCGCAAAAGCCCATTTGCTCAGAATAGTAACACAAGTTCAGAGCAGGTAGAACATTCAAGGATTCCCTCACCAGCACTATGAAAATGAACAGAAGACAATACTCCACACACTAGGAAAAAGCCATGAACATTGGTATCCTGTGACATAACACATATGTCAACTCGTCATATTGCAAAAAACTGAGAAAGTAGAGGGAGGGTGGAAGGGTCCATTCTACGCCACTCTATTGGATTCCGCTCCACGTATGCTATTCCTTTGTATCCCATTCAACTCTATGCCACTGCACTTTACACCATGCCACTCCACTCTACACTATTCAACTCTACACCACTCCACTTTATGCCGTTCAACTGTCCACCATGCAACCCCACTTCACTCCATGCTACTCCACTCTTCACCTCAGCACTCAACTCCGGTGCATGTCCCTCCCCTCCAGGCTATTCTACTCTATGCCACTGCACTCAACCCCACTCTACTCCATGCCACCCCACTCTCTGCCACTCCACTCTATGCCACTTCCCTTTATGCCACTCTACCTTCTGAGCTTTTCAACTTGACACCACTCCACTCTACGCCACTCTACTGTACGCCATTGTAAATGTAAATGTAGTTGAGCTTATATAGCGCACAGCTACCCGCAGTGGGTTTCCCGGCGCTTGCTTAGGGAACCCTTCCTGGTATTCCCCTGTGAGATAGCAGGGTATCCACAAGGTGAAAGTCAGGCATCCCGCCGTGAGGGGCCGTTGTGGAGATTAAGCAAGCTATTGCCCAGAGTCGCAGAGTGTGAACCCATGAGTCGAGGAGGCACCGGGGCGAGAATTATCGAGTCCGTGGAATTTTTAGCCCAAGACCCCGCTTGAACCCTGGTCCAGGACCGATCTCTGCTTCCAGGTCTGCTGCCTCTAACCCCTGAGCCACACTTCTCCACCCCTGAGCCACACTTCTCCACCCCTGAGCCACACTTCTCCACCCCTGAGCCACACTTCTCCACAATTCGCCATTCCACTCTGCACCACTCCACTCCAATCTACGCCATTCCATTTTACGCTATTCCATTCTACGTTACTCCAATCTATGTCACTGAATGCCACTCCACACCATTTTATTTACCGTATGTAACTGGTATAAGCAGTGTATTGTAAAGGAGCAAGTGATAAATAATGTAGTGTGGCAAGCAAGTTGACAACACTGTGTATGGAGGTGTGCCACTTATAGTGTTTTTAAGGTAGTGCTCAAATCATAAATGTAAGGTATAAATATAACTTCAGAACATCTAATGTTTGCACACGTTATGTCTGGATTGAACAGAAAGAATACATAAAGTTACTGCAATTTGAAAAGGGTGGTGCATAAATTATAAATTTCCAATCTGTCTGAGAGGGATCTAGCGATTTTAAGCCGAGTCACAAGATGGCTGCAAACACTTCCTGGTCCTTGTATATATACAACTGGACATTTATTTAAATAACTCTACAACTACTGAATGGATTTACACCAAATCACAAATGGGTACTTTCCTGAACCAACACCTACCCTCATGCCAAATTTTGTGAAATTCCATTCAGCAGTTCGGGCTGTACCCTTGTCTAAAGTTCCTATTGAAATTAACATTGGAAAACCTGCTTTGGGATCCCAATTTTTCTTGGCCACCGCTTGACAAATCACCCCGAAACTTTCAAGACAGCAGCTGAATTATATAAAATATATAGATACATTATTCACAGACGCATGCACACATCAACACACATATTTTACAAAGTGGTAATGGCCACAGTGTAAGTTAAGGTTAAGCCACACTTCCCATTTAACATATTGTTTGACCCTTTGACTGCATTTGCACAAAATCTGGTATTATTACCTCAGTTAGCTAACTTTGGCCTGCCACATTTCATAACAAGTCATCTAAGGAGAAAAAAGTTAAGGGTGGCCTCAATAAAGTGCATCATTACACACTTTAGCTCCCTTAGGAATATTTGCTAAATGGTATAGCAAAAACCATTGAACAGATTTACATTAAACTTGGCATGAAAGTGAAACCTGACTCAGAAATGATTTGCTGTAAATCCTTCCCATAGTATTTGGGTTATTTACATTAAAAAAAGATGCCAGGGAGGATTTGGAGTGTTAACACTATTTTATATGTCTGCCATTTAAGCACACAAGTTAATCCTATCAATCACATTTTGATTTTTTTTCAATAATCTTGAAAGTTTTGCACAGTGAAAAACAATTTCAACAGCCACAGGAGGTTGAAACTAATAGAGTCCAACTTAAAGGTGAGGGGTACCTAGATGCATGTTAAATATAATGGTCTCCAGAAAAATCGGTGCTGATTTTGCACTAGATTTCCCCGGCAGGGCCATCTTGTGTGCTCCCCAGCAGCATATGGTCCCTGACTCCCCAGTGAAATTGACGTATGAGTTTCATGTAATGTCAAAAAAGCACTTGAAAATTCAAACATTAAAACGAGTGTCTGGCTTTGTTTGGAAGGTGCATGGTAGAATGCAGCCACACCCCACAGGTTAGACACAGAATTTTTCTTTAGGCCAGGCCCTATGCACAACCCCACAGAGCAAGGACAAAGGCTGAAGGCAAACAAAGATGGCAGGGCACATGGCCCATCCCCCACTGCTTACAGCTAGTACCATGCACAGCAGGGGATGGGTAGTCACAGTAGTAGGGGCCCATGGCCAAAGACTGTGCGCAGTGTTGGTTGAAAACTAATAACACATTTTCAAATGATATGAAATTCACAGTATAAACTGAGTTATGAATCTGGCTAAAAATGTGCAAATCCACTCAAATTTGCTTGTTATGGTTATGAATGCACATAACACACTAAGTAACTCACTGCATCTCATGCAGAAATACCTATTTCCTAATGGAACAGACACACAAAAACAGTTAACAGGAAATCATCCACTTTATAGTCAATTGATCAAAGGAAGTGAGCCCACCTTTACTAGAAATACAAACTGATTTGACCCACACAGGTCTACCTTATGGTTTTTAAAAAGAACTATCACTCATGTAGGTCTTTTTAATGCCATGCTTCATCATCGAGCCCTCATCCAGAAACAAAGAAGTATCTAGGAAGACTCAACCTTGAAAATCCAAAGGAACTGTTTGAATGTTTTTCTGAGAGGGATCATTAACAAAAAATTAGGGGTGGGCAGCAAACTCCGCTCCGCCGGTAGAGTTCACAAAGCTTTTGACACTCCAACTCCGCTTGGAGTGCGGAGTTCGGCACAACCCACCCTACCAGCGCAGAGCAGAGTTTACCTGCCTACTACCTGCTCATCCCTAAATTATACTGATTGACATGCTAAGAGGAGGAAGTAGAAGGTCTTAATGTGTTGTTTCCGTACATAAAGTCTGCGATTGATTAAAAATGATCCACCCAGCATAATGATTTTCTATTGTAGCTTTTGGGCAATTGGCTTCACAACTTGAAAGTGATCACCCAACTGCACGTGACCCAGCACTCATGTTGTTCTGTTTGTGGTTCACTCTGTCACTAGAAGGGGAAACGTAGTCTAGAGAGGGAGAGGTGTGCCAGCAAATTGAATAGGTCATCGGAATGGATTGCTCAGTAATGAGGCGCTTGTCCGGCCGACAGAAGGATACACATCAACGGTCAACATCCACCCGTAAGTTGAGAGGTGAGTTGTGTTAATCAGTTATGTACACATTACACATAGAGAGCATATCATAAATTCTGTCAGGCAGAGTTTCTCAGTAATCCCTTGAGCCTTTCACTTTGTTGGCTGTAGAAGTGATTAGTTAGCTATGGTGCGGGATGCTTTTAGCCCTTTCAGGTTATCAGTGATGACATCCTAGCAAATGGAAAAACCCTGCTCTATTCCGGACGTGCAGGGTGCTCTGAAGAAAGCCATGTAAATGCCTATTGGGGCACCAGTTGCCTGGTAACTGCATCACTCAGGGAAAGAGTACTATGGGGAAAAGTGTCCCACTGTACGAAAGGAGCCTAGTGTGCACCTTTCTCATGACAGACCCTGGTACTGCCGACCTGTTGATCCGAAGTTTCAGTCTTGGGGTATGTAGCAACAGTTTTCTGCCCAAGCATCGTAGCGACATTCTTAGCAGGCATACATTCCTTTATTGTGCTGCATTTGCTCCCACCCATCCACACCTCTCGGGGAATACAAGTGCTAAAATCTTCAGACCAGCCCAATGCTCATGACTCATGGGCAGCTTACATTTAAAGACACACTTGTTGAGAAGATAAATGACACATCAAAATCCCCTCAGATCAATACAGCTAGTGCATTGTGGATTTATCAATTATTACAGCCCTCCATGTCCTTTTAAAACCTCAGCTCCTGGCAACCACTGCCCTATGGTGCTCAGGCAGCGAAAAGATAGCAGCGTTAACAACGCATGCTTTAGTTCGGGTGCCTTTACAATGCGGTCGTTACAATGACCACGTTGTTTTAATGCGAACCAGTGCATCGCAAGTCATTACAACGACTTGCTTTAGGGGGCGCGCTGGTGTTGGATTTACAATCCAACACCTTCCCTGCTGTTGCAAAACTGGAGTAGGAATAGTAAATAATACTATTCCTAAGTCCAGCGTGCCCCCTACAGCAAGTCGTTGTAACGACTTGTGATGTAACGGTTTGCGTTGGAACAACACAGTCATTGTAACAACCGTGTTGTAATGGCATGCAAACTAAAGCATGTGTAGTGAAGGTATATATTCCTCAAGGAGTGTGAGGAGCATTGCTCCCTGCCTGTCTCTCCAGTAGAATAATTTCCCAACGTTTTCCAGGAGCCAGGGTGCATCATTAACTTCACCTGCATCTGTCTCTGGCTGTCCAAGGCATTCTTCTGCTTTGCTACTCAGCTGGTCATCATGGCTTGTCATTGAAGATCATGCTTCGACCCCTCGCTTCTTCAAAATAACGTAGATATGGTTTCTTTTTTGAGGATCTACTAACCTATTTTTAACAATTCTCAATAACTAAAAACAAATCTTGTCTCAGTGGTAGCATAACAGCAGTTGCGGGATTCAGGCAGAGCTGCGTATCGGCCTACTGCAGGAACAGCAGAGATTGCTAGAAGTACGTATGGGTTCCGCCTAAGTGTTATCATACCCGTGGGTCCGGGACATGGAAAGAGCTGTGTATGGGTCTACTGCAGAAACAGTAGGGGATGCAAAAGGTATGCATGGATCCCCTGTCAGTGGAAGTATAACAGCAGGTGTAGGACATGGGCAGAAGAGCACACAGACCTACTGCAAACAGGAGGGGTTGCTGGAAGTACCTATGGGTGCTGACATATTGGTAGCAGAGCAGCCGTGCGGGACAGAGGTAGAACTGCTTGCAGGCCTACTGCAGGTACAGCATGGGATGCTAAAAGTTCATATAGGTCCCGTCTCAGTCATACCACAAGAGCGGGTGAGGAACACAAGCAGACTTGGGGGCAGACCTAAAGCAGGAACAGCTGTGAATTCAAGAAGTACATATGGGTCCCCTGTTTATGTTAGATCGCGGGACACAGGCTGACCAATTTGTGCATCTACTCTTTGCAGAATGCCGGTGGTCAGAAGTGAGATACATTGGTAAAGCTTTGTATGGTCGAGAGTGTCGAGGAAGGGTTTCAGTTTCCTAAGATAGCTCAGGTGGAATCTGGCTGATTTGGCCATTGAATTGATGTGGTCCTGCACGTTCAGATTGCTGTCGAGGGTGATTCCCAGGGATTTGGCTGAATCCACGATGGTTGGTGGGCAATTCAAGGCTGTGATAGCCTTAATCCATGATTAAATCTCAGGGTTGGTGTTAGGCGGTGTTGTATGGCGTTTTAGGATCCGAGTGAAAAATCCTGATTTATGCCCTTATATAGGTACAATTCACATTGCCCTAATATAGGCAGAGAAATCATACCCATATTTAGACAGAGCCCATGCAGTCTAAATACAGGCAGGGCTACATCCACCTGTACCAAAACGTCACAACGATTTCTTGGAAAATCGGCTTAAGCAGTCAGGGACCTTCCCTTGCTTGAATATTGATTTGTACAAGAACTCATGGACTTTACAAAGTACTACTATTCCCTTTGGGTTCTTTCCTGGTGTTATCATGCCCGACTTTATGTCAAACTAGGCACCTTCAAGGTATAAATATGCCTTCACTTGCTCTAGCAAGACACGGTCGTTCGGAGCAGCTCGACTATCTACTTGCCCGATGCAGCTCACTACAGCAAATGCAGAAGGAAGCCGACCCTCCAGCTGACGCACTGATCAAGAGGCTGCATTTCCTTGGAAAATAATCCAGCTCCAGTGTTTCTAAACTCCCCTCGCGCGAGTCCCGAGGCAGAGATACCAGACCTCCTTCATTCTAAACTGGGGAAGAGGTGTGGCGCCCCGGCCAGGGTGACTGACTCCGGAATCTGGGGATCACAGTTCGATCCCCGGTGGCAGCGGCAGATTAGCCCAGCACCATGTGACTCTGGGCAATATGTAAATGTAATGTAATGTAAATGTAATGTAAATGTAAATGTAATGTAATGTAATGTAAATGTAATGTAAATGTAAATTGATACTTGTATAGCGCACTACTCACCCGCAAGGGTCTCAAGGCGCTTGTACGAATACCGCAGTGGAACCCATCCTGGCTTTCCCTGTGAGGTGTCCTCTCCTGGGCACCCCCAAGGTGGAGGCCAGGCATCCTTAGCGTTGTGGAGATTAAGCAAGCTATTGCCCAGAGTTGCAGAGTGGGACTCCATGATTGGATTAGGCACCGAGGCGAGAATTATCAGGTCCGTGGAATTTTTGAGCTCAAGACCCGCCGAGGCGGGGAATTGAACCCTGGTCCCGGGCTAGACTTTTGCATCAGGGTCTGCCGCTCTAACCATTGAGCCACACTTCTCCATTAAGCTTGCTTAATCTTCCCCGACGGCCCCCAGCGCCTAAAGACCCACACGGGTGATTGTTCGAGCTTTACAAATGTGGATTATTATGTTAAACTAAGATATGGAGCTGATTAGACCATAAGAGAAATCTTGGATAGATTCTTGGCAAAGAAAACCAAACCTATGCTACACAAATACCTACTCCCTCCCGCGTACTAGACTTAGGTTAGGTACATTGGGGTAGGCGTATTTTAGATAGCACGAGTTGAGTATTTGAGTCTGTGTATTTATGTATGTACTTTATATGGCTTAGAAACCATACAATACTTTTACAGTATTATTTTATAATCTTATTCTCGCTGTACGCATTATACTTTACAGCCTGCATTACGATTGTAACAGTTGACTTTACTTGCATGAGAAAGAAGACTGTTCAATAAATCCTTTTATTGAAAAAGCCCTTCTCTCTATTTCTCTGCACCTCTGTTGAAACGAAGCATGCACGATTGACAGAGTAAAAAATGTATCTATTGTTTCCACGACTCGGAAGATACGTTTATTCTTGGGGAAACAAAGTTGTCATGTTTATGCGGTTGTCAGAAACTAATCTCTTCTTGTGTATTCGAGAAAGTTTCTAGTGACTTCTGAGCTAGCTGGAACTCACTATTAAATTTAGTATATTCGATAGAGACCTAGTCAACCTCAGTCTTACGTCTAAACTATAGGATATACTATTCCAATGCGCAGAGCCTATTGGGAATATAGGAACTACACTACATGGCGCCCAACGTGTGGTAAGACACTAATTTAACGCTAGATATTAGAGTAACTCAGTCGGGCTTTTCACAGAGACCACTTTTTCCCGTAAAATACTCCAATAGACATCTGGAGTGGGTAAAAGTATAAAATATCCGTCATAACTGAGTAGGACAAAAATCCTATGTATTAGTTTTTGATTTGTTCAACGATGAAGGATACAGTGTTCCAAAATATTGTGAACCTTATCTTTGTTTCCTTGATACTTGCTCTGCAACTTTCATTAAACAATGCCGAATAACGGTAACAACACCGAGAACGGTGGAGCTGCAGCAACTGCAGCCCAACCGGGCTTAGACGTTACAGGTTTCCAACAAGACGACCCAGATGCTATAATCCTCTTGTAAAACGTAAGGAAAACAATTATGCTCTAGGATAGGGAATAGATTTAATTTACTATCCAACACCTTCCCTACTATCCACAGGGACTGGAGTTGGAATAGTAAATTAAACTATTCACTATCCAGCGCCCCAAAGCACTATGCGTTGTAAAGTTATTCGTTGTAAATACCGCGTTGTAAAGGCATGCGTGGTAAAAATATGCGTTGTAACGTCATACATTCAACGGAATACACTCCTTACATGTTGAAATTCCACTAACATACCAAGAGCATGCGCTCTGGTTTAAAGGTGCCCTACAACATCAAAATTACTTTACCAGGCTCGGTCCACTAGGTAGGCCAGGTCCAACATGGCCTGTACTAGCCAGCTATACACCACATCCTGACATTGAAGAAATGACAGGTGCGGAACTATTAGTTCAACTAAAACAACTAATCAAAATCCATAGACAAGTGGTTCAATATGTCAGCCTCCTGTAAGGATTCCACAACAACCCCCTTACCAGGGGAACACAAATAATATCACACCACAGACTATACAATCAGTCATTGGTAAACTGCTCTCAAAAAGGGAACAAATTCCATTCTGGATAGCTCAAAAAATTACTCAAATAGAGGCAGTATTTCCTGATACTACCCCTCATGAGAAACACAGGATTCTAACAATCTGTTTAACAATGGGGATCGCACCACACCTGGAGGACTGTGACACTTGGGGTACAGTCTTTGCTGCAATCTACACAAAAACACATGGTGTTCCGTCTATGGCGGTAAAACCAGACGTCCTAAAACAGATTCAAAATAAATACGGGGCTGAGCCTGCTTTAAATCTGGGTATGAAACTAATGAGAGATTTCAAACAGGTCTCAGCTATAATATTAGCTAATATTAAAGGTGAGGCAGCATATGTGGCGATCCGCCAAAAATTAGGAGAATTTGATGTAACTGAGCATCCATATGAACTAGGTAGAGATAGTTTGGGTGGGAAACCAGTTAAACCCCAACTAACTAAAAGTCCTGAAAAGGTCTTTATTAAAAACACTCTCACTTTTCCCAAAAAGAAGTGGGAGAACACTAAACAAACTTATAAAGAGAAGTGTTCTCAATCCCGAGGTAGGTCTCCTCAAAAAGGAGCCCCCTGAAAAGGGGCATAACCTCAGGAACAGAGATCATTTGAAAAAACCTTATAGACTTGCTCACAGAAATCAGAAAGAAGATGACGGTCAGAACACAAGGAAGAATGCGTGAAGTCCAAAGACGATCAACACGTTCCAGAAAAAAGGAAAACCTAATTCACAAAAAAGAAGGTAGCAGGTCTAAAAATCAGACATGCTCAGCATCTTGAGGACACAACTCAAGAACGGGGAGTAGACCCCGACAATGCTAGACAGCACAGCAGAAGTAACCGTAGCTCGCAAGATCTTGAAGTATCATCTGGAGACAGTGGACTTGAATGAGTACATCCAAGTTGAAACTGCTGATACCAGGGTTAGTGTACCCCGTAAGTTATATGAAGTAACGCTCTGGATGGCGGGGGACATAACTAGGAAAATAAGAGCACTCTTTTTGGAGAAGCTCTCTAAGGGTTATGACATTCTTCTAGCTGAAAAAAGACTGGCCACCTAAATTTGTCAGGGAGTGCCCACATGGCGAGGACATCCTTATGCCAGCATACCAGAATCATATTCCAATTCATTTAAAATACACCTATGCCAGAAATGGGCTGTAGCCTAGGCGCCAGCATTATATAAAAATCATGTAGGATGAGATGAGGATTCCCCTCACCATAAAATCCAGTTAAAAACTCAACCAACTGCACAAAGGCAGTATCCAGTTAAGCAAGAAGCTAAGAAACAGGGCAGGGGGATATTAGATCAACTTGAATACCAAGGGGTGATTGAAACATGCACCTCGTCAATGAACAATCCTTTGTTTCCTGTCTCCAAGCAAGACATATCGTCTAGTTTTGGACTACAGACATTTCAACTTTTGTTGCAAAACCTTTGCAATACAAAATGCACACAGGGCAGCACTAAAGAATAGCATTGTGCGCAAAAAATATAAAACCACATTAGATATTTCTAACGGTTTCTTCTGTCGAAACATTGCACCTGAAAGCAGGCACTTGACCGCTTTCTCAATTATGGGAACCCAGGTCACTTCTGTCGTCTCCCCCAGGGATTCAAGAATAGTCTGGGGTTATTCTCAGCTAGAGTAACAGAGTTACTACAAACGTATGATGATGAGGCATTATCATATGTCGATGACGTCTATCTAATCCCTACAATATGAACAAGAATGTCCTCTGCCCACTGAGATTCTGCCTCTAGAACCGTATGAATGTATAATTTATACAGATGGATCAGCACAGCCCGCAATTGGGGGTAAGCAAGTTTACAGTGCTGCGTGCGTGATCGTTAAAGGTCGCTGTCGCAATGGTAATTTCCGACCAATGGTAAAAAAAACGCAATCTCTCGGAGATTGTACAGCTCAGCGAGCTGAATTACAAGCATTCAAGATGGCTCTTGAAAATACTGATCGCGAATTCCCCACACTCATAGTGTGCAATTCGTATTACTGCATTCAGTCTTACAATGAATACTTGCAGAACTGGATTCAAAATAGTTTAAAAGACGCAAAAGGTGGCACAATCCAGCATAAGTTGCTTTGGGAACAAGTAGTTCAATTACGGAAAGAACTACAAAAGACTCACTTGATCCATACATTGAGTCCCTGCAGCATGATGGCGTTCACGTTGCAGGGAATTTATTGGCTGATGATGCCGCGAAGGCAGCTGTGCAAACAGCTTCCGTAGCTGCAATCACTTGTTCAAAAACAAAAATAGACAGCGAAATAATGCAAGCTGTCACTGTTTCCAACAAAGACAGCAGTAAAACATTACCAAAAGGCTTTCCACTCAAATACTCGTATAACACTAATGCAAATAATGTTCTGTTTGCTCGAATCCCTGGAGTGGGGGATAGAGTAATTCTAAACATGGAACATAGATTAGGACTAATCTTAGCAGCACATGAAGGGCTTGCCTCTGCACATGCAGGTATTTCCGCCACAGTATTGTTATTAAAACAAAGATACTGGTGGTCGCGCATGAGGAAACAGACCAGAAACTATGTTTTGGAATGTTAAATCTGCCAAAAGATGAAAGTCTCAACAGTGAAACACCCGGCGCAGACGCCCCTGTTAATTTCAGATAAACCATTAGCTTGCGCTTACCTGGATCACTGCGGTCCCTTACAGAGGGATGGTAACTGTAAATATATCATGGTCGCAGTGGATTCATACTCAAGATTCATTTGGATGTGGCCTCAGTGCTCGGCTGATGCCCGAACTGTTATAAAAGATTTGCGAGTCAAGTCAAAGTCAAAATAACCTTTATTCGGATATTATATTATCCATAAAAGTATACACATAATTATATACATGGTCAAATATAAGGATCACCGTTGGGCCAACAAAAATATATACATAGGACATATATCTAAGAACGTATGTCAAACACATATTTTCTAAAAGGCATAGAACATACATCCTGATTTTTTAAACTGTCTGGATAAAGAGCACAGTGTAATAACAGCCAAGGATCAGAGGGTGAATTAATATCTATGTCTCCATTTTTTACTACGATACTGACACGAAAGAAATAGTACACATATTTACAAATGACAGCATAGGTTTTAAAGTGCTGATGTGCAAAAGTGCAAAAGATCTTAAAGTGCCAATGTGCAAAGGTACAAAAAACACCTCCTTCCAATCTTATTAAAATGACATGGCAATATATGCATAAAACATATCTAGCAACATTATGTTGATCACCAGTTTTCTAAAGTGCATATGGCATACATCCTAGTTATTGGACTGTCTTAAGAAAGTGCATTGTGTGATAGCAGCCAAAGATCAAGAAGCGAGTTGTTATCTATATCTCCGTATTACTACAGTATTGACAAGAGAAAACAAGTTAATGTGTTTACAGATATCAACATTAATTATAATGTGCAAATATACAAATGTGCACAGAAGCATCCTCCCAAACTGTTAGGGAAACATAGTTCATATAAAAATTAATTCATAGAAATGCGGGATCGTATAGCCATTTTTAAAAAGGTACACACACGAAATATTAATCCATCATCTATAAGCTGTAAAACGGATTTAAATGCCACATTAAATCGTTTATGCCTTTGGCTCTGAAAAATGGTATCAAGAGGGGCTTACTATATTTTTGATAATAGGAACAAAAGAACAGAAAATGCTGTAGTGTTTGCTTTCCAGCGTTCTGACATGGGCAGACCAAATTCTCAATATTACAGTGGTAGCCCAGGGGAAAACACAATAAGTACATTATAGATCCTGCTCTCAAGCGAAACAAAAGGCTGCGCTCCCAACATGTAATTTCTTTGAAGAGGTAGCCAGCTGGTGTGGGTAGAGTAGATACAATATCACCATCTATTTGGGTATAACGCTTTACAGAGGATTTCATTAATTCTACATTGTATCTAGTCTCCCCATAGTGCCTGTAGAGGATATTCCTTATTATCTTCACGTTGGTCCCCTCTAGCCCATCTGGATTGTTAAATATGTGCCCAAGATTGACTGCTACCAGGCTTGCCTGAACTTGGGCGAGCCATGGGATTTTAATACCCCGATCAAATTTTAAGCAGTGTGCCAAAATATCTCTTGTCAATGAGGCTTCGGGGTTTTTCCAAACCTTAATCCAGAACAGCGCGGTACGTGCCTTGATATAGTCCTCCGAATAAAACAATTTTAGTTCATTGTGGCTTATAAAGGTGGACGATGAAATCGGTAGCCCCAAAAGCCTTCTGCAAAATCTATTCTAATCTGCCTGGATGTTTTTTAGGTTTGAGTATCCCCAGATTTCGACCCCGTATGTCATAACGGGGACGCATTGTGTTTTATAGATCTTTAACAGGAGGGGAAACCACATCAAATCTCTTAGGCTTGGGGAGAGAAAGTACTGAGTTTATGGCCTTAATACATTTAGTCCGACCATATGCCAGATGGGGGGTCCATGAGCCATTATCAGAAAATTGTAGACCCAGATAGGGAAAAGTGCGAGTGCATGACAGTGATCCCTGATCTAAGACAATCTTTTTAATGTGACGTTTATTGGGGCCACAACACATTAAAAACGATTTTTTAAAATTAGTATTAAGATCAAGATTCTACATAAAATCCACAAATCCCCTCACTAAAATCCTCAGGGCATTCGGTGTACGACCCATTACAACTGCATCATCTGCATAGAGTAGGGAAGGGAGTTTGGTGCCATTTATTATAGGGACATCAGAAGTTAAAATAGACAGGGCGTTATGAAGTTCATTGATATATAAAATAAATAAAAGAGGGGCAAGAACGCACCCTTGTCTGACGCCTCTGCCAACCGTTATGTCCCCTGAGACCGCTCCATCCATACTTATTCTTACTCTAGCCTTTAGGTCTCTATGCAGGTATGCCAGAAAATATACCAGATTATTATCAAGGCCGTAATCTAATAGGAGTTGCCAGAGTTTCGACCTATTGACAAAGTCGAAAGTGGACGAAAGTTCCAATAAAAGCCAGGTACAGTGGACTGTGTCTGGCGATGGTATATTTTCCTATAATTAGGTTCAAATTTAAGCACTGCTCCACTGTACCCAAGTGGCTCCGGAAACCTAACTGGCATTTGTTTAAAATATTTTCTTCTTCTGCCCATGCCCTGATTTTATTAAATAAAACTCTTACCAGTATTTTGAGGGTATTGTCAATTAAAGAGATCGGCCTATAACAGCTAGGATCCGATCTTGATCCTTTTTTAAAAATAGGTACGATTACAGAAGTTGACCATGTCTTAGGTATATCAGTTGTGGTTAAATTATTAAAAACATTTAATAATAAGGGGGCCCAGAATTCCTGTTCTACTTTTATGAGGTCTATCGGTAGGTAATCGGGGCCTGGGGCTTTATTACCCATACTCTGGGATATTGCCTCCTCGACCTCGTCTATGGTTATTAAAATTTTAGTAGGGCACATAACAGCCAAGGAGTTATCACAATGTGATGGGGGAGCGTATATTTTGGAGAAGTGATTAACCCATGTTTCATTAGAAATGTTGCAGTCTAGAGGTGTGGAGGGATTCCCAAAAGTTCTTAGAGATTTAGTAGCAGACCAAAAGATAGTTGTATTTTTGGTATTGGCGGCGCAAGCAAACTTATCCCACTGTTCTTTTAAGACGGTATCGTGCCTGGTTTTTAGGGCCCTCTTATAATTTCTCCTTAGAATGCGAATAAGCATTGGATCTCTAGTATCTGCTGACAGAGCCACTCTCAACTCCCGATTGGCTCTGGAGCAGATGTTGTCAAACCATTTTGGGTCAAGGTTACGAGTACCCACTGGTCTAGAGATCAGGATTTTTATGCCTTCACATAGTTCTGTAAATGCAATAACTACTGAGGGGTTGGGATCTGATAGGGCCAGGCAAATTTTCCATAGAGTGGGATATGTTTTTATCATCTTAAGAAAGAGTTCTTTATAATCTAAACCTCTCCATTTGTCTCTCAGTGTGTCAGTGGAGAGGAGTAGATCACACGCTCCTGGTTCCCTCCTAAAATTTTCACCACGTGCTACCTTTAGTAGAACGATTATGGGGTTATGGTCTCCATAGGAAGACTACTTTACCTCTGCCCCAAGGAGATAACTTTGTAACGAGGGTGATAGAAAAACATAGTCAATAATTGACCCTCGTCCTAATCCTCTATAGGTAGGCGTTGGGTTCTCTTTATTATTAATTGGGGCGATATCCATAACATTTAGGAGACTTGAGTTAATTAAATGGTCAATCAGCTCATATCCCCTTTTGCATGGGTTATGGGTATTTGGATCAGGGGGGAATCCAACGGGGCCTCTCCCAATCCTAGCGTTAAAGTCGCCCCCCAAGAAAATACCTGACAAATTATATTTCTCTAATCGGTTATCTTGATCCATAATAAAATTAAAGAGTTGGACAAAATTGGGATTCGGGATTGTTAAAAAATCGTTATTATAAAAATTGTTAAAACAAATAGAGGGACATTGTGTGAAGATTAGAGCTTGAAAATTGGTGTGGCCTGTTGGGATTAATTTTATTCTACCTCCTGAAGCGATTCTGATCCATATTGATAGTCCCCCTATCGGTCTACCGTGGCTGGGGGTGGCGGGGATGGTGTTAAAGCATTCATATCCTTCGAGATATAGCTCTTTAGGAGCCCAAGTCTCTTGGAACAAGAGGACATCATATTCCCTGATCATATCCACCCACTCTGTTGATTGTAACTTTGAGGCTAAGCCTGCCACGTTCCAGCTCAGGACCTTCAATATGGATTCAGATATCTCAGCTTTACAAGGGATGGTTGCTTCACAGCTAACAGGGACAAATATGTCCGCGTTCTCACATACCGGCGAGTCATTAAAAATGGATGACTCAAATCGTCAGTCAAGTGTATCCAGATCAGAGAGGGCCAGGTATTGGTTTGTAAGCTGGGGGAGGCTAGGGACTGGGTAATGTAACTGTGGGCGTTTATAAAAGAACCCAGGGGCAAAGCGCAGATGTTAGTTTGGCTGGAGTCACTGATTTCCTTAACTTCAAGTATGGATCCAGCAATTCGCGGGTGTGAAAAATTAATAACAATGCAGTCCCCTTTGATTGTTTTTAGTGCATGGCCTACCCAGCCAACCCGACAGACCATTAGGATTTCGGTAATGTCAGGCCTTTTAAACCTTTTATGTTTGGCCAACCAACCCATACATTTGTTTCTAAGCTGGACCCATGACTCAGATTTATTTTTCTGTAGAGGGGGAACCCCTGCGAGAACTATGACGTATGGGCAGGATGGAGGTGGCAGGTTCAGGATATCTTTATTGGGTTCGTCAGACACTTTGTCCGTGGACTCAGCTTTCTTGGCATTATCTGTCGTCCTGCTATGAGCAGGGTTGGCGTTAGTGTCGTGTGACGAACCGGGACATATAGATGTACTACAATCATTGGTAACTGACACAGATTTGGTGATTTGGGTTGGTGAGGGTACTGGTGCAGACAATGGTGTCCCTGAGGGCTTAGATACCACAGTTTTGGCAGCTAACGGTGGAGGAAAAGTCAGTTGTTTCCCTGGCATGTTGGTTTTCTGAGGGTTGACAGAGTTAGTAAATTTGTTGACTTCCTTATTGGGCAGGGTAGGTTTCGAAATTAGACTTTCCAAGCGGTCTAATCGTTTCCACAACCTATCAAAACTTGAGTCTATCAGCCCTTTGATGCGGTTACAGACTGTATCGACAATAATGTCGATAGCTGTATCCCCCAGTGTGACATCAGAAAAGCCAGTTTGTGTGGAATGTGTATTTTTCGAATTACAATTTAAATCCTCCCCTGTTACAATAGTTGGAACTGTGATATCACTGCATCCATTGCCAGTTGGAGCTTGATCCGTGGGTGGTTCAGGATTGATGGTAGGATCGGTGGTAGTAGAATTGCCCTTAAACCATCTATTTAAAGTTGCTCGTTGGGTTTTCAAACGGGGTGGCTGTATTCTTTTGGGGTTAGGGCAAGATTGTTTGGATGCCTTCCTCTTCTTTTTAGTACTGCATATTTCCGGGTCAGGCATGATGGATACATTCACCATAAGTGAATCAACAATTTAGCTAGAGTCAGCTTCAACATTAACAACCGGGCTAATCAATTCTGGGCCTACCAATTCCAGAGAGGTGTCTCCTATTACAATTTGAGGAGAATGTACAATTGCCATATGCGACGAGGATCGGGCTGTGCTATTATCTAGGGTATCGAGAATGTTTGTACCTGGTGGTTTAGTGGGGCCCACGGACAGTCTATTTTTTGCCATCTGTATTTCATTGCTCACCAGGGTCATAGCATGCTCCAGTGCAGTGTCAATAGCATTTAAGTTAGTCCCAGTAGCTATGGCACCGTTCTTTCCCATTTTATATTACAAGTCAGCACCGGGAGATAATATAAATGTGGAGGCGCTCGCCGGCCGTGAGTTGAGAAGAAAATGTAAGGATATGGCCCTGCCCTGCCACCTCCTGCCCCGGACTGCCACAGATGGCCCGCCCTCTGCCCGGGCTCAGCCCGGCTAGTCCCGGGCACGTCCCGCGTCGCGGAGGAAATGCCTCGCCTATAAGCTCCTCCAGGCGCGGAAGTGGGCGGGGTGGAGTGAGCAGGGAGACCTGGGGGTTGTAGTCTCCCCCTCGGCGGCCGCGTGTTGTTTGTAGCGGCAGCAGGGGAGACTCATAGCTGGTTTCCAAGCCCCCAGGTCAAGCAACAAGGTAAAGTAGCCTCCAACAGCGGGTCCGATTTAGTTTTCAAGAGCCCCGCTCCGCTGGAGAAATGCCTCGCCTATAAGCGCCTCCGGGCGCGCAAGTGGGCGGGGTGGAGTGAGCATGGAGACCTGGGGGCTGTAGTCCCCCCCCCTAGGCGGCCGCGTGTTGTTTGTAGCAGCGGCGGGGGAGACTCGCAGCTAGTTTCCAAGCCCCCGGGTCAAGCAACAAGGTAAAGTAGCCTCCAACAGCGGGTCCAATTTAGTTTTCAAGAGCCCCGCTCCGCCGAAGAAATGCCTCGCCTATAAGTGCCTCCGGGCGCGGAAGTGGATGGGGTCGAGTGAGCAGGGAGACCTGGGGGCTGTAGTCCCCGCCTCAACGGCCGCGTGTTGTTTGTAGCGGCGGCGAGGGAGACTCGCAGCTGGTTTCCAAGCCCCCGGGTCAAGCAACAAGGTAAAGTAGCCTCCAACAGCGGGTCCGATTTAGTTTTCAAGAGCCCCGCTCTGCCGGAGAAATGCCTCGCCAGGAGGTCCTTGATAGCGTTGACATGTGAATCCTTTGGATCGTTCGATTGCAAGTTAAAGTCACCAAGGAAAATATCATTGGCAATATTGGGAGTCTTAGCTGTGATGATTTCCATGAGGTGGTCGGTGAAGGAGTCATTCATGCCTGGGGGGTGGTAAAAGATGTGCAGGTTGCATAGTAGGGTAGAATTGCTGTGAATAGCGAGGGGGAAGTATTCGCAGGATTCAGTGGTGCCTGCTAGAAGTTCTGTGACCAGAAGGTTAGAGTGGTAGATGCTTGTCAGATTGTCTGTCTAGCCTAGCGATGTTGTAGTTAGGAGGGACTAAGAGGTCCAGGTATGGAGATGAGGATTCAATGAGCTATCATTCTGTAAGGATCACTAAGTCGAGATTTTTCAAGAGGATGAGATCAGCAAAGTCCACGGCGTGCAAGCTGCTGACCAGCAATTAATTAAAGACCAGATAGGGAGGAATTGGAAGGAGGTTCCGGAGTCTGGGCAGACAGGTGAACAGGCGCTAGATTACTCTTGACCACCATTCTGTTGCGTAGGGTATCAGGTCTTTTGGGGTTGATGGTGACCGTGCAGATGGCATGTTCGGCACTTGCATCTAAAGGATGAGGGATTGCTGGGGTTGAGTTGTAGTCTCTGAGGGTGGCAAGGATTTCCATTTCAGTGAGATCTAGTTGATTTGGAGTGGCAAAGGTGGAGTTGTAGGATAGTACAAGAGTATGGATTTCTCCAAAGATAGGTGGTGTGGGTGCTTGCGGGGGCGAAAATGTCTCAAGGATAGCGGAAGAGGTTGTTTAGTGAGCTCTGTCAAGTGTGGGGAGGTGGCATTTAGCAGGGGAATGAGGTTGGCGAGGGAGACTTCAAGCGAGGTGGAGGAGGATGGAAATATGAATGCTCTGGGTACGTTTGGTAGCTCTGGCGTGCAGAGAATCGATGTCCCTATACAGAGGAGGTGCTGGAGGGCAGGGGGACAATGGTTCGGGAGCAGTTCTGACGGCGTGGATAGGTGAAAGGGGGAAGGACTGGTATTGCCTGTATTGTAAGCCATAGGATCTATGTTGGAGCCCCTTTGCGGGTTGGATTGAGGGCAGGAAGGGCAAGCAGCACTAGTATTGTAAGTCTTAGGGGGCATAACGGTGACATCTGGGAAAAAAACACCCGCTCCTCCGAAATTCCCCTCCAATGTGGCGTGCCCCAGGGCTCCTCTCTGAGCCCTACTCTATTCAATATCTACATGTCCACATTGGAGGAGGTTATCACCCCTTTCGGAGTGAGCGTCGTCAGCTACGCCGACGACACACAACTAGTGGTGTCTCTATCCCACCCCAGACAACAATCAGCAGATCTATTTAACTGCCTTTCACAGGTCCACCTCTGGATGAACAACTCAGCCCTAAAATTAAATGGGACAAAAACCGAAGTTCTGCTCCTCGGTCCAAAAGGGCTCTCACTCTCCCCGAACATCTGGCCAGCCTGTATGGGCCCCCCCCTGACCCAAAAGTAGAGGTAAAAAGCCTAGGGGTATGGCTCGACTCGGACCTCTCATTCACTGCGCAGGCAAACAAAGTAGCCGGGACCTGCTTCGGGCTCCTGAAATCACTGAGGAAAGTCCTGCCCCTCTTGCCCTTCAACTCCCAAAAATTGCTTATTCAAGGCTTGATAATTTCAAGGCTTGACTATAGTAATGTGATTTATCTAGGTGCCCCGGAGGCGACCCTCACCAAGCTTCAAAGAATCCAGAATACTGCGGCCCGGATTATCACAAACACCCCTGCTAGAACCTCCGCCAAACCTGCCCTCAAACTCCTCCACTGGCTTCCCATAAGGGAGCGGGTCAAATTTAAGGCCCTGTGTCTAGCTCACAAACTACTTCAAAAGCAAGGCCCCCCCGCTCTCAGTAAACTGATTACACCCTACAGACCCACGAGATCCCTTCGGTCGGACACAGAAAACCTCATCACCACTCCCAGATTTAAGAAAAGCCGCTCAGGCGGAAGACGCTTCTCAGTCCAAACTGCACACCTTTGGAACTCGCTCCCCCGCGACCTGAGACTTGAAACACGGTACCTTCACTTCAGAAAGCGGCTCAAAACTCATCTTTTTCCCCAATGACTCACGCCTACTCTAAACAGTTATCCCCTGTCCCCCCCGTTCCTTCTTTAACCGTCCTGAACCAGCCCAAACCAAAGAGATAGGGTGCCTAGCGCTGGGATACCTTATGGTGACTATGCGCTCTACAAAAATAAATAATAATAGTCTACTTGGGGAGCTAGTAGAGAGGGGACCAAAAATCTAGGAGTGATTCTGTTGGCGAGCCCGGGAGATGTGTTGGATTGTTTCGGGTTGTTATTGATGGGATACCTAAGGGGGGTTAGAGGGTGGCTAGCCATGCTGAAAGAGCTGGGTGAGGACTCAACAGTGTGGGAAAGGTAATCGCGACAATTATCGTAGCTCAAAGAGGGTGTACCGGTGTCATGGTCTACTTGGAGGGCTAGTAGGGAGGGGACCAAGGGTCTAGAAGTGATTCTGTTGGGAGGGCCGGGAGACTTGCTGGAGAGGTTAGAGTGATCAGTGTTGGAGGATCTTAGAGAGGTTTGTGGGTGGTTAGCCTCATTGGGTGGGCTGGATGAGGGCTCATCAGGACGGGAGTTAGTTACCCTGCTAGTATTGAGCACGAGGTTTCTGAGGAGGGTAAAAAGGTCTGCAAATTTATTCAAGTTTTTGGGTGAGGCTTGGATCAAAACTATGCCATTTTTATAGAGAGTGATGGTGAGATCAGTTCGCAGCATTGGGGAGGATGCTATAGTTAGTTTAGTGCCGTACGGAATGTTCTTAATAGCAGGTACATTGCAGTGGTGAGCAAAGCTTTTGCACCAGGCAGATGTTCTTCTAGAATAGAAGATGAGGTCATTCATGACTGTGCCGTTGTCATTGTCGTTCTATTGGAAATGTTTGATTTCCTACCGTCTTCTTTGGATTATGGTGTCCTGCTAGAGTCCGTTCTTATGCCTCATCTTTATCCATTTTTACTATACCTCTTTCTCAATTGTCTCTTCCTACGATCTGAACTTGAGTTTTTACACAGATAACCTCAACTATTTTCCCCCTTTTTCGTGTTTTGTATGTCTTTAGAATCCTGTTTCCTCTGGTCCTGAATGGCTGCTCATTTTCTGAGGACCAACACCAATTAAACTGAGGTACCATTTTCTCCAGTTTCGTCTGCCTTCCCTGTGTCATCGTTGCTCTCTTTCACCTATTGTTTATTTCCTCCTCTATAACAGTTTGTAATTTGCTTTCAAATTAAATTATTCTATGAATTTCTCTCCTCAGATTGTCTTAGTTGTAAAAACATATTATTTTATGCTCTGTAATATTAGGAGGCCTAAACCACCTTCTCCATTTGCCTCCTTCAAACTTCTCTTACAAATATTGATTCTGTCTCATTTGAGTTACTGTTACTCTTTTCATAGTGGCCTCTCTGATATTTAATGACCCCCATTTAATTAAAATTCATGCACTTGTTCTCAATGATCTATTCACCTCATCCATCCACATCTTTTGACCTGCAGCAGCTTCCTTGTCTTTCAATTCCTCGAAAATGTAACTGTTGTTTTCTCTTTTTCATTCCAAATATTAATATCGTACTTCAAGTCGCTATTTGTATTCCTGACATTGCCCCCTTTGTTCCAAATAGTGCTCTGAATGCTGCTTCTTCCTTCCATCTGTTCTGCAGTTTCCACGCGACGCGTTACATCTTGTTTTCGTTCCTGTCAACTTCTGGCTCCTTATCTCTGCAATCAATTACCTATAAATGTGAGATTACCTCTTATCTCTCTATGGCTATGACATTGTCAAAATCACACCTTCTTCACACCTGAACAAGGATCAGACTCTCACTGATGGCATGTAATGTGTTTTCCCATTTTGTGGTGTTCTTTTTAACTTTGTAATGAGTGCTCTGTTTCAAAGCAATATTATAAAAGGATTAAAAAAAAGAAAAAGTCCATTATTCCTTTACTGATACCAATTATGCTGTAAATAATCAAGTGATATTTGATGTCACTGCTGATTTAATCAATTATACCATTTGTGACGTCATATGTGATATCATGCACGAAGTTATGAAACTGAAATTTTATTTATATGGCCTTTAGTACCCCTGATGAGGCATTGAAGTCCTTTATGGCGAGTAGAGCCTTACTGCGGAACCCAAGGTTAGTGGTTAATCTAGTGTTTATTGTTGGTGATTGCGATTAGTCATGTGCTTTTAACAAAAATTGCATGTACTTACTCCAGTTACTTTGTAATATATTATATGAATACCATTTAGGTGTGGGCAAGGGGGGGTACCTCTGAATAGACCTATATTTACTTTATCGCAGAGACTTATCACAAATACTTTGAAAAAGGATGCTATAAGTAAGAGAAAGTCCTGAAATTTCTTCAAAATATTATTTTATTATTTTTCTTTTTTGTTTTGTAGTTTGTCTGTTTATACATAGATATAAATTATTTTGTGACACGCAAAAAAATCTTAAATAACAAATTGTCTGAATGAAATAATAACTTCATAAAGTGCAATTGAAGCAGAATACCCCAAACAGTTCATCTTATCCTATTGTCATTCATTCCATCATGCATACCTCTACATTCACTACCCATTCTAAAAAGACAGATATAAACATAATAACAAAACCTCACATAAGACTAACACAAAATATTCAAATTAGACCGCTATGGCTGTAAAGAGAAAAATCCTACCAATTAATCACTTTCTAATCTGTGCTTTGTTAACAAATTTATAATACATGTGCGGGTCTTTGATGCGTACGGCCTATGTACGTTTCGGTGACAGCTGACAATTTAAATCACCTTCTTCAGGGCCAAAACATAGAAAGAACAAATTGGACAAAACATAGATACATCAATTAAAAACAGGGGGTTCTTCAATTTCTGAAAAAATGAATGAAAAACATTTGTAAGTCTCTTAACATTACTTAATACAGAGAAGATGTTTCCAAAACATTTTTAGTGGTGCATCCTTTTTAGAGATCGTCTTTCTAGATCAATCTATATATGTACATAACTCATATGGCATGCTATAGTATAAGGTCTCTAATAAAACAGATTCTGCAAAATAAGAGGTGAACAGGGAGCAGAGGCTCAAAGTGTTGAGCAAAAGAGACACCCAGTGTTATATTGTTCTAGTTGAACTTGATCTATGTTCCATTTAAGAAATATAGTGGTGTTATCAGAGAAGAGAAAGTTTAGGAAAGAAATGTTTAGATAAGCACGGTTGATTACACCCAATGCATAGTGCATGCAAGCGGTTGATACAAATATTGAAAGTTACCTATTTGTAATGACAGGAAAGAGTCCGCAGTCTCCTACTCTGTGGACTATAATAAGGGCACCGTTTGTCCCAAATGCAGCTGCATCTGCAAACCGCATCAACATTGTTAGAGTTCTATTTTACATTTTGTTGAAAGATAGACATGGAGTAAAACATCTAGGGGGATTACCTGTTTAAGTGGTATCTCCTGTCTATTATCTTAGATGCTAGGAGTTTAGGAAGGATCAGTTGGGCGTAGTGTTCACAGCAGAGTGTTTTTCAGCAAAGTTCTTTTGAAAATTCTGCATAAGAAGTTTATAAAAACCGCTATCAGAAACTGCATATTTTTATATAGGTGACCATACTAGAGAGATGCCTTTTATTTCCTATATTTACCTGATAGGTAATCCCCCTAGATTCCAATGTGCTGCACTGCTGTTGTATCCAGATGATGTAGCCAAAATATATTGGCAGAGCCAATAGGTCTTGTCCATAGGAGAGCTATTGGCTTGATACACTTTGTTTTAGCCATGCTCTACAGCAACGCTGCTGCTGTGCAGCCTGGCTGAAGTCAGAAGAAAGCTATGTGGCACAGCCAGCGGTGACCATGAGGGGCAGTGATCCATTTTCTTGGTAGGGCATTATTCTTTGCCTTCACAAAAAATAGTTTAAATATCTTGCATTCTGAGCTGAAGTTTGCTGTGTAGGCCTGCATGAAAAAAACACAAAAGAAGACTATGCAGAGCGGGGAGTGCTGCACCATCTGCATCTTTGTAGCATCTTGAAACTCTTTGGTGCCTCTTTTGGGTGCTTTATTTTCCTGGTGGAAGTAGGCAGCAAGCAACAGGAGGGAAGAGGAGGGGCAGACAAGCAGCAATCCAGGAGGATGGTGTGGGGCAGAGCAAGTAACAATGCAGAAGGGAAGATGGAGGAAGGGGGTGCAAGTGACAGGAATAATAAAAGTATCTCTGAAAGCAGCAAGCAGTGGAAGGACACTGGGCAAGGGAAGCCGTACTTGGGACATGCTCCAGAGTAGGGACAAACACAAAGAAAAGCCAGCACTTGCAACAGTGTTTTTGCTGTTTTAGGTGAGACCTAATGCCTAGTGTTTGGCAGGCAAAGTGGGGAGGGTGGGTTAAATTTGAAAGGTAAAAAGGTGCCTGCCAAACATGCCAAAGGGCATAGAGCAACAGACAGTGCCCCAAAAACACTTAGAGGTGTTTACCCCCTTCGCTGCTAGGCCTTTTCCCCCATGCTAAGCCTTTTATGGCTATTTGAGGTAGTTCACACTTAGGCCCCTGTAACTTTTTGACCTAATAAGGTATTCCTGCCAAATATGCATCCTTTTCTTCCAACATCTTGGACATGTTAAAGTTACCCAGGGTTTGTTGATTCCACTGGCGGGGACCCAGAAATTAGCCAAAATACATCTACATTTTTTTAGTTTTTTGAAATCAACATGTTCCCAGATTTCCGGTACTGCCAGACTTTGTCAGATATCCAAAATTGTTTACACAGTTTTGGCATTTTACTGGGACATAGCCTTTTGTTGCTATTGTTATGCTTTCAACCTTCTTCCAGTTAATGGTAGAATTGTGTATAAAAGCAATAATGGATCCTGGAAAGCTGTACATTGTAGAAACGTAGTCAACATTTTGAATTCAACAGGGGGTCATTTGTGTAGGTCCTTCAAGGTTTTTATATAGAAACTAACAGCTGAAAAGAAGAAAAATTGAAAGCGAGTTGAAAAAAACAGCCATTTGTGCCAACGTTGTCACCTGTAACATCTTCTAAGTATGACAGATTTTTAAAAGAAATATACAGCAACATCTGCAGAACCTTTTTAGTTGTGGGGATATATAGGACTAGAATCCAGAGCCAATAACGGAGTAGCACCTTGCAATGCCTTTTTACTGTGCAACGGGTATAAAGCAATTTATTTGGGAAAATAAACACAGTGAAAAAATCAATATGAAAGACACCTATGTATTTCCGAAATGGAAACAAAATATAGAGTTTAGAAACAGTAGCTATTTTCACATTTCTGAAATGTTGTGTATCCATACTAGCATGTGAATTATAGGAACTTTTTCAAGGTAACTTATTTTTTACACATTGTCTTACATTTGGGAGGCGGAAATTAATTGAAAGTCAATAGGTAGTAATAGTTGCTCTACAATGTTGTATTCCCCTAAGTCTCCCGATAAAAACAGTACCTCACTTGTGTGGGTAGGCCAGGTGCCTGCGACAGGAAATGGCCCAAAACACAACATGGACACCCCACATTTTTACATTGAAAACAGACCCTTTTTGCAAAGTGTCTAGCTGTGGATTTTGAAACCTAGCTCAGCCGGCACCTAGGGAAACCTGACAAACCTATACTTTTTTTAAACTATACACTCAGAGGAATCTAGGATGGGGTGAATTCAATGGCTCTCACCAGATTCTGCTACCCAGAATCTCTTGCAAACCTCAAAATTTGTAAAGAAAACGCATTTTCCTCACATTTCTGTGATGGAAAGTTCTGGAATCAGTATGGATCCACAAAAGTCCACCCACATCGCATTCCCCAAAGTCTTCCGAGAAAAATGGTACCACACTTGTGTGGGTAGGCCTAGTGCCCGTGACAGGAAATGGCCCAAAACGCAACATGGACACACCACATTTTTACAATGAAAACTGACCCTTTTTTTCAAAGTGCTTAGCAGTGGATTTTGAACCCTACCTCTGCTGGCACCTAGGGAAACCTAGCAAACCTATACATTTTTGTAAACTAGACGCACAGGGAAATCCAGGATGGGGTGACTTGTGTGGCTGTCTCCAGGTTCTGTTACCCAGAATCCCTTGCAAACCTCAACCTTTGTAAAACAAAAAAATCCTCATATTTCTGTGATGGTAAGTTCTGGAATCTGTGTGGATCCACAACGTTTCACTCACCCTGCATTCCCCAAAGTCTTCCAATAAAAATGGTACCTCACTTGTTTGGGTAGGCCTAGTATCTGCAACAGGAAGAAGCCCAGAATGCAACATGAACACACCACATTTTTACAGTGAAAACGGGGCACTTTTTTGCAAAGTGCCTAGCTGAAGATTTTAAACTCTAGCTCTGCTGGCACCTAGGGAAACCTAGCAAACCTATACATTTTTTAAAACTAAATGCACAAGAAAATCCAGGATGAGGTGACTTGTGTGGCTGTCTCCAGGTTCTGTTACCAAGAATCCCTTGCAAACCTCAACCTTTGTCAAAAAAATACAGTTTCATCATATTTCTGTGTTGAAAAGTTCAGGAATCTGCGTGCATCCACAAAAGCCCACCCACCCCACAATCCCCAAAGTCTTACGATAAAAATGGTACCTCACTGGTGTGGGTAGGCCTAGGGCCCGCAAAAGGACGCAGCCCAAAATGCAAAGTGGACATACCACATTTTTACAGTGAAAACTGACTCTGCTGTAGATTTTGAACCCTTGCTCTGCCGGCACCTTGGGAAACCTACCAAACCCACACATTTCTGAAAACTAGACACCCTCGGGAGTCCAGTGATGTATTCCTTGCATGGATTCCCCAACGTTTCCATACCCAGAATCCCCTGCAAACCTCAAACTTTGCTGGAAAAGTCACATTTTTCTAAATGATTATGTGTTGGAAAGTTGTAGAATTACTGGGCTAACACAAATTTCCTACCACCCAGCTTTCCCCCAGGTCTCCCGACCTCGGGGGAACACTGAGATAGCCCCGCGAGCATCCAAAACAGTGAAACTGAAACTAAGTTTCAGTTTCATTTTCAGTGCAATGACATCAGCGCGGCATGCACGTAATCGTCATTGCATTGGACAAAAAAAAAATGCCTCAGGAAGTTGGGGAAGCCCTTCCCCACCTCCTGAGGCCAACAAAAAAAGGAAATCCCTCAGCTGTCTGTGGTAGAGAGATTTAGTGCCCCTGTACTCATGACCGAAAGGTTCCGTCATGAGCACAGGCGCACTGGTGCTCATGACGGAACAATTCTGTCATGATCACCAGTTTCAATACTGCTACAAAGTTTCAATACTGCTAGTTGTTTTCATTTAACTCTTGGAAATAACAGGAAGCACAAGCTTCTACTTTGATGGGGTTAAGTCAACCTACAAGCAAAAAAGTACCACAATCTGAGCACAAGCAAAGTGGAAGAGCACAAATGCTCCAGGGAGACAATATGAAGCCAAGATGCACTGACATGTGCCTGCCAATAAAAAGGAAGAACATAACATTGATAATGATGCCAACCAATGGTAAGTAATGGGCAATGTGAAAGATCAAGTTACTGCCCTTTGCAACACTTTTTCTGTGGACTCCTCTCTTTCTGAACATCCCATGCACCATCTTGGACCAGACACCCCCCCAGATAGCTCCCCCATGTCAAAAGAGGGCACGGCACACATGACTTTGCAGACTGCACAGTGCAGCAGAAGCTCCTATTGATGTACCAACATCAGTTTCCACCTACTTTTTACGTGCCTGTGAGAAAAGCAGATGTAACTAACATCAAATTTGCAAGTACATTTTCTAAACTCAAAATCAAAGATTCTTTATATATAGAAATGCATATACATTCTTAAAATACATAACATGTTTGTTTGGTATTTACCGACAAGCAACGGGGGAGGAGGGTATTCGGTGTGGAATCTGCAGGTAGAGACTGTATTCACCAGGAAAAGCATTACAGAAGGTAAGTAACTTGTTTTTCTGATGGAGCATCTACCTGCTTATTCCTCATCATTTGAATAGAATTACCAAGCAGTCCCACACTCGGACGTCAGTCCATGTCTGTGTGTATCAAAAAATATTGCAAAATAGAAGGAGTGAAGTGACCATCCCTCCTCACTTTGGAATCAAAACAAAAGTGTTTTGCAAAAGTGTGAAGCGGTGCCCAAGTCACAGCTTTACAAATATCTGCTACAGTGACTCATAGAAGATTTAGCTCTAGTAGAATGAGCATGATTACCTTCAGGAGGATCTTTATTAGCCAATGCATAGCAGATCTTAATACCAAAGATCCATCTAGACAGAGTCCTCTGATGAACTGCTTTCCCCTTCATCCCATGTAGGAAGGTAGGATTTGACTGCATGGTTAGCCCCACTGTTTGCTGGATGTTACACTGTATTTTGACTACTCTGACTGGGATCCTGCTAATCAGGACCCCAGTCTATCTGCTTTCTCTCTAAAATGTAATTACATGTACCTAGGTACACTTCAGATTGAATACTGGGGTACCATTATAATTCCCTAGTATATGGAACACATATACCAGGGCATAGGTACCCCAGAGGCATCCCATAGGCTGATCATGTATTATTCCACCCATGAGAGGCCATGCAAAATTGAACTACAGGTCTGCCATTGGAGCAGGTGTAAGCTGGTGCTTGCACCACTTATGTTAGATATAGGTTCACTATATCTATAGATCACTACACTTAGAACTTATAAGTCACCCCTATAGCAGGCCTTGACAATCCTGAAGGCAGGGGGCTGGGTTTTACCTGAGAGGGTGCCCCCTGCATGAGCAAAGCCCCTGTGCAGCCTTCGAAGACCATTCTCTGGGGTTGTCTGTGACACAACCAGACATATAGGTAGAGGTGTATTATAACTTTGCGGTAAATGCTATCTCGAAAGTGGTTGAAACAAAACATGTCATGTCTGGTATCAAACACCTTGGAATCATACCTCCACACCAGTTACTCCACCCTTCTGAAGCGAGCTTTGTGTTGTGACAAGTCTTTTCAGTACCAGCCTTCTCGACCTGGGCAACACAAAATGGTTGCTGCAGACCAGAGACACATTTCTGCCCTACTGCTGCTGAGCCATGCTCGAGCAGGGGAAGGCAGGACAATAGGCATCCTGTCACAGGGAGGTGTGACCACCTACCATACAGGATTTAGTGTATTGGAACTGGGTGGGTGCACTTACAAAGTGCCTGAAATTCTGCATCTGGGGCACACTTGGTGTCCTTGTGCATATTCCAGCTCAAATCAGTTTTGGGAGCCGTTGGCCTCTGTCCTGACACTCCCTGAGTAGAGTCCCCTGAATCTGTCCAACCCTCTCCCATGGATACATAAGGACTTACCTGGCTATAGGACCTTACATTTGACATGGTCAAGACTCTGAAACAAGAAACCACTGACCTTCGACCTTCTGGACACTCTCGACTTTGCTGGAATTCGACTGGGCCTGACTTTATCTCCCTCTCCGTCCAAAGCATTGTTCGTGCCCTTGAACCATACAGGCTCTGTGCAGGGCCTATGTGCATTAAGGACATCTGAGGAATCTTCCTTGGGAGCAGGCACCATAACGCAACTGACCGGTCTGCTGATCCTGAGCTCTTGTAGACTCTGAAGGCTCCAGCACACAGGAGGTGGGTTCCAAAGTTCCTTGAGGTGGAGCTGCCCTCTCACCGACTTTGAGGCTAGTATCCCTCGTGGGGACCGCATAACCCGAACCCCTGTGCAACATGTACTTTTGCAAGTGCATATGCTTGATGGTGATTCCCGAGCTTGTGCATTACACTCCATGTAGTCCTGACCCTGAGCAGTATTTCCACTAAAGAAATCTGACCTCCTTGCACGGAGTGCTCTGTGGGCTAGTACTTTGTGATTTTGATTGAGTTCTCCTCGTGACTCGTGGTCATTCGGCCTGTGTGTCCTCCTGAGGGTCCTCTTTAATTCTGTTGGGCTTTCCTGGTTGCTCCAGATGTGCCCTGACTCCCCATTGCTTAGTGAGTCCCCTGCTCCTTGCTGGCCCACACTGTAACCTGCTTGACCTTCCTGTGTGGGTTGCTGTTGCCAAGGCTTGTTGGTGCTCCTGCCAGACACCAACCCCCTCAGCACTCGACATACTTCATGGGACAGCTCACATCTGGCTCCTGGTTGTGGTTGACATCTTCTGGTCCTCGGGATGCAGGGTCAAGCATCCCTTCTTCACACCTGAAGCACCAAACATCGGTGGGGTTTCATCCACTGAGCTCCTGGTTACCCTGAAGTGACCCAGACTCTGTCCCCTCTGTTTTCAGGTTCCTTTCATCACAAATCCACCCTTGGATTCCAACTGACACTTTCTTCCTTCCCGGTAGCAGATCTTCTTTGCAACTCTCCAATGAAAACGACGGCGGTTTCCGACACCAATTCAGACCTATGCACCCAGCTCTCCTGGGATAGGTAACTTGGGTACTCTCCAACCTCCTGAGTTCCAAAGTGTTTCCTGGAAGTCCACCAAGAAGGGTCCTTAAACTTTAACCCCTTCGATGCTCATGACGGAACGGTTCCGTCATGAGCGTCGGTTGAGCTGTGCTCATGACGGAACCGTTCCGTCATGAGCCGGTAGGCTCATTAGAACCTTCAGCACAGCGCAGGAATCTGCGCCGCGCTGAAGGTGTTAAAACTGTAACCGCGATTTCCCAATAGAATTGTACAGAGCCCGCAGTAGTGTTAGCACATTGCACCCGTCCTCCGTGTGGTACCTGTTTACTCACCTTGGGGATTCCTTGGGGTTCCAGTGATTCTATGTGTTCTAGACATTGTCTCAACTCCAGTAGTGGTTCTTATACCACTATTTTAGTATATGGTTTGGTCTTCCCAGATCCCACTGTGTATTGTGCTACTTACAACTGTTTCTTTGCTAAAGTATTGTGTGCTTTGTGTTGTACCCACATGTAGAGGATACTGGAGAGTGTTATATCAATAAATACATATTTTCATGACTACTGTGTGATTATCCTTTCATTTAGTTAATACTAAAGGTGATATTCTGATAAAGCAAGCTGCTTTACATTCCTTCAAGATTAAGCCTGAAGGCTGCTCTCCACAGCTACCACTAGGATAGTTTTCTAAAGGTTATCTTTGACCTCATACATCATAAGGGTCGTTTGGACTGGTGCAATGTGCCCACTTTAATTAGTGGACACCATATACCAGGCCAACTTCTCACATCCCATATAGAGTTGATCATTCAGTCTAAATTTGCTTGTCCTGTACACGTAGAAAATGGCAGCTTTTTTGCAGTGCAAGCGATTAAGTCTTTATGTCTCTTTGGTTGGCAGGGAAGGAAGATTGAATGCGGAAAGGGTGACAGACTGACCTAAATGAATAGGAGTAACTGCTTTTGTCAGGAAAGCAGCCTTGGTTCTCAACATTGTCCTATCAGCGAAGAAAGCTACAAAATTATGTTTAATCTGGAGCCTTGAAGCTCACTATTTCGCCTTGCTGAAGTTATGGCAATGAGGAAAGTAACCTCAAATATTAGAAGTCACAAGGGGCAGCTATGAAGAGATTCAAAAGGAGAATACATCAAATATGTAAGAACTAAATTAAGATCCCACTGAGTCATAATAAAAAGAGTAGGAGGGCATTTTTTGTAAATCCCTTAATGAACCTTAAAACTATAGGAGGCTTAAACAGACAGGGTTGATCTGGTAAACACAGTTAATAAATACAACTGCCACCTTTCTGTTGTATTTTGGGTTGTGCTTTAACATGAAGGTCCCTTCAGCTAAAGGGTTTTAGGGAATTTTCATTTTCTATTAACAAACAATAGTATACCCTTATAGACTGTCATAGTGGGCTATATCGGCTATTAAAGGTCCGCTCCAGCGTCGGCGAGGGCCTTTCAAAAAGGGAGCCGGACTTTCATAGCTGGTATAGCCCAGCTACGAAGGGCTTTAAGGCTATTAGAACATTCTGCCACTAGAGGACAGAATGTTCAAACAAATTAAACAAAGGTTATAGGGAGAGTTAGAGGACTGAAATCCTCTCAGGTTCCCTGAAAACTTTGTTCACAGCCACAGCTGTGAACAAAGAAGCATTGGAATGTTGGAGCTCCGGGCTTATACCAGCCATTATAAGCCCGGAGCTACTCCATTGTTTTCAATCGAGCTTCCAACATTCCAATATTCTAATATTCCTTCTTTGCAAACAACTATAACTCTGTTTAGCATCATTTTTTGGGAATATTTAATATCATTGTTTTTTGGATTCGACATGTCATCCAGGAAAATATTTAATGCGGCTATACTTCTAAATATGGTGCATACAGTGAAGGTTTATTAAACTGCTTCAGAGATTACTGAATAAAGTTATTATATCAAGATAATTACCATATTGTACAAAATGACGATTGTAAGCCAATATGAAACACAGTAACTTTTCTTCTGGGATAATGTCCTAACTGAAAATAACTTTCCTTTGCAGAACTGAAATACACAACAGAATCAGTTCTATTTTAAAGGTGAGAATATTATTTCCCATTTAATTTAATCCAAGAATACCTTTCTTTTCAAGTTGCCTACTTTACATATTAAAGTGTAGATTATCTGTGAAACAAACTAAATGTCATGTTGCTAAATGTGCTCAGAAAGAGTACAAAACAATGCATGTCTAGTTTTCAGTTGAGCGCCTTTGTATGGTAGAGAAAGCAGTAACATGACGAATGTGGCCACTTGTAATTTTAGAATGTGGTAGTCACTTAGTGTTAGATAAATTGAAAATTCAATAGCAATTCTTCAAATCTGTGTTTAGTATTTTTGGAACCTATTTTCAACATTTTACCAACAGAATGTGGTTTGCAACAAGAAAAGATGTTTCCTTTAGGAACAGGTAAAATATGCAAGGGTAAAACACATGGAAGCAGCAACAGTTCCTCAATGGGAGCGGAGGAGCATCACCCCCCACAAATTACTGAAAAAAGTGGAATATAAAATTATAATAAATTATTGTATTACTTTTTTATTTTCACTCTCTGCCAAACGGAGTTTGGGGGCAGGGCCAGAGCATCATTGCTGCTGATTGGCAGCAATGAGGAATGGTCCCTTCATTTGAAAGGGTCATGTGAGATTGGCCGGCTATCTTACTATGTCCGACCCGACATGCACAACACAAACCTCTCCAACCTAGCTGTCTTAGACAGTTGGGTTGGAAAGCAGGCAACGACCTCCATTGCCTTTTGGAGCTCTGAGGCAACCTGCTCCATCCAATCCAAACGCTTTTCACTCATGCTGCTTCACAGCTTCAGAGCAGCATCTGGATTGGATAAAGTAGATGGCTGTGTGATGTCACGTCGTGCTCACAGGAGTCTGGAGTCACAGACTGAGAGCATCTAGGACACGCTGTAAGACAAGGTAAATAAAACTTTTATTTTTTCTTTCTTGACATTTTTAATGCTACGGGATTTCATAATTTATGTGTTTGTTTTTATGTATGTACCATCCCGCCATTTTATATATCACCGGCCATCGCTGTATGGGAATCATTTTTTATAATAAAATGGTGGGTGGCACCGATCAGCATGTCAGATCGCAGATCCCTGTGTTCCTGTAGTGGAGAACTGGTTACCTGTATGCCAGAGACATTTAAAGCCTTCAGTGCTGCAGCTCATCCTGCCTTTACACTGAAGTGAGAGACCTTTTCAGAGCAGTAAACAAGTTTACTTTCCCGTTAATAAACATTCTATAATTTCAATAAAAATCTTTCAAAGTGGGAGTTTGTTATTTTAAAAATGCAACAGCACTGATGCACTGGGATGTTGCTTTCAGCATGTGGAGGTAATTTCTCTTGCTTTCCGTTCATGACCTTGAGGCTTTTTGTGGTGTACCCGAAGAGAAACAAATGTACTTCTGAAAGACTGCCATAAATGTGGTAGCTCTTCTGAAATACAATGATAGATGGCCCTGTTGTGGATGAACTGTCAGTTCACAATGTAAAAAGCCTAAACCAATTGAGGCTCTGCTGTTGTAATACTGGCACAATGCCCATCTCTAAAAGGGGTGGATAAATAGTGAGTGTAGTTGATGGGACATCTGCCAATATAGGCAAATCCCATAAATCTGCTCACACTAAATGAAGATCTAATGGCCTCATTTATATAATGGTTGACTGCCCACCAGTCCATCAGGTCAAGGAGGCCCTGGTCTTTGCTCTGCTGGTGAAAAACAACCTATTATGTTTAGGGATCTATTCAAAAGCAGGAGTTTGTAAAAACAAAAATCATCACAATATTGGACCATGGTGATTCCAATGAATTTAAATTAGGCCGTGATAGGCACATATTTTGTGGCATTTGAGAAGCACAGATTTCCCATTCCATGAAACACTAAATGACCACTAATGCCCTGAACTTAAGTACATGGAAAATTTCTAATCTCTGCACAAATGCAGGGGAAGGAATTCCAAGTTGTGCACTAACTTCCTCACCTCCACAATTTTCCCTAACAGATTTCTCCAGCAAGAACCCTGTAAATCATTCTGGGTGAAATGTGTGAGAAATAAGTGATCTATAGATAATCAGTGTGGTAAATGCCAATTCCACATTTTATTTCTAATTTTCCTTAGTTTACTCTGTAAATGTGGACATTTCTCAACTAAGTAGATAAACCTCCCCGTGGGAATGTAATTGCTGGGTGGGGAAGTATCCCTGATATCCTTATCATTCATAATCTGTACCATAGGATAGTTATTAAACGTTGATCAGAAAATGAAAGAAAGACATGACATGAATGTCAATTAGGGATACCGAGGAGTAGCAGCCTCTGCACAGGGCTTGTTATGTTATTTTCCTAGTACTACCCTTGGCACCCATATTCTTACAAAACTGTGTCTTTTCCTTCATGTTGTCCTAGTGGTGGAGCAAAGTTTCATGGAAAAGAGACTTGCTTGGATGCAATCCACTCATTTAACTTACTAACGAAGTCATTAACAAAGTGTTGTGAATAACTAATACGCACCACAAGAAAACGTGGGTTAGTGAAACTTGCATTTGTGTGTACTAATGCAGATAACAATGAAAATGGACTAGTACCACTTTAAATGGGGAACTGTTAAGCGCATGCGTAAATTACATCTACATAGTATGAAGTATTAATACTTGGAGGGAAAATCTGCCTTATGAGCAGAAGACACTAAAATGGAGTCTTGAAGACTCGTGTGCATGGCATCTGCTTACACAAAACGAAAACAAGCTATTTTACTAATGCTAATCGGGAAAAGTATTAATAAGTAAAGGGAAATAGAGTAGAGGTGGGTGGTATACAGTGCGATCACTTTATTAGGGAAATTAATATTGTCTTTCTGACTTCATTACTAGTGCGTATTTGGGCCTCTCTCAGGTAACTGGATTAAGCTGAGTGATGCGAACTCCGCGCATGCACACTGAGTGAAGCCATGAAGGTCATGACTGAGCAGTTGAAAGGGAGCCAAAAACGAGTGTTACACCATGAGAACGAATGGTGAAGAGTTCAACGATGAAGACTCATATTCAGAATGTTATTAAAACGTTGCAAAGTGAACTAAAAGACGTATGAGAACTAAATCTATGAATAAAAATTAAGGGGATGGGTTTGCGAACAATAGTTGAATTGATTTTAATGACATGTAAGCATGGTGTGATTGAGCTTCCTCCCTTGCCTGACCAATCAGATTTCATATTTTTACGATATTGAAACATTAATGGGTGGAACATGCAGAACGAAAGGCATAATTAAGATAGCCTTAGTTTGTCAGAACTGAACGATGTTGCTGAAGAACCGGATAAAGAATTGCAGAGATTGAGGGAGATGCTGTTGCTGGGAGAGATGCTATGAGATGCTGAACCGAATGCATAACCTGAAGCAGAACCTTCTATACCAATTTAATTGGGTTAGATCAGAAGATCGCGGAAGAATCTCGAGGAGGAAGAGAGTGTCAGAGAGGGGTGCGGTGCAATCGTTGTTATTCTAGAGAGGTCGTCTATCCTGTCCTGGAGTCTTTGTCTCCTGCCCTGTTCGGGGGAACCCTCACCAGCCCTTTGGCCAAGGGGTTGGTCTTTCACACCCTCCTTGGTAACTATATTTTCCTGTTATTTGTTGATTTCCTTTTCTCTCTGTCCTCTCCGTTTCTGAGCATTGATTATTGTATGAGTCCGAAGTATATGCCTGGTGTTTATGAATTGAATTTTCTCTCCAATGAATGAAGGTGACAGCACTGTTTTTTGGAATGGTTTCACATACATTAATTTAGATAAAGGATTTAAAACGTTCCTGAGTCTGTGATTATTTACATTGAATAAAAGAACAGTTAGTTTTATGTTAATTTTCACCATCAACTAGTTCAACTAATGGTCCATTGACCAGAGGAAACCACTTTTTGATCAGTGAAAGGTTAGTTAGGAGTATTAAATAACTAATCTTGAGCACTTGACCGCAGCGGTTTTCTGCACTGAGAGTTTATGGGCCCAGGTTAGTATATGATAGTGGAGTATCTGTTGTTGTTGAACCACTGGATCATTAGCCCCTCAGCAAAAATAGTGTGAGGGAAAAGTGTCCAGCCCTATTATGTTGTTGATGTCAAAATAGACTTGAAGTTAATTTTAATACACCTTACATTTTGTTGAATCAAAACTCATGATGCAAAGGTGAAAAAACTAAATCAAGCCAATTAGTAAAACCTAATGGGGTCCACACAGTATACACTAGAAACAAGAGCTGAAGCCATGGCTAAGTTTTTCAAAGTACAAGGGACCTGATCCTAGCAGAGATGCCCTGCTTCGATCCATGAGTCCAAATGTAATTTCCTTTGCACAAAATTGAACAAGGACAAGGTGAGAAAATATCTAATGTGCAATCACACTTGTGGACTGAGAGCATCTCAAATGGAATGTGCACAGCTGAGCAGAATACTTAACAGGCTCATCAGCACAGAAAAATCTGGATATGTGTGCATGTTCTGCCTCTATTACACTTCCTTATTTTAAAGTGATGCCACGCTGTTGCAAGCTTTACATGCACCCTTCACTTATGCTTATTGTGGGTATGGTGTTCCGATAGTTTGAACAGACACCTTTTCAAATAAAAGAGACAGAACAAAATGAATTTTGATTAGAGAGTACCCTGTTCTTGAATAATCACAGACCTAGATGGATTTTTAGATGAACCACAAGAAAACACAACTGCCCAGGATGAGTGAATAACGAGAAACAGTTTCCACAAGCCCCTCCAGCCCATTTAATGAAGTTGAATCTTACCCACCTTTGGTTATAATGATCACCTCTAAGTGCTCAAACAACTTTTTCACTGCACTGCGCAGAACTTTATTTAATCCCAATGCCTTCGGTGAGAGATGTATCAACAGTAACTGTCATCTGTACTGCCTTTGTCAACTGCAGGCCTCTTCACAAGCATATATGCCAAGAGTACTTTGACACCAAGAGCCCTTTGACATCTTTCTGAAGACTTAACAAGGCAGGAGACTCAATAATTGCTCCACAGCCATGATTCCATTTTCTCCCTGATGCAAGCTACCTATGCTCCTCAGTTCTGGATGATTTAGCAGTACCCGTTTCCTGTTCTCATTTGTAAAGAGGTTAGATCTATTTCTCTGGCTCTGCCCCTGACAGGTCACATTCACATTTGCTGAACCATCTTTTGCCACTGTCACTCATGGAGACTAGAGCTGGCTCCATTAAGTTGTGATCTTCTCACCTGCAAGAGCCCTATTCACATCTGATTAACATCTCACCTGGTGTGTCCTCTCCAGAAGGATGCAGATGAGCATGAGCAGTGACTATCTTGGGTAGGGCTTCCCTCCTTGGTGGACTGAGCCACCAGTATAAAAATAAACGGCTATGGCTCCGCGCAGCAGGCGCGCCGGATTCGCGCCGGAGTCAAGCCAGAGTCCAGTCCGTCTGCGCCCGTCCGCGACAGACCGGGGCGTGGGGCGAGTCCACCTGATAGGTTGGTACCGCCTAGGCTCAATCTACCCTACACTCAACAGGAGTTATTGCTACTGCGCCCAAGTGTGATAACTAGCTGTGCCCACTCTTTTCAAGCTGACATACTACCCCTGGTATGCGGCACATGTAAGCAGACTCTCCCACCCCCTAAGATGATTATACATGATACACCTAAAGCCAATATGATATCATTAAACTGTAGGTCGTTGAAAAAACATAAGCTTGAAATACACGATCTATTAGTCACTAAGAACCCTGATGTGCTTTTTCTCACCGAGACGTGGATGGACGAAGACTCGTCTCCCGAAGCACTTGAGGCAACTCCTCCCGGGTACTGTCTACTTCGTTTAGACAGACATAAACAAAGAGGGGGGGGTTAGCCCTCATTTATAAATCTGAGCTAGAATGCACCTTAGTGAAGGCCACTTTACCCAATAGCGAAAGTGGCTTATTCACTATTAAAATAGGGCCGAGAAATGTCATCCATGGGCTGTTGGTGTACCGGCCGCCGGGGGCGGCGGGACAGTTTGGCAACCAGCTTCTAGAGTACATTACCCAACCGGCTCTTCGCTATAAAAAATTCATTATTTTAGGCGATCTTAATCTCCATTTTGATGACACGGAGTGCAGGGAAGCACAGGATGTGGCTGCTGCATTAACATCTCTGGGCCTCAACCTTAAATCTACTGCCCCATCCCATCAACATGACCATCTCCTGGACCCCATCTTTGCCAACTGGGAGGGAATTGATGTTTCTACTCCGGTTAGAATAATTTGGTCAGATCATTTTATCATCCAGTTCACAGTAGAAAAAACCATTCTAGATAATACACTTTCAAAACCCCCTCCCCTGAAACGGAGAAAATGGAAGAATTTTAACCAAGAAGCTTTTAGATGTGCACTTCAAAAAAATCCCCCTTCCCAAAGCAACTCTTTGGAGGAGGCCTGGAATAAATATGAAACATGGGTGACCACTGCACTCGATGAGATAGCTCCGTGGACATCCAAGCCCCCTGCTAGGCAATCGAAAACCGCCCCCTGGTTCTCGGAAACACTCAAGCACGCCAGAACCAGATGTAAAAACTTAGAACGAAGGTGGAGAATACAGTATAACCCTGAGGATAAACTTCACTACAAAAGAGAACTTAATACATATAAGAAACTGTTGAGAGCAGAAAAAAGCTGCCACCTCAAAAACAGAATCGATTCAGCTAACAACCACACCAGAGTACTTTTTACTATCTACAGAGAGCTTACAGTCCCTACCAGGCTGGACGCCCAGGATACCTATTCAAAAGAGCTGTGCGACTCTATTGCAGACTTTTTTATAGGTAAGATTGATAAGATCCACGCCACCTTTACGAAGGATGAAATCCAGCCGTTTAAACACGCAGAAGCCAAAAACACCCACACGGAGACCTCTTGTCTCTCCTGTTTTGTAACACCTGAGAAACAAGATCTAGTAAGCATTGCCAACAGCATTCAATCTGGCTCACCCAGCGATGTCTGTCCCCCGGCTCGCTTTAAAGGAGTATTGGAGACCACAATAATAGATCAGATTAGTCTTATTGTGTCGCTCTCCTTCCAAGAATGTCAGGTACTGGATGCGTGGAAAACTGCTCAGGTAATCCCCCTAAAAAAAAAAACAACATCCACATCTCCCAGTTTCAGAACCTCCGCCCCATCTCCCTCCTCCCCTTCTGCGCTAAAATCGTGATCGTGGAAAAGGTGGTGAATAAGCAGCTCATGAGCTACTTGGAGGAACACTCTCTCTTGCATCCCACTCAATCGGGCTTCAGAGCAGGACACTCCACAGAAACAGCCCTACTTTTTTCCACCGAGGGCTTGAGGAGCATAGTGGATGATGGAGAGACAGCAGCGTTGGTTTTATTAGATCTTAGTGCAGCTTTTGACACCGTGCTGCACTCAACGCTGCTGTCTCGGCTGTCTGACATGGGAGTGAAGGGACGGGCCCTAGCCTGGTTAGAGTCCTTCTTGACTAACAGGAGCTTCCCAATGCACTGCCCCCCCTTTAAATCTTCTCGCAGAAATGTTGGCCATGGGGTTCCACAGGGCTCGAGCCTGAGCCCTACTTTGTTTAATATCTATATGGCACCCCTGGCCTGCATAGTTGAGAATTTTGGGGTGGGCATTGTCAGTTACGCCGATGACACACAACTGCTGCTTAAGCTCACGCCCGAGCACAGAGAAGATGCCACCAATTTCTCGAGCTGCCTTTCATCGGTAGCAGCCTGGATGAACCACAACTGTCTACGCCTTAATGGCAATAAAACCGAGTTGCTGGTAGTAGGGAAATCAGCTTCAGCATGGTCGCATATGTGGTGGCCTATGGAACTGGGCAGTCCCCCCCGTCCTGTGGAGTCGGTGCGTAATTTGGGCATAACATTAGACTCTGATCTTTCCTACAAAACTCATGTGAACAAAGTAACAGCCAGGTGCTTCGGTATACTGAAGGCTCTCTGTAAGATTCTGGACCTCCTTCCCATCGACTCTAGAAGGACTATAGTCCATGCCCTGGTAACCCCCACCTTGATTACGGCAATGCCTTGCTTCTAGGTTTGAGCCAAAAAGGATTATACCAACTCCAGTGCGCTCAGAATGCTGCAGCTCGCCTAGTACTCAAACTTCCCCGCAAAGCATCAGGGAAATCCGCTCTGTCCAAACTCCATTGGCTACCTATAAGAGAGCGTATTAAATTTAAGTCCCTCTGCTTCACTCATCGTATCGCTCAGGGCATAGGCCCGGCTTATCTTCAAAATCTTCTTACGATACACCGCCCCACCAGAGACCTGAGATCAGCCGGCACGATGATGTTTAAACTTCCCAAAATCACCAGAGCCAGGATGGGCAGACGCTCGTTCAGATTTCTAGCGGCCAAATGCTGGAACGATCTCACGCTTGGCCTCCGGATGGAGCCCTCCGAGAGTATGTTCCGAAGAAAACTTAAAACTTTTCTCTTTCCATAACCTTTGTTCCGTTTCTGCTCCCTAATGATTCACTTCTGTCTCGTCCTCTAAGCTTTTTTTGCAGTATTCAGCGCGGGGACACGCTGTTTTTGGGTAACCAGGCGCTTAATAAATGGTTTTATTATTATTATTATTATTATCTCTGTTTATTACTGACAGTTTGGGGACATGACATACACTCTAAATGGAATTTCCCCACTACTCAGGGTGAAATGATAAGACTTTGAAAGTAGAATAACGACAGGCATAGGCCTTGAACATCAATCAAGCACAGTGTAATGCACGCCATCCTCATTTTAAAAACCACATCAACAATGGTATTATACCCTCCCAGGCCTGAATCTTTAACCTCTTTTTCTGGATTCTGCTTTGTGGTATCATCTGCCTAAAGATCTTTCCAGGTTAGGCTTGCCTCTCAGTCATGATTTTTTATTGAATTCCCTATATGTGTATTTATGAAATTGTATTATTGGTTGTGGTGGGTAACTTCCTACCTCAAGGAATAATCACAACACTAGTCACTAAAAGAACCTGAGCTCAACCTCCTGGTAGCTCTGCCACAAAGCAGACATGCTTAATTTAGGGCAATGCGCAAAGTATTTATGTAGAACTAAAACAACAATGAAGTAAAAATACAAAACATAAAAAATTCCAAATCAAATTAATACATAACTAGAGAACCAGAGATATGAATTTTTGTGGAGGTAGCCCCAAAAAGAACAAAGTGCAATAGATAGTCAAGAGTTGGTTTAGACTAGGGGTCTCCAACCAGAAGCTCGGGAGCCACTTGTAGCTCACTTGCACCCTCAAAGTAGCTCTCAGATGTTAACCCAAACCAAGCCGATCTCAGAGATTCTGTGTATATTAAAGAAGGCAGCACTGATCGTTTTGTTACCCGTAAAAGTTACAGACAGCCAAACCACTGGCAGGGCCTCTTGATAACACTCAAACACACACTGTGTTGGCCTATCAATCAATTAATCAGGGATTTATAGAGCGCACTACTCACCCGTAAGGATCTCAAGGTGCTGGGGGGTGTGGGGTGGGGGATTTGGGCTGCTCCGGTCATTCAAAAAGCCAGATCTTGAGGCTCTTCTTGAATGCTTGGAGTGTGGGCTTCATCTGATGCTGAGGGGGAGATTGTTCCAGGTCTTGGCCGCAATGTAGGAGAAGGATCTGCCTCCGGTTCTGGCTCTGTGGATGTGGGGGAATTTCGGCCAAGGCCTGGTCAGCGGAGCGGAGGTTTCTTTTGGGGGTGTAGAAGGAGATTCTTTCTTTGAGGTATTGGGGTCCGGTGTTGTGGAGGGCTTTGTAGGTGTGTGTGAGCAGCTTGAAGGTCACACTTTTTTCAACGGGAACCAGTGGAGGACTCGTAGGTGCTGGGGAATGTGGTCTTGTCGTTGGATGCTGAGGACGAGTCTGGCTGCAGCGTTCTGGACGGTCTGAAGTTTGTGGAGTAGAGATTTGTTGATTCCGGCGTAGAGGGTGTTCCCGTAGTCCAGCCTGCTGGTGATGAATGTGTGGGTAACGGTCTTCCTGGATTCGGGGGGATCTTACGGAGGGTTTTGAAGCATGTGGAGGCTACGACGTCACATAAACCATCTTTATCCACTTTAAATCTACCTAAGAAGTAGATTGGCCATGTCCTACGCCCGGCTCTATCATTCGCACTGTGTGCGACATCAAAGAATAGCAGCAGCAGTAACCAGGGCTGACCCACCAAAGTGTGTGGCTGCAAGAACTAGAGTGAAAATGTGTTAGTTGGGAGCATGATCAACCAAAGAGCTGAGGAGGAGAGAGTATGCCTCCAGGGCAGAGAAAGTTAGAAGCCTCACATTCAATTTTGGGTGGGTGTGTGACCTTGTGTCCTTCCCTAATAAACAGTGTTGATTCCTTAAAGCTAATCCTAGTGTCAAGGACTGCCAAATATGGGGTGGGCGTGGCTAGACGTGCTGCAAAATGGCCGCTTCCTAAGCGTGCTCCGCCGGCTGGGGACAAAAATCCTGTATTGATCCTGCAGGATCACTGACTCAAAGGTGCATCTACATATCCCAGATTAGCTAAAGAGTCTGGGCATCAGTAGAGCCGCTTGCGCTGGCAGAAGGGGTGGCAAAAAGAGAGATAAGTGGAGTCTTGTGAGAGCTGTGACGAACGTGCGCAAGCTCCCGACTGCAAGGCGGGCGGACCCGGCTGCTCTTTGAAATCGATGCCATAGTTGCAGAGGCCGACTGTCGGTAGTGGCACTTTCACACTCCTGAGGTGCAGCGATCATAAACGCCACATCGGAGGCAAGCCGCATAGCTGCCCAGAGATAGTATTGACCTGCTACGGCTGCCGCTGTTGGAGGAGAACCCCAGACGCTGCCTCGCAAAAGCCTTTCAGCCAGTGGAGACTGACGCCATTTTCCGGACGCGAGAGGCGCCCGACATTGCCTCCCGCAGCGCTGCCCGCTAAACAACAGCGAGACACGACCTGCACGAGCAACTACATAACCGTTAAGGTACGCTGGGGAAGTGGACTGTATGAATGTGCCTCGGCGATCTCGTATTCAGCAAGCTGAGGGGACAAGACTATAATGAGACACTGCCGATCCGACTGACTAGGCCGAGAACACTCGATGGTTCCGCTACACGGGCTCACCCCCCCCGCCATTTTCCCCAGAGCTGTACTGTGCTGAAAAGATCTCCTGAATAGCAAGTGCTAGTGCGAACATTATAACGCCAGTACACGTGCACTTGTGACGGCAGGGAGACTGCTACTTGCCCTGAACTCGTGATGCATGTCTGATGTTGCTGTAGTGTTAAAGGCAGGGTGCTATGTAAACTGTAGCTGCAGCCGATTACCTACCTGATTTACATTGTTTTGGAGAGATCGTACTTGTGTGCTGGCAGACTGAACATTCTGAAGCACTGAGTAGTGGTGCACTGAGGGCCCAGGTTTGGCACCATGTCGGCTATCTGACTAGCCCATTGCCCGTGGGTGAATTGTAAGAGGGTTGGCCCCTGGGCAAAGGATACACACGCATCGCCGTCCCCTCCCCTAAGGAAACGCTGGTACGGATTGGACTACTTGCTATGTGCAGCAATTGCTCGCTGGATTGGGCCCCAAGTTGGACGTTGGACGTTGATACGGCAGACACGTTGCGGTGGGCATGGCGTGAGCTCCAGAGTCGCGCTCGCCTCCCACTTCTCTACGCCCCATCCATAATCCAATTTTGCCCTGTCTAGAGGTGGGCGGAGGGCTGGGGGACCCGGGAGGTACGCAACTACTTACATTCGCTGACCTATACCCCGATGGCACCTTCAGGCTCCCGCCCGTAGGTGGAGAGGACACAGAAGTGCCCTTTCTAGAGAAGTTTGCCTATCACAAATTGAAAATGGCATGTCAGGCGTTGTGGGAGGGATTTCCTGAGGCTCCCCCGATGTTGCATGCCTTGGAGAACATTTTGGCATGCTCTTCCCCGAGAAAGCTGGTAACACGCCTAGACACGGCTATTCAGAATCTGGCCCCGATCAGTCAACCCGACTCCCTGAGTCTGTGGAACAGGGAGCTGGACCCCCAACTTTCAGAGGATAAATGGGAATTTTGTTGCAAGCAATTGCTAGAATTGTCCCCTAACTATAAATTACGCCTAGTTCATTTTAAGTTCTTGCACAGATACAACAGAACGCCAATTAGTCTTCACAGAATGCGCCTGCGGGACGATGAGAGTTGTTGGAGATGTGGATTTGCACCGGCTACATTCCTACACATGGCATGGGATTGCCCCAGGTTGGCTGAATTCTGGAGAGATGTCTATGAGGCTGTCAACCAGATACTAGGTCGATCTGATCCCCCATCCCCAGCTTCCGGCCTCTTAGGTTTGGTTCAGAGTACAGAGCCCAAAACACGTAAACTACATGCCATCTTGATGTTGTATGCCAGAAGACAAATAGCTATTAGGTGGGGTAGGAGAAAAAGTGCCCATATTTGCTGCATGGCTTTCGGACGTAACCTATGCTCATACTCAACTGGGAACATACTGGGAGCTGATGCCACCCACCTCACGTCCTAAAGATATTTGGGAGCCTTTCCTGCAGTGGTCACGTGCTAGAGCAGCATCCCCTTATGAGGATACACGTGGGGGCGATACTTGAGGTGTGTTAGTGAATCTTTGCCAGTAATGTGTGGATTGCATGGACTTGTTTCACTGATATACATAAGATTGTCTTGTGGGATTCGAAATGTCATACGCAGAAGAAATGACAAAATGCTTCAGTATTTCTGTACGTCGTCGGAAGACTCCGGCTTACTTGAAATAGATGCCTCGTTCAATATTATATCACGCTTTGGTGGTGCCCGAGAGCTCATGCTGACCACTTTTACTTTATCTCGCCTATAAGGATGCTTGCAATATGTCTAAGTGTATGACACCGGGATGTTTTTTTATTTTTCTTAAGTTGGTTTCTTTTAGTGCTTTCACTCTTTTCCAAAGATAGAAACAACAATGTATAAAAGCGAATGGCATTGCAAATGTGCAACTTTTTCCTTTGAAAATCAATAAACAAATATTTTTAAAAAAGGACTGCCAAATATGTATGCTGGTCCCCATCATAGGAGTATTATCTCGGACGCAATTGAGCCCGTTCATGGTATAATTGTGCCATAGCCATAACATTTTCATCCTTGACTATTTTGTGCATACAAGTCTAGTAATTACATACCTGCTGCCATCACTGACATATAAAGAGAATGACTGGCCTGCTTTTAGCCCTTCCTGACAGAGTGGCAACCACTTCTCCCATAATTATGGCCCTAACTAGTATATGTTGGGCATCCAGCTGTGGCACAGTGGTATCCCAGGTTTAATGATGGGCATTATTAGCATAACAGAGGCGTTTGTAATTTTATGGTGAGCAAGCAGGGCCTATGATTCCAATACCTGGGTATTTGAAGCAGAATTTGTCCATGAGAGGTATTTTTATATGGTTTTACTCAATGAAAACAAAAAGCTGATGTTCATTTTCTAACAAGGAAAACTGATTTGATTTTTAAAGGAAAGGGGCTGGGTGTGTGTGTGAGGAGTTTACTATGGCAATCCTAGTGTCTTCACACATCTAACACAAAGATCAATTTCTAAGCAGCCACAATATCTACAATAAACCAAGAGAAAGAAGTCTGGTAAAACAATGTAGGGTTATCCAGTGGATGCTCTAGAACTGTCTTGTCATCCTGTTTCTCTTCATTTCAAATGAGCCCCTAGTGTTATATGTAAACCCAGCAGACCTGTCAAGTAGGATTTGGCACTCAAGCAGGATTTGACACTACAATGGTAAAAAAGATGCCTCCTTCCTGCATATTTTGTGAGTTTCAGAGGAATCATCTCTGCACAGTCAGGTCAATGTTAAAATTAAATTTCACCCTGCCCGTCTTATAAATACAATGTACCATGCCTTGTGGTTTACAAGGCCTAAGGCCTACATGGGATGGCTTATTAATATTAAAATAGAGGTTTTTACCTGTCAAAAGGGTTTATTTGGCAGGTCAAATTGCAGTTTTTACTCTGCTACAGTTAGCTACAATAGTACACCTGATGCCATGTTTGCACTGAGGCGGTAGTTGATCACAAAATAGATGCCGCAGTCCACTAATGACAATTTAGTTCCAAGCTTTGGGTACAAATAATTCCCCATACTAGGCATATATAAGCAAGTTAAGCATCATACACAATAGTAGTCTGAAATTGAACATGTTAAAAGGAAGAGTGCAGGCACTTTACTACTGATTATCAGAGGTAAAGGGCACAGAGTTCTAAAGTCTGCAAAAAAATAGAGTTCAACAAAAGTCAAAATATCAAAGGTGATGATGCAGAAAAAGTGAATTTCCTACAGCTTACTAACCTGGTTTGACTCTGCCAGTACAGTCTAATTATTTTTCACCAAACTCCTGTTCCTTTTTTCCATAACTCTCTTCCTTGTCTTTTATTTCCCTTCCACTTTAGTCAAGTTGATTTGGTATATAGAAGGGCATAACAAAGCGCCATGAGGAAAGGGCATGTTTAAGGTGTTCAAAATGGCAACTCGTTGTGGTTTCTATCAATTGTTTCTCCCCATGGGACCCCTTCCCCTTTGTAAATGTAAAAAAAAATGTTTGTTTTGGGGGTAGAGAGTAGTTGAGGCGATTACGGTATACTCTCAAACAAAAGTTTTAAAAAGTTTAAAGTTTTCCTTTAAAGTAAACAAACTGCATTAACAAAAACAATCACAGACATGGTAGTCTGCTGACCCAAATGGGCCACCAGCCCTGTGACCTCTACCAATCATAGTGAATCTTAATTTGTGACCTATTTCATGAATATTGAGGAGGTAGACCAGATTGAGACCCATTGGGATTCATACATTTGTGAACTGACCTATTAGTACAGAAGTCAGTTCTCAAAATTCCACAGCAGTTGCAAAAATACTGGTCACAATTTGTGACCAGTATTTTGTGACCAGTGTTTTGAACATATGGCAAATGATTGTGAGTTGGGAAGAATTGCATTCCTTCCCAAACACAGAGACCGGAATTCCAATCAGCCAGCAATTATTGCACCCCCCACATGTAAATGTTCCAAATTAGGGTATGAAAGCTAATCATAAACTAAACAAAATAGTTAGGAACAGATACAGACACTATCCTAATGCAAAGGTTTTAGAAAACTGTTAGAGAAAAAAATGTCTACAATCAAATAAAAATGGTGGTGCTCAAGCGAAATGAACTTTATAAATCAAATGATAAAAACATAAAAGTAATAGCTTTATTTGCAAAAAGAACAGGGGGGTTTTCTTCATGGTTGATTTCTGTGTGAAAGACATTGTGTCGAAAATTCGAACAATTATGGATTATACCAGTAAGGAAAGAAAGAAATGGCAGAAAAATGACAGATAATTATAAAGGAGAATGACCATGAATCAATCTTCTGTAAAACGAGATGTCTAAGTGTATTTATGCAACACTTTCTGGTTGCACAAAGAAAAATAGAAGACATAGAGATATTTTATTCTTGCTACAGACGTTTTGTTGCCACATATAAAAATAGAGGACAAAAGAAAAAAATCTCACACATGAATGCATTTGGAAACCAATGTCAAGCTAATCATTAACACATGTTTTATTAATACATTCCGACAACGAGTCCGTAGGGCGGAATATGTTTTTAGACAAGCTGGAATACCAAAGACAAAAGCTGTGGCTGAGTTAGAATTAGTTGAAGAAAAACCTTAAATAACAATACATGCTCTCATTTAAAGTCTCTGGCGTTGAAACAGAGGAACGTGAGTTTTAAAACAGTTACGAAATTATATGCTACACCTGGTACTAAATCTCATAGCGGAAAACACGAATTCAGCCATAATTCTATCTTCTGAACTAATGTTTTACAACATGAGACATGGAAAAGATAGTGGTCCATTTGCCAACGTCGTAAAAGTATGTTTACAGCCAAACATGGCCTTATCTACATCAGTAATGCATCCACAAAAGGTGAAACTGCAGGAAAAAGATAATTCACTCCCTTGTAACATTAGACAATAGGTGCATAATATTAAGAAGGAGTAAGTCCGATTTAAGGCGTGAGAAATAGGTGGACAAAGATATGATATGGCTTGCACATTTTTGAACACCTGAGGTTGTGAGGAATTCCACTCCGATCTTTACCCAGCTGGAAAATGGTGGTAGATTACCACTAGGCAAAGGTTGTTATAAAGAGCAACGAAGGACTGCCAATGCTCATAGAGGAGAGAAGAAAGGGCTTTCATGGGATTTAAGCTGTTTTCTCTAAAGAAAAAACATTACGTTGAAAAAAAAAGGTTTTGTCCTTCCCCAGTATGGAGGTAAACTTTGTGTACAACAATTCAGAATTGGCGAAATGAACAGGCAAAAAGAAATAACATCACTTTTAAAGAAAGATGACTGCAAAGCAACGACTGGTGGTGCTTTCCAGTCATACTACTGGGAACGTCTGTGTATTGTGTAAGCTTATAAATCAACAACTAGTTAAAGAAATATGAGTACAAGTGCTTTCTTTGTCAATATGTGAATTGGACTCTGTTTTTTTGCAGGGTCATCCCAGAACATTTTGCCTTCCTCCTGTATTATTTCCGGTTTGTTTTTGTTGGTTTTATGACTCTGGGCATTTTACCACTGCTGATCATTGCTAAAGTGCATATGCTCTCTCTTGCAAGCTTGCAAGATCGGTCTAAACCTGTTTGGCCTATTCAATTCATCTTTAAGTCTCTTGTACACTGGTATCCCATATAACGAGGGCCTGTAAATTAAATGCTACTAGTGCGCCTGCCGAAAAGGGAAGACAAGGTGACCCTACTCACTACGGAACCAGGGTAATTAAGTATTTTAAGAAAAACAACGGTCAGGGCTTCGGAGTTTAAAAGGGGTGTGGTGCACTTCTAAAAAATCCCCAGAACAAAGACTTTTGCAGTATAAGTACAGTGGCCATGATTTAAGACACTGCATGGACTTGTAACTAGATGCTGCCGGTTCCATATCCTGCCCCAGAGGATTGCTGATCTGTCAGGGAACTGCCATCTGGACTTTTCTTTGTGGAGCTGGCCTGCAGAAAGATGTGCCTCTTTGCCTGTAAGGTCCCAGTGTGCTGGCCTGAGCCTGCTTCCTGCACGGTGCCCCCAGTGATTTCCCAGGGCTTGTGGCCTGTCCTGTGTGATGTGGAACAACGCACGGTGAGTGCTGTGTTGTTCACCTGGTTTATTTTACAGATTGTGTGGAGTGCTGTAGTGCCCCTGGCCCCTCCAACTAAGGCACATGAGGTGTATGCTTCGTTGGATACAGGAAACGCTTGTAGAGTGCAGGGTGAGTGCAGTGATTTTCCATTTTGTTTTCGGGGAAAGTGCGTGGAGAGCAATTAGTTGATGTCAAGCTGAGGTGCTTGGGATGCCTAGGCCACTGCTGTATACAGCGCTGCTGGTGAGTGGAGGCCAGCTTCCCCATTTTAGGGCAGCCTCTGTGTGTTCTGAACAGGCCATTAGAGAGTCAGTCTTCCACCCTGCGAGGCTTCCTACATCGGGCACTATGCTGTGTGCCAATTCAGAGCCCCATATATAAATTGCTGTGGGGATTGGAAAGCTGTATGTGGTACACACTGAAGGTCTTGAGAGTAGCTGTGTGCGGCCAGAACCAACGCAGCTGCCAGGAGTCCCGGTTGCTAAGCAATGATCAGCACTGCCGCCATAGCGAGAGAAGCCAAACGGAAGAGGCAGGAGTGGATACAGAGAAGCTGGAAGACGGCAGTGGTGTGTCGTAGCTGCCCGAGTCCCAGGAAGGTCCTAGACCCACTACCGTGGAAGGACGGCCGGCAGCTCAGAAGGCTATGTTGGTGGCAGCGTCTGCACTGTGTGCTCATGAGCTGGTGCCCTGTGCAACCTGGTACATGGGAAACCAAGAGAGGTCTCCCACATGCAAGCAGCATTGTGTGGGCCCAGCCACCGGTGACTCCGGGGCACATCGTGGGCTGGAACCTCATTGGAGTACCGCAGAATCCTAACATAACTGCCATATAACACCATAGTTACAGCAATAGGTGGGCAAGTGCCCTGTAACCTACAAGTGGGCATATATTGTATACTACTTAATAGGAGCACAGAAAAGCTGTGAACTAGGTTTGTACTGGGGTTATGGGAATGCGAATATGGTGATTTTTGTGGTTTTCTCATTCTAACCAAATGGATGCATTTTATGCCACATTTTTGTACTAAGTGATGGTATTTTGGTAACATGTGCCTCCTATAAGTATTTACTTGAGTGCACTAACTGGTAATGTTATGGCGATTGCCTTATGGCAGAGTGATTTATGATCTATGTGACATCATGATAAGTGCCTAGTGGCACAGTAATTATGTGATTGTGGTCTAATGTGTTTTTGAACAATACAAAGGATATTTTTATATAACCTTATGTGGAGTCTCTTATTGTGTTGTGGGGTGCCTAGTGTGTCACTGGTGTGTGTGTGTTGCGCAAATGCCTTACACATTGCCTCTGGGATAAGCCTGACTGATCTGCCAAGCTACCAAGCGGGTGAGCAAGGCTTATCTTGTGTGCGTAACTCCCTTACCCTGACTAGAGTGGTGGGTTCAGCTTGGCTCAGATATATACCCAAGCCAACCTGAAACCCATTTCTAACAAAATCAGTATCTTTTTTTTTGCTAAATCTAAACCTCAATGTAGGTTCACATTAGTCTTACATGATAAAACATTAATTTTCAAAAAGAACTATTGATTGTCATGTGGTACTGGCTAGGTCCTTCAAAGGGATACTTTTAGGTAAATGAGCTAATACATGAAAACTCTCAATGTTTCGGGTTCTTTCATGTGGAATTTGCACATTTGTTATGTTTAGCCTCTCAAAATGTAGTTTCACACAGTGTACGTTTATCCTAAGCTTCGCAGAGAGTAGTCTCAAATTCATACCTGAAAACAACATTTACAAATGCAGAGCACTTGAGCCTGACTGTAAGGGAGTTTACCTGTGGTTAAGAATTTTACAGCGTTTACATTGTTAGTAGGTGTGCTGTGCCAACATTACTGACCCCTGCACCCAGATATTTCAAAAGGAGGATGTACACAAAATTAATTATACGGTCACCATTTGCTTTATTTTTTAAGCATGAATTCAGCAAATTGTTAGTTCTAGCAGACTCCACATTTGGACAGCAATAAAACATAGCACCACCACATGATGGATACAGTCACGTGGCAGCCAACTGGAAACTTTACTGTCGATCTTCTCCGAGCTATTCATGATTAAGGGCAGCACTTAAAACAAAAAAGACGCTCTATCCATAGATATAGTACTGGAACTAGGCATAGAGTGAAACAATGGGTCCATTGAAGTAACTTCAACTCACCAAAATAAACAAAGAAAGATATGTAAAAAAAAATTAGATAACGGACTTTTAATACGGATTTTGCTCACATCAAAGACTTGTGCATACTTCTTCATTTGAACATTTCTATACCTAAATAAAAAAATATATAAATGCCTCTTTGTGTTTTCAACTTGATGTTACTTCATATTAAAAAAGAATTAGGATATAACAGGAAGGTAGCAGAAAGACCATATGTGACACATGAAGTGGTCAGACAGCTCAAAGAAAATGTAAATAAGTGGCAAACTACAGTCAAATTACTTTGAGAGCTAACAAAGACTATCTGTAGATTAACAAAGACTAATCTGTGTTTTATTGGCTTCTAAGAAAGATGGGATTCCCCGTCTGTGGAACCGTCCAAGGAAACACGATTTAAACCGGGTACGCCATCTGGAAAGATCATTGCACGGTTTCGTAATTTTTGACACAGGGAATTAATCCCACAAAAAGTAGATGAAAGACTTCACTTCTCTTTGAGGAATATAAATTCCTGGTATTTCTGGACTGCAGAGAGCAAGTCCAGAGAGTGCATAAATCATTAGAGACAATCGAGCAAAATACCAAACAAGCAACTTGAAAAGTGAGTGAGGAGAGACATGATATCAACTCCAATATTTTCAAGATTTTTAGTGCAGGTTAGTTTTGAGGCATGGAGAGAAGATTTAATTAAGACACTTGCAGACAGGTGGTCAACCTTGCATCCAGACCTGGTGGCCAATAGCCAATACTGGCACCTTTTGAGACACATCTGCATACTGACATAACATAAAATGAAGATGCACAACATAAGCTTGTTGGGAATTGGTATGCTGCAAGTAACGACCTCTCTGGGCGCTTAATGGGCAGAGGATTTCATTGATTGTATAATTGCGAATGCTGTAAGAAAAATTGATTGTGGGGGAGTGAAAAGATTGGACCTCCAGTGATACCTCAAATGATGCTCAGGATAAATAATGTTGATTCACCTTTGGAAAAGACTTTCAAAGTGGGCTATTACTGAGTTGCATCTTTGTTCATGATTTTGGATGGCGATGGAATTTGATGTATAACCATACCTTCCACATTAGGAGAGGGCATGCACATGTAAGGCCAGATGTGTGGCAGGCTACTGCAGCTCATGCAAGTGAATCCTGGCTTCCATTTGAGCTGTAATGAGTGCCACTGGGATGTAGAGTGACTCCTCTTGCAAACTGAGGAGATGAATTAAAAAGTTTGTGTTTTGCTGGTAGAAACTTGTTGATAATTACTTCCTTTTAGAGGATAGGTTGCGGACTGGGTTGACCTCTATTAGATGGCGATACCAGTATCTTAGGGTAATTCTACATGACATTGGGTGCAATATTATAGATGTCTGCAGAGGAGGGGGGGTTCACCATAGGTGACTAATGAGGTTAAGATAGCACAGATTAAGGGTTGAGAATTCATTCATTACAATCCAGGTCCAGAGGTTGTCATATAGGAAATGAAAGTCCATCTAGAGAAACCTCTCAAAGACATGTTGGTTTTATTTTATTTTATAAAACAACATGTGTCTGATGATTTCTAGTAACATTTTTCAGCCCACAAAATGCTATAATAAAAACTATGTGTAAAAAAGACACACAGACATTAGTTTTATTTTTTCTTAAAACTTTGTTCTACATTTTTATAAAAAACACTACTATTAAACATTGCATTGTGGAATTACTGAAATATATGTTTGATTAAAATGTTGGTAAAAAATGAAGAAAGATGATAGATCTGCTAAATATATATAAATCTATATAGTTGTGTGCTCACAGCTTGATAAAGACAATAGGCCCACTTTTTATATTTTGGTGTTGTGACACTTTGACAAAATCAATCTGCCTGAGTGCGAATAGAACCTGCAAGACCACCCGCACTCTACGCATTCCAGAAGGCGGTGCACGGTGAGTGGTAGCATGCCTGTGATGAGTTGGCTATCCATGAGGTGTTGAACTCAAGGCCTGGCCTTGCATATGCCAGCATTATATCTGTCACAGTTCTATGTTGGATTAAAACCAAATGATCAGACAGTGTTCTTCTCAAATAAATCACTTCCTAATATCTATGCCTTTTTTCTGGGATGACTAATAAGTTGCCTTTTGTACTACGTATGCCATGTAGCACTGAGTAGAGCACAACTCTTCTTTCTACAGAATGGTGCCCTCGCCATCTATCTACAGACCTGTCCTTTTCATGCTTGGTTGCAGTAATTCTGCCATTTTTTGTACAGCCACTGATCTTTGGTGTGTCTACCTTATGCCCCACCGTCATGCAGTTCATATCTCTTCCTGAAATTATTGGTAGAATCATAAAGAAAAACCTCAAACAACCAGATAAATCAAGGTGAATGTTTACTTCAAATATCAGAAGAGCAAGTATGCAAACTCTTTAAAAGAAAGCAGACAAGACGGGGCGCCCAGCCTGACCAGAAATGCACACACCCTGTATAAGGAAAACAATTATTTTTGGGCAGGATACCTAGCAAAAGTCAGGTGGAGACTATACCGGATACATGGAAAGGCTCCATAATCACACCCATTTTTAAAGATAGAAACTGGTCTTAGTTAGAAAATTATTGACTAATTACACTGCAAGACACAGAGGCAAGACTCTTCTCAGTAATCCAAACATAAGCACAGGTGCACCACGAAGTACAAGAGATAAAGCAAGTTCAAGTCCAAATAATAACAAGAGCAAGGCTCCTCAATTTTGATCTCTTTATTCCGTTGCGTGGTAGAGAGAAACAGTACAGCTGACGTGTTTTGTCCCAGTATGGGACTTCTTCAGGGCTATAAGAGATTCATTGTGTCTCTGTGGGTAGCATAAACTAGACACTACGTGCTCCATTACATGACCTGGAATCATCCATGAAAATATGTCAATGAAGATCAGGTGTCCTCCAAAATGGAGTCACAAATGACGGCATTAGTGGTAGTTTTCGTACTTCACAGGCAATTGTTACAGTATAAATTCCTGTAAGATCTGTGGCAATATTGATCCCAATATTTCAGAGTGAAAAATGGATAGGCGCCAAAATGGACTGCCAGGCGGATCCAGTAAATTTGTAACCGGAACCCCAAGAATATAAAGAGGTGGAGACCGCGTATGGTGACTGGTTCAGATTCAAACTGAAACGTGTTGTACCTTAGACACCTTATTTCTAGAGGAGAGGGCCCCATCCGGCAAGATCAACAGGCTCACAATTTGTTAGTTACGGCCGATCAATGCGGTCACCACGGACGTCACAGGTCCAAGAGTTCTTCCAGCAGCTGCAACGAATTTCGTTGCACGCACTGCATCACATTTTGTGATGCAGTGCACGCAACGAAATTCGTTTTATTTATTTGTATGTTTCCTTACCTGTTACACTCTGTATTCCATACAATACTACACCCCGCCCTTCCCCTCCCCCTCCCCACGTCACCGCCCGGCCGGTACTCCCACTACCGGCCGCGGCTGTCGACCTCCCTTCCCCTCCTCCCACCTCAGGAGGCACTGATGGCTTCACTGTGTCGCTTTCCCAGTGAAATTAAAGGTAAGGTTTTTGCAGTGCTAACGAAGATCTTCCCATCTTACTGACTAAGCTACACCCCTGGGCTCCTTAAATGAAGTGCAGAATTCTGGAGGCTGGGGGCTCATTAGCCACCCATCTCTACAAAGATGGCACACATTGTGAGCTTTAGTGTTCTGTGCTCGGTGTTTCAGGAAGAGCTGCGGGCAATAGGGTAAGAGATCCGGCAACAGGATATATTGGGCCTGGCTTCTTATTTCTTTGTGGTGTATAGGTAAATTAGTGAGAGTGGTGAGATCACTGGTTCCCACAACACTAAATCAGCTGCACCACTGAGGAATGACATATTTTGAGGGGAGTGAGCGGGGTGGACCAGCCCGTCAAAGTTTACTGCCAGTCGGGTACCACAGAACAGATCATGTCCATCCCTCAGTTGACCGCCTGGCTGAGTATGAGGGCTCAGAAACCAGGACGGCATGTGCAATTGACTTGAAATAGGCGATAGAGGACCCCTATTCCTGTAAACCTAGTGAATCATTGCTGTGCATTACACACAGCAAAGGTCAGGTGGAACGTGAGATTTTACACATGATGAAATCAGTACTCTCCCTCACCCACACTACAATATCCTTCGCCAGTAATTCAGGCAGCAGGGCCTACAGGGAGTCATGGGTCAGAAATGCAGGCTCTAGGTGAGATCCAAGGAGTCTTAAAGCGAGCTGTTTACTCTGACGCTGCAGCCCACTGATCCAGTTTTCACTTAGGCCTCTGCAGCCCAGAGTTTCCTAAGGCCTTCAAGCTGTGTGGGATGTGGGCCTGCCTGGTGGGCCTTAGAAACAAGAAGGGGGACTGCTGCTCTGCTCCCATAAAATGTAACCACTAAAGTAAGCAAAAATAAAGTTCTGAATGTGGATGATGTTTGTACATATATATTTGAATAGAAACCAGTCCCAGGATGCTTGTTTCCGGTCCAGGGAAGACATGGCTTGGCAGTTCGGGCTGGACTGTTCCCATGAAGCACAGGGTCAGACTTATTTGCATATGGCCATGTCTGAACTGGGGTGGCGGAGTGAGCTAAAGAATGATGATGGATTAAACCCAGATCAGTTGACTAGGGGTGAATGCTTGCAATGTTCAACACTCCATCCATCATTTCCATTGGTTTTGCTTCACATATATTTGTGTGCAGATCAGTATATGTGTGCATGTGAGTGTGGGGCACATGAGTGTGTCCGCACATGAGCAAATCCAGTCTTTGTAAAGCGCGAACAGCTACCCGAAGGCATCCCGGTGCTGGGGGCCGCCGGGAAGATTAAGCAAGCTATTGCCCAGAGTCACATGGTGCCTGGCTGACCTTCCGCCGGTGCCGGGGATCGAACCAAGAGCCCCAGATTACAGCATCAGTTGCCCTGGCCGCAGCGCCACACCTCTGCGGCCAGGGCGACTGACGCTGTAATCTGGGGCTCTCGGTTCGAGTCCCGGCACCTGCGGCAGGTCAGCCCAGCACCATGTGAGCCAGGGTGTGGGTAGTGCAACTCTGCGAGCTCCGCCCACCCCTACTCACAGCCCTATCTAGAGAGTGGTTTGTCAACGTGGCTAAAAAATAATTTTATTAGAGCTCGATTTGGCTTTCTCCCAGGCCTTCTCATGCGATATGTTGGCTGTGTTTAAAAAAAGCATGTGTTGCAGATTGTGCAAAAATTGAGGGGGAAACATCATTCACTTAATCTTTCTGTTCCCTGCACTACAAGAAGAAAGAAGGGGGCTGTTAAGGATACCTTTTTACAAACTGGGAATTTGTACATGTAGGCAAGCGGTGGTAGCATGTTTTAAAACATCTGATACATTGTTGAACAAAGTTCCTGAAACATGAGGCTAGAAAACTGTATATCCATGCCACATTGGTTTGAAGTTATTGTTTGTTACTGAATTAAATTTAATATATAGTATAATATTATAGATTTACAGTATTTAATGGTACACTTACATATTTGGTGAACTATTCAAATGAGTTGTTAAAATTTGTACTAATGAAAATCTTATTTTTACACTTTGTTTTAGCTATTACTATTTGTATATGAGGCTCTAGGTAGATGGTATATCAAAAATGTACCTTTTGCTAATCGTGGAAACCCTAAGAGCTGCTGGTATTTTAGGAATAAAAAAAAACTGGTTTTAAACTATAACTCTGAAAGCATTTTATTCAATTGTATAAAGTGACGGCTGAGTATTTTGTTTTCATTCTTGACTGTATAACATGTGGTTTTAATTATCTTATATTATATGATTTTAATTAATCAACAATAAAACTGATATGATTCGATTACAAAAATGTTCCAATTTGGTGGATAGTAGTGAAGATACAGTTTTTTTTAAAGCGTAAAACACATATATAAACAAACTGTAAATAATGTTTGTGAACAGTAGTTTACTGATATAGTGGTTAAACTTCTATTTCAGTAATAATTTTTTATGTAAAGTACTATTCAATTGTATTTCACTTCATAGCGCAACCGCGAAAGCATCGACATTCGTGAAGACTAAGTGACTATATAACAAAGAGATTTGATTGGAGAAGGCAGTTTTTATTATTATTTAATGGAAGTTCCCACCCATTTTTCTCTTCTTGAATCTGGCAACAGCCGGAAGTGAGGAGCAGGAGCTGCCAGAGCTATCAGAAGAGCAGGAGGCACAGCAACACTTTTAAGACTTCTCCAATAAGGTGCTAGCCCCAAAAGGGCAAAGTATTATTGTAATTTCTTTCACTATCCCGTCTGGCGGGTCAAAAACAGTTGCCAAATTTGTAAACAGTACCTTGTGTGACAAAAGCCCTTCACTGGGCACTGCCCAAAAATATTCTTGTGGTACAACAAATATGTTTTGCTATTTATAAACATACCACAAGAACAATTTTAAAAGGGCATAGAAGGAGATAGCTGGAGAGGAGCCATCAACCCCTAGGACTACACCATCTCATCCTGGAGAGAGAGTACCTAAGGAAGTGGAGAGGTGGCTGCCACAAATAGCTCCTGAATTAAAGAGGGTTGGTTATTTGGTCTTAACTGCAAAACCATCCTCATAGCCAACGAGCAGTCTGTTGATGTTATGTTAGAAACAGAGAGAAAACTTGTTGTTAACTTTTTTTTTATTTAAAGCCGGTTTTCAACTTTGTGTGTGTTTGTGGGCAAAATTGTTTTCCTTGTTGCCATTTTATTTTAAAAAGTACAAAATGTAAGAAAACAAAAAAAACTAAAGAAATTGTTCCAGAAAAAAGAAGGTAAAAAAGGTTTGTGTCAGAACTGCCCTTCTTGATTAAAAAAAATATAAACTGTATGTCTGTGTATGTATGACTGCATGGGTGAGTGATCAGGTTTGTAAGGGTCTATATGGGTGAGTGAGCGTCTATATGAGTGAAAGATTGGATGGAGAATGCCTGTATTAGTGTGTAAGTGACTATATGAGTGAGTGAGTGAGTGGGTTTACGAGTGAACGAGTGAGTTCATGAGCGGCTGTATGAGTGAGATGGTGAGTATGAAAGTGACAGTATGAGTGTGTCAGTGAGTGTATGCTTGCCCATCTCTCTGTCCACATATGAGCGTTTTTTATTGTCCAGGTTTTGCTTGGATCTTTTTAATTTGTTACTTGCCCCTCCTAAAGGATGCAGCAGAGGACAGGTGTTAGCACCCTGTGGCTGTGACGGTGTGTCTCCACAGGACCTGCTACACTTTATGTTACTCTGTAAATTTTACGAGGTACCGCGGAGACATTTTTTATTTCCCATCTTAAAGAAGTTCAATTTTAGCCACGTCCACCCAGCACTTCTTTACCTGTAACTGTTGAAGCGAGACTGTATTTTTTTTTACTGTGGGCTACTTAAAATCCACAGTACGAACAAGGGATTGCCTGTAATTTTAGCGATTTTAACGGAGAGGGCACCTCTTGTTTGTATACCTGGTAAATGTGACTTTTTCTTATATAGATTCATCTGCTCCATATTTATTGATATGAATTGTAGCTTTAATGTATCAAGTTTTAAATGAGATGTGCTTGTTTCTAACTGTATTTTTAATGGTGTGTAGTCTAAATATCGAGTTTTTATTTTCGACTGGGCATAATATCGACTCCAGAATATCGAGATGGCATTAATGTCGAGGTAAGTAATATCGATGTATTTATTATCGATTTTCATGTATGTTAAAAAATATCGATTGAAAAAATATCGAGTAAGTAATATCGATAGTAAAAAATATCGTTATTTTTAGTAGTTTAAAAATATCGAAAGTCAAAATATCGGTTTTAAGAATATCGAAAGTTGTGTTATCGACAGTCATGATTAAATATATGTTTTTTTTAATGTATTTATATTGAAAAAAAAATTATAAACAATTAATAAATATATAAATTTATTCAAATAGTATAATAATTTCTAGGAGCGGGTAGTGGGTTTTTAGGGGAATAGGGTGGGAAGTAATTTAATTATAATTATTAAATATGTAAATTTATTAATTGGTAGTAATATTTAATTAATTGTTAATTAAATAATATTTTTTTAATTATAAATTATAGTATTTTTAGGGTTCAGGGTCAGTTTTCAGTTTTTGGGTAAAGAGGTATTTTTAGGGTTCAGGGTCAGTTTTCAGATTTTGGGTAAAGGGGTATTTTTAGGGTTCAGGGTCAGTTTTCAGTTTTTGGGTAAATGGGTATTTTTAGGGTTCAGGGTCAGTTTTCAGTTTTTGGGTGAAGGGGTATTTTTAGGGTTCAAAGTCAGTTTTCAGTTTTTGGGTAATGGGGTATTTTTAGGGTTGAGGGTCAGTTTTCAGTTTTTGGGTAAAGGGGTATTTATAGGGTTCAGGGTCAGTTTGGGGTTTTTGGGTACAGGGGTACAGGGTAAAAATTACGTTTATACTTGGTGGAGTTGGAATAGTAATTTGTATGGGTTCAGTGTCCAGCACCTTCCCTGATGTTATACTTGGTGGAGTGGGAATAGTAATTAGTATGGGTTCAGTGTCCAGCACCTTCCATGAGTTTACAATTGGTGAAGTGGGAATTGTAATTTGTATGGTTTTAATGTGTAGTATGGTTTTGTGAGTTTATAATTGGTGCTGTGTAAGTAAGAAAACATTTTTAACACAAATAACTATTATTGGTAGGATACTATAATAAAGTTTTAAAATTACATATAAAAAATTTGTATTAATGATAATTATTGTTATTGTAGTAGTTAAAAGATAAATACATTTTTACATTTATTAAAATTTAAAATGCATTTTTAAATAGAATATTTCATATGCAATTAATAATCATATAGAATAATAAAGAAGGAAACATACACAGGGTTAAATGGAATAAATGAATAACAGTTTATTAACATATACAAAATAAATTGTAAGTAGAGATGTATTTTTATTTCTATTGAAAATTGTAAGTAAACAGTTTTTATTATCCAAAAAAATATATGAAGTGCATATATGTTTTTAACAAATAAATGATATTTAAATATTTATATGTTTATTTACATATATTATATTGTAATTAAATTAGTTAAAGAAACAAATTGGTAATATGTACTTTTCATTTAATAACAATTATGTTATTCACATAGACATTGAATATATTGTCATAGATAAATATGTATATTTGTTTTATAACAGTAACATTTTTGTTTTTTACAAAGTTATCATATTTTTTTTACAAATTAATATTATGAATATTTAACATATTTATAATATTAATTTTAACATAGATAAACACACAAATACATTTTTAGATACATACATAATGTTTAAACTAATATGAGCTATTTTTATAAACAAATTATTTGTAACAAGGTTATATATTCACATTTGTTTAACATATAGATTATTTTCAACATGTATATATAAATAATAACATATTATTTAAAGTAACAGATAACAGTTGAATAATTATTTGAAAGTAATGAATATTTAAGAAATAATTTTCTACAATTTAAATAATTATTTACACTTAATATAATACTCAGTGTATTTTTTTAAAGTGTTGAAATATAGAAATTAATGAGGTTTTTGCTGTATACAGGGACTACTTTTTAACCGCGTAATGTTATTTAGGCTTATTTGGTGCTTCAACAGATCGCGGTTGGATGCTGCTTCGCGTTAGAGAGGGTAAGTTTGTTTTTATTGTATTTTATAAGTTAATGAAGTTAGTGTTAGTGTATGTGGGGTGTGTTTAAGTTTATGTACATAGGGTTATTAAGAGAAGATTGTGTTTTCGGTTTTAGGTAGAGTGTACGATATTTAATTTTTGCCGCGTTTTAGTTGTAGGTGTGTGACATGAGCTAATATGTTTAAATGTTACAAAGATAATATGTTTGGTGTATAAATATGTCTTTTTATATATGTATGGGTGTTTTTGTGTGGGTGGGTATGTATTTAATTTTTTCAAGGTTATCGTCGCGTTTTACTGTTTTTGAGGAGGTCCTTCTTTTTCGATCAGAGTTGTGTGACGAGTATTATATACTCTTATTTTAGCACACAAATGTTTTGCTTTTCACGTTTTGCAGGAGCGTTTTTTTTTTACAAATTACTATTTTCGGGTTTTCAATGGTATATCGTGTGTATTACATTGGAGAGGAGTCGCTATGGATTTGCTTGTATTTTTGCATTTTTTTTTGGGCTTCCATGGATTGAATGGGTTTTTGCTATGGTGTCGTATGGATTGCTTGGAATTGGATTACGTTTGAAGGTGCAACAGAAAGGTAATTTTTTACAAAACTTTTTATGGGTGGGGAAACTGTTTTAATTTTTGCTTTAGTTACGTTGTATGTAACATTTTGTAAATACATTATCTAAATACATTTTATATATGTTAATATTATGTATTTGATAATTTAATTGCAAATTGTTACATGTAAAAATTAAGGATTTTAAAAAAAAAAGCTTAATGTCACGTGCATAGTTATGTTATGTTTTAAAGAATAGTTTTTGCAATCATTGATAGATAGTCTAGTCCTTTGCTAGTTGGATAGAGGGTAACTTGACTTTGGAGTGTGTTATACATTTTTTTCCTTTCTTTGGTGAGTTTAGGTCCGATCAAAGTTACTGATTGCTCCATTCGGAGCTCCTGGTAACTCTGTTCTTTTTGTAAGGATTGTATTAATTTAAGAAGGGTAGGTGTTCCTCGGCCTGTAGTTGCTTGGAAGGCATTGTGCCATCCTTCAACTGCATTGTTGGTTTTTGCTTCCTTATTTAGTGTGCTAAGGTAGACATTCCACCAAGCTATTTGGTATTTGGGTTGTCTTCTATGGCCTGATCTGTGTAGCCTTCCTACCCATGTGTCTTCGAAGTAGTCAAGCATAGGGCTTAGTCTTTCTTCGTTTCTTTTATAGTAGGGGCTGTCTATTAACAAGTTATAGTGCTCAGTTACATCTGTCAGTGGAACATAGGCTAGGGCGATGAGTTTTTTTATTTGATAAGCAAAAGTGCTATCAGTGGCGTATTGGATACTCAAGGTAGATTGTTGTAGATGTCGCCAGATACATTGGTTAAAATGATAATAGCAACCTTGTATTGCTGTGTGTGGGTATGTTTTAAGGATGGTGTTTATCATAGCTTTTTCAAAGTCAATGATAATTTTTTGTGGAAAATAGTTGTTAGTATGTTGCTTGACTTCAGTTAGTATTTCTTGATAGGTAGCTTGCTGTTTGTTTGGTAGAAGGGCATAAAGGAATGGAATATTAGCATTTTGGAAATGACCATGGATAGTGTATAATTGATAAAAAGGTTTGGGACATACAGAAAAAGTACCATCCATCATCCAAGTTTGGCATTGGGTAAGTTTAGTCATGTTGTTTGCTGTGGCAAACAGTATAATTCTTTTATCTTTACATTTGTTGTCATAGAGTATAAAATCATCTTTATTGTGAGTTACAGAGAGTTCAGGGGGAATTTGCACTTCTTCAAAAGTTTTTGGTGTGGGAGGAGTAGTGCATGTTGCTCTTTTTTTTCTAGCTATAGTTTTTTTTAGGGAATCGATAGATGGTAATTGGCTAGAAGCATGTTGGGGAAGTACACTTAAATGGTGTTTTAGAAGAGCAGTTGTTGGTTGATCAGTACTAGTACTAGCTTCTTTAAGGGATCTTGCATTTGTCTAATCTCTATTTCTGTTACATTGGGTGGGTGATTATGTTCCTTAGTATAAGTAACAGTAGTCTCCTGAGTTATAGCTCTACCATAACATTTGTTGGCATAATACTTCGTACACTTCCAAAAAACTTTCAAATCTTTTTGTTTCTCTTGAGTGTAGACATATCCCATGTAACAAAGAAGCATTTTCCCTTTTTGTGAATAAATGAATTTAGCTCCTTCAGTCATGCTTGTATTGTAGTGCTAGGAGGTAATTAAAAGAGAATGTCATTACATTTGTTCAAAAAATAATGTTGTATTCTAATAATACAGTTTAACACATTTCTGATTTACCTGTAAATCTTTTTATGATTTGAAGTAGTTCTTTTCAGGTGTTGATGTTCTTCAAACTGTTATTTTCTGTGTATATATTTTTGTACTTGTGGAAGTTGAGAAAATGTGTACAAATATTTTAGAACTATTTATGATATTTTGGTAGAGGTTTTTAGCTAGTTTCTATTTAGTTACCTATCTATTAAATGTCGAAGTTACATTTAAATTATATACTTACTTATTTATATTTAACTTTTGATGTCCAGGTGTTGTCTAGGTCTTCTGTATTTTCTTTTTGTCTGTAGGATAAATAGTAAAAAAAACCATATATTTTAGGTATTTGGCTTTTAAACATAGGTGTGAGGTTTGAGAGTTACATTTTCGATGGAAAATAATGTAGTAGTACTTACTTTATATAGGTGTAGCTGTCTTTATGTTGAAGTCAATACGTTTTCTTTCAGAAATCCTGCAGAGTTTCGTCTTCCTTTAGTTAGGAGATTTAGGCTGCATTTTTAGTTTGCTGTAATCTTGTTTATATAGTATTAGTCTAATAGTTTCTGAAGTAGGATTGGTTGTTTAAATTGATAGTCTGTTTTAATTCGTGGATTTGAATTTTTTAACCTGTTATACTAATTGCTTTCCTTATATGGGTAACGCCAATTAACGTTTATTTAATGTGTAAGGCCTTATTTTGTATAGGTAATGTTATCTTTATATTTTTAAAGTGGAGGAATATATATAATTTGCAGTAAGAAATGTTTAGTTGTTTGAAACATTGTTTATGTATTATAAAATGTATGTTTGTATTTATTTTGTGTTATAAATGTTAGGAAAATATATAGTATGTTTTATAGCTTTTTAGAAACAATTAGTGAATAAATATGAATAGTATGACTAAATTTTAAGATAATACAGTGATTTATTCAAGGATGTAGTAATTTCGATATTTTAAAAAAACGATAAATGTGCTATCTATATTTTTGTATTCGATATTTTGTCAGTTTTTCATTTAAAGATGTGATAATCGATGTTTTAGAAATCGATAATGTTGTTAGTCGATATTGTAGTAGTCGTTGTTTTTTTTTAGTCGATAATGTGGTTTCGATATTTTTGTGTTTTGTTGTTTAAGTATAGGCAATCGATAATTTTGTAGTCGATAATTTTTCGTCGATATTTTGTACAGTCGATATTCGCTCTGTCGAGGTTATGTCAGTGATCCATTTTTAATGAATCAAGTTTTAAATGAGATGTAATTGTTTTGTAACGTTTATGGTTTTCTCTTCGTAAAACCGAATAAAGTTGTTTTGATTGATTGATTGATTGAGTAAACCACTGGGTTCATGAGCTGCTGTATGAGTGAGATGGTGAGTATGTAAGTGGCAGTATAAGTGTGTCCGGGAGTGTATGCTTGCTTGTATGAGAGAGAGAGGGTGCTGAGCAGCATATGTACTTCTTATTCAATTGTACTCTGTTGTACATTTTGGATCAGCACTAACATTCTTATCATTTGATTTATGGACAGTTATATCATATGCTAGAGAGATTAGGATCTGTTGCCACCACCTATATAAGTCTTCAACTCGCAAAAAACATGCAACACATCAGCAAATCTGCTTCACATCATCAATCTGATCAAATTTTATGGCCAAGTATTCAACCTCATCTCTTTGGAGAATTAATGAAATCAATAACTTTACCCATTGCGCCATTTACTAACCCTTCTTGAACTTTTAAATTATGCCGTAAATTGCTTGACTGGTCTTGCACATGCATAAATGCTTTTCCAATCTTGATGTCCTAGATACAGACTTCTCCAGTCTTTAGTGGTCCAGAAGTTTGGCTGCATTGTCACCTTTCCTTGGCTATATCAACAGCAATGGTTTCTTGCTGGTCAATCTCATGTTTCTACATTTGCAAGTCTGTTGAAAGACTGAACACTCAATACTGTCTTTCACAGCATTGAAAGACTCTTTGTAACTGTCATAGTGTCCAAGTAATTCTAATTCAGCATACCATGGCTTGAAGAACTGTAAAAGTACCAAGCAGAACACTCCCTTCTCTTTGGGGTTTGGCAAATAAGCGTTTGGTGGTTAATTAGATTTCCTTTGCTGTGGATCACCAAACAACCATCGCATCCAAGTTCCTCATATTTCCCTTCTTCTATGTGTTCAGTTACATTACCTCTATATGTGTAATATTGAAGTACTTCATAGAGACATGTGTTTTGAAGATGTGGACTCCTTCTTGGGTAGTATGTATCCGGGAGATACTGTATTTCTGAGAAATACTTTAGTACTCTATTTTGACTGCATGCATGGCCTGGACATACCCATACCATTCCCCTTGACATTGAGAACACATTAACGGAGCTCAAGCTGTCCGAACACTTATAGTATCCTTTTCTCTGTAAAGAAGCATTTTCAAGCTGAAACTGTTCAATTGTTTGGTAAGACTCTTTTCTGTAGAAATCTCCCACATCTCTTTCATTTTTGTCTATTCTGATTTTCTTATATATGAAGTCACATAGTGAGCAACAGTGATGGATTTGTCTGCAACCAATTTGAGATGCTTATTTGGATTTAACATCTTTAGAATAACAGCATTGCAATTATTAATATACTTTGAAGCATCTCCTCTCTTGAGATTGTCTTTATTTTTTGTGATTTCTGTGTTGGTGTATGTCTGATTGCAGACAAAAAGTTGTTGACACTTCCTTCAGAAATGATAGGTCATGGGAATCCAAACCGATATCTTGTGTAAAATATTCCTTTGCATCAGTATTTTTTAATAACAATACTTCCCACATCTATGAGTTTGAAATTGTAGAACTTTTTGTCTCAAGCTCTTTTCACCACTGTCTTTTGGGATGGCACATGTCACATGCTGTTCTATGAAACTCAAGACAGACTCATCACTGTCTGTTCCAAATTTTGGTGCATCGTTTAACCATAACAGCATGTGAATAGGAGGAGCATCTCTTTCTTGATACTCTTTGCCCAAGAAAAAAATCAGCTACTTCGCCAAGAGAGGCATTACTTTTGTTGCAGCTGAAAGACAACATGGCTTAAAAACCTGTGGGTGAAATATCTGCAAACATTTGCAGCATCCAAGGACCAAAGTTCTCCAGCTGTCTTTTCTTTGATGTCCTTTATATTTGAGTTTACTTCTCACAAGAATTCAAGCATATCATCCCACACATACTCAGCACAACTGAGTGTAGGAAACTCTGGCACAGTCCAATGAATCAACCATTAACTCAAAGTATCAATGTGAGGCACTTGCAGCCTTCTTTGTTAAGAAGATCAAGGACATCTACAAAACCTTCCCCCCACTATTGACAATGCAGGCCCTTTACTACCCTCTTTCCCTAAGCTTTCCCAGGAAGCTATGACAACCCTCTTTAAAAAATTAAGTCAGGATCCCCAGTGGACACTCTCAAATCAGATCAGTTCCAGAAATTTCTACCCCAGCTTCTGCCTGTTTTCTGTGACCTTTTAAACTTGTCCTTGTCCTCCACAGAAGTTCCCATTGCATGGAAGCATGCCAAGGTGATCCCCCTACTTAAACATCCCACCATAGATGACTCCAAGCCAGAGAATTTCTGTCCCATCTCACACCTTCCTTTGTAGCTAAAATTACAGAGTCCTACATCGATTCTATTCGTACCACATTCATGGAAGCCAATGACTTTCTAGACCCCTCGCAGAATGGCTTCAGACCCCTCCATAGCACCGAATCTGGCCTATGTTACCGAACATTTACAGAGTTCCCTGGATGCAGGCAATAACTCGGTTCTGATTATCCTTGATCTGAGCACTGCATTTGACACTATGTCGCATCAGAATCTTCTGCGGTGCCTACAGGAGATAGTTATCAGAGAAGCTGCCTTAAACTGGTTTTCATAATTTTAGCTGAGAGATCCTTTCAAGTGATCTACCCTCCCTTCAAATCTCAGATACACTCCATGCATCAGAGGGTGCCACAGGGATCATCTCTGAGCCCCACTTTATTCAATATTGATATTCAACCTCTAGTGACTATTGTTAAGAGTACGGGCCTCTCTGTGGTCTTCTATGATGACGACACTCAGCTTGTGATCTCTCCAATGACTCTGACCAAAATGTGGCCAAGCTTCAAGATGATCTGGTGGTCATCACAGATGAGATGTTGACAACTGACTACAGCTGAACACTAATAAATTGGAGATTCTTCTCTTAGGTAGAAACACCCACCTATGGAGTGAGCGCTGGTGGCCTGCCACGCTAGGCCCCTCCCTTTGCCCAAGCAGACCGGAAAACCTCTGGTTGTCTGGGTCAACTCTGCTCTGACGTATCAGGCACAGACAAAGTCAGTAGCTGGTACATGTTTCAGGCTGCTACGTGGACTCAAGCCATTGCTTAGATTCTTTGATGCCCATACTACCAGGTCATCATCCAGTCTACTATACTTTCGAGACTGGACTACTCCAACTCTCTGTATTTGGGTGCCAATAAAGCAGGGATCCACCACCTACAGAGGACACAAAAGGCTGCAGCTCGGATGCTGTTTGCCCTTCCCAAATCTTGCACATTTTCCAACCTCCTACAAAAGCTCCATTGGCTTCCAGTGAAGAAAATAATCCACTTCAAGGTACTGTGCATTTCCCACAGAATTCTGCACGCCCAAGCGCCCACCATTTTAGCCTACCTTCTTACTCTTTACATCCCAAACAGCTTGCTGCACTCCTCAGGTCAACACTTAGCATGTGTCCCCTGTGTAAAAAATAGCAGGGGCCGGGGCCATTCATTCCGTGCCCCCACCCCCGCACTCTGGAATGCCCTCCTCCCTGCTACCATCAGAAGCATTTAAAACCATGTGGCTTTCCGTAAGGCAGTAAAGACCTGGATCTATCCCCGTTTCAATTGGACCTCTTAATGATGATATTTCTACCTCCATATGTGTTCTATCTTGAAGAACAACTACATTTTTTTAAATTAAATAACATTTTGCACTGGATAAAATCTTGTTTTTTGTGTTTACTAAGATCCACTGACTCTTGCTATATGTTTTTGCTCTTGGTTGGGACACCATTGACTAGAATAATGAATGCTTCTTCAAAATCCCTCTGCACGCCTACAGAGTTCAATATTCTGATTGAAATCCAATGGCAAGTGCATAACTCTACCTTTAAGTCCTTTATGTAACTCTGTTGGAGGTAACTTCCCTGTTTTTGGCATCATATGAACTATAGCTTGTAATGGATGTATACACTGAATTAGAGTTGATTCAATGTTTCAACGTTTCAATACATTCTTTATTTGGTTTAAGATTTTAAACCATAATAGTACATAATAAAAACTGAATAAAATATAGGATAAAAACAGCACAATATGCATTATACACTTTAGAAACGGATTCACCGTTGTAAAAAAAAAAGGATAAATATACGGAAAGTTCATATCAAACATCGAGTGACAGATTCTGTAATACAGATATAGACTCAAAAATCTAATGCAGACATTGAATTTCGTGCTAACAGTGTGACTTTCAGAAACAAGATGACACAATTATTAATGGTCTCATTGTCCAATTGGAGTGGTGCATCATTCGAATCTCTGAAATTACTAATATGTCGCTTCTTGATCAGAGGTAGCAGGATAGTTTTGGTGTATATCAAATAGAAACTACAAAAAAATAAAAAGTGCAGCATCAATTGGCCGGTGTCTAAGTTAACGTGAAAGCCCAATGGGAAGTTCAGTAAGTATTTTATAGTGCCTTCTCTAAAACAGAAGAGTAAACTGCACTCCCAATCATTCGTATGGGCAATCAAATAACTTTGAGGTGAACAAATCTGATCCTGATTCCGACTTAGATAGCCCGATACTCTTGGTTTCGCTAACTCCCTCTTTATTCTCTCTTCCTGCACATGTTGCTACCAACACACCAGCAGCTGTTTCTTAGTAATATAACAAGGGCCCTCAGGGTTTTCAAATAATTGTTTGAGACCAATCATTCGATGTACTTTATCCAGGGGATTTTCGTACCATTGTCGCATGCAAGGCGATCTTTTATGATGTATTTTGTGAGTGCTCCCTCTGTATTTTGCCAAATGGCATACCAGAAAAGCATTGGGCGGGCACTGATATATTTTTAAACAAAGGGTAGACCTAACTCGTTGTGTCAAATAAAATTAGAGATCATGGATTGATTCATAAATATTTGTCTTGAAGTATTTGTTGGAATTGAATTAAATTCTAACTTGTTGTGGACTGAATTAGCTGGCACTTTATTATCATCCAAATCATCACAATAGTACTTACATAATTTGTGGTGTGGAACAATAAAAGCATTCCTCTACAAATAACCTGCAACTTCTTGCCACTTATGTCTGTCCTCTTCTTCAGTTTCACACAACATAATGAGTTTGACTTTTGTAGTGAGTGCATTGACAACATATAAAAACATAGTTTGGTTTCTCCAAAAAAAAGAGTGTCAAACTTTGTAATCGCTTATTGAAAGTTATCAACCGCCTTCATTAGGAATCAGTTATATGGTATTACTGCTGCATAGATAAATTCTGTATAGGTATCATACTCAATATCTGCAGACCTCAAACTCTCACAGACAAGACAAAAAAAGTAATGGATACTACATATCTACAAAACGTGTACTATAGGTGTAACACTGGATATTTAACTACACCTAGAAGTCTCAAACTACACATGAGACTCAGTATTATGTATAAGGTCATATCTTACCAGCAAAGCACATCCAAACATGCCCTATAACTTATCAATACACATCCTAAAGAGTCTCTAATACCTAAGTACTACTCCATTGAATGTTTCTCCCTTTCAATTATGTCACTTATAGTGCTCTTTCAAAATGGAATAAATAAACACTACAAATCCCAGAGTTCAAAGGAAAATATTCTTTTTGAGCAGCATATTATGTATGGCCCTGTAAAATGTTGTATACCCTGTAGTACATTGTTAAGTACAACTTTAAAGCTTAGCAAGCAGATTGTTATACCATCTAGACCATGAAGTAAAATAACACATGTGCAATCTACAATTTCAAGGCAACACAAAGTTAAGTACATTTTCACACAGCTAGTCTGAACATCAGACAAATAGTCCCATACTCACACACCTAGAAACAGACTTACCCAAATACTAATACAAATATAAAAACACTAACACAACCATTCATAGATCATCTCATAAAGTTATGATTCTTTTCCATATATCATACTGACTTTTATCAACCTCACATACACAAATGCCTTTTCATTCAAAAGGTTTTTCAAGTTTACTATTATTCACATACTTGAAATTTGAGTTTGTTGTTCAATTATCACAAAATGTTAAAACTAAGCATAAGAATGGCAGTGCACTCACATACAGAGCAGACATTAATGGCAATCTTTTCAATTTTGCACTCTCTGATACTGCCAAAGGCAGCAAATAAAAAACACACCTTTCATTAGTGATGTCATTTGAGATGTCATCAGTGATGTCATCAGTGATGTCCCTGACCATGTCATGAATGATGTAATATGTGACATCATCAGCAGTGGAGTGCGGGAGCGCGAGTTATAGTTACTACAACTAACTATAACAGGGGAATTTCAGTGGTTTTATACGAGTGAAATATCCAGCTAACTATAACACCCCTGAAACCTATGGTTTTTTTCAGTGAATTTCTAAGGTTTTTTTAAATGTTAATTCCTAACTATAACTTATCTGAAACCTATGGTTTTTCGAGGAATTTCAAAGGTTTTTTAAATGCCAATTCCTAACTTTAACATGTCTGAAACCTATGGTTTTTTCAGTGAATTTCAAAGGTTTTTTAAATGCTAATTCCTAACTATAACATGTCTGAAACCTATGTTTTTTTCAGTGAATTTCAAAGTTTTTTAAAATGCTGATTTGTAAATATTTTTATCGGTTTTTTTAAATATTTTTAACTACTTTTTTAAATCTTTTTATCTTTGGATGTTATTTTTTAAATTACATTACACATTTTTTATTATTTTTTTACATAAAAATATTTGTTTTCCTTATTTTATATTGTTTATATTATACTTAAATTTTGCAGTTGCACCCTACGAACACCCAACTGATTTTCTGCGCAAAACGTGTCTGCCATTTTAGGGTCGCTGTCTAGGATCCGCGAAGGGTGTGCGACGGGTACTACTTTTCCCACACGGTTGCTATGCTACTTGTGCGCGGCACCTTGCGCATAAGCGAGATGTACGAATAACGCGACGTGACGGACGCGCGGTAGCGGGTGACGTCATATACATATCAGACGCGGTGTGTGCGCGACTTCCGCGATTTTTTCAATGTTGAAAAACGTATTTATATATATTTAATATAAATATTAAGACAAGAGATTATCTGAGGTTATTATTTTAATAATTTTCTTTAACTTTCTTAAAAAGTACATCACTGTTATCCTATGGGTAGAAATTTACTTAGCAGGTAAATAGTGTTTTCGTTACCTTTTCTTACTCAGTGGTGGATCCTGGATACACCACTGCTGCATCTCCTCTAAACAGTTGAAAGAATGCAAATTACCAAAGACGCGCGGAAACCTACGTCTTTAAAAAATATATATTGCTAGAATGCGCGGATCATACGTGCACCCTGCGATTTTTCCCCAAAAAAGAAAACAAAAATAGGGGCCCTGGAAGACCTTGTGGGACCCCCTGAGGAGACCTAGAGGATCACGGTGTGCCTACCATACAGCTTTTCACATTTTAAACACACATTTCACACACTTCTTCAGCTTCCCTTGTACCGAGACATAAAAAGACTGCCAACAGTTTCTAGTTTCAAATGTTGACAACCACTTGAAAGCCAATTAGCCTTCAGCGCGTGATCGGAAGGGTGCGCTTATGGTACGATGACAAAAAGCGGAGTATACGTATTCAATGTTTTTATGGGAAGTACGGCCCCCCTCCCGAGCCCAATTCCGGGCACCGGGATCCCCAGCCCCCGGGGCATGGCTAATTATATATTAATATTTTATGGAGGACGGCTGCAAAGCCCCCTTCCTGAAGTCACTTAAAGACGACGGAGCCATCCGAACTCCATCTATGTATGTACCCCGTAGCAGCTGCCTTCACTTTGCGCATGCAGGTTTGTGGTAGCGCATGCGTGTTCATTATACCCAACCTCACAATACGTCCCACCGTTTGGCTATGTACCCCTAACGTATTTCATTTTATTTGCACATGCTCAATTACACAATGCCCAATCTTATCTCTCACACCCAGTGACATAATGCGTAAACCAATCATCCTTCTGCAAAGCATTTATAAGCTGCCAACCTTCTTGAACATTTCCTGTTCCACAGTCACAGCCAATGAGAGTTTTTGTATCCACTTCTTCGTAGGTGAGCACTTTATTTAAGTGTAATTAAATTAATTAATCTGAACAATCTTTAAATACTGCGTAAATGCAAATTCATGTTCGATTTGGCAATGCTGTTTTTAAGCAAGCTTTCCTGCTTTTTTATACCGTTAAAGTTGACTTCGTAACTTTTGTTTCTCTGCAAATCACTTAATTCTGGTTCGTTTGTTTGATTTGCCAAGTGCCACGTGGCCGCTCCTACAGCAGTGTGCTACGTACTGTTCAAGTGAATACGATGTAGTTTTTCATGTGTAAGTGGTGCGTCATGTGCCCCATGCATTGCAAAAGTAAAGATTTCGGCAAAAGTGTATTTTAGCAGTGTTTCCAGCTCTCATAACTTACATATTTTGCCTTGGTAGGCGATGTTTCTGAGCAAATCACTTAATCTTGCAGCATATAATTTTTTAAGTAGTGCGTCACATGCTGCTTTCTACCCATGCACTTGTTACATCCTTCTTCATTTATTCTTTATTGTTAATTCCTTTGTAAGTATTACTATTTTATCTTCATTTTGATGTATATTCACATGCAGTCTTTGTTACTTGGCAACAGCACTTAGCAACATAGAATGTTATTCTGTGAAGCTGGGGGCAGTTGGAGACTGAAGGCTGATCTGAAAAGACATTCTGTTAGCTCTGCAGCGCTGTATCTATTTTTTGGAGAATAAATCTAATTTTTAACCTCCTATGGACTTTGGATCTTTCTTATCAGATGCAAAATAAATTTGGCGTTGAGGTGATTGATACAACTCTCCAAAGGACCCACATTTTAATACATTTTTGGCTCTTCCTCTATTTCAAGAGATCTAACAGAATTACCTAGTGTCATCTTCATGCCTTTCTGGATTTTATTACTGGATTTATTCAACTCCTGACTTCTACTTGAGGACCTTCTACAAAATTACTGAACCTTTAGTACTTTTTAATGAACTTCAACTGATTTTCTCTTTTGTCTTCACTTCAACTCCATTTGATATTTGATAAGGTACTGAACTTTAATTATTGACTTTGTTTTTCGTTTTGGGCATTTTCATTGAAGTCAAATTGCCTATTGCTTGAACTCTGTGGACCTATGTACCATCCTGAGTTTTATAATTATTACTGGAGATTGAAAGCAATTTCGAGCAGTGTTTGCTTTCTTTTATTTGGATTACTCGTTTCTCTTTTAAGCCAAACTTATTTTTTAATCACTGAAGAGATACTCATTTAACTCAGTTTTATCTTGAGCGATTCTATTAAAAAATTCAACATTACCTTGGCTTCATTTCCAACGATCTCCTTGGGTGACGCCGGATCGTTCCTTTTGTGGAAGCTCCATCAACCCTTTGTTTGCAAGAGACGTCTTCGCTTTCGTGAACGTTTTGGACGCTTTTCGCTGATCTACCACATCATCACGCTCGCGTTGAGCGTGCTACGTCATTGCAGCCATTTTGGACGCTATTCACTCTTTCATCATCACGCTTACGTCTAGCGTGCAACTTAATTCCCACCATCTTTGATTCTGCGCGGTAAAAAATGTATTGGCATATCAGGATGACATTTTGATTTCATCTGATTCAGTTGAAGAGCACTTAGATGTTCTAGACCAAGTATTAGGAATTCTAGATAATTTTGGTATGACAGTTAAGAAGGAGAAATGCTAATTTTCGCTTAATAGTGTAGATTATTTAGGGCATGTGATTTCAGACTCAGGAATCAGTCCTAAATATGATTTATTAAAAGCCATTAAGGACTGTCCTCACCCTTTAGACAAAGATCAGTTAAGATCATTTTTAGGGTTGAGTGAATTTTATTCACGTTTTGTTCAGAACTTTGCCTTTATTAGCGAACCTGTAAGGAGGTTGACTAAGAGTAAGGTCAAATTTTTGTGGAGCAAAGAACAAGATTCTATTGAGAATTTGAAAGATTTGATAATTCATGCTCCTGCACTTAAACCTTTTAATGAAGGATTATTGTCATTCATTACGGTTGATGCTAGCAATGTGGGCCTAGGTGCCACTCTTAGTCAGATGTCTGAAGGTGTTGAGCACATAATTGCTTTTGATTCTCGAAGATTATCAGCTTCTGAGAAAAAATACAGCACCATAGAAAAAGAGGCTCTAGCCTGTGTCTGGGTTGCAAAACATTTTTTGTCATACGTTTGGGGAAGAGAATTTGTACTGGTTTCTGACCATAAACCGTTGATTTTTTATGTGGAATGATAAAGGGTCACATAATGCCAGTCCCAGGTTAGTACGCCTATTTTCTAAATTGTTTGATTTTAATTTTTCAAAGAGACATATTGCTGGATGCAAGAACTTTAAAGCTAATTTTCTCTCTTGGTGCCCCATCAATGACAATGAGATTGATTCCCTTCTGGATGACATAGAAATTGTCATTAACTTAAATGATGGTCTCATATTGACCAAGGATTCTATTTCTCAGGCTGACTGGTTTCAAGCTTTGTATTCAGACAATAGCCAAATCATTCTTAAGAAATTCATTTCTAAGCGGTGGCCTAGGGAAAACCAGATTGATAAAGAACTCCTTCCTTATTCCAAAATTATGGAGGAATTGAGTGTTGAGGGTGACTTCATTGTCAGAGGTTCCTTTCTCATTCCGCCAATTCCTGTTAGGAGTAAATTGATTTCCTTAGCTCATAATTGTCATGATGGAATTACCAGCACTAAGAAAAGATTGAGATTATATTACTGGTGGCCAGGAATGGATGGCATGGTGGAGACATCTCTAGGTAATTGCTAGAAGTGCACACATGCAGAAAGATCTCTTCACACTGCTAATACTCCTTTGTGTCCAGTAGAATTACCTCATAATCCTTGGGAAAAGCTTGGAATTGATTTCATAGGGCCGTTTGGTGGACTTAATCAAGGCTGCTGTTATTTTTTAACAGTGGTTGAATACCATTCCAAATGGGTTTCTTATAAATTCATGAAAGATCCCAATACGGAGAATGTCATAATATTTTTGAGACAACTTTTTAGGTCTGAAGGCATTCCTTCATTCTTGGTGTCTGATAATGGAGTTCAATTTGTGTCACATGATAAGAGGAATTTTAAAAAAAATCTTGGGATCGAACACCTCACTACTGCACTGTACAGTCCTCAAGGAAATGGCTTAATAGAAAGGGTCAACCGAGTTTTGAAGGAGTCAATTCAATTGGCTTCCTCTTCTGGGTTGTGTGTGCAAGATGTAGTAGGAGACAGGATTTGGTCCTACAATAACACTCCGCATTCGACAACAGGGGTTACCCCGTTTGCCATGCTAAGAGGCAGACAATCCTTCAATGAACTTTCGCCGAATTGGTTTATGTCAAATTCGAAATTCATTGCGAAAGCTTCTTCTACAGAAGTTATTCGTTCTAAGGTTGAGTGTTCACAAGGAAAATCTAAACTCAGGTTTGATGAGAGTAAACATGTTAAAGATGAGGTGTTTGGAGTTGGGAATATTGTGCGAATTAGAAGACCTTTCAAGATAAGGGGTTCTAGATTTTATCCTGAAACCAAAATTATTAGACTTGGTAAACATGCCGTTATGGTTACAGGAGGACAATGGTGGAACAAAAGAAATGTAGCGAAGGTTAAACATTGAGAATCTGATGAATGTTCTTCTGAGTCGCTTTCTCATCTTGGGGGTGGTTCGTTTGATGCGAATGCTAACACTTCTATTTCTGCTACTTCAGATGTGGAAAGGTCTTCACATTGTATTGTGTCTCAAGGTGAAGCTGAGCAGCATGAAGGGGTGGAGGAATCACCTTCTTTGCATAAGATGTTAGAGTCTCAAGTGGCTACAAGTTCAAGACTGAAATTTAGACCTAAGTATCTTGAAGACTATATCACTTAATCCTGTCAACTTAGCGTTTTACTTTTAGCTTTATTTTGTTGTGCTAGAGGAAGGAAGATGTGTTACATCCTTCTTCATTTATTCTTTATTGTTCATTCCTTTGTAAGTATTACTATTGTATCTTCATTTTGATGTATGTTCACATGCAGTCTTTGTTACTTGGCAACAGCACTTAGCAACATAGAATGTTATTCTGTGAAGCTGGGGGCAGTTGGAGACTGAAGGCTGATCTGAAAAGACACTCTGTTAGCTCTGGAGCGCTGTATCTATTTTTTGGAGAATAAATCCTATTTTTAACCTCCTAAAGACTTTGTATCTTTCTTATCGGATTCAACAGCACTCCACATGTAATTGATTGGTCAATGTTGTATTTTAGCAAGCTCTCCATGTTTTTTAATAACCTTAAACTTCATTTGCCCCCTGTTCTATCTCATTATGCAGATATCTCAACCATGAGACGTACTGGTCACCACAAGCTGTCTGGCCCACACACTATACCTCGTGGTGGTAAACAACTCAACACATCAGATCCACTGACTGCTCTCCATATGTTATCAGCCAAAAATTGCAATGGACCTAATGGAGTTATAAGGTTTGTCTTCAACATTTCATGATCAAAAACCATTCTGAGATAAGCACTTGTGTATTTCATGTGTTTGCAGACGGATAACTGTGTTATTGTCATGTTTTACTAGAATTCGTAGGCATTCTGAAATCAACCAAACGTAAAAAAAGCATGTCCTCCTGATTTTATTGCCCAAATATGTGATTTAAAATTGAACAATGTATGAGTTATCATTTTTCTTGCTTCTATAAATATGTTTATAAAATTTAAATCTGCATTGAGATAGTCTTATAGACATTTCTTTCTGAAACCCATTTCTCAATTAAGCTTGGACATATGTACAACATATACATTTGTAACTCTTTTTTTCAGTTACCACAATGTTACATAAGTCAGCAGCAAGTTACCAACATTGAAGAAAGTATATCCTCCTGTTCCAGTTCATTTCACCGATGTCTCAAATATGACATGAACTAGTTGTATGAAGACAGAGAGATTCACAAATTTTTAACGGACAACTTTAAGGTAAATGTAAATGTGTTTGTATTTATATAGCGCACTTCTACCCAGAGGTCTCGTAGCGCTGTATTCATACCGCTGTGGTACCCATCCTGGCTTTCCTGTGAAATGTCCACTCCTGGGCACCCCCAAGGTGAAGCCAGGCATCCAAGCGCTGCTGGGGCCGTTGTGGAAATTAAGCAAGCTATTGCCCAGAGTGGGACCCATGATTAGACTAGGCACCGAGGCGAGAATTATCAGGTCCGGGGAAATTGAGTCCAAGAGTCGCCAAGGTGGGAATCGATCCCTGGTCCTGGGCCAGACCTCTGCATCAGGGTCTGCCGCTCTAACCATTGAGCCACACTTCTCCACAATACGACTACTCGACAAAGTTAAAAAGTAATGGATATAAGTACTTGAGGAGTTTTCGGTGGCAGATAATCTCAAATTCACACTTGTATGGATAGGTCTGATACAGGGTAGATCTCAGTATAACTAAAGGATGATTAGATATTCGGATGGCATACAGAGCTCCCAACCTTCTTACTTTTTTTCTTTACGGGTTCCAAATTGGGGACGAATATTAGGCTGTGCAGTAGAGGTTGACGGTGTTGCTCCACTGGTACTTGGGCCTCCTCATGAAGCAGGAGGAGCCTCTCTCAATCTCCTTAACTCTTCCCTTGCAAAGTTGACCGGATTCTTAGTCTGCAGGTGCTTCCGCATACTTGCAGTACCACACCGGTCCTCTTTCTTGGGGTCTCCTCTTGAAAGCAGTCTTGCATATGCGGCAAGTAACTTTTCTTGCATTCACCTTTTTTACGACTTGTGAAAACTAATTTCCAAACATTCAATAAATACGGTGTCACAATGCATTGTGTCAAATGCTTTATTAAAAATATGCAGAAAATGTTCCCTTTAATCGTTGTTAACATCTTTACAAGAGAATTTGAAAGGAGAAAGTAGGAGATGAATAACAGAGGTAGGACGTTATATCTCAAACTGCAAAAATTGATAAAAAAGGGTGGACCAAAGTCAAAGGCAAAGATGAGGATACTAGAGAATCAGAGCGCCGTTGCCAGTAATTATACCAACTATCCAGTTGCCCGGCACTTCGTGAGCCATCATAAGAGCAATGGGGCGCTCTTGCAGTATTTCTGCCTAGATCATGTTTCCAGAGATGTGAGAGGAGGTGACAGAGAGAAGAGATTAAGGAGGATTGAGTCAAGATTAATTATAGACCTCCTGTGCAAATTTCCAGGGAGACTGAACAGTGGGGAGGAACTCACTGTTCACTTAGGGTCCTAAAAGATCTGTAGGTATTATACGGGCCTGTCACGGACGTGATAAGGGGCATGTGAGGTTGTTACATCATATGTTGAGAGGAGCATATGACCATTCAGGGCGAGATAAGATATGACACAGCATGATAAAGAAGTGATCACCGCTGTGGGATTGGGTTCTTAGTTGGTCCCCAGCCCATTTATGCCAGGTTCATATGCCCATTCAGGGCGAGATTACGGTGTACCTATGTAGGTGCCTGGCTGATAAGTTCAATTTTAATCTGTAAACCAAACATTAGATCGAGATGCTCACCGGTGAGACTGTAGGTATATGTGTATATATATATATATATAGCTTTCTGTGAGGCTGCAAATCAGGGCAGCCTGTTCCGGCGTGAGGAATCCTGACATTTGGGCAGTGGCAGCGCAACCTTGGGGCTCACTGGAGAGCCAAGAAGTAAAAGGTACAGAAAATTAAGGCGAAATTTTAAAGCTGCACAGGGGACCCATTGAAGGGAAGTAATTGAGGACTGCCGATCCCAGCATGCTACTCACTGGAGAGTGCACGCATTGGAAGGGGAAAATTATCGACAGTCCAGCCCAGACTTTGCAACTTGCCTTTCCCTAAGAATAAGGTGCAGGTGTGCACCGAAACGCGTCAGGGACTACAAACTGCAAGTTCGTCATGCCGCTGCTATGTTAATAAAGTTTTGTCAAACTACTTCCTCACGGAGTGCGGCTTTCTGTGAGGCTGCAAATCAGGGCAGCCTGTTCCGGCGTGAGGAATCCTGACATTTGGGCAGTGGCAGCGCAACCTTGGGGCTCACTGGAGAGCCAAGAAGTAAAAGGTACAGAAAATTAAGGCGAAATTTTAAAGCTGCACAGGGGACCCATTGAAGGGAAGTAATTGAGGACTGCCGATCCCAGCATGCTACTCACTGGAGAGTGCACGCATTGGAAGGGGAAAATTATCGACAGTCCAGCCCAGACTTTGCAACTTGCCTTTCCCTAAGAATAAGGTGCAGGTGTGCACCGAAACGCGTCAGGGACTACAAACTGCAAGTTCGTCATGCCGCTGCTATGTTAATAAAGTTTTGTCAAACTACTTCCTCACGGAGTGCGTCTTTTAAAGCTTGGAGGTTTGGAATAATATATATATATATATACATACATATATATATATATATATATATAAAACCAGTCCAAACTTTCAATCAAGAAAGGCACCGTGAATCTTAATCCAAAGAAATTTATTCACTCAGTTGCTGCTTAGACGCATTTCGGCGGCTTGCTCACGCTTTGTTCACTACATCTGCACAAACTTTACATCACAGTATATATACAGGGTTACATGTAACGGTGATTGTTTTACAGGTTCCAACTCGATCTTGGTTGTCATGGTGATGTTGTCATGACACTATTGACAGACATAGAAGAGTTCTTGACTTACAGAATTCTCACTAGTCATGGTTCAGTCTGTTTACAATTTCAGTCACAATTATTTACAGTGCTTTGTAATTCGACTTATCTTACATATGTTAATTGCACATACGTACGTAAAATTAAATACTAACCAAAAACATAAATGGTAGAATTGTGCATACACATGACAGGACAGTTATACAATAGAGACTAGCAAGTGCATACGAACGCATTGTAGGTACACATGAGACAAAATGTGGGTTACGGGTAATGCGTATCACCCCATTGTTAAATTATCAACAAATATAATGTTATGTGTAGGACAGGCAAACAACCAACGCGCTTGGGATAACCTTGCGTGGTTCTGAAATAACCTAAAACAAATGAGACTAAGCTGGGGGCCTGTTGTGTGACAACGATCCCGTCTGTCCTCCTTATTAACAATTACCAGCTCAAAATTATAGTGCCGTTTAGCCTAATATGCGCAAAAAAGCCTTGTTTCCAAATGGAGCATTACATCACGTGTCCGTCTGTGTCTTGGGTACTAATGTGACTAAGAAAATTACGAAAGTTGAATTGGTGATAATAAAATAAGATAAGATAAGAAAATAAAGTGTCTAGTGCTCATATGTACATGTGCAAAAAACAACAAGTGATGGACTGAATGTGGATCAATGTCACACACTCCCCCAGTCAAAAGATCTGGGCCCAAATCCATCGTTTTTTTGCACTCCACACCACCCTGGGTCAGATAATGGCTTTATGCAAATCAGCTCTGACCCTGTTGCCCCATGGGAACAGTCCAGTCCGAACTACAACAGCCATATCTTTCCCAGACCGGAATCAAGCATCCGAGGACCGGACCGGTTTCGAGGTAACACCTCTCTTCAGCCCGGCTAGCTTGACTCCAAGTGGTGTGGAGTGCCTGGGACCCACGTCTGGGCATCCCCAGCGCACTTAGGGCGGCAATTGCAAAAAACAACAAGTGATGGACTGAATGTGGATCAATGTCACACACTCCCCCAGTCAAAAGATCTGGGCCCAAATCCATCGTTTTTTTGGGCCCAGATCTTTGGACTGGGGTGAATGTGTGACATTGATCCACATTCTGTCCGTCACTGTTGTGTTTGCAATTACCGCCATATGTACATGTGGTACTGATTACATTAGTAGGTGAAATGCAGATGTCATTGGGAATGGTACTAAGGTCAGAGACAGTACAGACTGGACTACAGATGTACATTAAGGGGTTTATCCGCGTTTAAACCATAGGGGATCTTGGAGTTAAGTAGAATGATGTACCTCAACTCTAAACGTCTCAGAGCCAATTTACGGTTTCCTCCCCTGATTTTTTTGGTACACTATCGTTGACGAAATATGACAGGTTTTGGGTATTCCCTGCATGTAGCTGTCATTGGCTATTGCCCGGAGGTGTTGGAGTATTCTGACGTGTACGGGGTGGATTGTGCTCCCACGTATCTTTTGCCACAGATACACACTAACACGTACACTGCGAACTCCGTTTTACAAGAGTACAGGTCCATGATTTTTTAGGGTTTATGTCTGAAGGATAATATGACGTTGGTCATGTTAATCCCATGATTGCACGCTTTGCATTTGGTGCACTTTTTAAACCCTTTTTGGGTTTGTAACCAATTATTGGATTTTGTAATGGCTGGAGCATTGCAAACCAATTGGCTACGCATCAATTTAGCTTTCCTGAAAGTTATCATATATATATAATGCTGTGTGTAAATATTGTATATGGATTGTACATAATTAATTCCCCAAATGAATTTTCAGTAACACTTCATGTATATGATGCAACATGGATCGCAATCCTCAGAGTACACTGGCTGGATTACAGTGTTTTTTAATGCAGCGACCTACTAAAGGATTTTGAACTCGAATGGAGGAACAGTTTCAAACTACTATGGACATTTGAAAACCACAAAGACCAGAGTGCAACATAGCCACACCCATCACGGCGATTTACATATTAAGCGCCGTAAATACTGCTCAAAGTCACGCAGCTGTTTCCTCCACGGGACCCCAGTGAGCAAGGGCTGAAGAAGCCCGAAACATGTTTGGGACTACAAATTGGCTGTGAAAAATGCTGTTTCCTTCCTATCCATGGAGAATTAAAGGTCTGACAATGCTGTTGTGGGTGTCTCAAGCATTTGGGCATATTTGATTTATTATATATATATATATATATATATATGTATATATATATATATATATATATATAAAACACCAAATCCTGTCCATCTCAAAGTACTCACCAAGACATGCAGACAGGAACGGACCACCACTCAGGTATAAAGTGCTATTAAAGTGCTTTATTGCTCCTTTCTCCCAACATGACGGGTTTTGACCGGGTCAGCCCGGTCTTGATCACATAACATGCCAGGAATCCCGCGTGATTTAATTACTCCCATACTCCACCATATTCCCTCCCAAACATTTCATGGAGAGTGAAGAAAGACTTATAGGGATACAGGTTGGCTCAAAAACAACATCGTAATGCCTAACATAAATACATGTAAATGCACGTAAATGTCAAATTCACGTAAATATATAAAAAAAACACTTTATAATCACGTCCAACAGAAAAAAGAAGAATTAATTTCTGAAAGACTCTATGTCAGAAAAAACTCTTTTTACCCTATATAGACGATGAACGTAAATATAAAAATTCATTCAAGATTTATCTAAGAAAATTGGATATACTGGGCAAGTGCCCACTTATTCATCATCAATGTCAATCACACAATCAAATATAACATGATAAACAGAGGAAAAATTGAGCATTTCACCAACAGTGTAAATGTGAGACGTTATGACTAGGAAAGAAGACCCAGCCAATACGACATAATTAAAAAAACAATATATCTAACGGATGCCGTTCATTTTTCTCAACAAAAGACTCATTAAGAAATTCGAAAAGTATTATTCAAGTGCAAACAACTGAGAAAAAACAACTGAGAAAAAAGTCTGAGAAATGGCGAACATCCAGCATAAAGTGCAAAATATGTGCAGAACAGCGGAGGTAAATATATTTAAATAGTGTGCAAGAAAAAACGTCATCACAAACACTAAAACCACACCATCATCGGACCAAAACCAGTAAAACCAGGGACCCAGTAAAACCAATAAAGATCACAATAAAAGCGAGATTAAAATGTACAAATGACCGAACTATACACGCTACAAAAATATAAAAATAGATGCATAAATACTTGTAAAAATACTTATATATTATATATATATATATATATATATATATATATATATATATATATATATATATATATATATACAAAGTCCAATTTCCAAATTGGTGGGGTAAAAATGCACTCACTCGTGTAGTTTTTGGAAAATGACAGCAGCTTTATTCCAAACGCTTGCCAAGCCCAACGCGTTTCACCTTCTCAAAAGGCTTGATCACAGGATGCCGAGCCTCGACAAACAGACTTCTTTTATTTTTACAATGCAGTTACTTCCGGTGTTTTGATCTAGTGCATGATGATCATTGTAGTTAGTGACTTGGGTGCAACTCAACAATTACTAATTTTCTACGTGGTGTCAGTGCTCAGTGTTAATATGTACAAATTAATTTAAATGCAAAACTTCAATAGCTTTTAATACAAGACAATGTCTGTCATTCTTGTCTCTCTGATGAGTATTCTGTTCATGTTGTTCTTTGTTTGTCACTCCATTTTTAATTACAAATTAAATGGTTCTGTCCTGCCACTGATTATGGCTCCCTGGTGAGCTTCGTTCCTGTATGTCCCATCATATTTGGGTTTATTATATTCTGTATCAGTCAGATATGGCCATCATATCTTTCTATTACTCTCTGGTGAGTGAATCTTCCTTTCTACAGATTTATTTTTCAATCATAGGTGGACATACAGTTCTTCATTCTGGTTTAATCCTCTAGGGTCAAGAGTCCTGAAGGTTATGATGTGTTTGGATTCCTTTTTTCGAAGAGTCTTCAATTGATCTCCTCTTCTTTCTGATGCTGGTACTTGTTCAATGGCACAGTATCTTAAGGTCTCCCAATTGTTGTCATGGTATTTCTCCATATGTTTCGCGATAGCATTTGTTCAGTCTTAATGGGTTGTGACTCGTGCATGTTCCAAAATCCTTTTTTTCACCTCAAAGATCGTACTGCCGATGTATCTTTTATGGCATGGGCATTCTACCATGTAGATTACATATGTGCTCTTGCATGTTAGATGTTGATGTATCTTCCAATGTGTGCCCTTTTTGATTTCAATTTCTTTTGTCGGGGAGGCGATCTTACAGACTTTGCAGTGCTTACAAGGCCAGAAGCCTTCCCTCTGCAACCAGGTTGTATTTGGTGATTCTCTGAAGCGACTGTTATCGTGAAGTCCAGTGACATTAGTGCCCAGGCAGAACACCCAGCGCAATTCAGGAATGGTACTGATACGCTTACACCAGAGCCCCACTTTGTTCTGTACTCTCAACGGGCGAGTGGTAAATAGCGATTAATCAACCAGGTGCACTTCAAACACTGCAGGCACGCCAAATGTGTGCACAATAATCAAGAGGAGTGTCCAGCAATCACCACATGTTTAACTAAACAGCAGTTAATCACATTTAGCCAGTGTGACGCAGACGATGTAGGCCTCACATGTGGGCATCCCAAGTCATTAGTAGCACCCAAACGCACTCTTCCACCGCATTCAGCACAGATGCAGTGCCCCAAACCAGCCTCGCTCTAAGCATATGTTTACTCACTGCTCCATAGATGGCTCACAGCTGCCCCCCCTCTGCGATGTTATGCAAGGACTCAGACGGGGCCCACGCCCCAGCCAGAGACAGGGGGGGCCGCGTCGCCAGGGTCTCGCCAGTCAATGGATGGGGCAGCTCAACTACGCAGCGCCCACAGTGTGACAAGCGGCAGCAGGAATAGTACCAGCCCGCGCCTGTCAGCAGGCGTGATTTCCCTTAATTGCGCACGGTGTCGGAGTCTTTGGGGAGGACTGAAGTGCACGCCCACGCAGCCGGTCCGGCGGCAATGTCTGCAAATGCCTACCGCTTTCGGGCACACGTCACGCTCACTCAGCACAATACTCCGGCAATCCTCGTTACCGCAGCAGTTGTGAAGATCGCAGTTTGGGAGTAAAGCAAATCAGAGTCTCCTGCAGTGTTTTCATCCCCCATTTTCCCCCCTTTTTTCACTTGGTTTACATAGGGGATCAAACACCAGGCTCGCTTTACGTGCACTGAGTCGGGCGCATCACTTCAATCAGTTTCAGCCTCGCACAGCGCAGCCACAGGCCATTGGTAAATTAGCGATCTAGTTCCACAACCGCTTGGCCCGCATGACGCTTACTCTGCTGGGTGTGTCAATACAAGTGGTGGTATTTCGGAACAGCGCAGCCGCAGTCTAATTATGAGGAAATTATCTATCTTTACTGCTGCTTCCAGTCCCGGGTTTGTGGCTCACCGTAACCGATGTTGATTAGGAGCACATCCCGCCGCACACGTATGCCTTACGAGTGGCGGGAACACACAGGTACTTAAGGAGAATATGAATTCTGTGACCTTCCGGCTTCTCACTCACCACGGAGCCACAAGGGACATACATAGGAGGTAGTACCGTACAAATGTAAGTACGGCATAGCCGCTATAACAGGATTATCAATACTCGAACCAAGTGAGTACCCTATGCATCGCTTAAATTGCATTCATTCTCCTTCATTCTCCTTACAGAGTGCAATTAAGCACGGGGTCCCCTCCGTTTTTAAAGGCTCATGATGCCATTGGCTTCTATATAGCAAGTATGCAATCTATCTACCTTTTTATTTTCAATTAAAAAATATATTTTGCCAACCCTATGGAAATACTGAAGTGACCGATTGGACTAGACTTGAATAGAGTGTGTGTTTTATGTAAAGTGTTGTGTATGTCTAGTATCTGTCCACTTTTTTTAGAGCACTGCCATGACCCAGATACGCTTACAGTTACATCTAGACACTGTGTATTTCACATTTACAGGTCGCAATCTTCACGTCTGGAGTATTTTCACTCACCTAATGTCCAATTTGTACTTTTGTGTTCTTTTACAGATCAATATTTAAGGTATTACCTTGTTCCAGTCCATTTGACCTAGTAGGTACATTTGGCTACATTTGTACATCAATTCTACACATAGTATTTCTTATGTAAAGACGGTATTAGACCGTTGCATGTGAGTAGGATAGGGATCTGTGCATAGGTATGGTGGGTTTATAGGGTGTCTTGTCCTGATTCCCATATTCATGATTCCGATTCACGGTCCTGATAAAGCTCACAGGGATCCACTAGGGATCCACTGGTTGCACGAAACATGTCGACCACCCTTCACCTTTGAACACTACACATTTTTCTACGGGTTGAGAGCAGTGGGAACATACTTGTCCCTCCCTTTATTTGTTTAATGAGTCTCCAACTCCACCCATTTTTAACCTTACCTAGAGGACCCCTGTTAATTATTTTATCCACACTTTCACTCACTCACCTCGCCCACACACCCCCATGCACAAGTGCAGCACCTCCTAAAAAGATCTCCGCCAGAGAGCTCTCATGTGGGGCCCGTGAGGGACTGCAGCACCACACCCACGAGGAGCATAGCCTGATGATGATGCTTTACACTCGCAAGGGTGTGCGAGGGAACAAGAACGAACAGGAGGAATCTCCCTACTCACATACACTCAATCTCTCTCTGGAGACTTTCCGCACCTTTACTCACAACCTTAGCTGGTTGTAGAGTGTGCTCTTTCTTTCTCTTTTAGGACCTGATAACATGTATTGTAGTGAGGAAATAAAGCAGCAAGTATATACAGCACAGATACCTCCCAGTACACTCTGGGACTGCTAGGCATCAATTACCAGTTGTGCCTCACCCATATTAGTGTGGCACTTTGCTCCATACAAATATAAGTGTTCCACTCTTCCCATACTGGATTCACCAAGTGATGAACCAAATTAATGAATGACAGTTTTGGCCAATGAACATAATTTGGAAAAAGTTGTGTTGCGGGTAAGCATACATGCTCCACCCTCCCAAGTAACTTCTTTCTCTTCCCTCCCTCATGTTTTCAACTCCCTGCTGTGAATACAGCCCGTATTGCAGCCCTCGCAGCCCTTGCAGATCATTTACCACTTTCTGAAAAGAGGTGGTAAGTATTGATGTTAAACCACCGAACTGGGAATTTCTGCTTAATAATGTGCAGTTATTCCCAATTCGTAAAGTTAAACTCGTAATTGCAGCCATTCCATGCAGATATTCCAAACAGTAGCAGAAATTCTGGTCTCCCCAAATCTTGGAATAGAATTCCACATTGTAATGGGGGCCTTAATGAACCTTAAATGAGAATTTGAACAGTCTATGTTTTCATGATGAAACCAAACTAGAATGAGATCCACTATATAAAATAACCAAAGAACAATTTTAAATTGCATCTCTTGAATTGGCAATTAGAACAAACATATTAATTGAAAATAATAGTATGAGTTGAACTCACAAAGAAATAAATGCAAAAGGAGATAAAAGATACTGACTCATTCAAGTATGTAGATTAAATAATAATAGGAAATACCATTTCTACTAATATATGATATAAAAACGAGAAAATACTCCGTTTCTAAAGGTCACAGAAAGAAAGAATAGCACAATTGAGGCATGTAAGAAGATGAAGTGTGCATATATACCTTTAATAAAAGATATTCATAAAAATGGTCAGGAAGCACGTTTTTCCATTGGAATTAAGAAGAATAGAAGGAAGAAAAATGCATGTTAGGGCTAAAAATAATCAATTGTCAGTAAGGACAAGGAGACAAAGATGGAAAATAGCTTTCACGCATGAACGCGTTTTTCAACCAATGTCAAGTGAATCATTAGCACACATTCTAATTATACATGCCACATAAAAAGCCTTTAACACCATGTAGGAGAAACACGCATAAGTTGACAAAAGGAACTGAGGAATTCCGTTAAGTTGCCTGAATATACAAAACTAGACGCTCGGGTAATGCCGTGGCCTGGAAACACGGAGATGGGAGTCTTAATGAAAATATAGAGAATATTTTACTCTGAAAACATAGGTACTTTCACACAAGAGCTCTGAGATTTCTTTGTATTACAGAACTTGTAGCACTGATTGAATTTTTATTAAATAAATATGTATTACAAATTCCAGAAGGCAAAGCAAATACCTGGACTAGATAAGCTCAGTGGTGGCTCCTCTCCTAAGGCGGAGAAGCTTCGCTCCACTGCTATTGGAGCAGTGTAAAAGCAAAAATAAAATGATTATGACAGAAGTTATTTCTGTTATTATCATTTTATTTTTAGTTTCAGCCATGTTTGGCAGGGCTTGGCTCCTATGACGTCCTGGAGGAGGAGTGGTTGCTGCTCTTCAAAGTTTGCATGATGCCTTGGTCAGCCTGAGACACACTTTGCATGTTCCCCGCCAGTCAGCACTACACAGCATGGTGGGGAACATGCCCAGCCTCCCATTCTCCATCTGAGCACCGAGCCACAACGCTCCTACCATTCACAGCACTGCATTGCAATGTTGGATTGACTTAGGGGGGAGACTCTGTGCTTCCTGGTTCCGGCCATAGAAAGACGACAAGGAAGGCTGGACGAGAGATGACTAAGGACTCGAGGCGTGGCAAGGAGGTAAGTGATGTTATTTTTATTTTGTACCCTCCTACGACCTCCTCCCACCCCTCCACTCTTGTTCCCTGCCACACATCGAAATGAAAAACGCCGTAGCTCCGTCCCACATTCAGCCCAACTGTATCCTGCCACGGTAAATTGAATCTTAGTCTCGAATGATTGTCTGATTTGATTATTGTTGCCTCAGTTCTAAAGAACAATTTGCAAATCTACAAATGAAAGTTTACTCTTTAACTCTTTCATAAAGTTACAAATTTGTGAAGTGTATGTACTCACAGGGGCATATTTATAAGAGGGTTGTATCGTATTTGTGCCACGCAATGTGGTACATGCGCAACACAAACCTCTAAGACAGGTCTATGAAGCCACGCAAAGCCACTTTGCATGTCTCTGGGTGGTTCATTAATCTGGAGTAGCTCGGCCATGCAGCCAAAATCACTGCGTTGCGCTACTCATCCTGGGTAGGCGTTCCATGGACATTGTATTGTGTGTTCCCATGCAACTCCAATAGATTTTAACGCATTACCAGATTTAAAATAATTTGTAAACCTGGGATCGTGCCAAAATCTTACGCCTTCCCAGGGGAGGCACAGCGAGGAGATGTTTCTTTATATCTCATTACTTCCTCCTTCTATAGATAGAGGAATATGGCTTACAGGAATGTTCTGTATTCCCTTACATATTGAGCATTCCTGGCCTTTCCGTATGGCGCAACGCAGCAGAATGACTAGCTGAGCTGAACTGTACCATGGTTTCATACATATGCCCCAAAGAGTTTTGCAAGTGTTTTCTTGGAACTCTGCGATAGTTACAGCTTCCAGGAGCACTATTGGAAAATGCTTGTGATTGTTCAAGAACTCACATTTCTGCACGTCTAATAGTACACATAGTACAATTGTTGATGCAGAATGTATGTTGCTTGAGAGCATATCCCTTGATAGCTTTTTTTCCTGTGGAGAAACACTCCATCCTTCACTCCCAACAGTTATGGATGTCAATGTTTACAGTTCCTCCTCGAAAACTGATTTAGGGCTAAAGGTGTCCATAATTTGCAAAATTTGCTTTAGCATATATATAAGAAACGTTGGCAAAAATACACACATTTATGCATACTTATACGAAATGTAAATCCACCATTTCACATTATATTTTAGAGCAAAATTGTTTCCCAAGTAATTTTTTGGCATGAGTACGCATTGAAACAAAAGCACAGTGAGCAAAAGCTGCTCATGTTCTGTTGATTAAATGTATTCTTGGTACATTTTTACAGGGAATGGTGCCATTTGAGCTACATTTTTACTGCGACTAAGGTGAAATTATGCAAGGAGGCATAATAGCAACATTTTAGGAACTGCGCATAATAAGCATAATGCAAAGCTCACAAAATTACCGAGATTTCACCTAATCCTATTTAGAGCCACATGTACAAAACTATTTTGCAGTCTTGTAGCCTGTGCTTCACACGATTACTGGCTTGCGACTGCAAAATAATACTTTACAAAACAGCTACATTGCGAATCAAAAAAAGTCTTTCTGGCTCACAATGAAAACTTTGCAAACCATATACATTTCAAAAGAAAGAGGCCTGTTAAGTCTCCCCTTTTTCAGACACATTTCGACATGGACTATATCAGTGGCATGTGAAAATAATTGAGGTTGCAAACAATTGATCATATATTGATCTGTGAAAGCAGGGTGACATCCATTCACAAAAGGAAAACTGTCCTAACTGGCACGAAGGAGACAACAGAATTCTCCACCTAAACATAATGCCCAGAAGATCTACTTTATTTTAAGTGCAGACCCTTCCTTTTAAGAAATGGTTTTGGGATACTATAAGAGCTCGCAATAGGCCAGATAGTGACTTGATAACTTGTAATATCCCAAGTCAGGCGTGGGTCAAACACTTTTCGAAGCTTTATACCCGTCATGACGATCATCTCACTCCTACTGCCTCTTGTGATCCTGATGGGGGGGTGGTGGCTCCACCATTGCTCCCCCCAACTTGGGACATTCAGCCTAATGACTTTGATTTTACAAGTAAGGAAGTGGACTACGCAATAAGCACTATTATTCCCCAAAAAGCGGCTGGTCCGGACGGTATCCCTGGTGACCTCTTAAAATCTGATATCAAGAAGTGGGGGAAACTGATCCACTCCCTACTTGTTGCTATCTGTAGGGGCGCCCCTATACCCTCTTCGTGGAAAGGGGCTGAGGTGGTCCCTATTCATAAAAAAGGCTCTAGAGATGACCCATCCAATTATAGGCCCATTAGCCTGTTAGATATCAGCCAAAAAGTAGTCGGCAAGGTCCTGCTGGTCAGAATTTTAAACTGGATAGAAGAAAACAAAATTCTTTCTGACTATCAGGCGGGCTTTAGAGTGGGTACCGGAACAATTGAACAAGCTTTTAGACTCATGATGGTGTACTGGAAAGTTGTGGTCATAGGCAAGGGCAGTCTTTATCTCGCGTTTATCGATTTAAAGACTGCCTTTGACCTTGTACCCAGGGAGACTCTATGGAGTGTACTGGCTGACATGGGGTTGCCCCACTACTTGCTATCCCTACTTGTCAGGTTACATCAAAACAGTTTCGCCCAGGTTAGGTGGGGCCCAGGGGGGGAAAAAACAAATAGTATCCCGGTTGAGAGAGGTGTCCGTCAGGGATGTGTGCTAGCTCCCACCCTCTTTTCCCTTTACATCAATGGGGTGGTTGAGCATCTTCGGAAACATCCTTCAGATGAACCATCCCTGGCTGGCGAACGTATACCAACCCTCCTCTTCGCGGATGATACGCTTTTAATTTCTAAAACCCCCATGGTCCTCCAAAGGCTCTTAGACAACTTCCAATCCTTTTGTACCAAACGAGGCCTGGTAATCAACACAACTAAAACTAAATACCTTGTGCTGAACCCTCCCAAAAAACAAGTCCGCTCTCCTACCCTGAATGCTGAACTCTTGGAGAGGGTAGAGGTCTTCGACTATCTTGGGATACGTCTTTCACACAAAATGGAATGGACCCCACACTTGGACAAAATGCTGTTAACTCATAAGAGGATTACAGGAGCCCTCCTGAAAGAAAAACGCTCCTGTATAATAAGACCAATAGCTACAGTCCTTGAGATCTACTCAGCCAAAGGGGTTAGTTCTGCTCTTTATGGGGCCGAACTTTGGGGCTCATCCATTACTGACGCTTTGCCAAGATCAGAGAATAAATTTTGTAGAGCGATTATGTCCCTCCCGCAGGGCACTCCTACAGTCCCGCTAATGTTGGATTTAGGCTGCCGCCCAATCGATGACGTTGCAAAATTCCGTCCACTATTGCTATGGGCACGCATGTGGCGTGTGGAGGAACTCAGCAGATATGCCCAAGGCCTAGCAGAAATTATGTCACTACCAGGGTGGCATAAAATTAAATGGTTGAGGGATATGAAGATGCTGTTAACAAACTTGGGCCTGAATGAAGCATGGGCAAATAGAACCTCACCCCCGAAGTTAACTCTTAAGAAACTCTATTGGGACTGGATCCTTTCTCAGAGGAACACTAGTACCACCACGGGTAGACTTACGGAGGACTTCCTGAAGTTCAAAGATCAACCCAAACGGGAAGTCTACCTTGACATTATTGAAAAACCTTTTGACAGGGCTTTGTATTTCAGATTTAGAATAGGAACCCTTCCCCTCAATTCTTTTACTTCACATTGGAAATCTCGTGTGCAAACCACAGAGCTTTGCCCAGCATGCCTTGATAAACCAGAGTCATTGGCACATTTTATGTTTGAGTGCAGAGAGTATACAATTCCCAGGAGGGTTTGGCTCAAAAACTTATGTCGGCAGCTGGGCACTAGGAGCCATGCGGCTGCAATCAGGATATTAATATCTGACAGCCGTGCGACCTACGTTTGTGCCTTAGCCAAATTTTTATCGTGGGCTTGGTCCATTCGAATCAAAAGGCTAAAATTGATTGTTTAATTTTATTTTAAATTCACTGCCTAAATGAATTATTTTATGAACTGCCTTGCAAATTTGTACAACTTAAATGAACTAAAAAGCTAGTATCGATTGCCTACATCTTTTAAATTGATTGACTAATGTACTGTTTTGTTAATTTTTCCTAAATAAGTTAAATCTTCATTGCACGTTCATGTTCGTTTTTAAAATTGTTCCATTGTGATTTCTGTGTTGCTTTTATGATAATATTTTATCGAAATAAAGCCTTTTTGACTTGACTTGACTTTTATTTTAAGTGCAGACCCTTCCTTTTAAGGGCAAAGGTAATGCTGGACCACCTTTCAGGCTGCCTGGAATTCTGGGACTGCCAGACTTCGACCATCTTGAATGGACCATTGTGCGAGCTGTTTTTGCTCCCCTCAGAGGGCCAAAATAATGACCCATGCAGTGACCCTTTCAAACTGGCCCATCTGGTAGGCCTAGACTGAGTAAAAAGACAGTAAAACACTGGGCAAGGGTGTGCTGTAAAACAACTGTCAAAGTTCAGTGAATGCAAGTATGGTTGTCTACTGTTGCCAGCAGTACTCTGTCTCTGTACTCTCAGAAGGTAACAAAATATCTCTTGCCTGAATAATGTTAAAAATGTAGGAGGTTTTTCGACCTCCTGTGAATGTGAATATTGCAGTGTGAATTCTTAATACATCAGTTGCACCAAATACATCAATGTGCCCATTCACAAAGATAACTTTATTTATGATTGAATTTCTCATTTTACACCAGCTAAGAATTGATAAAGGGATTCTTTATAGGCATTACCACATTTACAGAGGCAAAGTTTCTGCTACAAGCCAGGCCATCCCCACAGCTGTAAATCCCACATAAGAGTTGGAAAAGTGGGCATGACAAGGTGTGGTTTGTCTTTGATGTTTCGGAATTGGCACAAACTAGTAGATTTGTAGATATTCCCAAACCTCAATCTAACCTTTTTCCTACTGAGATGGGGTTGCAAACTTACACCATAAGGTTGACGTAAATCCTGAGTGCGAAGGGAAATTGATCACACCCATATTTACCAAGATTGTAGGTAAGGGCTTTCTCAACAGGAAAACATATTGGAACAGCAAGGAAAATTTGATCCATTTATATTTACTTTATTTACTCATTCGTATGGTGCAACGAATCATCCCCAGGGGGATCTCTCGGCGCCTGAGAGAGAAGCACCCTAATGCAAAGCAACCATTAAAATAGCCAGGTCTTAAGAGGCTCTTTGAATTGACGGAAATTGGTACAGGAGCAGATCTCATCAGGAAGGATATTCCAATGAGTAGGGGCAAGATACGAAAATGCCCCGTCTACCCATCTTGGCCTTCCTGATTCTTTGTATACAGAGCAGGTTGATAACGTTCGATCTTCTTCATCAGGTAGGCTGGCCCCATCCCATGAAGATCAGGCATAACAGTTTAAAGACGGACCGTTTTCTGATGGGAAGCCAATGCAGTTGGTGCAGGAGGGGTAAAGAGGGGGTGAGTGCAGGCTTGTTAAGGGTTAATTTGGAAACCAGGTCCTCCTTCATTCCGACCAGCAGAGAGTTACCATAGTCCAGTCGACTAACCAAGAGCGACTGGATGAGCGTCTGTCTGGCCATGAGCGGAATCCATGGAAAGATCCTTCTGAGCATTCTCATGGTTCCGAAGCAGGCACCTTTTTCATTTTCATTTCAAGCTTTATTCGACTATTAAAAACAATCACAAAAGCGTACAATAAAACACAATACAAACATAAGAATAAAAAAAAAGCTCAGCAATGAAAAGATTACGGGAAGTTAAAACACCAGACTTTTCATGTGAGAAATGGCTTTGAGTAAAAAAGTAGCAGTAAAAAAACAGATGCCTGCAGAGTCAAGTGCAAATAACAATTCCATGGCTTGGGTTATAGTATACACTGAAAATCTTAAAAACATAGGTCTAAGATAGAGACGGCGAAGATGCATATAAAGTGGGCAAATAAGCAAGACATGCAGAGTACTTTGCCTAGTCTGACCGTCACAGGGACAAGGGGAATGGCTATGATGTTTCATCTCAGGGAAGGCAACTAAGTTATGAACAATACCAAGTCTGAATCGTGTCAGAACAAACTGATGGGACTGTTTAGTTATGGATTTTAGATACAAAGGCATGCCCTTTACTTCTGGATTAATGGTATGATAGAATACATAGGTGGACATGGCAATACTCTTTAACCTACGCATATCAGACTTAGTTTGGATGAAAACATCTTTAAGTTCCTTTTTTGATAAGGTAACGACACAATAAGGATCCTTAAGGATGTCAAGGTTAAATACATCACCAAAGGTGGAAGAGACATAGCTTAGCCAAGGAATCTTAAGGGCTTTGTCCAACTTCAAACAATCGGTGATAATTTTCCTACAAAAAGTAGTCTCTTCTTTTGCCCAAGTTGACCTCCATACCATAAGAGGTCTTAATCCCATCAGATCAGTCAGATAATTCAAACAGACCTCACTATGGCACAATACAGTAGGTGCCGAAGAAGGTAGGCAAAGCAATCTTCTAAGAAACCCATTCTCGGTATTTTGCAATACCCTATGCTGACTATAACCCCAAATACCAGAGCCGTACAGAGCAATAGACGCACATCTATGCCTGTAAATGTCTACCATATCAGGTATACGGCGGCTCCCTAGTTTTGCAGCAAAGCGAAAAATACCAGATGAGCTTTTGGCCATTCTACCATTAACATTTGAGATCTCCTGGGACCAAGTCCCCTTATTATTAAAGGTAACACCGAGGTAGCAGAACCTATCCACTACCTCAATATTATGATTGTTAAAATGGAACGGCATGACAGACTTCACCCTTTTACCACAGGCCATAATAAAAGTCTTGGTGTTATTTATTTTCAATTTCTTCTCATTAATAAAATTATAAAAAGTATTCATTAATTTCTGTAGCCCATTAGGAGTACGCGAGAGGAGCACCGTATCGTCGGCATAAAGCAGAACTGGTACGGGAAGTCCACCAACCTGTGGGGAATCTGCCTGGACCTTCTTAAGTTCAGATTCCATAGAATTGATAAAAAGGGAAAATAACAGGGGGGCCAGTACACAGCCCTGCCTTATGCCTGACTTAACCTTGATTTTCTCAGTACATTCACCCGACGAACCAAAGCGTATCTGGGCCGACAGCTTATTATAGAGGCGAGCCAGAAAGTGGATGATTGCCGGAGGGGTGCCCATGGCCAATAAAGTGGACCACAAAAGTTTATGGTCCACAAGGTCGAAGGCGCTCGTAAGGTCGGCAAAACAGAGAAATAGGGAACCTTGTTTCGCTCTCGTGTATTTCCCTATGAGGAGGTCAAGATTGAGGCACTGCTCCGTTGTCCCCAGACCTTTGCGGAAACCAAATTGGGATTCAGCCATGATATTGTTTTCCTCTACCCACTCCTCCAGCCTTACCAGGAGAACCCTACTCATAATCTTCAGGGAGGAATCAAGGAGGGAGATAGGGCGGTAGTTCTTTGCCTCGCCTCTATCTCCCTTTTTATAAATGGGTAGAATTAGGGATTCACTCCAAGTGGGAGGGGTATTCTCCAGGACTGATGCATTAAACACCTGGGTCAGGAGTGGGCACCAGAGAGTGGGGTTAGATTTATACAGGTCGACCGGGACCCCGGTGCCTTTCCTCCTTTGCTCTGACTTAGGGAAGTAACCACCTCTGATAGGGTAATATCCAAAGGTATCCCTGTTTCAGACGTCGGGATAGTAGGGCCGACAGAATCTCCCCCGGATGGGTTAAAAATACCAGAAAAATGGGAAACCCAATTGGCTTCACTGACCTGCGCTGACAATTTAGGAAACTCGTCATTGGCAAGGAAAGGGCTATTAATCGTGGACCAAAAAAGCCTACTATCCCGTAACACCGAAGCTTGGTTCAGGGCATCCCAGGCAAGTTCCCTGAGTTCCTGCTTCCTACGAACAAGATTGCATTTGTAGGTAAGCCTAAGTAATTTGACTGCCTCCCTGTCTCTCGGGAGTTTAGTTAAGGCCAGCTTAAGTTCCCTCAGGGATTGAGTACATAGGCTATCAAACCAACCCACATTTTGGTTTCTAATTCGGGCTTTAGTAATGGTAAGGCACCTTTTTACAGCAATACCCAGTGCCACAAAATTAGTTATGATGCACCCGTTAAGGGCCTCAGGGTGAAGGCAACTATAAATTTCAGCAATCCCCTCTTTTATAATTTTAGCTTGCAACTTTTCGGAATTATCCAGGTTCCACTTAATACGGAATCCATTCTGTCTACATGGGGTAACATCTTCTATTACCAGATAATCATTCTTGGCAGAAAACCGCCATGCAGGGATAAGCATGGTGATCGCATGGTGGTCACTACCTCCAAAGTCAGTGACAACAGGAACCGTACATTGTGGAGTAAGATGCGTGGAAACCAGTAAATGGTCAATGGCAGAAGACGAGCTGGGTCCTACAAAAGTTGGGACGGACTTACCATCCGCATCTAAGGCCGGGGGATAGATCATAAGATCCAGGTTCAACACGAGAGAATTAAGGGAGTCACCATGGGGAGTATGTACAAAATGTGCTCTGTTTTCCCCGTTATCCCCATCATATCCACAAATTCTAGTAAAGGAGTATGGGCAGGTACGGAGGTTAAAATCCCCACCCCAAATGATATCAATTGGTTTACTGATATCATTACGCATGTTCCTCAAAATAGGGCCCAGCTCCTCTGCCACTGAGGTATCTGAGGCATTAAATAAATTGTTATAATGGTTGACCACCACTAAAACATGGCCATTGGAATGTTCTAGTGTTAGAATTTGGGAATGATGTCCCACAGGGAGGTGGGAAATCAAACATACTGGGAGTTTAACTGATGTAAAAATCACTAACCCCCCTTTAGCCCTACCCATACCTGACCTTATTGCCTGGTTATTGTAAGACACAAACCCATCTAGTTTAATATCAGCAGTTGCCCAGGTCTCTTGCAAGCATAGAATATCAAAGTCAGTGAGGATCTCATTCCACCCCAGAGATGCCGCTTGCCTACTCCACCCTGCAACATTCCAGCTAACAAACTTCAAACCAGGAGAACAAGAAGGGGGTTGAATAGGCGCTGGTGCCGTAGTAATTAAAACATTATTAACAGATAGAGGGTCCAACAAGACTGGGTAAGCCATGGGAATTATCGGGGCAGTTTGAGACATTACAAGATCCTGGACAGGGGTAAGGCTACTGTCGGACATTACCGTAGGCTCTTTAACAAAGGAGGAAATAATGGGGTCAACAGCAGTGGGCAGTCAATCAACACCACTGAGGCCACTCAAACAATTAAAACGATTATAATTATGGAATGGTGTCATAGGTGGTTGGAAAACAGGTTGGGCTGAATACCCACAAAATTTACCCCTCCGATCAACCCCTGTCCATTTGTCCTGAGCTTGGTCACGATGCATATGTACCGGGGGGAAGAAAAAAGATACTGGCAGAGTCCGAATGGTGGATTCAGATGACCTGTTCGACCCTGAGCAGATGTAGTGAACAGTCCTTGGGTCTCTAAAACTTACCAAAATACAATCCCCTACAATTGACTTCCTGGTCTTACCCAGCCAGGGTACCCTTCTTACCATCACAATTTCATTGTTAAAATATGCTGGAAGAGGTCTATTCCAGTTCAACCATTTAATTACTTGGTTTTTTAGTGAGAAAAAATTCTCACCTTCCCCCAACTCAAGGAGGGGAGCCCCGGCCATAACCACCATGAGGTCGTTAGCCTCGGGGGGAAGGTTGGGTCTCCAAACTCTAGGAGCCGGTTTCACTGGTAAAGGGGGTGGAATACAGTCGCTATTTACAGCCCCATTGAGGTTTGTAACTGGGGGAGTTATACCTAAGGATTGAGGTGGGGGAATGGTAGTTATACTATGGCATGGGAGAACTGGTTTAGCCATAAGAGGATGCAAAAGAGGGGTGGCAGAAGACACCACAGTTGGTCCTGGGATAGCTAAGGGAGGATGTAAGGTAGGGGGCAGGGTAGGGGGGGGCAGGGTGGGAGGGGGGATAGACTCAGGGGATCTTCCAAGGGTATTAACCTGCGAATTCAAACTACTTAGTGTAGCCTCAAGAATAGTAAGTCGGATCTCCACTCTCTTAATACTCTCGCTGATGGGTAGCAGCAGAGATCTGAGTAGGAATTCGAGGTTCACCTGGGGGACAACTGGTGGGAGTAGAGTGGGCGAGTTATTTGTAAAGGTAGGGACAGGACCCGTAACTTCAATAGGTTTATCGGGAACTGGAACGGGCTTAGTGGGTTTACCAAAATCGGTATGGGAAAGTTTAGGTTTGCCCTTACCTCCCCTCGTCTTCCTTGTTTGTTTATTAGGGGGAGGGCCGTGCAACTCGGCCACTACAACTGATTTAGGCTTAGCTTTCCTTGGTTTAGAAGTATAAGTAGGTTGGGATGTAAGATCAATAGCCGTGCAACAAGGGCTAGTGGGAGAGGTAGACTTCGAAACCTGCACAGCAGTTTGGCAGGGACTAACAGTACAATCCCTCAACAAAAGAGGGACTCCTTCCTGTGAGGATGTCTCCTCACTAACATTCTGCGGAGAGCCACCATCTAGAGTATCTGCCAGGGGTCTGCGTTTCAGATTATCAACAGAGCGACGACGCTCAACCCTGCGTTCTGCAAGGGCGGTGTCCAAATCCCCCTCTTCATCTGCCAGAGAGCGTGAGAAGTATTTATCCAGTGTTCTAAGCTTGGAGCCCCCCAGCTTCACTAAAGATTGATCCAAGGCTGGGGAAGGCATGACAAATAAATGGGAGCGCTTGTTAAACAAAGACTAAGTAGATACCTGTACCTAGAACATTAACAAGAGAGCAGGCCCGGCCTATTCCGACCTATGAGGGCCTAAGAGGGCCCGCCCTTAGTCCGGGCTTTGTCCCGGGATATGTCCCGCACACGCGTCCCGCTCACGGGCTGCAGCTCCAGGTCTTATACGTTGAGCTGGGAACAGGGGAGGGGTCACGGGAAGAGGCTGCAGGTGTGCCTGGTGTTCCGCGCACAACCTGTAAGCCTCGCAGTCCCGACCTCGATAGCAACAGTTTTCCCCCTGGCGCAGCTACTCCTCACGCTGGCCGGCTACACAGCTAGGTCCACCAAAGCAGGATTCCACAAACTCCTATGCGAGCGGCCCCCGCGAAGCGGGGGCCGCGAGGAGTTATCAAAGGCGGTGGTCAGAGGCGGTGATAGAGGGGAGGGGTCACGGGAAGAGGCTGCAGGTGTGCCTGGTGTTCCGCGCACAACCTGTAAGCCTTGCAGTCCCGACCTCGATAGCAACAGTTTTCCCCCTGGCGCAGCTACTCCTCACGCTGGCCGGCTACACAGCTAGGTCCACCAAAGCAGGATTCCACAAACTCCTATGCGAGCGGCCCCCGCGAAGCGGGGGCCGCGAGGAGTTATCAAAGGCGGTGGTCAGAGGCGGTGATAGAGGGGAGGGGTCACGGGAAGAGGCTGCAGGTGTGCCTGGTGTTCCGCGCACATCCTGTAAGCCTCGCAGTCCCGACCTCGATAGCAACAGTTTTCCCCCTGGCGCAGCTACTCCTCACGCTGGCCGGCTACACAGCTAGGTCCACCAAAGCAGGATTCCACAAACTCCTATGCGAGCGGCTCCCGCGAAGCGGGGGCCGCGAGGAGTTATCAAAGGCGGTGGTCAGAGGCGGTGATAGAGGGGAGGGGTCACGGGAAGAGGCTGCAGGTGTGCCTGGTGTTCCGCGCACAACCTGTAAGCCTCGCAGTCCCGACCTCGATAGCAACAGTTTTCCCCCTGGCGCAGCTACTCCTCACGCTGGCCGGCTACACAGCTAGGTCCACCAAAGCAGGATTCACACAAACTCCTATGCGAGCGGCACCTGCCACCGACTCTACCTGCTCTTCCATAGATAAATTATTGTCAATTTTTAAGCCCAGGTTCTTGGCCCATCCTCTAGGGGAGGGAGCATTTCCTAGCTCTGGTGGCCACCAATCTGGGGTCCACATCTCCTCCGCTTTACCATAAGCACTATCTCAGTCTTGGAGGAGTTGAGCTGGAGAAAGTTCATCTTCATCCAACTCACTATGCTGGTCATACAGTTTCTAAACTTAAGTTTGGTGACTTCAGGATTCTTCTCAATGGGAATTATCACCTGAGTGTCGTCAGTATAGGATATGGTTTCAAACCCACAGTTCCTGATAATTGAGGCTAGGGGGGCCACATATATGTTAAACAAGGTAGGGCTCAGTATCGAGCCCTGTGGTACCCCCTTGTCCACACTGGTGGTTTGAGAAATGAAGAACCCCAACTGGAAACATTGTTTTCTGTCTGCCAGAAAACTCTGGATCCATTTGAAGGCCAAACCTCTGACACCAATCTCTCACAGCTGGTTCAAAAGGGTCTGAAGAGAGATGGTGTCAAAGGCAGCCGATAGGTCCAGCAGCACTAATATGACAGGGATGTCCTTATTTAGGGACATTCATAGAGTGTCCGTGATCTCCAACAGTGCAGCCTCTGTGCTGTGTGAAGCACAGAAACCCGACTGGGAAGAGTTCAGAATATTATTCTGCTTCAAATAGTGGGAGAGATGCTGATTAACTAATGTCTCCATGATTTCTGTGCAACAAGGGAGAAGAGAGATTGGTCTAAAGTTCTGAAGGTCAGTGGGGTCAGCTAATGCTTTTTTGAGCAGGGGTTTTATACTCATGCCTTTCCATTTACGAGGTACCGTGGTTGTGACAAGCAAGATATTACAAACTTCAGCAAGCACCTCAGCTAGGAATGGGGATAGCTCCAACATAACAGCAGGCGGTGCCGAGTCTGATGGAGAATCAGATTTCACTAGGGTTAGTAGGGAGCTTACTTCTTCACCCATGACATTAGGAAAGAGCTTCAACCTTCCTTAAGGGGAGCTATGACAGGAACGCCCTCTTCAGGACCAAAAGCATGATAGATCACGTCGATTTAATTGATAAAGTGACTTCCTCAGTTCTCACAGAGTGCCTGAGTAGGTGGTGGGAGCGGATTGTTGAACCTGGGGTTTGTGAACTCCTTTAAAATAGGGAAAATCTCCCGAGGTTAGTTTTTAGCTTCCATTATGCGGGAGCCTAGATAGGATCTCCTAGCGGAAATACAGCTATTTAAGTAAGCTCTATGCGCAGCTCGATAGAGCATTTCATCCTGCTCCATCTTGGATTTCCTCAATTTTCTCTCCTTGGACCTACAAGAGGCCTTCTCTTTTTTGAGACTATCTGAGTACCAAGGGGCGGGCGCTTCCCTCTCCTGGATCTTTACACTCTTAAATGGGGCAATAGAGTGTAGGGCATTAATTATGGCGGCCTCAAACCTTTCTATGGCAGTGTCACCGTCATCGCCATTCTCATATATGGGAGGAGTAAAGGCCCGACTAAAGGTGGCAGGTGTCACCTTTTTCCAGGGTCTACGGAGTTCCTTATGAATGGGTGGGGGACCGGGCAGTTTCGTGAGCGCCCACGAGAAGCTTAGTGCTGAATGGTCTGTCCAGCCCATCTTCTGCGGGGGTTCCACAACCAACTCAGGAATGTTGGCAAAGACAGTGTCCAGCACATGCCCAGCCACGTGTGTGGGACTAGTAATTCTAGCGGAAAGATCTAGCGCTTCCATCACACCTACCAGACAGGCAGATTCTGTGCTGGAGAGAGCTTTCAGGTGATGGTTAAAGTCCCCAACCAGTAGGGACTTATTTGTTTGGAGCGTATACAGGGCCGGCGTTTCTAGCAGTGTTGAGCAGAACTCTCTCTTGTTACCTCCAGGGGGTGGTACACTAGAGCTCCTGCCCACTCAATTACTTGACAATTACCCTAAATATCAACAGTTCCAAGTTGGGGGAGGAGACTATGTCTAGGGTTTTAATATGACAAAGGGGATGCGTTGCAATGGCCAAACCTCCACCCTGCTTTCCAGATCTGTCCAAGCGGGCAACCGAATAGTCAGCTGGGAATGCTTTTGCCAGAGCAGGTGTCGCTTCATTATTCAACCAGGTCTCCGTAAAAAGACAGATGTCAGGCATGGCTTCTTCTAATAAGTCCCAAATTTCAGCCACATGTTTTGGAATGGATCTCACATTGAGATACAGCCCTTTAAAGGGCACTTCTAGCCCAACCCACTGTCCCCCTCATCCCCCTCCTTCTGCGCCTTACACGAAGGATTGAGGGAGGCGTAAGGTAGTGGATTGTGGTACATAGGTTTAAATGCTTCCAGTGACCATCCACAACCCAGGCACTTCCCTAACGGGGGGCATTCCCTGCTTGAAGGTTAATTGACCCCACTGCACAAGGTGCAGAATGCCCGAGTTCCACCAACCTCTCATAAGTGTCAGAGTTCTGGTGTCCTAAGCGAGTGAAGCGACTGCAGAAGTCTAGAAATGGAGAAACGTAGACTGGTAAGACGCACAACAGCTTTTACATTCTGTCCTTTATGCTCTCTAAAGCAACTAACGTTGAAAGAGGGCAGCTGCGCGCTGCTAATGTTCCAGATTCATGAAGGTTATTTGTAATGCTTTTTACATAAACTCTGTTAACTTGGCTCAGAGGACGTCACCAAAAGTCTCCAGGTATTCCTAGAAAGTACTTAAAACTATGATGAGATGCCTGACTGGCTCCTGCGCCCCAACCCAGTAAGATTTTAAAATACATCTAAAAGCCTCCACTAGTGAAGGCAATCGCCCAATAAAACAATTCACACAGGATACATACAAAGAGAGTACATCCTTCTCCCATTTGCACAGGGGATTCTTTTTTCCCTGTGCCAACTTTTCCAGTATGGAGAAAAGATGGAACAGGATAATAATAGGAAGATCACATGGTCTTTTCAGGAATAAGCCTGGAAACGCGTGCCTGACATAGCTTTCCAGGCATAATCCTGTGAATGTGTGTGAATTTCAAAATGTAGAAAGAGGCTGAGCTCTCTACACATACATTTCCAACTTTTCTTTGTAAAGAAGGCTCCAACTATTTTGAGACCTTAGCTTTGTACATGGAGCTGTCCTGGCTAACCTCTTGTCCAGGGACCTGCTCTCTCCCCCTGCAGCTCTGCTGGGGAGTGCCGCTGCCCCTGCTGCACCACACTCTGCATGGTGAGGAGTTCGAGGCCCTCTTCATCCTCCGTTTGCTGTCCTATTGTTGTCGTTCGGCCTTAATTGTAAGTGCATCACTGTAACTGTTTGTGCCTTATTGGTTTGTTTATTTTGTTTTTGCCTTATTCTAATCGTGCTGTTTACGGTTTTTTTACCCCTATTTCTGGCTTGTTCCTGCTTGTTTTTCCCCCTTCCCGCTGCTGCTGCCTCCGCAGCCCCTCCCCCGCTGATTCCCCATTCCCATCTCCCAGCTGTGATTCCCTTCCCTCTTCCCTACTTAATAGTGGCCGCTGTAGTGGAGCCCGAGCAAGACCTCTGACCTCTTGGACAGGGACCTGCTCTTTCTCCCTGCAGCTCCGCTGGTGAGTGCTGCTGCCCACGCTGCACCGCACTGTGCATTGTAAGAAGTTTGAGGCCCCCTTCATTCTCCGTTTGCTGTCCTGTTGTTGTCGGTCTGCCTTAATTGTAAGTGCATCACTGTAACTGCTTGTGCCTTATTGTTTTTGCCTTATTCTAATTGTGCTGTTTATCGTTTTTTTGCTTCCATTCCTGGCTTGTTCCTGCTCATTTTCCCCCCTTCCTGCCGCTTCTGCCCCCAGGGGCCCTCCCCTGCCGATTCACTGTCTCCGCTGCCCAGCTGCAATTCCCTCCCCCTTCCCTACTTAATGGAGGCCGCGCACAGTGGGCGCGCCATAGGCAAGACGTCTACGCCCATCTGCAACACAGCCGTAACCAGTGCCAAGACCCCTGGATCTCCAACCATCCACCGCTATGACTCAGCCATCCTCCGTGCACTCAACCCTGGGAAGAACAACAACTGCCAGCTGTCCGCAATGAACACCACCCACAGACAATTCTCATGCCACACTGCTACCAGACCTTCACCACCATCAGCACTCCCACGGCCATCACCCCAGCTCCGAACGCTAACAACGCCGGAACCCTGAGGTGCATCCTCCTCAATGTGAGCTCCCTGCACATACACACCGTTGAGATGTGGGACCTCTTCGACAACCTATCACCAGATGTCGCCTTCTTCACAGAAACCTGCACCAATGCCTCCTCCACTCCTGACATCGCCACAGCCATCCCGACGAATACAAGATCCAGAGGAAAGACCATCCCAACTGCCCTGGAGGAGGATTCGCCATCGCACACAAGAGCTCCCTCCGACTCTCCTCCTCCACCATGAACAACTCTCTCACCACCACCGAACACATTCACTTCCAGATCCAGAGCAGTCCCAGACCACACTTTGTGGCATCCTCACCTACAGACCCCTGGAACTTCGTGCCTCATTCACCACAACCATCGCCGACCTCGTCGCACCCCACTCCATACCTTCCATGGACTACATACTCCTTGAAGAACTGAACTTCCACCTCGATAACCCCAGCAACCCCAACTCCTGGGTAACCTCGCCACCATCAGCCTGAAACAGATTGTACCACGCCCACCCACAAGGAAGGACACACCCTCGCCCCTAGCTTTGCAGGAGGAAACAGCATCCATTTCAGCCACACCACGCAATCCCCGTGGATGGGCCACTACTGCGTACACTTCACCATAAACAAACCCACTGCCACCAAACCACCACCACGCCCACACGAAGGAACTGGAGCAAAATCATAGAGGAACAGCTCAACTCCACTCTCAAATGTAATGCCTCCACCACCTCGACCAACGCCAACCTCACGGTCAAAGAACTCCACAGATGGATCTTCAACTCCGCAGACAAGCTCACACACCTATGCAATGCTGACAGACAGCGCCCCAGGAAGGCCACCAGGTTCACCACCGGTCTCCAAGAGACCAGATGCACCTGCGGATGTCTCAAGAAGAACTGGAGAAGCAAACAAATGCCAGAAGACCACACCACCTACAAGATCGCCATGATGGAATACCACCAACGCATCAGATCCACCTAAAGGGCCTTCATTCAAAACAAAATCCTCGCCAACTCCAGCAACTTCAAGGACCTCTTCAGCATCGTCCAGGAATTCATCAAGCTCCCCAGCTAAACCACATTCATCACCACCTCCCAGGACCTCTGCGACAAGCCCGGATCCTACTACCATCTGAAATTCAAGCGCCTCTACGACCACTTCAATGACCAAACACCTGACGCTGAAACCACCTCCACCCCCAGCAACACCAGCCAACCTACCATCTTCTCCTGGGCCCCAGTCACCACTGAAGACACCACCTCAACCGTTAAAGAAATCCAATCAGGGGCCACCCACGGACCCCTGCCCACCACACATCTACCACAGAGCTGCCATCGCACCAGAACTACGACGCACCTTCAACACCACCTTAAAGACCGGCACCTTTCCCGACGACTGGAAATGTGCAGAAGTTAGACTCCTGCTCAACAAGCCCTCTGCAGACCCCATGGACCTCAAGAACTACCACCCATCTCCCTCCTTCCTTTCGCGACCAAAGTCACTGAGAAGATCGTCAATCTCCAGCTGACAAAATTTGTCGAAGAAAACCCCATCCTCAACCCCTTCCAATCTGGATTCTGCAGCAACCACATCACCGAGATCACTCTACACACTGCTACAGATGACATCCCCACCCTTCTCGACCAAGAACACACTGCGGCTCTAATCCTACTCAAACTCTCAAAAGTGTTTGACCACATCTCTCACCGCACACTCACCGCCAGACCCCACTACGCCGGCATACAGGGAACCTCCCTTGACTGGAACCGCTCCTTCCTAACCGGCAGATCCCAATGGATCAGACTGCCATCCTTCCTCTCCGAACCCACAGAAACCAGCTGCTGAGTACCACAAGGATATTCACTCAGCCCCACGCTCTTCAACATCTACATGGCCCCCCTCGCCGCCATCGTCAGACAGCATGGACTCAGCATAGTATCCTACGCCTACGATACCCAGCTCATCCTCTCACTCACCAATGACCCCGCAACCACCAAACTCATCTTCCAGGAAGGAATGAAGGATGTCGCATCCTGGATGAGCACCAGTTACCTGAAGCTCAACTCAGAGAAGACAGAGGTCCTCATCCTCAGACCCTCCCCTCCGCCTGGGACAACACCTTGTGTCTCACTGCCCTCTGCAGCCCTCCCACCCCCACGGACCATGCCTGAAACCTCGGCGATCATACTCAACTCCTCCCTCTCAATGAACCGACAGGTCAACGCTGTCGCTTCCAGCTACTTCAAAACCCTCTGAATCCTCCGAAAGGCCTTCAAATGTATCCCCCCAAATCTAGGAAGATCGTCACCCACACACTCATAACCAGCAAACTGGACTATGGAAACGCCCTCTATGCCGAGATCATCCAATGTCTGCTCCACAAACTCCAGACCATACAGAACACCACAGCCAGACTCGTCATCGGCGTCCCTCAAAACAAACACATCACCGAACACCTACGACCCTCCACTGGCTCCCCATTGAGAAGAGAGTCACCTTCAAGAAACTCACCCATACCTACAAATGCCTCCACAACAGCGGCCACCAACCTCGCCCTTGCCAAAACCCCATGCATCCACAAAGCCAGAGCAGGGGGAAGAGCCTTTTCCTACATCGCAGCCAAGACCTGGAACGAGCTCCCGATCGACATCAGACGCGACCGCTCCCTGAACACCTTCAGGAAGACACTCAAGACCTGGCTCTTTGACTGAACGGAGCTGCTTATCTCCCCCCCCCCCCCCCCCCAGCGCCTTGAGACCCTCAAGGGTGAGTAGCGCGCTTACAATTCCCCTGTTTGATTGATGAATCCATTAGTTTGACCCTTGACAGCAATTCCAGGTAGATATGCACAAGTATTTTATGACTACTCCTTGTCCCTGGTGAATATTTAAACCCACTACACTCTTTATTGGACTAACTCCTTTTCCTGGTGTAAAAAGAAACTTTGTTGAATCGGAAAGTTGTTTTTCTACCCCTGAAAATGATTCTTGCTTATGCAAGCTAAACGTACACACACAAACAAATTTATAATTTGACCATTTGAGTTTTGTAATAATCTCTTTTTCCTCCTACAATGCAGAAACCTGTAATTTGAATGGAAGAAAAACCATGGACACACACCAGGGCTATGTGACATTGACATACACAGTGCTTCTGTAAGACCCATTGGCACTCTCAACTTTTGTTGGAAAATCTTGCAAGGTGTGACAGCCCAGGTAAGAGGGTACCTCTGTGCTATACAAAAGTCGAATGACATATCTTTCCTCCACATGTATAAGATCAATCACCTTTTAAATGATATCACTGTGCTATATAGTGTTGAACTGGACTGTCGGGTAGTGCAGCACGCTGGCAGTGCCAGATGAGCCTGTTTGAAAGTGATGGCCTCTTTTTTGTTCCCACCATGGGGCCAAAAAAAGAAAACGACAAATATATTGGCCCTTTTCAGTCGGCTTACCTGGCGGTGCCGGGGTGCCAAAATGTCCAACAGGCCAGTCCAATACAACGGTGGTGTGTTGAATTACGAATAATAAAGCAAGCAAATATATGAATAAACAGAAAAATAATCACACAAAAAAGAGGGAACTTTTTTTATTAGGTGAAACCAGCACTGAAGCAAAAGCGCCTTGTGATGGTTTGTGCTTTTTATGCCACTTAACATTTGGGTGAAGTTTAACTTCCAAGATAGTAACATTATTTAAACTTTTATGAATGTAGAAAAATCCGTGACATAAAGCAGCACTAAGATGCAATTTATGCAGTTAACAGAACAAGGCCAATTCTTCTTTTGTACCTATTTTTGCAAAATAATGATAGATTGCGGAAAACGATTGACAGGAAGAGAAAGGTGTATGTTTCGCTTAGAGCCCCTGGGACTGCTCTTAGTACGGTTTTCAGCAGACCTGCTCTGTATTTGTTTATGACTAAAAGGTTTGCTGTAAATTCCTGGAACTGGGTATAATGTAAGGAAATTAGAGCTTCTCTTACAATCGGATAAAACATTGCTTCTAGCAGAACCGCAATTTATTTTTCTAAGATAAAGGGATTGACAACCACAAAGTGCTCACAAATATGTTTTTGTCGCCTGCCTCATCTCAAATTCACCTCTTTCGAAGGCCAGTATTTTTGTATGCAACACATTCTTGCTAGGTTTCTGTACAGGGTACACAGAATTATGAATCAAGGTGGAATTACTAATCTAGACATTTCTGAACATTCTATTCCTGCCTCGATGATAGCAGCCAGCACGCATCTATCAAGACACAAAAAACAATTAATGAAATTAAATTACATGTTAAATTAATGCAAGGAAGAGCTAAACTATTACTACTCAACATTGAAGGTGCACTTAAAATAATGTTGCAATTATTTAACATGACTTCATTGTAACAGGCTACGTCCTCTCTCAGAACTCAGCTCCCTGTAACCCTTCATTCATTGTACCTTTGCCTTTGATCCTCTAAACATTCCACTGCGTTTGGGCTATGCTTGTGCTCTACAAATACCACATTCATACAAACATTTAAGGCCCTAATCTCAGAGCTCTTTGTGTAAATTAAGCTGCCTAGTATAAATTACCTGATCTGCGTGCACAAAGTTGTTATAGAATGTGACCGTAACAGACTAAATCCATTTACTCATTGCTACAAATTCATCCTGTGCTCTGGGCACCCCCATTTTTTTGCTGACTGGTACTGGTGGTAATTGACTCTGACTGTCCCGGGGCTCTGCCTAACCAGGCCCAGGGCAGTGCTATGGTGAAAACACAGTGACAACAAACACACACACACGCATATTAGGGTACACTATGTGTTATGGTACCGCTATAATTGGCATGATTTAGACTATAAGTCCCTAGTACATAAAGGGCAGAGGGGTTAAAACTACAGTTAAGTCCTAGTGAATAAAAGGGCATGACTGTTTAAAGGCCAGCAGCCCTATCTGCACTTGCATGTGTGCACTGCTGAGAACCAGAGGTCATTTTTAAAAGCAGCCCTTTGTTACAGCACTGATTTTAAATGTAAATTGTGTTCAAACTCGACTTGGTAGGAGGGGCACTTAAAAATTGATAATGTACAATACTTTGGCATATTAGGTACCCCCAGGGTCTCCCCTAGGTGTCCCAGCGGTGGGGGTCAGGTACCCATAAGACAGACCCTTATAAAAGATGAGGTATGTCCTCAGGGATAGAGAAATTGCACATTTCACTTTCCTCATTGTAGTAAAGTGCTTCCCAAAATCTATTTTTGTACTAAGGGGGAGCACTGTGGATTGAGGATCAACATTATTTTTGCATATTCGGAAACCCTAAAATCTCTCCTAGGGGCCCTGGGGGGTGGGTGTTCATGTAGCTATAAACAGGGTCCTTGTAAGAGAATTTTTTTAAGCCCTGGTGTTAGAGAAATTTGACATTTCAATTTCCCCATTGTACATCCATTGACACATAGGTTAACATTGCAATAGCTCATGACCACTTAACTATCGCTAGAGATTACCGAAAAATATAATTAGAGGACTTATGTAAATGGTATTGATAAATCCAACGATATGCTATTGTTGAATGTATCCTAAAATATACAGAAAATCAGTTATACAACTTTCTTGTCTATAAGCTAAAATCATCCTTCCTGCCCTCTTCCCTGATTCGTCAGAGTTAACAGGATTAGCCAGGCCACTTTGATAAAGTGATAAGTGGCACCTGGGGAGCGAGACTATCTGGTAGGAGAGGGGTCTGCTACCCAGGAATGCCAGAGTAAGGACAGGGGTTGTAAAACATAAGCTTCAAAGGAAGGATGGGGCCGAAAGAAAAGGCCAACCATCTACCCCATCCCCTCTGAATCCAGCCAGATGGCAGGCTTAAGAAAAGAAGTCGCAGATGGCAGGGGATAGAAATCTCTGAAATAAGACATACTAGAGGTTGGTTTAACAAGTTCTTACTCTTCTGCTGAGATTTCAGCCATTTTCAATTTTGGAGTAATAGTGCTTTTTGAGAGATCATAATACCACACTTTGGAAGACGTGGTCACGCTCTGGGGTGTTGTCCTGCACCGCATTGGACAGGAGTGCCATCTTGCTTGATCCCAGAGAACCATAAATAAGCATCTGAGAGAAGAAGAAGTGTCAATGCTGGAAGTTTGATTTGCAAAAACCAGGCCCTGCACTATAACTGACTGCACCTGTTGAACACTCTGGAACTACAGCCAGATGGACCTAACTTGCTTCAAGAGGAATAAAGAGGGGATTCCCTGCAGTCTATGGGTTAACAGAGCTTACCTGGACCATCACCAACAAGAATCCCCAACCTGGAGTTCGTCCAGTGGATTTGTAAGGATTATTGTCCAAGTGGATTGTGGGAACTGAAGTCCCAAACTTTCAAAGACCATCTTGGAGATTCAGACCCTTGTATTGTGTTTTGGACACTTTAGAACCCCCAGAGGAGCTTCACGAAGAAGTTCCAGAAGTTTGGAGAGCTTTGAAAAAAGCTCCAGGGGGGATCAAGTCAACCATGTGAGCCAAACCGTCAACCTTCAACCGCAAGCTCTGGAGGTCTGACTTCCAGAGTTTGACTGGGAGCTCCCTGGAAAGTAACCCGGTGAAGCCTCACCGAACAAGGACTTGTGAAGAGCATTGAGGCACCCCGGAAAAAAAAGCTTCAGAAAAGTTTCTAAGTCTGAAGGTAGAACTTTGACCAAGACCTACCAGAAGGGGTCACTGCACAGGGCTCCATCATGGTCAGCCTGAAACGTTGACTTTGTCCCGGTTCGGAGCGACCAGAAGTCCCAATGGGCGTTATAGGTTTCTATGTACTATATCATGCTACATATTTAAACATTCATATGTCTGGTTCCCTACACTGGATTCTTCTTGTTTTGGTGTCTTTTTAAAGATACGAAATATGTCCTATTTTTATAAATTGGTGTTGGGCTTTTTATTTTATTTTGTATCTTAATTATTTACTGAATTGGTGTTTTTAAATGATTTACATACCTGTCTCTGAAGTTAAACCTCCGTGTCTGTCCACAGCCAAGCCACCAAGGGTTGAGCCCTAGATTGTGTTGGTGGCCTTATTGCCAGTAGTAGATATATATTTACTACTACTAATAATCCACTTTCTAATACTCATGCATAATACTACCCCACAATGGCATAATATTTTACTTGAGTGTATGTTTTTTGTGGGGAAGAAAATACAGCTGCCTTAGAGTTTTTGAATATTTATGAATTTGTTTGGCTCTGAAAAGGTTATTTAATCATTTCAAGGGCAGGACTAGGCTAAACCAGAGTGGGAATGGTCTTTGAATACTTCCAAAATTCATGGAAAATTTGGAAAAACGATATTAACAACAAAGGAAAGAAAGAAAATAAGAGAAAATAAATAAATAAAAGTATCTTTGCACTAATGTGATAAAAGTTCCCCCTGTGTAATTTACCATTTGTACAACTGAGCATGTAGAAATGCCTCTACATAATCTCAAGTGCAAATATGTAACATATTTCCTGAACCACGTGTTGAAACCTGGTTCTGACACTGGTTTCCATGCTTAAAAGGCAAAACACATGTGAACTAAAGAATAAATCAAATAGCTGCACTATGCAAGATTATAACCCTGCAGGCGTAGATGTCTGATTTTTTTTTGACTCAAGCTGCTAACTTTTTTATCTAATACAATAATGCTTCAACCAGTGCGCAAGCCTTTCCTACAATATCTAATAACATTTAGATCTGCCATTTGGGTTTTTGAAACGTGAGGAGGAAATATTAGAGCCTTTTTAAAAGTATGAAAACTGGGTCACACATTTTTCTCTTTACAGTAAATAATGCTCTAAGGTTGAATCTATCAAAGTTCTGTGTCACTTTCATATATTTCCATGACAGTTCTTCTATAAATTATATGTATTGTGGAGGTCATTTGGGATGGTATTGACATACATTTTCTTTAAATGATTTGTCAGGAAATCACAGACAGGATAGGATTGGAAGACACGATAGTTGATAAGGCCCTCGCCAAAGTCACAAGTGTAGACTTACAACATGGATAATTCTAGAAAATCTGCATTGAATAACAAAGATGGAGACAATATCCATGCCCAACCTGATACGTCCACATAAAACTATTCTATTGTTAGTGAATTGGTATTTGTGTTCGAAATGATCAACATAAAGATTTTCGAGGCCCTGAGCAAAAACAGCTGACATGGCTGTTTGTTTGGTCTGGATATAGAATCCCTACTAAAATGAAAATAATTTTTGCTACATATCAGTACTTAATATGAGCTTTTGGTTGCAGGTGCAGCTCACTGGCACCTATTTTGGGGAACAGCACTTATTTTTCATCAGCAGATTAAAGAGGCCTGAGGTAGAATACCTATTACTCTGCCCTGGTACTTGGCATCTATTGCCTCACTCTGTCTACACTGTTTATGCGGCCTGATTAGGTCCCCAGTCACCCCATGCCCAGTCTACGCTCTTCCTCCTGTTATCATGACCCTCTCATCTCCCCACACCCCTGCTCCTCATTTACTGCACTCCATGGCCCCACACTGCCATTGCTCCTTTAATTTTGGCCTAATTCCTACATACATTGCCCTTTTAATTTTTGCCTCCTTCCTACCACCACTGGAAACTCTGCCTACTCACATGTCCTTGGGTAGTGGTTACCATCAAGAGTTCAATCTTGCATAAAAGCAGCGTTCATGCATGTGCCTAATGCTTGGCTTTCAGACATCCCAAGAAGAGAGTCTGTTTGTCTTGAGGTACTGTTTGTTTTTTCAAGGGTTAACACCACTTATCTGAGGCTGTTGGTCAGCCTCATTTGTTGCATTTACCTTCCATCATTGCGTCCAGAGTAGAACTTTTCTGCTCAAGGCGATAACCTTTAAGAAAACAAAAGAGACAGTCATTACTTGCACAGTAAGACAAATTACTGCACAACTATGCTATCCAGGAAAAAGAGCACAACAACTGCAAAAAAGGCTTGTTGGACAATGGTATTCTGAACTGTGTTTTAGGTATTTAAGTTAGAGTATCAGCCAAAGATATTCACAATGAAAAGGCCACACTAATTAATCCAAAAGATAAAAACTAGAAGGAAGCTGAAGGCATGGCAGACCTCTGAACTTTAAGTACTGGCAAGACACTGTGAAAAGCCAACACAAGAGGTAACTGATTAAAAGGGAACACACACTTGTATGGTATTGGTTAACTAACCCTGAGGCTAATTCCCTCCTTGCATCTTTAGGAAACTACAAAACCACAGCTATCATTTATTAGGGAGATACATTATTATCAGCCACAGTACTTAATGAAACACTGCTACAGAAGAAGTCACCAGGATTGCCATACTCAATTCCTCATAGAGAGAAAGTACACAACTGGGAAGTGGGGATCAGGTGGAACATGGTGGGAAAGGGTAATAGTTAGGTAGTATTACGTTTTCTCTACATCCTCTTAACAGAAGGGATCCTCAGCTCCACTAACGGTGTGACCTTGGGGATGGGTGACAAAGCAAGTCAGAAGACACCCACCCAATTCGTAGATGAAGTCGTATGACTCTCTTCTCTTTTTCTTTTTCAACCCCCTTTCCATTGGGGGCCTCTCCCTGAGCACACTTGTCAGTACAGTGGGCATGGTGCTAGTCTTCAAGGGGATTCAATTCCTCAGCTTTGCTGCTGCAGAGTCCTGAAACAATTCGGATAGTGTTTTCCTGGTACTGGCATGCCAACCTTTGATAGTGCCGCCCATTGACTTTTGAGCAAAACTTTAGGTACTAGCACCTATTTCTTTACAAATAAGGCATGGATCCTTTCAAAAGGAACTCAGTAGGTACTAGGACTGGCCTGCCTAGGTCTCTGTTTTACTATGTGCTCCCATGGATCAACTGCTTCATGGGTGTGTATTGAAATAAGATAAACAAATTAATGCTTAGAACCAAAACAATATTGAAATTCACCAAAAATAGTTTACTGATCAAATATATATACACCATGATGAGTTAGACAGTAGTCACACGTATGAATTCTAAACACCCATCAATGTGCATGTGTATGTGTGTACACATACAACCCACGTAGATCCTCAGCAATGCAGCGGTGGAGAAATATTGAATATTTAATGTCACCAAAAGCTAGCATTGTGGATCAGAGGGACATCTTGTGGATGTTAGGAAAAATCACACAGTTTGTAGGTGTAATTAGCAGTCATTACTGAGCATCACATCACCACAACATCTTCCCTCCGTCTCATCAAAATGTAGCATAACTAAACATGCCAAAACATAATAATACATACACAACAAACATTCCTAATCACCACCTCCTCAATAACACATAATAAAACGAATAATGCTAATACTAAAAAAAATGTACAAACTGTTCATACATATCATATACCCACAGTAAACATTGTGTGAGGAAATGTGGATTCTAATCATACATGTCATAACAATATCAATATGCTATGTGTGAAACATCACAGGTTTCTTCATCACCCCCTTTTCTCTGGTATTCCCTTGATAGGCTCCTCCTTGCCCTGGTGACAACATGTTGCCATCTTGCTTATCTTGATGATGTTCACTGGTAGTGCTTGGTCCAGAGTGGTTGTCCACCTTACTTCCCCTATTTACTTTCACTACTCAACTGAGAATCCCCCATTCATGTCTTTTCACTTTGATCACACGCCCTTGCACTGCCTCTACTACAAAAGGGTCTCTAAACTTTGATGACCCCTTTGGTACATGTACAGGTTCTTTTATGTGTCTTCAATCCCCCACTTGAATTCTACTATCAGTCTTGCTGACTCCATGTTTACCATCAAAATATTGTTTCATCTACATCTGAGACCTTTTTTACTTTTGCACCGATTTCCAAATCTGTGACACATTCATGCTCAGACCTGGTCCTCCAACTCTTCAACCATGATGGACACAGTGCAAGTCCGGGTAGACGGCCCCTCATGATTTCAAATGGTGTTTTGTCCGTAAAACGATTAGGTACTGTACAATGGGAGAACAATGTGATGTCAACAGCTTTGCATATGCCAACCCTATTTTTGACTGCACACATTCCACCAATGTGCAGTTAAATTTTTCTACAAAGCTGTTTGCTTGTGGGTGATATAAAGCCACCTGTTTATGAGTAATGCAACATGTTGTCAAAAACTATCTCATTTCGCCTGACACAAACTACACCCCATTATCCAACACTAATTCCTTTTGCAATACCTCTCTGATAATTTTGTTTGTAGAAACAGAATTGCAGCTTTATTATTTGGATCCTGTACAAACACAGCCTCCCACCATTCACTGAAATAGTCAACACCAACTATAGCAAAATGTAAACTCTGTGGGAGAACCCTAAAGGGACCAATGAAATCTACAGCCAACTTTGACAAGGGTTCTTCTAGCAATTTGACAAGCTAAAGAGGAGGGGTCCTTGTCTTCAAGGACTTATCGCCAGTAGCATATATTATACACTCTCAGACTGCTTGAGATATTTCTGTGTCCATACTGGGCCACCAGTACACTGATCTTATTTACCTCTTGGTCATTGACTGACCTAAATGCAGCTCATACCCAGTGTATATATTCGACTGGGTGGTACAAAGTTGTCTTCTCTCATTACAATGTTCCCTTTTTCTTCTTCTTAGGTCATTTCTCTGCCATGTGCTTTTGGACCAACTTCAGATCCTCATCTGCCTTCAAACACTCAAACCACTCATTTTCCTCAAACCACCTCCACAACAGATATCTACAGCAGCAATGAGATATCATCATCCTCTTTATTGTGTGACAATGCTAGCATGTCAACCCCCTGAAGTGCTCTTGACAGATAGTCTGCCCTTATGTTTTTTCCACCTTTTATGTGTTGGATATCAAAATGATATTGGAGCAACTTCATACTTAATCTAGCTATCCTCAGTGTATGTTCCTTAATGAAGCAACCATTTGAAATGCTCGCTAATGTCTTGTGGTCCATCAATAATGTAAACGCCCTTCCCCACACAAAACTTTTAAATTGTTCTTCTGCCAAATGACACACCAACAAATCTTTCTTAATGACAGAGAACATTTTTACATTATTCTTCAGTGTTCTTGAAGCATACCCGCTTTTCCTTTCCCATTTGCTACCCAACTGTGACATGGTTGCACCTAACCTACTGTTACTGGCGTTCACATTGATTAGACACTGACAACTTGGATCAAATGGCGCTAAAACTTTGGCAGACCCAATTTCTTATTTTAATGCTTTGAATTCCCCGGTTCAACTCTCATTCCACTCCAGCACTTTATTCTTCTTAAGCAACAGTAGTAAGTTTTCTGTCTTGTCTGAAGCATCTCTGATGAACTTTGAATGAAACTCCCAAAAACCTAGAAATGAAGTAACTTGTTCCGTACTTTCTGGAAGGGGAGCCTGTCTCTTGGCATTCACCAACCCTGGACGTGGTTTCACCCCTTTCTCTGATATCACATGATCTAGCTATTTCATATGTGACCTTCCAAAAACACACTTTTTGATATTTGCAACAATACCTGCCTTGTCAAGTCTTTCTAAAACTGTCTGTAACTGCGTGGTAACGGACGAGAGTCTACCCATAACCTTGTTTAAACTTCTGAGGTCAATGCAGATTCTTAGTTCTCCAGTTTTCCATTTAGCAATGAGTAACAGGGTTAACCATAGTGATGATTCCACAGGTTCAGCCACCCCATCCATATACATTTACCGCTGAAAGGCACATTTTTCATCTTATGTTCAATGGGTATCACCCCTTCCTTCACACAGATCGTATGCTTAAACCCTTTGATTTTCCCTAAACTGCTCTTAAACGCTTCTTTACATTTTTCCACCTACACACATTTGCCTTGACCCGGATAACCATAGTGATGATTCCACTGGTTCAGTCACCCCATCCATATACATTTACCTCAACATCTCCGCCAATTCCTCTCTGATGCTGAAAGGCACATTTTTCATCTTATGTTCAACTGGTATCACCCCTTCCTTTTCACCGATCGTATGCTTAATCCCTTTGATTATCCCTTAGCCCAACGATGTTTAACATCTAGATGGCACCTCTCGCCCATGTCACCCGACTGCATGACCTCAACATCATCTCCTACGCTGATGACACCAAGATGATCCTCTCCTTCACCAAAGACCCCCACACCGCCATAACCAACTTTCACAAAGGAATGAAGGCCGTCGCCGAATGGATGAGAAACAGCCGACTGAAGCTGAACTCAGACATGATTGAGGTCCTCATCCTCGGATCCACCCCTTTGGCCTGGGACGACTCCTGGTGGCCGACCACACTGGGAACAGCTCCAACACCCACTGACCATGCATGCAACCTAGGGGTCATTCTCGACTCCACCTTCTCCTTGACTAAGCTGGTCAATGACGTCTCTTCCTCGTGCTTCAACACCCTCCGCCTGCTCCGCAGAATCTTCAAGTGGATCCCCACCCAAACGAGAAGAGCAGTGAACCAGGCCCTCATCAGCAGCAGGTTTGTCTAGGGAAACACCCTCTACACAGGAGCCTCGGCCAAACTCCTGAGATGGCTGCAGCTCATCCAGGACGCCTCTGCACGCCTGATCCTCGACATTCCTCGCCGCAGCCACACCACACCCCGCCTCAGAGACCTGCACTGTCTCCCTGTTAACAAGAGGATAACCTTCAAGCTCCTCACCCATGCACACAAGGCACTCCACAGCACTGGACCAGCGTACCTCAACAGATGACTCAGCTTCTACAGCCACAACCGCCAGCTCCCTTCCACCAGCCTCGCCCTCGCCACAGTCCCCCGCATCTGAAGAGCAACCTCCGGCGGCAGATCTTTCTCCCACCAAGGTGTGGTTGCAACTACATGTATACCTGAAGGGCATATCTATGATGCACACACAATTTAAAAGGCTAATTAGACAGCACTGTGCAGGCACCACCTTTAAGTGCGTACAAAAGAGCAATCAGTAATGCACACACTAATAAATCTTTAAGAGCATATCTGAAAGAGTAATCAGTTAGGCGCACACTAATAAAGAGACAAATCAGGTGGCGGTGTGCACATGTTATGTTATGTTAAGTGGACTTTTATAGTGCTCGACTCACCCAGGGGCATCTCGGCGCTGCCAAGGACTATTCCTGAGATTGAAAGAGGACAGAAGGAATTAGAAGAGAAAGGGTTTCAGCTGTTTCCTAAATATGCCATAATTGTCAATTTGACGAAGAGGATCTGGTAGCTGATTCCAATATCTTGGCGCTAGATACGAGAATGCCTTCCGTCTGGAACGACATAGCCTAATACGTGGTACTTGGAGGAGACTCCGCGTCCCAGACCTCATGTTCCTGTTAGGTACGTGTTTGATAAGTTTCTTTTGGAGGTATTTGGGACCTCTTCCGTTGAGAGCTGTATAAGTGAGGCAGCAGATCTTAAAAAAAGATCTCTTTCTCACCACAAGCCAGTGCAGTTCTCGCAAAGGAGGCGCCGAAGCCAAGTCCTCTGGGCGATTCAGAACCATCCTGGCTGCAGTGTTCTGAATCACCTGCAATTTATTCAGCAGGGTCTCGCCTACTCCTGCCAACAGAGCATTGCCATAATCCAATCGGCTAATAACCATAGCCTGGACCAAGGTTTTGCGATGAGCCGTCGGCATAAAGGGGAGGATTTTATGCAGCAGACGCAAGCTGTAATAGCAGGAGCTGGACGTGGAGAAATGTGATCTCTCATTGATAGGTACTGATCTAATTTTAATCCTAAATTTTTAACACAATGAGTTGGTACAGGAGCTGCTCTCAGTTGATTGGGCCACCAGTCGTCAGACCAGCTTGGTGTGGCTTTGCCCGTTAACATTAACTCGGTTTTGCCAGGGTTCAGCTGGAGACAGTTCTGCGTCATCCAGCTGGAGATCTCAAGTATACCTCTGGCAAACCGTGTTTTCTCTGCTGCTAAGTCCATACCAAATGAGAACATGAGCTGAGTATCATCTGCATAAGAGATGATCTCAAAGCCCAGCTGTTCCGCTCTCCTAGCTAGTGGGGCCATATAAATGTTAAATAAGGTAGGACTTAAGCAGGATCCCTGAGGAACGGCTCTATCTAATCTAATTGCATCCAATCTGTATGGACCAAGCATGACCGTTTGCGTCCTATCGGACATAAAATTATGCAGCCACTTTAAGGCTGTTCCTTGGACACCGCACGACACCAATCTCTCCGCTAGCATTTCGTGAGAGATGCTATCGAAAGCTGCGGAGAGATCTAGAAGTATCAGAATTACCGAGCCGCCTTGATCTATTTGTCGCCTAAGCGAGTCTGTGACTGCTAAAATAGCAGTCTCCTTACAAAAGTGTACACATCAGTGATGTGTACACTATAAGACCTTACAGAGGCAAAAACAGTACCCGCCCACTGTTTCTGGTCATACAACTGCAGTGACGTGAACACCTATCAGAGTAATACTTGATTTCTGTTATCATATCACAGTGATACGCACACTAATTACAAGTAAACAGTGTGTCATTCAGAAAGTGAACTACAACTTAGTGCATTCAGTGGTGATACTATATACAAACATATAGAAGTATAGGAGCATAGATTTTAGAGGTGAAGTGTAACTTTGTGTAGTGTAGTTCCGATAGTACCCTTCATGCAGGACCTGTGCTGTTTACGGGTAACATATACTGTGGGCTGGTGGTAGACTGACCCTGTATAACCCCACTGAATATGTTAGCCCATGTTTTGAATTAGCTAGCTTGCAGTGCCACTAGAATCTCCTATTATCAGAGAGGTTCGTTTTTGGCAACCTTTGAACACAACAAATCTGGATTCCTCAGACTTGTAGAAACAATATACTACTTTTCACTCAGTCACTCGTGCTTGCTTGTTTTGCTCTCAGGAATATCCACTGGAGAAACAGTCAGGCGTGATTACAATCAGAATGTATTGTACCATTGTTCTTCTCATGTAAAACAAATGTGTTGCTACAACTGTGACACAGTAGCAGAGATATAAAATCAGCAGTACAATGAATAAAAAGGAATAGTATTGTTCTACCATTTTGCAATAGCCATAAACACATACATGAATATAAAATGCATTTATAAAATAAAGTGCGTACTCCTAAAATGCCTGTCTAGATGTACCTAAATGTACGTAGCATGTGAGTAGGTACGAAAAGAGCCTAAGCCTAAGAGCCTAAGAGTCTAAGAGCCAGGAATCGGAAAGCCAAGACTCCCCCTAGGATTTAGTCGAACCCCATTACCTGAAAAGTGAGAGTGTGGGACTTCGTCCTGGACTTGACTTAGACACCCCGCAAGGGATAGTCAGACCATTGTCAGCTGGAGCGATTGCATGTTGGAGCCGTAGCGTCTCTGGTCAGTGTGTCGGCCTTGAAGTCTTGGTTCCCTCCTGACCACTGATAGCAAGAGGTGCTGTATTTACACAGTCTATGTGGGTATGTTACCCATTGTTCAGTATGAGGATGACATTGGGGATTAAACCTTGTGCGTCGATGGTAGAGGTGAAGTATACCTCCTGGAGAGTGTACTCATAAATTATTCATATGTGCTAAGGATGATGTCTTAGCAATATTGATTGGGAAAAACCCACCCTCTGCATTAAACTAGGTGAAAGGTTTAGTTCATAAAAGGCTGCAGTTCTTATAAGGCGTTATGTCCCTATGAGGCATTCTGTCCTTATTCGGAGTTATGTCCTTATAAGGCTTGTTCATATGAAATTTAAATAACATAGAGATGATGTAGGGAAAGTGTACAATGTTCGCTGGACCTATATCAGGGTCCCGATATCAAATATAACATTTAGTTCTTGAGAAATTCATATACACTTGGAGGTAAACTTTGGAATGAACAGCAGCCTCCACCATTCTTACAAATGTCAGGTAATCCTCCTATTAGTTGGGAAACCTTGTATATAGCATTAACAATATATTTTGTTGCCATTAGGGGTAATAGATATTGTCCTCAAAGGTAAAAGTTTTTATGCAGAACAACTTGGGTTTTGAAGGGCAGGCTGTTTATGAACACTTGCCTGCATGAGGGTTCAGATGAGGAAAATGAGCTGGATGAGTACCAAGAGGCTGTGAGAAAATTAGAAATCAATCCATCATATCATTTGTAAAGTGCACTACTTACCTGTGATGGTCTCAAGGCGCTGGCGATGGGGAGTGCTGCTGTTGCTGGAAAACCAAGGTCTTGAGAAGTCTTCTGAAAGTCAGCAGGTCTTGGGTCTGCGGTAGGTGGGTGGGGAGGGTGTTTCAGGTCTTGGCGGCGCCAATCACCACCCTACACACACCACACATAGTCTGTGTATATAGTGCTCCCACCTAGCCGTAGGTAGTAGCACGCCGCATCCCGTAGAGGGGTGCGAAGACCCCGATGATGAAGCATGACACCAAGGGCCCTTTTGGTGTGTGAGGGGTATTTTAAAAAACACTGAGTGCTCCCCACCATTGTAGGGGCCACTGTAACTCTTAAGTGGATTCTGTTTTGTTTATGAAAAAATTTAACTGACCATGTCATGAGTGATATAATATGTAAGGTCATAAGCAGTGCACTGTGGGGTCATAAGTTATAGTGAGCTCTGCTCACTATAACTGCTGAATTTCACTGGTTTTGTATGAGTGAAATCTGAGCCTAACTATAATGTCTCTGTAACCTTTGTTTTTTTCTGTGAATTTCTAAAAAAAAATGTATTCTATTTTCTAACTATAATGTCCCTGTAACATTTGTGATTTTTCTGTGAATTTCTATGGTCTTTTAATGTTGTTTCCTTACTGTAACGTCCCTGAAACCTTTGATTTTTTTAAATGTAAATTTCTAAGGTTTTTTTAAATTGTATATCCTAACTATAACCACTAACCTTTGACAGTGAGTGTGTACATGAGTATCTCAGTAGGGCTGTCAATGGGTCTGTGAGTATCTGAGCAGGTTTGTGAGTGGGTATGTGATGTTCTGTCTGTGTCTGTGAGTGGGTGTGTGAGTGTATGAGTGGGACTGTGAGCGAGTGCACAAGTGTCTGAGTGGGTCTGTGAGTGAATTATTATCTGAGAGGGTCTATGAGTGAGTACACAAGTATCTCAGTGGGTTCATGAGTGAAGGTATGAGTCTGTCAGTGGGTCTGTGAGTGGGTGCATGAGTCTCTCAGTGGGGCTGTGAGTGGGCGTGTGAGTGTCTAAGTGGGTCTGTGAGTGGGTGTGTGAGGGTCTGAGTGGCTCTGTAAGTGGGTGGATGGTCTCTGAGTGCATGATTGTATTGAGCGGGTCGGTGAGTGAGTGCATCAGTTTCTGAGTGGGTCTATGAGTGGGTGGATGAGTTCCTGAGTGCATCTGTGAGTGGGTACAGGTACTTTCAGTCAAGTATGGTGAGGTGTTTGTCAGATTTCACCTAGGATGTTTGCATGCACACACTGACAAGAACACACACACTCTCTCTCAGCATTGTTTTGAAAGGCCTAAAAAATGCATTATTTTTACAAAATATTCTGTTTCTCTCACTAGGTACTCATACAAATCTGTCCTTTAATCCCCTGTTTGTGCCCTGCTCGTCTCATAATGCATTTTTAACATTAAATGACAGTGTCATTATCAAGAAACCTAAAGCTCACATCCCAATCTTACTGACCAAGTAACGTCCTAATCTATAATGGTGGTAGCCATAATTTCAAATGGGGATGGGGCATGCAGCCTCCCCCCCTCCCTAGACCGATTTTTGGCCCTGGGGACCCCATCCGCTGAGGCCTGGCCATGAAGATATGGGGGGGCACAACGCGGCCCACTTCTAGGGCCATTTTCACTTTCAGCCCCAGGGACCCAATCACCCGATGCTACGGCCTTTGAATGTATTTATCTTTAATAGAGGAGGGTGGGCCACATGGCCTCCCTTTCCCTGGCTTATTTCAGTATCAGGGAGCCCATTCCCTGGGTCCCAGCTTCTTGATTGTGTGTGCCCTGGTCCCACCCAGGGCACCCAGTCACCTTTGTTGTGGACTGAGTGGGAGCCAGTAGGGCCAGGGGGGCCCTGGCTGCTCCCTGCCTTCTGCAGGTGCTGGCATTGCTCCCACAGACAGGGAGCTGTTAAACATGTAGCTCCCTGTCTGTGAGAGTAATCTTTTCAACTGTTTCCCTGCCCGCTTGAAAGGAGGTGGTAGTCCACAGGGCTGTATATGGACCAGAAGGGGGTTGCAAGGCCCCCTTCTAGTTTTAAAACGTTAATTTGGCCCCAGGGAGGTGGTGGTCCCTGGGGGGGTACAAGAGGCCTCCAATTATGAACAATTTAGCCCTGGGTAGGTGGTGGTCTCTGTGGCTTAATGGGTCCACACAGCCTCCTGTAATACAATCATAAGCCCCAGGGAGGTGGTGGTCCCCATGGTATCTCTGGGACCCGACAACCACAGGGTATTCCTACCCTGCCACCTTTTCTGTTTTTCCATTTTTTATGGGACTCAGCTGAAGTTGAGTCCCAATATAGCTGCCAATACTTCCTGGCTGAAGTATTGGCAGCTAATCAGATCTCAGCACAAAATCGGGATGATTCATGAAGGATTCACTGCCCTAAATACCCACATTTAAATTTCTTTCTATAACTCAAAAACAGCAAAACAGATTTACACCAAATACAAAAAGACCACTTTATGGATCAAGAGCTACCTTTCTACAAAATTTGGTGTAATTCTGTACTGCGGTTCGGGCTGTAGTAGTGTTCAAAATCCTCTTCTTTTTTACCCCGCTCTTTTTCTCGGCACCCCTTGACAGATCACTATGAAACTTTGCTGCACAGCAAGATTCATGAGCAAAGTTTTTGTAAAACGGCACCTCAGATATAGGTAAGCAAATTTCTTTTCATATGGAAAGATGGTCCTAACTTAAACTACCTACTGGCGACCAGTAGGTAGTTATAGTTAGGACCTAGTTTCAATAGAAAAACGTTTTATTTATTTTCCAATATCTTTGGCGCCATTTAAAGAATCTTCATGGAATTTTCAAAACTAATGGGGCACTCCAGTTAGCAAAGTTTCAGGGTGATTCGTCAACCGGGGCCTGAGAAAAAAGGGGGGTCCCAAAACACGTTTTCCCCATGTTAATTTCCATAGGAACTTTAGACACAGCTACAGCCCGAACTGCTGAAAAGAATTACACAACATTTGGCAAAATTGTAGCTCTTGGATCAGAAAGCACCCTTTTTTTTAAATGGTGGATATCCGTTCAGTAGTTGCTGAGAAATTAAAAAAAAATAAAAAGATCGATATCTGAGCACCATGGAGGATTCGTGAATCCTCCTGAGCGTCAACACTGAAAAGCAGAACGTGTTGACACCCATCTTGTTTCTCGATAACTGAGTCACAATAAAAAGGTTAAAAAAACATTAAACACAAGAAAAGGGGGCAGGGTACAAAACACCCTGACCCCCTAGGCCTGCTCAGGGGTTCCACAAGGACCCCAAGAGCCCAAAAAATGCATTACAATAAAATGTGTCCAATTCGCGCTGGGTGCGTGAATCCGGCAAAAAAAACAAATTAAGCGCGGGCTAACACGCTTTGTTTTCTATAAGCCCCCGCGTGGGCCAGGTCCCGGGAGCAATGCCAAACTAATTAGCAGGGCCTGCGGGGGCCCCAGCAGCCCCAGCGCTGCTACCTCCCTGGGGCTTCTTTTTAAAAAAGCATAGGGGGTCTCCTGCCCCCACGCTTCCCCGAGGACCACCACCTCCCCGGGGCATTTGCTTTTTAGGAAGGAGCCCCCAAACCCCAGGGACTACCACCTCCCCAGGGCTATATGATATAAATGCAGGGAGGCACATGGCCCCCCGCAGCCCTGGGGACCACCACCTCCCCGGGCATTGAATATCTAAATGCGGGGGTCTGTTGCAGAGCCCCGGGGACCGACACCTCCCCGGGGCTTAAATGAGTTGGGAAGGGGGCTGTTTGCAGAGTGGTGTAAAAAGGAGGCATGGCCTTTGAGCACTCTCTGCAATCCAGCTGCATGGGGCTTACTGGAGGTAACAGGGAGCGTGCTTGCTGAGTGGTGGGCAAAGGGGGCGTGGCCTGCTATGAAAACTTAGCAATCCTGCTCTGTGGGAGTTACTGGAAGTAATAGAAGGGATAGTTGGCTCCCAAGGATGTCCTTGGGGGCCAACTACCCCTCTTGTTACCTCCAGTAAGTCCCACACAGTGGGATTGCTAAGACTTCTTCGAGGTCACGGCCCCCTTTTTCTACCACTGTGCAAACACGCCTCCTAGCCGACTACGGAATGGGGGATGAAGTCCAATTTACTCCTGAGGGACTTTGGGGGCCAAGAAGCCCTCCCGGTACATCCTGTAAGTCCTATGCAGCGGAATTCCTGAGCGCTGGTCGGTGGCCAAGCACCCTTTCTCCACCACTCTGCAAACACGACTACTAGTTTGCATTGTAATAGGTTTCACATTTGTAAGAGTTAAAGCTATTGGCAATGTAAATGTAAAAGTTTTTAAATGTTTTTCTTAGTGGAGTGGATGTGCGTTGTGTGTAGTGGAATTATGTGGTATGTTGTGCAGTGAAATTATGTGGATAGAAAGTTTGTGCTATTTAGTGTATAGGAAGTATGTAGAGTGGGATTATGTGTTATGGAGAGTAGTTATGTGGTATGGTAGTCTGTGTTGTGGAGTGGTAACCTCAGGTTTAGTCTTCATCGTTTCCATAGAAGCTCAACTATAAATTCAGTGAGACAAAAAAGAACGAATCAGTGAGGAGCACTTGTGGACCTAGTCAGAGGTATGGGCAGGGCCAATGGAATTATGTGACTGTTTGGCTGCACCGACTTTCGCAAAATTATACATTTTCTGCATTAGTCACATAATTTATCATCTGCTCCCTAGTTTGCCGATTTGAACAAAAAAAGCCTTGTTTCTAGCGCAAACGGCTAAAACGTTACCAAAAATGCAACAACAAGTGTTACAGCGTGGTGGAATGCCCTCTGCAAACCTAGAATGGTCACCTGTTACTTACTGCTAAATGCGGGTGTTAAATTGGCACTAATTGTGTGCAAGCCACTTTTGCTTCCTCCTGCACCTCTCTTGCCTCTTTCTTCATTTCTGTTGCTTAATTCTGCACATTTCCTTCTTTTAATGCACTTCTATTGCCTCTTTCTGCAAATCTCTTTAACTTTCCGCACCTTCCTTCCCTCTTTCTGCACATCTGTTGCCTCTTTCTGCACTCATTTGCTTCTTTCTGTACCCCTCTTGCCTGTTTCTGCACCTTTCTTCCGTCTTTCTGCACATCTCTTGCCTTTTTCTGTACCCGTCTTACGTCTTTCTGCACCCTTTTTGCCTCTTTATGCACCTCTGTTCCTTCTTTCTGCACTACTTGTGTTTTTTCTGCACATGTCTTGCTTATTTTTTTACCCCTCTTGCCACTCTCTCTACCCCTCTTCCCTCTTTCTGCATGTCTGTTGCTTCTTTCTGCAATTATCTTGCTTCTTTTTGCACCTCACTTGCCTCTTTCTGCATCTCTATTTCCTCTTTCTACAGTTCCCTTGCCTCCTTCTGTACTTCACTTGCTTCTTTCTGTAACTGTATTACCTCTTTCTGTACCTCCCTTGCCTCTTTTTGTACCTCACTTGCTTCTTTCTAGGCCCCTTTTGCCTGTTTCTGCACCCCTCTTCCCTCTTTCTGCAACTCTCTAGTCTCTTTCTACACCTCCCTTCCCTCTTTCTGCACCGCTCTTGCTTCTTTCTGTACCTCTGTTCCTTCCCTCTACACCTGTCTTGTCGCTTTCTGCTAGTTCAGCACCTCTGTTGCTTCTTTCTGCAATTCTCTTCCCTCTTTGTGTACCTCTCCTACCCCTTTCTGAACCCCTCTTGCCTCTTTTTCCACATCTGTTTGTTCTTTTTGCACCTCTTAGGCTTGCTCTTTTTGTACCTCTGTTGGTTCTTTCTGCACTGCTCTGACTTCTTCCTGCACCTCTCATCCAAATTTCTTCATACCTCTTGTATTTTTGTGCACCCCATTTCTCTCTTTCTGCACTTCTTCTGCCTCAGTCTGCCCGCCTGTTCCTTCTTTCCGCACCCTCTTTTGCCTGATCCTTCAACTCTCTTGCCTCTTTCTGCTGTTCTCTTGCCTCCTTCTGTACCTCACTTGCCTCTTTTTGCACCTGTTGGTTTTTTTGTTTTTTTTGCACTGCTCTTGCTTCTTTCTGCACCTCTCTTGCAACTTTATTTACCCCTCTTGCCTCTTTATGCATCATTTTGCCTGTTTCTGCACCTCCCTTGCCCCGTTTGCCTGTTTCTGCACCCCTCTTCCCTGTTTCTGCACCCCTCTTCCCTCTTTCTATGCTTCCCTTCCCTCTATCTGCACCGCTCTTTCTTCTTTCTGTACCTCTGTCCCTTCTTTCTACACCTGTCTTGTCTCTTTCTGCCTAGTTCAGCACCTCTGTTGCTTCTTTCTGCCATTCTCTTGCTTCTTTGTTAACCTCTTCTACCCCTTTCTGCACCCCTCTTGCCTCTTTTTCCACATCTGTTGGATTCTTTTTGCACCTCTTAAGCTTCGTTCTGCTCTTCACTTGCCTCTTTCTGTACCTCTGTTGGTTCTTTCTGCACTGCTCTGGCTTCTTCCTGTACCTCTGATCCAAATTTCTTCATCCCTTTTGTCTTTTTGTGCACCCCTCTTCTCTCTTTCTGCACTCCTACTGCCTCAGTCTGGCCACCTGTTCCCTCTTTCTGCACCCCTTTTGCCTGTTTCTGCAACTCTCTTCCCTCTTTCTGCAGTTCTCTTGCCTCCTTCTGTACCTCACATGCCTCTTTTTGCACCTCTGTTGGTTCTTTTACACTGCCCTTGCTTCTTTCTGCACCTCTCTTGCAACTTTCTTTACCCCTCTTGCCTCTTTCTGCACTATTTTACCTGTTGCTGCACCTCTCTTGCCTCTGTCTGCACCTCTGTTCCCTCTTTCTGTATCTCTTTTGTGAGAAGTTAGCTTGGCATATGATGTCCACTATTCTAGTGGGCACCTTGCACCAGTCTAAACTACCCTTATTGATGGTGGTTGTAAAGTCAACCTTATAGACAAGCTATCCTAGTGGTAGCATGGACCAGCAGTCTTAGGCTAAAACTTCAGAGAGCATGTAAAGCCAGGTGTTTTACCATATATAATCCCTTGAATACCAAATGAAAGGACACCACACAAGGTATATATCAAATATATATTTATTTATTACTAACACAACCCCTCTGCACTCTTTATGAGGTCAGATTTCGAGATACATTACAAGTTACTCATTAAGCATACTATAAGTTGCACAAATACAATTCTGCCCTAGGGGCCTCACGAACCATATACTAAGTAAGTGGTATAAGAACCACTTCAGGAATAGTGAATAGGCCTAGGGCCTAGGGAATCGCTGGGGCTACACTACAGAACCAAAGGTTAGGAAGTAGGAGACCCACGGGAGACGTGTGCAGTGTGGGAAAACAGTTGTGAGCTACCCTCGACTTACAATGGGGATTTGAAGAAGTCACAAAGTTACTTATTAAGGACACTTCCGGGTGGACTACGGTGAAACCCCTTTTAACTAGAACACTTGAAGAGTCAATAACCACGGCAGGACCAGAGTACTCGAGTTACCTCACCCAGGGAAGCCGGGTGCATAGGTGTCTTTTCATGTCGGGTTTCGTCGATGCATTCAATGGAGACCTGCAAAAGAAGTGCTGCAGGCGGCCGAATGAAGAGTGTCTGGATGGATCCAAGGGTGGATCGAGGAGCTGAAGAACCTGAAAGCAGAGGGGACAGAGTCTGGGTTACTAGCCACTGACCAGGAAGGAACCAGGATGGAACCAGGTGATGTCGCAATGCAAACAGGTGAAGAGATCAAGCTTGTCTCTGCAGCCACGAGGACCAGGAGGCATCGATGACAACCAGGAGCTGGATTCTAGCTGCCCCACAAAGGATCTAGCGTTTGCGGTGTCGGTTTCCGGATTGGACCCAACAAGCCTTGGCAACCACAACCCACACAGGAAGTGAAGATTGGCTTCAGATCAGACCAGCAAGGTCTGAGGAACTTCTACTTTGCAAGGAAGCTGGAGCAAGCCTGGAGCAACCAGGAAAGTAAGATGATTTTAAAGGTTCACCTTCAGGGGGCTCACTAGCCAACAGGCTAACAACCAGGAAGATTTTTCAAGCTGAAATGCAGGAGCGGGACCCACGCGGGACTCGTGGTGTGATGGGGGCTGAGCTTCGGTACAAATGGTGCTCGGGTCTGGGGCTTCTTGTGCTCCAATGCACAACTGGGAGTTACCTCAGGAGTTGATGCAGTTAGCAATTTGCAGGATGTCCAGGGAGTCTGATCTCACGTCTCTCGTGTCCGCCACGGGTCTCAGCTTTGCTGTGAATGTGGGTCAGAGTCCAAGAAGTCTGGAAGTCCAGTCCTGAGTAGCTGAATCTTTGGTTTCCATCAGGAGCATCGACAAAGAAAACTGGCAAGTTACTGGTGGTGCCTCTTTGAACAGGGTAGTCACACCTTGACCACAAGGAAGATGTCTTCCGTCTTCTAGTCGGTATAGAAAGTCGAAGGTCCAAGAGTTTCATCTCAGAGTTTCGTTCCAGGATAATCTAATGTCTCTAGACACAGCTCCCATCTTTATACTAATCTAAGGGGCTGGATTACTTGCTAGGTCCCTCTTATAGGTGGACCCTCAGAAGGGGGTGGTTACACCCCTTTCTATTTGTCCAGTTTCACGCCAGAGCTGGGCTGGAGTGCCCTAGCAACTGGTTTGAACTGGGCTATGCATGGAGCACCTTGTGTGCACCAGGCAGTGTCTTGATTTGCCACCCTCCCTGACCCAATACACTAAAAGCCTGTCTGGGGAGGTGCTAGCACCTCCCAAGGCAGGAAACCTATTGTCCAGGCCTCCCCTGCTGGAGTTTCATCCAGCAGCAGGAGGTCAGACTCGTGTCTGTGGCAGCAGCATCCATTTTGTGATGCTGAGGCTCTGTTTAACTTTAACCGGGCAAAGCAGTAACCAACATGTCTATTCCCTCTAGAAGGGTGGAATGCTACTTCCACCGCCAGAATTGGCGGGGGGGGGGGTAGTATTCCAAAGTGTTTGACACCTTACACGACATGTTTTGATAAAGCCAAACCAAAGTTAGCATTAACCGCGAGGATTATAATGCACTTAAGAGTATATGGTATGGCTATATCATAGAACAGCTATAAGGACATGGTTCCGAAAGCTTCAGAAGGGCTCAGCTCATGCTAGGGCACCCTCTCACATAAAACCAAGCACTCTGCCTCCAGGATTGTTAAGGCCTGCCATAGGAATGGCTTATGTGTTACTATGTGTCTATATATAAGGTAGATATAGACATACTATATCTAAGTAAGGGGTGATTACATCACCTTACCCAAGCTGAGTGATCAGCCTGTGGTGTCCGTTTGGATGGCCAGCCAGGGGTGGCATAATACATGCTGCATCCCCTGATAGGCCTTGGATGCACCTATGCCCTGGGTACCTTTGGTACTCTATACAGGGGCTCACAAAGGTGACCCAATACTCAATCAGGTATGTACCTAAAGTACATGGTATCAATTTAGAGAGAGAACAGATAAAAAGTGGGGGTGACCATAGGAAGCAGACCCTACTCTCCTACATCTTTTGCCTCCTTCTGCACCTCTGTTTCCTCTTTCTGTACTTCTCATGCCTTTTTCTGCAGTTCTCTTGCCTCTTTCTGCACTTCACATGACTCTTTCTGTACCTCTTGCCTCTTTCCGAACCTCTCTTGCTTCTTTTTGCACTTCACTTGCCTCTTTCTGCACCCCTTTTTGCCTGTTTCTGCACCCCTCTTTCCTCTTTGTGCAACTCTCTTGCCTCTTTCTACACCTCTCTTCCGTCTTTCTGCACCACTCTTGCCTCTTTCTGTACCTCTGTTCCTTCTTTCTTCACATGTCTTGACTATTTCTGCACCCTTCATGCCTCTTTCAGCCACACTGTGGCTTCTTTCTGCAGTTCTCTTGTCTCTGTGTACCTCTCATACCCCTTTCTGCCCCCTCTTGCCTCTTTTTCTACCTCTCTTGGTTCTTTCTGCACCTCTTTTACCTTCGTTCTGCACTTCACTTGCCTCTTTCTGTACCCCTCTTGCCTCTTTCTGCACCTCTGTTGGTTCTTTCTGCACTGCTCTGGCTTCTTCCTGCACCTCTGTTCCAAATTTCTGCATCCCTCTTGCCTTTTTCGGCACCCTCTTCCCTCTTTGTGCACCTCTCTTGCAGCAGTCTGCCCACCTGTTCCCTCTTTCTTTACCCCTTTTGCTTGTTTCCGCAACTCTCTTGCATCCTTCCGAACCTCACTTGCCTCTTTTTGTACCGCTTTTGTTTCTTTTGCACTGCTCTTGCTTCTTTCTGCATCTCTCTGGCAATTTCTGCACCCCTCTTGCCTCTTTCTGTACCCCTTTTACCTGTTTCTGCACCTCTCTTGAGTCTGTCTGTACCTCTGTTCCCTCTTTCTGTACCTGTTTTGCCTGTTTCTGCAACTCTCTTGCATCTCCCTGAAGTTTTTTTGCCTACTTCTGCACTTCTGTTGCTTCTTTCTGCACTTTTCTTGCCTCTTTCTGCACCTCTATTGCTTCATTCTGCACTTTCCATGCTTCTTTCAGCACCTGTCTTGCTTCTTTCTACTCGCAACACAAGGAGGGAGGTACCCTTGAGACCGTTTCGGGGACAGGGTAAATAGTACACAACAACAAGAAGTCCCTAATGGGAGGAAAATATATCCTAAGGCGTAAGGTAACCTAGGCCCAGTGGCTAGCAGGTTATCTACGCGAACAAAGACTACAAATATGTCAAGACACCCTATTACAAATAATCAGTCAGTGTAAGCACCCTATCTGTACGTCACACAACACTTGAGAGACATAAATTTCTGCTAATATAAAAACAACAATTTATTAAAAACATTATACAAAATCAATTTGCACCAGAAAATACATTATACAATAAAGTACATATTAAAAAAAAACAAAAGTCGACGCGGCGTTTCGGTGTCTTTTGTTGATGCCAACACCTTCTTCAGGACAGGGGTTTTTAGTTAAAAAAATCTCTGGAAAGTAAAATTACAAAAAACATACAATCAATAGGGGCCTATTGTACACTGACTGTTTAAGGATTACATTAATAAATACATTGACATAGCTCACATTATAATACTTCTGTGAGAAAGTTTACAGTATGGAACAAACATTCAGCCTATACGTGGTTTTGCATTACTATATCTATGATTAAAATACAGACAATTTAATCAGATTCTCCTTCTCTCTCGAAATAATAACTCCATTCTTCAGATTTAAGGTTCTAACTCGGAACAACAGGACTACTTTTGTTTGCGTTAATACTTCCATGCTTGAGGGATTTGCATGCATTACAACTAGGCATCTCGTAATGGTTAACTGCCCAATCTACAACCTTTACCCAATGTCTCTATCCCACTGGGGGAGAACCCATTCACTGTTAGACACATTTGTATTATTATCATTTGATCATATTGGGACTCTTTCATTCCGGTGTGTTCCGTATCCTTAGACTAATGGTCTATTTGTATATACTAGCCCATTTACAAACACATCTGGTGTATCACTGTAATATGTGCAACCTACCTCAAACTATATGAGGGATTTGGAGCAGTTGATATCATTTGAACAGGCTGCAGATTTTTTTTTTTTTTTTTTTTTTTTTTTTTTTTTTTAAAACTTTCATCTGTCTCCTGTAAACTTTATCTTCAATGGCGGAAGGTTATCATTAATTATTCCACCTGAGGGATAAGTTTGAGAATTCAAAAAATACCCTGGTCTTAAGAAAATCCAATTTTTCTATATCGGTAAAGGTTTGTTACCTGGAAGAATATTTTCGAAGTATTTCTGTCCTATATAGTTATAGCTGAGTAAAGCCTAAAGATACACGGTGGTCGCCCCAGATACAGCGAAGACCACACATTCGAAAATATTCTTCCAGGTAACAAACCTTTACCGATATAGAAAAATTGGATTTTCTTAAGACCAGGGTATTTTTTGAATTCTCAAACTTATCCCTCAGGTGGAATAATTAATGATAACCTTCCGCCATTGAAGATAAAGTTTACAGGAGACAGATGAAAGTTTTAAAAAAAAAAAAGAAAAAAAAAAAAAAAATCTGCAGCCTGTTCAAATGATATCAACTGCTCCAAATCCCTCATATAGTTTGAGGTAGGTTGCACATATTACAGTGATACACCAGATGTGTTTGTAAATGGGCTAGTATATACAAATAGACCATTAGTCTAAGGATACGGAACACACCGGAATGAAAGAGTCCCAATATGATCAAATGATAATAATACAAATGTGTCTAACAGTGAATGGGTTCTCCCCCAGTGGGATAGAGACATTGGGTAAAGGTTGTAGATTGGGCAGTTAACCATTACGAGATGCCTAGTTGTAATGCATGCAAATCCCTCAAGCATGGAAGTATTAACGCAAACAAAAGTAGTCCTGTTGTTCCGAGTTAGAACCTTAAATCTGAAGAATGGAGTTATTAATTCGAGAGAGAAGGAGAATCTGATTAAATTGTCTGTATTTTAATCATAGATATAGTAATGCAAAACCACGTATAGGCTGAATGTTTGTTCCATACTGTAAACTTTCTCACAGAAGTATTATAATGTGAGCTATGTCAATGTATTTATTAATGTAATCCTTAAACAGTCAGTGTACAATAGGCCCCTATTGATTGTATGTTTTTTGTAATTTTACTTTCCAGAGATTTTTTTAACTAAAAACCCCTGTCCTGAAGAAGGTGTTGGCATCAACAAAAGACACCGAAACGCCGCGTCGACTTTTGGTTTTTTTTAATATGTACTTTATTGTATAATGTATTTTCTGGTGCAAATTGATTTTGTATAATGTTTTTAATAAATTGTTGTTTTTATATTAGCAGAAATTTATGTCTCTCAAGTGTTGTGTGACGTACAGATAGGGTGCTTACACTGACTGATTATTTGTAATAGGGTGTCTTGACATATTTGTAGTCTCTGTTCGCGTAGATAACCTGCTAGCCACTGGGCCTAGGTTACCTTACGCCTTAGGATATATTTTCCTCCCATTAGGGACTTCTTGTTGTTGCTTCTTTCTACACCACTGTTTTCTCTTTCTGTACTTTCTTGCCTGTTTCTGCAACTCACTTGCCTCTTTTTATACCTCTGTTGCTTCTTTCAGCAATTCTCTTGCCTCTTTCTATACTTCTCTTGTCAGTTTCTGCACCTCTTTTGCCTATATCTGTACCTCTCTTGCCTCTTTCTGTACCTCACTTGCTTCTTTCTGCACTTTCCATGATTATTTCTGTAGCTGTCTTGCTTCTTTATTCACCCTTGTTGCCTCTTTCTGCACTTTCCTTGCCTCTTTCTGCAGTTCTCTTGCCTCTTTCTGTACCTCTGTTGCTTCTTTCTGTGCTTCTCTTGCCTATATCCGCACCACTATTACTCCATTGTGCACTTTCAATGCTTCTTTTTGCATGTCTTGCTTCTTTCTGCACCCCTGTTGTCTCTTTCTGCACTCGTCTTCCTTCTTTCTTTTTTTTATTTTTTTATTAAGCATTTATTTCAATAGTCAGCCGGAAAATGAACAAAGTAAATATCACAATCAGACAAAGGTAAAAGAAGAATATCATTGGCCAGGAAAAAGAAAGGACATCACATGATAAATAATACTTCTTAGAAGGAAAACGATATCTTATAAGATAATTAAATCATATTAAACCCAATTAGCTATAAAATCCCATATTTTTCGACCTTGTGTCCTTTTTTTATCCCTTTAAGTTCATTGCCATTTCTAATCGATATATAGAGAGCAATTTAGATCGCCAATGATGAAAGCTAGGGGGTTCAATATCAATCCATCTGGAAGTGATACAAAAACGAAAAATTGACATACAGATAATACCGATGTGATCCGTTTGCATGCCTAGGATTACTAGTTCAGGGTTTAGCTTTACATCAATTCCTATGCCATTATTAATGAAAGATTCTATATCACCGATGAACCAGGAGATTTTCATACATTTAAAAAACATGTGAATGGAGTCAGCCCCGGTCTCATCACATAGGTTACAGCTATCGCCAGTACCTGTTTTCCATCTCGCTATTTTAATAGGGGAGTAATACAAATCAAAGATTGACATATAATGTTGGCTTTGAAGTGAGCTATTAAAATGAATCTTAATTGATAAATCGATAGATCTTTCTATATCGACATTCTCAATTTCAAATTTCCTTTGCCATTTGCTCTCTACTAACAAAAGATCATCTTCTAATTGATTTATAGCAGTAGCGTAAACTAGACCTATTTTTTTTGCTTTCTTACTAATTTCTAGAATAGAATTTTTATTCATGGAACTATGATCTAAAAGACCTTTATATTCTAAAAAGCTCCGTATCTGGAGGTATTTGAAGAAATCATATTTAGATAAACCATATTTAACTTGGAGATCTGAAAACGAGATAAGTTTGGAGTCTTGGTATAAGTCTCCTAGTATGTAAATTCCAGATTGAAACCATCTTTTAATAATTTGGTCATGAAAAACTACTGGTAAACTATGATTATTTAGAATAGGAGAATAATAATGAATTTGTTTTAAGCATACTATTTTCTTCCTAATTTGCTGCCAAACAGTAAATGCCGCTAATACTATTTTAAATTAGTTTTTTTTATAATAACTGGGTTCTAAGATTTTTACTAAACATTGTGTTGTACTTCTTCCCCTAACAATAAGTCATAAACTGACGGATATACTGATTCCTCAATGATGACATCCCTAAAAAGTAATATACCCATATGTCTTAAAAAAATAAGCCAATAATACAACCGAAAATTAGGAACTCTCCAGCCACCTCTTGTTCTTGGCAGAGTACACCATTTTAGAGCGCTCCTTGAACGATGATAGCCCCAAAGGAACCTGGATACCATTCTATCGATTTTCGTAAAATAGAATGACGAAAATAACAGAGGTATAGTTCGAAATAAATAAAGAAACTTTGAAAAGATTAACATTTTAATGATATTAACACGACCAAACAAGGGAAAATTTAAATTATTTAACCTTTCTAGCACCTTGTTTGAGGATGTTAAAACGGGCCCAATGTTAAGGCGTATGATATCATCGATCTTAGGGGAGATAGTTATCCCCAAATATTGAGCTTCTGGAGCAAAAGTTATTTCATTGGGTCGCCCCCATTCAGAATGAATCAGTTGAGTTTTAGATATATTTAATTTATAGCCAGAGAGTGCTCCGAATTCTTCGGCTAAACTAATTATTTTTGGTAGTGCCCGTCTAATATCAGTGGTGGTAATAGCGACATCATCTGCATAAGCAAATACTTTAAAACGATTCTTGCCAATTATTACAGGAATGATGTCTGTTGCAATACATAATTTACGAAGATAAGGTTCTAGGTATAAGGCAAATAATAGGGGGGAGCAAGGACAACCTTGCCTTGTCCCCCTTGTTATTGAAAACCCTTCGGAATGAGTATCTGTTACCCTAATAACTGCTTTAGGATGGGAATAAAGAGCTTTTACTGCAGTAATATATAAGTGTGGAAATCCCATCCAGGTTAGAACAGACCATAGGAACCCCCAGGTGACCCTGTCGAACGCTTTTTCAGCGTCCAACAGGGCCACCGCAATAGGAGATTCCGAGGCCTGTGCCCAATCCAGCAAGGCTAATATTTTTTTTTTACATGATCGGTAGTGTCTCTTTTAGAAATGAAGCCATGTTGTCTAATAAAAACCAGAGATGGCATTAAAGTATTTCGTCTATTGGCCAGAATCTTAGAGAAAATGTTGCTGTCGGACGTTATAAGAGAGATGGGTCTATATGAACCTAACTCTTCACTGTTTTTACCTTTCTTTTTAAAGATAATTATTGTAGCAGACGACCGTGATGCTGGTGGATGGCCCGCGAAAGCAGACTGAAAAATCTTAATCAATTCTGGTTTCAAGACATTCATAAAGACCCGATAGAATTCTAATGAACTTGATCCGGTCCCATTGCTTTGCCGGCAGCTAAGCTAAGAATGGCTGTTTCAATTTCTTCCTAAATAACTGGGGCGCTAAGTATCTCTTTCTGTTCTATCGATAGTTCAGTTTTATGAATTCCTTCAAGGTATTGTTCAATATCTGACTCGAATGGTTGATCGACTTGATGATATAATAAATTATAAAATTCGTTAAATGCTACCAGTATATCACCCTCCGAAGTTTTCGCATTTCCATTGAGATCAAAAATTTTAAAGATCTCGTTAGTCATTGCGCGTTGACGGAGTCTTTGGGCCAGAACTTTCCCTGTTTGTTTGCTCAATTCATAGCTTTCTGTGCGATATTGGGGAAAACGTAAAGCTACCTGATCAGCAATATGGGAATACACTTGACTATGTTTAATAGATAAATCGATTTGAGATTCTTCTACATTTTTGTTATTTTTTATATTTTCTGCTAGTCGTAATTCTGCTTCTAGGACCATATCACAGTCTTTTTTAAATTTATCCCGATTGCATTTCTGTTGAAAATTCGAATGCTTTAAAGTTTCACCTCTTATAATAGATTTAAATGTATCCCAGACTATTGGTATAGATGCCGTTTCATATTAATCTGAAAGAACTCTTGGATAATGTTTGTCATGAAGAGTATATAATCTTGTTGTAACAACATGCTCCTCTGAAACGACCAGGTTGAATGCAAACATGGCCCAATGGATGGCAAATTAAGATTAAGAAGAACAGGGTTATGGTCTGACAGGAACTTGGGAAGAACTTGTGTTTTGTATTTATCAGAAAAGAACTGGGAGATAAAAAAATAATCGAGGCGAACAAATTCCTTATGTGGGGCAGAGAAAAAGCTATACCCAGGAACTGCGGAATGTAAGGTATGCCACGCATCAGAAAGGCCGTTATCTATTACCAAGGACCTTAAAGCCTTAAACGTCCGTGGTTTAAAGCCTACATAGCTTGCATTCTTTCTAATATTAAAACTAGCTTCCAAATGAATGTTAAATTCTCCACTGAAAATAATGGGAACATTACATAATGCAAGCTCCTGATTTAAGGAATTAAACAGCTCAGAATCGTCCAGATTAGGGCCATAGACCGAATAAATCTTAATCTTATTCTGAAACACTAAAATTTCGGCCGAGGCCCACTTACCCCATTTGTTGGCTGATATCTTAAGAGCAATGCCTAGATTTCGCCTCATAAGTATAGCTACTCCTCGTTTACCTACTGTCTGTTTAGAGCAGATTAATAGATCTAATCCCAAATTCTTTAAAACATCTCTTTTTTCCCAAGAAACATGCGTTTCTTGAAGACAAAGAATATCAATTTGTAACAAATATATCATCTTGGCTAGAATACCTCTTTTTTTGCCATCATTGAGACCATTAACGTTAAAGGTACAAATTCTAATTTCCCTACCCATCAGAGAAGGTAACAGTTGAACGTAACAAATTATCACCCGGACCCAGACATTTCCTGTTCTTGCCATATGTAAATTTATTCCATAAGGATCTCCATGCTGTCCTACTATCAAAGCTTTTGCCAATACAAACTAAACTATCTAGAAAAAACAAACCATACCAAATAAGTACCGTAATATGGAAACTTTGCTTAGTTCAGACTGCTGTTGATTTACACCCCCACCACCACCACCCCCCTCTACCCCCACCCACCCTTCTACCCCACCCACACCCCCAACCCACCTTATGAGGCACAGGGACAGACAGTCCCTGGGATCACCGAGTGCCTTCCACCCACCTCCCTACTGACTTGAAGAAGGAAAAAAAAGAAAAAAAACAACAAAAAAACGGAGATCATCATAATGTCATAGTATCATCAAAGTTAGTTGCACTAAGCATGAAGCTATACATTGCTATACATTACTATACATTATTATGCATAACTATGCATTTTAACAAATAATCATAAAGAAGCTAGGTATTCTTTGGTAACAATTTCAGATACAAAAAATCTCGTTTGTCCTATCACAGTAACTTTAAGTTTGGCTGGGTTCTGAAGATAAACTATGGCACCCTTTTCCTGAAATCCGGAAATCAGCTGCCTAAGATGCCATCGTTTAGACACGGTTGCCTGACAAAAGTCGGGTCTAACAAAAAAGGTGCACCCCTTTGCAGAACGTTTTTTGTCCGGTCTAGCTAAATCAAAGACAGCTTCTCTAGCCAAAAAATTGTTAAATCTAACCAAAATTGCTCGTGGGTAATCGCCTTCTTTTGATTTTGATTTAATAGAAAAAGGGAAACGATGAGCACGTTCGATTACCACGGGCCAGTCCCAAGAAGTAAGTTCAGGAAACGCTGAAGAAAAAAGGTCGCAAATAAATTTCCGCACATCAGATCCACCTAAATTTTCTGGAACCCCTAGGATTCGTAAATTGTTCCTCCGGGATTGATTTTCGAGCTCAGTAAGTTTAAAACTAAAGTCATCTCGTTGTGCTTTCACTTGTGTAAGTTCGTTTTTTTGAGCAGCAACTTCGTCCTCTAATGTGGATATTCTATTTTCGGCCTCTGAGACCCTTGCCGACATATCGGTACATATTTTGGTAATGCGACGAACAGCGTTTTTAACCTTTTGGCAGGTTGCTTGAGCACGAGCAATCTCGGTTTTAGTATCAGACCGATGTGCCAGCATAGTTTGATATATCATAGAAAGAGTCACCTCTGGATCAAGACTAGAGTCGGTTGTTTCAGAGAGTACTTGTTCATTTGTGGAGCATGGTTGTACCGATTGATGATCTTCCAAATTGTTAGATTTATTTCTTGAAGCCGGTAATTTTCTCAACCGGTGTTTCTTAACTGTAATAGTTGAGCCGGGCGAGGTCTCACTGACCCCATCATCTTCTTCCTCTTCAATACTGCTGTCTTCTACAGGATAATCAGCCCAATCTTTATCCAGGCTTTCATCAGATGTTAAGTCAGACATAGAATAAAATTTTTCATTAGCCTCCTGTACAGTCTCTTGATTTGAGGTTTCATCAGTTTCATAAATTGCACTAGATTCTACCATTAAGTTAGTTAAATTCCCCTCAGATATAGTCAAATTTTTGGTAGAAATTTCAATTCCAGCAGCTCCATTAGGTTCAATGGGTACTACATGTCCCACAATGCCGTTTGTTAATGAGTCATTAGCTGACCTGGGTTCTGTTTCAGAAATTAGGTCTGGGGCTGTATCTGATTCTGTAATAGTTTCAGTTCCAGGTTCATTATCCCCGATCTCTCCAGAAACTTGAAAATGCCCAGTTAAACCTTCTATGCCCTCTAAAGCAGACAATGGTACACCATTCAAATGATTAATTTGGGAAGGGCGTTCTGAGGGATTACTAGCGAGGCATCTCGGGAGGTTACTGGCGAGCACTGCACTAGAACGTTTTCAGCCGCTTGCTTTTCAAAAAGAACAGGCAAAGTTTGTATTATACTCTTGTTGGAGTGTTCTCCTCCCTTTTTTGTTAAAGAAGCAGCAGCAGACTCACCGGTTTTTGGAGCACCTCGAGCTGAGCCAGCAGTAACAGTCTCTTCAGCTCCATGAATGTCCGCTGCCGCTGCAGATTTCAATTTGCCGCTCCTGGTGTTGGGGAGCTTCGCCTGGGCATTAGGGTTCTTTGGGGGCATTTTAATGGAGCGCAGGAAAATGCCGAATGTCAATTGACAAGGACACCAGAGATGGAGTCGCCAGGGTCGATGTGCATGCAGGAGAAACCGCCGGGAGCAGAGCAGGAGAAGCAGCTGCATAAGCTGTCAATCAAACACCGAACCCTGGCGTCGGAAACACGGAGAGAGATGCAGAGAGAGTCCCTCGGCGGGATCCGGGAGCCAGGGGACACGAAACACGGTGAGTCAAACAAAACGGCACAAATTACGGTCAGAGAATAAGGAGGTTAATGTCGGGCAGTCTGTTTCAAGAAAAGCCAGATCAAATTTTCAAGTTTTACTGCCAATCCATTCTTCCTTCAAGTCGGGAGTAGGGAAGAGAGCAGCTCACACCGCTAGCATAGCCGTCGCCATCTTGCGTCTTCCTTCTTTCTGTTCCTTTTTTGCCGGTTTCTGCAGTTTTCTTGCTTCTTTCTACACGTCTGTTGCTTTTTTCAACACTTTTCTTGCCTCTTTCTGCAGTTCACTTGCCTCTTTCTGCACCCCTCTTGCCTCTATCTGCACCCGTCTTCCCTCTTTATGCAACTCTCTAGCCTCTTTATATACCCCTCTTGTCTCTTTTTGTACCTCTGTTGCTTCTTTCTGTACTTCTTTTGCCTCACCCTTCATGTCTCCTTCTGCACCTGTGTTGCTTCTTTCTGCTCTTCTCTTGTTTTTTTCTGCACTGCATTTGCCTCTTTCTACATCTCCCTTGCCTCTTTGAGCACCTCTTTTGCTTCTTTCTGCACTTCTCTCTCCTCTTCCTGCACCCCTCTTGCCTCTTTCTGCAGCTCTGTTGCTTCTTTCTGCACTGCTATTGCTTATTTCTGGACCTCTCTTGTTTATTTCTGCCCCTAACTTGTCTCTTTCTATACCTCTGTTGCTTTTTTTCTGCAGAACTCTTGCCTCTTTCTATACCTCACTTGCCTATTTCTACACGTCTGTTGCTTTTTTTCTACAGATCTCTTGCTTCTTTATGCACCTCACTTGCCTCTTTCATTACCTCTGTTACTTTTTTCTGCAGGTGTTGCCTCTTTCTGAACCCCTCTTTTCTCTTTCTGCACCTCTCTTGCTTCTTTCTGTACCTCTGTTGCCTCTATCTGCACTTCTCTTGCTCTTTCTGTACCCTTCACACTTCTTTCAGCAGCTCTGTTGGTTTTTTCCGCACTGCTCTTGCTTCTATATGCACCTCACTTGCCACTTTGTGCACTTTTCTTGGTTCTTTCTACACCACTAGCTCTTCTTTCAGAAATTTTCTTGCCTCTTTCTGCATTTCTCTTTTTTCTTTCTGCACCACTCCTGTCTCTTTCTTCACCTCTCATGTCCCTTTCTGCACCTCTCTTACCTATTTCTGCACTTTCTTGCCTCTTTTTCCACCTCAGTTGGTTCATTCTACAGTTCTCTTGCTTCTTTTTGCACCTCTGTTGCTTTTTTCTGCACTGCTTTCGCTTTTTTCTGTACCCCTCTTGCCTTTTTCTGGACCCCTCTTTTCTCTTTCTGTACCCCTCTTGCCTCGTTCTGTATCCCTGTTCCCTCTTTCTGCACCTTTCCTGCTTGCTTCTGTACCTCTCTTGCCTCATTGTATACCTCTGCTGCTTTTTATGCACTTCTCTTGCTCTTTCTGCATCGTTCATGTCTCTTTTAGCACCTCTGTTGCTTCTTTCTGAACTTCTCTTCCTACTTTCTGCACCCCTCCTGCCTCTTTCTGTACCTCTCATGCCTCTTTTCGCACCTATGCTACCTTTTACTGCACCCCTCTTGCCTCTTTTTGCACCTTTGTTGGTTCTTTCTCTGCTACTCTAGCTTCTTTTTGCACCTCACTTGACTCCTTCTGCATGCCTCTTGCTTCTATCTATAGCTCTGTTGCTTCTTTTAGCAATTCTCTTGCCTCTTTCTACACTTCTCTTCCTTCTTTCTGCACCCCTCCTGCCTTTTTCTGTACTTCTCTTGCCATTTCTGTACCTATCTTGCCTCTTTCTGTACTTCACTTGCTTTTTTCTGCACCTCTGAGTTAGAGGAAGTTTTAATCCCCCTGCCCTATTGTGTACTAAGCGGTACAAAAGGGGGTGGTGATGAACGGAGCATCTGAACCAATCAAACACTCACACCCAGTCACCAGATCTGGGTTTAATCCATCACCATTCTTTAACCCACTCTGCCACCCCAGTTCAGACATGGACATATGCAAATCAGTCTGACTCTGTGCCTCTTGGGAACAGTCCAGCCCGAACTGCTAAGCCATGCCTTCCCTGGACCGGAATCAAGCTTCCTAGGACCGGTTTCTGGCATTACAGCCGTCATCAGCCAGGCTTGCTTGAATCCAGAGGCAAAGTGAGCAAGGGACTCACGTCTGAGCATACCCTGCCAACTTATGGCGAACAAAGCGGTACAAAAGGGGGTGGTGATGGATTAAACCCAGATCTTTTGACTGGGTTTGAGTGTTTGATTGGTCCATCACCACCCCCTTTTGTACCGCTATTGTGTACTAAGGCCTTACAGGGGAGGGCATGCCAACCACAGGGGTGCCCCAAACCATAGTGTACTCTAGTATATGTAGGTGTTTTCACTGTATCCTAAGTGTCTTTCAGCATAGCACTGGCTCTGGGCCTTGTTAGTCAGAGTCAGTTACCACCAGTACCAGTCAGCAAAAAGTTAGGGGGAAAGGATGACTTTGCGAAAAGGCCTCTTTCTGCACATCTGTTCGTTCTTTCTGTATATCTCTTGCTTCTTTCTGCACTTTTCATCATGTTTCTGGACTTTTGTTGCCTCTTTCTGCATTCCTCTTGCTTCTTTCTGCACATTTCTTCCTCTTTCTGCATATGCCCAACGTTTGTAGGCATAGTTAGAAATTAGCATTTAAAAAACCTTTGAAATTCAATGAAAAAACCATAGGTTTCAGAGACGTTATAGTTAGGAATTAGCATTTAAAAAACCTTTGAAATTCACTGAAAGTCCATAGGTTTCAGGGATGTTATAGGTGGAAATTAGCACTTGAAAAACCTTTGAAATTCACTGAAAAAACCATAGGTGTTTAGGGACGTTATAGTATGTATGCATGTCTTAATATGACTGTATGTTTATGCGAAGGGATGAGTGGGACTTTATTTTAGTGTTGTGATTATTTAATATGGGTGCAGAACTATTTTTCCACTAAAATGTCTGAATTGAAAATAATAAAAAATAATATTTTTTCTACCATCTCTGTGGCCGTCTGATGTAAATTCTTTGTACCAGTTTGCTTCAGATTAATTTAAAAAATTTGGGGACTCTAATAGAGCCCTTATAATTATTGAATCTAGGTAGTATTTTTGTTCTCTTTTTTGGTTATAACGTCCCTAAAACCTATGATTTTTTCGCTTAATATATATAAATATATATATATATATATATATATATATATATGTATATTCAACTCCAAAGAACCCCCTCCCCAGGCAGGGAAGGAAGCGGCCGCACTCGCGTGGAAGTATTCAAATAAATTTTATTGCACAAACAACAGGACGCGTTTCGGCAGACGTGCCTTTTTCTTCTGTGTATATATATATACCACTACACAGCTCACAGTTGCAGACCCCTTGCGCTTCTTTTCTCGGTACAAGACTTGTCGGCAGAGACCTGCCGAAGTTAATTCGTCACCAACTTCCTCCTCGGAAAAGTAATATGCACACACAGGATCTTTATATTTCTCAATTCTTTTTAATTAACCAGCAGTATCCAGTGTCAAGAAATTCCGACGTGTTTCGTTACACAAGTAACTTGCTCACGGTTGATATTGCATTGCCTTTGAACCATCCTATAAGGAATAGTGAACCAAACATGCGACTTCTAACGTCATTTCCTGTTATATTGCAAAGATATATGGAGGTTGTAGTTACAATTCAAAACATGTGTCGGTGTTATTTTTCATTGTATTACAGTGGCAGTAAGTATTGTGGCAACAATCATCTCTACACTGCATTGTTTGAAAAAATTTCATTACCCTCCTGTGAAGCCTCTAGCCCGGCTCTTGGTCACGCTGTTCGGGCCAGATCGGCATCCTTGTCATGTTTTTTTTGTATTCAACAAAAACTTTATTGTTTTATTATCATGTCGGTATTAGGCACAACTATATGGGGCACTTATTTTCCATTCATTTGATTTAGGTGTTTTCATTGCTTGGGGAATGCATTGTGGTTGTTTGAGTTTTTCACAATTGGAACAAACACAGTCATTGGTGCAAAAGGTCATGGGGAGAGAGCATTAACAGGTGTTAAGAATATTTAAAGATCACAAGGGGGATGAGTGCAGCAGTGATTACGGGCTGACCCGCAGTGAGAGAGATATGTTTCTGTGATAATGAAAAACAGCACAAAGAGGTTAGGCCGCTGGCAGCAGCGTTTTCAACGTAACACACTGTTAAGGAGCATTGCAAGGGATACAGGGCACATGGTCAGCGACGGCTACCGCCCCCCTCCCTGAGGACCCACATCAACCCAGGACACACTGACACGAAACATGACTGTCTTTGGAAGGCGGGGGATCACAAGACCCCCCGGCCGTATTTATTAAGATACAAAATTAATAAAATTATTAAACAAAAGATACCGTTTTATGCAAAATTATTCAGGGACATTAGATACAACCATATCAACAAGTATGATATGCTAATCTTAACAAGATTCTAATACAGCTTGTTTCCTAACCGAATCTAACATCCTCCTCTGAAATTTTGCATACTAAGATTACTGGCCATATGGCTAGGTCCTAACCGGTGTCAGGTCCTACTAGCTGCGCCCTTACCGCAGGTGCGCATGCGCAGCCGAGCCCGTTAATTACTCGGTCCACGCCGTGAACTCCATTTACCCACTGAAGGAGGGCCCTTACTCGCGCCATTCGCTGACAACATGAGTACGCGCGGGGTGGCTACAAGCCATAAGGACAGCGTGACTCTCCTACCTGCGCCCCTTTGCAGCACCAGTTATACCTGCCCCTGAAGTTCTGGGAGGGGCCAGTGACCCCTCCCCCTGGGCGGACACCTCCAAAGGATGATGCCGCCCCCTCAGACCTTAAAATAGCTGCTCACCGGTCATGACCTTACCGCATGTCCATACCCTAATAAATACGACGACCTGTGGAAAAAGAGCTAAAGGACAACTACACTAACTAAATCAACACGACATGAAATACCATCGTCAGGCTACTAGGGAAAAAGGCCTAAACAAAGTTGAAACCGACATTTTATGTGTCAACACTACTTCCTAAATGGGAAAAATTAGTTAATACACGTCAATACACGTCATAAACAACAGGTATACAATATACATGAGATACCATTGCAACCGACATTTGTCTTTCAAACCACTTCCTAAACGGGAAAATAAGTAATTAATACACGTCAATACACATAATAAGACAGGTATACCATAAGCACAAAACACTGCAATGTTCCAGGGATGGTGGGTGGGGAAAATTAGGAGGCCCCGAGCGCGGGGCACGGCCAGTGTGGGGGAGCATCCAGGCGACAAGGGGCCACCTGAGCGCTCCCCCCTCCTTTAACCTAGGGTCGAGGGGAGGGGGCGGCACGCCCCCTCCCTCCGCCCGCCCCCCCGACCCGGAAGCCTGCACAACGCCTTCCGGGTCAGGGGTCGGGCGCCAGCCAACCGGTGGTGCGGCGCGCACCCCCGCGTCATCACTGGACGCCGGGAGGTCACGCCCCACCACCGGGAGACAAGGGGAGAGGGGGGTCGCCGCGCCGCCATGTGGGCGGGGGGTCCGAGGGCCCCCCCTTTTCACATGGTCAGCGACGGCTACCGCCCCCCTCCCTGAGGACCCACATCAACCCAGGACACACTGACACGAAACATGACTGTCTTTGGAAGGCGGGGGATCACAAGACCCCCCGGCCGTATTTATTAAGATACAAAATTAATAAAATTATTAAACAAAAGATACCGTTTTATGCAAAATTATTCAGGGACATTAGATACAACCATATCAACAAGTATGATATGCTAACCTTAACAAGATTCTAATACAGCTTGTTTCCTAACCGAATCTAACATCCTCCTCTGAAATTTTGCATACTAAGATTACTGGCCATATGGCGAGGTCCTAACCGGTGTCAGGTCCTACTAGCTGCGCCCTTACCGCAGGTGCGCATGCGCAGCCGAGCCCGTTAATTACTCGGTCCACGCCGTGAACTCCATTTACCCACTGAAGGAGGGCCCTTACTCGCGCCATTCGCTGACGTCATGAGTACGCGCGGGGTGGCTACCAGCCATAAGGACAGCGTGACTCTCCTACCCGCGCCCCTTTGCAGCACCAGTTATACCTGCCCCTGAAGTTCTGGGAGGGGCCAGTGACCCCTCGCCCTGGGCGGACACCTCCAAAGGATGATGCCGCCCCCTCAGACCTTAAAATAGCTGCTCACCGGTCATGATCTTACCGCCACAGGCCAGCATTGTTGACCGACGATCTGGCCTCCCCCTTCCTACTCCTAGAAAGGTCATGATCACCTCGCAAATCACTCTAGCCATGGCACCATGTTATTAGATCACAGGACGTTCCCTGCCTCGGTTAAGTATACCCAGTCTCGTAGCTAGGAATGTTCACCCCTAAATGCACCCATGAGGGATCGTCTGCAACCCGGGGGGGCTCGAAGTAATTTGTCAAATTGCGCGTTGCTCCCCTTTACCGAGTGATTCAACACCTCATCCGAGTCCCCCCCCTCGCCATTGCCACCAAGGTATCAGTTGCGACCAACCTACCGTGCCACTCGGCATGGCCACCCACCCTGCCACGGAGATGATGTCCTCTATAAGGATGCGGCTAAATCATTCTCCCCCAGGTAAAGTATCACCACTAACGGGGGGGGGTTGCTGAGATAAGGTTCCTGAAACTAGTTAGTGACTTGGCTGGGGCATAAGCCCCCCCCCCTTACAGAAGAAGAAAACGGAAAACCCCCTTTTGCTCCGCCCTTTACCTACATTCACCTGCAAGAAAGTTATGTTTAGCGCTCTTCACATAAGAGCGCCCCACAATACCAGTGACCAATGTCTGCTGATCCTCTTCCGCTTGTGTTGAGCTGTTGTAGTTCCTTGGCGAATTCCTCCCACGCGTGACAGGTTTAAGAAGCTGACGTCTGCGACCCTTTTGCTGTCCACCTGTTACGGTTGTTGCGGCGTGGGCACTCCCCAAGTCAAGGACCCGGCCATACATAAATGAAAAAGACACACAACAACCATTAGTGTTATCTGGCCTCCTGTGATAACTACAGTACACATGCCTGTATTACATTGCCCTCACATGCTAGGTCTTAGCCAAAACTAGTGCCAGATGCATATCCGGTAACCCTTCCAACTGCCAGCGTTTCACCTAGCATCGGTCTGTGTCCCATGCGGGATGTGAATTAGCGTTAGGGATAGGGTGCCCAGCAATATGACCTTCATCAAAATTGGACACAGTGTGAAGTGCGGTGACACAGCGCATTCATGGTTACCGATAATTACGCCGCAGCACGTGCAGGAATCTATTGATAAACCGAAGCCCCTATGACTCTTCCTAGGATCGTCCCAGAGATTCAAAACAGGCCCCTACTAAGGGAACTAATCCTATCCTTGCAACTGCAAAGTGTGTGGGATATAGGCAAGCGTTTCCTAATGGCATAGCCTCGCTTGCCTACCCCTGCCTTCACTTACCATGTTCGTTATGGAAAGCGGCTCCCGTACATGGTACTCTCAGCAACAGTATCCCACCGCATCTCGGACTCCCCCTTAATAATCAGTGAAACAAGAGTCTTTTACGTATCCCTGCTTTCCTGAATTAACTACCTCGCTAGGCCATGGTACTCTTCGTCTTATAATTGAAGCCCCCCAGTCCCTTGTTCCGTTCTCTGCTTGCACAGAACGTGGTTAGCTTAGAGAAGTTTCCACTGTTGCTTATAACTATCAATCCCGGTATTCCTCCCGGAATGACATTTGGCTTTGGCTTTCGGTAAAATATACCTCAAGCCAACCCGCCTTCATTAAAGCCCTCGGAGAGGTAAACTCTGTCCCTACCCAAGGTAGCACCCGGTTTACGTGTATACAAGACCTGTCCTCTATGCAAACACAAACCTTAGGGACAAGAAATAACGTGCTGGAAGAATTATGCTATAAAAAGAAACAGACATATGTTGGTAGTTTGCCAGGTTAGCTGGACAGCGGCTCCCATGTAGAGCACTCTCAACATCAGCGGCACCCTAGGTTACTGTGCTAATTAAGTTTACTGTCTGTAATTTTTTGCCTCTAGCCTCAAAGGAACTAGAGGGATGTGTTCTGAACAAATACATATATTTGTTATACACCTGTTGTGGTTCGCTTTTCACTTACTCATTCATGAGATTATAGACTGGTGAAGGATGGGGATATTTGCAGCTGTTAACAATGCTTTGCATTAGGGCTGTTCTTGACTGAAACACCCAAATATATAATGTTTTCACAGTGCCATTTTTCTGACACATTACCTAGACCATACTTGTAGAGTGCATCAGGACGGATGTTGAAAGTCATGCTACTATAATATGGATGATCTGTCATGCACAATGATGTAGTTATCCATAGTGCGTCAAGTGCAGTGGCGCCAGCCCCAAGGTTGTGAAGGACGCACAGCACGCCCCATTGAGCCACTACTAACCATGGGTAAGAGAGGCTTGTTCTTATTGCTTGCCTCAAGACCTATGGCTCACTTGCTTACACAAGACCCTTCAAAATGACCAAATAGAGCCAAGATATCACTCTAACCTACACAAAACAGTCATGTGCAAAGACAGACACCTTGGCGTTACCCTTTACAATACCACTAGTAAGGTTAATGTTCCCTGGTCAGTGCGTCCCAGTTTTACCGGGCCGGACACATTGAGCGCGCCTAGCGTAGCATCAGTTCCACTACAATCTGATTGTTAAAGAGACTTTCAGAGCTCTAACACATAGTATCGTACCAGTTGCATCACATGAGGAACATTCCCATCAAACTTCCCACAAAAAGGGCCTAGCATAGCATAATTTGCATTACATGAGGGACGTTTGACATCAGATTTGTAGTACAAAATGCCCAGATAACGCTGGTGATTAATGATCCTGCTGGAGAGCAATCATATGACTGTTAGTAGTTTTTAAATGCAGATGAACTATATTTTATGTGGAAGCTCAGTGGATTACTGCCTCTGTCACAGTGATCCTTGTGTTACTTGCAGTTCAGAATTCACAATCCTAACATAGGACGGTGACCTATGAAGTGTCATCTAGGAGCTGCATACAAATACGAATGGTATAGTTAGAACTTCCTCAGTCTTTCATTATTCTAATGTTGCTACAATGAGTATGTTTGGGCAGATATACATTTTTTCAGTAAAGATGACCCCCATGGAATACTTTTTAAATCCTAAGGTTGTGTTTCCCCAGACATATATCAGACAAATCGAGCCCGCAATAACCCACTCAAATGCACTCTTGGCCCACCCAAATAAAAATTCCTGGAGCCGGGCCTGAGAATCACTGTCCTACGGTGCAAAAGGGAAGCGTGAACCACACATATTATATATAATACACACAGGCTGACATTGCGACCATAGATAGGTATAGCGATTGCCGAAACATAGTTTGCGTTTGTTTAACCATGCTGTTCCTGAAGTCTACAATGTGGGTTGCACTCTTTGTGCCTCAGCTGGCAGGGTGGCTCACTGAGTGACGCTCTCTACCTGCCATCTACGTGTGATTTCAATGTTCTGATTTCGAATCAATTCAAGGTCAGCCATGCCCTTCATCTTTCCAAAGATGATAAGGAGAGAACAGTTAAATTGTGTTTTGGCAACACCTGCCCTTTGCAATCAATATTCAACCCTGTAGGGGTATCTGAGTTAGTGGTTTGACTCGAGTGTCTGCAAGTGTCTCTGAGCAGGGTCATGAACCCGGAAACCGTTTACAATAGACAGTACGTGTACATTTGAAGAGGTTGTGAAAAGCCAGGGTGAATCAATTATCACACGCGATATTTATCTATTTTTAGAACTTTGCAGGGAGCACAGGGATTAACGCTGCTGCGGAAGATGTCAGAAACTCACCTTGGAGTTACATATCACACAATACCGCGCCACGAAGCTCTCAAGTGTTAAAATAAAAGCAAACCACCGGGGAGCGCTCCCACGTGCGTCGTGATCCTCGCGGGTTCACCGCCAGCATCGACTCGATAACAAATGCTCCCTTTGAGCAACGCTTGAAACTTGTGACTGCGGAGAAACATTGTGCGGGTGAAGGTGTAGTGTAAACCAGTTTCACCAACATAATGACAATTCGGAACGTTGCGGTTTGAAAAAACACTGAGTGCGTCCTTCATATTAGTCATATTAGTCCTACCATCTCTATAAACCCCACACTCGAGTAGTTGGCGAATCAAATAAACGTACGGCAAAGCTTTGAGTATTAATTACACTGTAGGCATGTGATCGAGGTTTGATGGAAATGTAATGTCATACTAAAGATTAACCCCTTCACTCCCCCCATGACAAAAGCCACTAAAGCGTGTTTTCCATATTGCCTTAATACATACACTTAAGCACACTTAAGTAGCAGTGCAAACAGTAGCTGCAGTAAACACTCGGCAGCATTAAGCCTCCAAATGGTGCGTGTTTGTTTAGCGGGAGCCGCCATGGAGGGGCCGAGAAATGTCTTGAGTCGTCATGAGAGAGGGGCCCACACAAGTGTCAAAAAGTGGACATAAACATACTAAAGCAATGGTGCGATCTAGAGGTACTTTCCCACTACCATGAACAACATTGCGGTTTAAGAATCAGCATTCCCTCCAAGGCGCAGACCCACATATTATTTAATTTGCTCTGCATGCAGGCGTTTTTGCGGAGGTTCGTAATGCATGGAGTAAAACGGTCTTTCACCATTCAATTTACTTACTGATGAGCACGATGTCTACAAAACCTTCTATAGGGTAGGCGGAGCCGGGGTTAAATACATTTATGACAAACATCCAAGCTCCTTATGTATAGATACCCTTATTAAATGTAAAACGACATGCACAGGGCACGCAATCATCCCGGGGAGACCCTTGCAGATGTCACCAGCCGGCCCGATCAAAAAACCCAAATCATTAGGCAAGCCCATCATGGGAAGATATATTTGCTGAACCCGACCACTGTATCGAACAGGGCGAGACGGGCACAGAAACACGACAAATGCCCAAAACCCTGCCGGTGGAACTTATCCATTATCCCTCACCCTGTGGCTAAAACTTCTGCCAAACGGTGTGCCTCCGGGAACTGCGGCAACGAACGGTCACAGGCTGCCCACCGTGCTGTGGGCTTCCGGCATGGAATCCTCCCTCACGCGCCGAGGTCGACCCAATTCCCCACTCTCCAGCTGCCGTCGCGATCCTCTAAATCAGACTGCATCACCACGCCTTTCCGCTCGCCCCTGATGAAGTGCCGCATAGGCTCGAAATGCATTGGGTGAACAGATGTGTCTACTTCATTATTATTTTTTTTTTAATTATTATTTTTATTGAAATTTTGTATCAGCAAGCAGACAGAAATACATAAACAATCATGATACACAGTCCATCTTTTTAGTACTGCTATGAACCAATCTTGCATAATTACAACTTCATGTCATTAAAACACAGTACGGCAGAAGTTCATATGTTCATATCCATTTAAATAAAGGTGACCACAGTTTCAGACCCATAATTTTCCTTCTCTTACCCTTAGATTTATAGACCGCGGTCTCTAAATAATATATGGACATTAATCTAGATTGCCAGTTATGGAAAGTTGGTTGTTCTACAACAAGCCATTGGGTAGTTTTACATAATCGGAAAATAGACATACAAATAAAAATAAACCCTTCTTCGGTTTCAGTCCTAGGTCTGGCCAGATTTTCTTGTGAGCCTAAAATCACCAGTTCTGCAGATAGTTGCTGTCGGATATCTAAGCTATGAGTCAGAAAATATTCCACACCCTTGATAAAGTGACAAAGTTTAGGACAATAAAAGAACATATGAGACGCATCCGCTGCAAGTACCCCACAGCGATTACATTTATTCCCTCTTATAGAACTCCACTTTGCCAATTTTTCAGGGGTATAATATAAATCAAAAATAGACATGAAATGTTGGCTCTTTAGGGGACCATTAAATAAAACATTTGTAGATAATGCAATTATTCTCTCTATGTTGATTTGATCTATCCCAAATTTATTTTGCCACTTTACCTCCCAAGCCGAGAGATCATCCCCAGACTTTTCAATAAATAACTGATATAAGGGACCCATTCTGGATCCTAATCGGATTGCTTCTATAACCTTAATCCTATTAGGTATGATCAGATTTTGAGTAATTCTCTGTTCCAAAAAACTACGTAGCTGGAGATATTTAAAGAATTCTGTTCGAACTACCTTAAATTTCTGTTGCAGAAAGTCAAACGAAGCTAGCTGATTCCCCTGAAATAGATCTCCCACTTGACAAATTCCGTCTCGGTACCATCTAGCCATGACCTGATCTCTAAACACTTCTGACAATAGAGGGCAGTTTTTAAGCGGGGTATAGAAATGTAAATTAGAATATAGGCCAATTCTCCTTTTTGTTTTCCTCCAAATTTCAAAACCAGTTGAGATAACTTTAAATGTTGTCTTCTTATAATAACTGGGTTCAATTATATGCACTAGGCATTGCCGAGCCTCTACGCCCAGTAACATCTCATATATAGACAGGCTAGCAAATACTTCCGTGGGATCGTCCTGTAAAAAAGCAGCACACCCATATGTTGTAATAGAGCTATCCAATGATATAAGCGGAAATTAGGTATCCCCCAACCTCCTCATGATCTAGGTAACATACACCATTTAAGAGCTCTCCTCGACCGACGATAGCTCCATAGTAACTTAGAACACATTCTATCGATTCGGGAAAAAAAAGAGGTTGAGATAAGTAGGGGGATCGTCCGAAATATGTATAATAATTTGGGAAAGATAAGCATTTTTAAAACATTGCTGCGCCCGTATAGAGATAAATGAAGATTATTGATCCCTTCTAACGTCTTGTTTGCAGAAACTATAATTGGATCCAAATTTAGACGAATAATATCCTCTACTTTAGCTGAAATTTTAATACCTAGTTACATGGCTTCTGATTAAAAATGTATATCACTTGGACGACCTGCTTCTGAGTGGATTAGTTGTGTCTTAGTGACATTTAATTTATAGCCCGAATACCTCCCAAATTTGTCGGCTGCTTCTACAATCTTGGGTAGGGCGATGCTAATATCTGACGTTACAATTGCAATGTCGTCTGCGTACGCGAATACCTTGTACGTACAATTATGTATCTCAACTGGTTTTATTTTGACGTTTGTTTTCTAGCGTATTTAAAAAAGACTCAATATAAAGAGAAAATAACAGGGGAGAACAAGGACAACCTTGTCTCGTCCCCCTTGTTATTACAATATTCCCTGAGAGTCTACCCGAAATATGTATTGTAGCTCTTGGCTGAACACATTGGGGTCGATTCCGATCCGGTAAAAATCGCTCCGAATAGCCGTTCGGAGCGTTTTTCCCATACGAATCGTACTCTGCAACGTCCGCCGTACGTACGACGAAGTACGATTCGTACCAGGAGCTGGACTACGTACGAATCGTACAGAGACCGTACGACCCGAACCCCCGTACGAGTCTCCATCGGAACCCGCTGTACGCGACACCCGTATGGTTCGCGGCTGGTTTATATGACCCAGCAAGTATGATACGTGTCGGGTACGCAACGTACTACCCTTTTTCTACGGGAGCTGAAAGCAGCCGTAAAAGCAGAGTTTGCAACGAAACAGGTACGGAACGCCCCCCCCGGGTACGGTGCGTACCCCCTATGATCGCAGGGGTAGGCACCGTACACCCAGCGTACATGGGGTATGGTGCGTACCCCCATGATTGCAGGTGCGGTGCGTACCCCCATGATTGCAGGGGTACGCACCGTACCCCATGTACGCTGGGTGTACGGTGCGTACCCCTGCAATCATGGGGGGTACGCACCGTACGGTGTGTATGTGATTGTGCGCTTTTCCGTACAAATCGCCCTTACCTGACGTGGACCGTACGGATCGCGTCCTGATACCCTGGTCCGGATCGTACTCGTAAGGTCGTACGGCATGTGTACGAGTCGTACGGAGAGGGCTCCGGATACGAATCGTACGGACGTTGTTTTTACCGGCTCGGAATCGACCGCCTGATGTCTGTATAGCCTTAATGAATTCTATGGGAAATCCCTTCCATGCTAGGACTGACCACAAAAACCTCCAAGAAACCCTGTCAAATGCTTTTTCTGCATCTAACAGGGCCACTGCAACAGGAGAATTAGTAGCCTGTGACCAGTCCAGCATGGAAACAATCCTTTTAGCATGATTTGTCGTGTCTCTATTCTTAATAAACCCGTGCTGCCTTTTAAAAACTAAACTCGGCATGAGATCATTCAGCCTATTAGCAATTATCTTCGAATAAATCTTGCTGTCTGTATTGAGCAGCGAAATTGGTCTATAAGACCCCGTTTCAGTATCCTTTTTCCCTTTTTTCTTGAAAATTACGTTAATTACTTCTGACCATGAATCTGGAGGATTACCCAAGAAAGATTGTTGGCATACTTCTATTAACTCACTTTTAAGTACTTTCCTGAAAGTGCGGTAAAATTCAAGTGGAATACTATCAGGGCCCATAGCTTTTCCAGGAGCCAAACCTAATAAGGCAGCCTCTACTTCTTCCCAAACTATGGGAGCGGATAGTAACATTTTTTGTACATCCAAAAGCACCTTGGTATCTAAATCTTTCAGATATTTTCCTTCATCCTGTCCGGACGGCTCCACCATAGACACACTATACAAAGATTGATAGAATCTTTGAAAGGCTTCTAGAACAATAATCTTAGAAATATCATTAAAAACTGCTGTCTGCCTTAATCTTTTATCCAGAATTCTGCCAGTTTTTTCACTAAATTCATATGAATCTTCCTTATGCTGAACATATTTTAACGCTATTTGATCAGCAATATTAGCATAGGCTACAGCCCTCTTAATAGTAAGGTCTCTCTGAGCTTCGACTGAGTCTGAACCAAGTCTGATCGTCTCAGCTAATTTCCGCTCTGCTAATATGACCAAGTCTAAGTAATTTTTGTGTTTGGCCCATATTTTTTTCCGTCTAGTGTTTGAAAAACTAAGGGTTTCTCCCCTGACTACGGATTTAAAAGTATCCCAAACAACTTTGTTCGGAGCAGTTCCTTTGTTGAATTTAAAAAACTCCTGGATTATTTTAGCCAGAAATTGATGATACTCATCAACCAATAATAAATTCCTTTTAAAAGACCAAACCTGGTTTCCCTCTTTTAGCTGGGGTCCCAATATAAGATCAATTATTAAGGGGTTGTGATCGGATACGAGTTTGGGCTGAATCTTGACATTAACCATTCCTAAAAGTAATGATGAGACAAAAAAATAATCTAAACGGACAAATTTAGTATGCGGGCCAAAAAGAATGTAAAGCCTGGGTCATCAGCATGTAGTAAGTTCCAAACATCGTAGAGCCCATGATCTAGGATCAATCCCTGTAGTGATGTAAATACCTGTTCTTCCTACCTGTATATACCGTATTCTTTCTTAAATCCATCTTGGCATCCGTATGAATATTAAAATCACTGCACATCACCACTCATAAGCTCAGGATCGTCCAGATTAGGACCGTATACGTTACAAAGCGTAAATCTATATTGGACAATCTTAAATTCACTTATTGCCCAGCGGCCCCATTTATCTTCTGCAAGTTTTGAACATACACCCAGGCCCCGTTTCATGAGAATAGCCACCCCTCTCTTGACCCCAGTTTGTTTAGAGCAGGCCACCAACTCTAACCCTAAATTTTTCAGATACCCCTAATTAGCCCATGCAATATGGGGTTCTTGCAGGCATAATAAATCAATATGTAACAGCTGGACAATTCTGGCTAATACATCCCTTTTCTTAGAATCGTTAAGCCCACATACATTCAGGGTACAAATCTTTAATTTCCTATCCATTTCCAGAAAACAAGAGTGCATACCAGAAAATCAGTACTGAATAAAAGGCATAATCTCTTAATATTTTATATACCCAATTGCTATTTGATACTTTCTGAAGACAGAGAACCACTTTAACAAACATCTTAGCTGCTGCTGATTTTTCACCCCCCCAACACCTACACCCATCACCCACAACCTTAACCCCACCCTGAAACCCCTTACCCATCACCCTTCCCACCCAACCCACCCTCCCCACCCAACCGACCATATGATGCCCAGGGACTTTCAGTCCCTGCAAATTATGGAGTGCCGTTCCTCCCCCCCCGAGTAGGAAAGAGAATATTTTCCATATTGAATCTGGAATAAAACAGATTCCCCTAAGCGAAAAAAGAAACACCAACACATGCAGAAAGAGCAAAGAAACTGATGCTACTAATAATAAATATTACTTAAGCCATCCTTATCTATAGGGACACCAGAAATTCTTTAGCCTCAATCTCGGAGAAGAAAAACCTAGTCTGACCTTTTACTATGACTTTAAGCTTTGACGGATTCTGGAGATATACCGTAGCCCCTTTACCTTGTAAACCCAGTATGAGCTGACGGAGATGCCAGCGTTTATATACCATTGCCTGACAAAAATCTGGCCTAACGAAGAAATTACAGTCTTTAGCAGATCCCTTTTTGTCTGGCCTAGCTAATGCGTATATAGCTTCTCTTATTAAAACACACTAAGATAGCTCTTGGACGATCTTCTTCTCCTCGCCGGAGTTTCCTAACCATGAACAGAAACCTGTGGGCTCTTTGTATTTCCATTGACCAGTCCCAGAGAGTCAATTCTGGAAAAGCTTCAGCAAAGAGTTCGCAGACGAAGTTCCGGATGTCAGATCCCTCTTTTTTTCTCCGGAATACCTAAAATGCGCAAATTATTTCTGCGTGCTTGGTTCTCCAATTCGGATAATTTGTAGCTAAGGTCATCACGATGTGCTTTAATAGAGTCCATCTCAAGTTTTTGGGCAGCCACATCATCCTCTAATGCGGAAATTCTGGACTCAGCTTCCGTAACTCTGACAGCTGTATCAGAGCAAATTTTGATCACGTGCCTGACAGCATTCTTCACTTTAGTACATGTTGCCTGTGTGCGCGTATTTTCTGCTTTGATTTCTGCTCTGTGATTCATCATAGTATTGCAAATTGTAGACAGAGTTATCTCTTGGGGCAAGCTCTGTTCCTTTGGACTCTTTTCGGCGTCAGTCCTTGAAGTTTCGGACAATTCTGCTTCTAATCCTAACCCCCCAGTCGTATTCTCTGAAATCATGCCTTCGGGCTTAGATTTGGTACGACGGGACCCTCTTTTTCTCACTTTTTTAACAGTGGAAACAGCGGAGTTTGGTGAGACCGGATTTAAACTTAATTCGTCCTCCGTGCTACTAACTTCATGATAATCAATCCAATCTTTGCTTAGATTAGTACTCTCATCTGACAAAGGATCTGACAAAGAATAAAAATGATTGCCTATTTCTTGAGATCCCGTCAAATCCTGTGAAGAAGCACCCTCAGTTAGTGCCAATGCGTCTATCTCGGATATGAGATTATCCAGACTGCCAGTCATTCCTTCCTTGAAGGGGCTACCGAGAACTCCATCTCCCATAATGCCCTTCTCTATACTTGTATGATTCAAGACCGCATTTCCCTGCTCTTTCAATTGTTCTAAGTTAATAGTTGATGCGTTAACTGTGGCATCCGATATTACTACATTTCGAGAAGGGGGAATTTCACCAATTGGTGTGTTCACAGAATTCACTTTATGCAAGAGAGTCTCGCCTCCACCTACAGACTGTGGCAAAGCATTCTGAAACATCTGTCTCTCAAACAATGCTGGGAGAGTATGTATCCCTTGTTTGTCGTACGTGTAGCCAAATTAGTTTTTTCCAAGCGTTCACCCCCCTTTCTCCGAGTTGGACCAGGAGCATTTTGAGTGACGGTCTCACCTCTCTCATCCGTTTCTCCTGCGGCGTTCTCGATGTCATCCTCTGCAGTAGGCTGCTCTTTTGTTTTCCCGCTACGCGTGGTTACTTTCGGCGGCATCCTTCTTCTAGCCGCTACCTGTGCTCCTCCACGCCCGCGGACAACTCCACTATGTAATCCGAACAGAACAGAAGGGAGCCACCAGATTGGAGCTCTTCGCAGACGAAGAAGGAGGAGACCTGCAACCATCTGGATGGTATACACAGAGCCGCAGAAGGTCAGTACAGGTGTTCACAAAGATCAAAGGCTCCGCTCCAAACGCCGGAAAAGTACTCGAAGCAGCCACCGATAAGTTTGTTTTTGCTTTATCGATATTGCGGTATTATGGGATTTTCACCGCATTTGTCCGTATAAGCAGACCTTCTCAGACGCGCCTCGATCTGGAAATGCCAAGGGTCGCTACAGATACCGATTCTCTTCCCGAAGCCCGGAGCGAGGGACTGAGCTGCTCACACAGCCCACGCCACGGCCGCCATCTTGCCTCGTGAGACCTACTTCATTATTTGATTGCACTTGTACAAAGCCTGGACGGGCATACAGCTGACATGAGAAAATTTGAATAAAGAATAAAAAGTGCAACCACGCTGTCTCCGTTGTGGTGAAAAGAATAAGAGTGAATGGAACAAGGATCAGAATAATCAATTGGTATATAGTGTTCACATTGGAGTACTTGGACGAATTGCTACATTGTAGGGATTATTTCCCATATCGCAGTACGGCAGTTTGGTGCATGAAGAAAGTGCCTTTTGGACAGCTCTTATTTTTCATCCCACACAAAGTTCCCTCCTATCTGTTTCTTTTGGGGGAAACCTGAATATTTTGTAGGGCGGAGTTCTAATTTATACATTTTACAATATGCTGCTCTAAAATGTAATTTCAATCTATTTTAGTCGGAGCTCCGATTTTGATTGTATTTGTGACTATAGTTCCACAACATGAATGTTTCACCCGTATTAAAGGTTTCATGAGTGTGAATACTCCTAAACCATATTACTGATGTTTATCTGTTGGACTGAAATCAGCCTCCAATTTCTATGTCGTTCCTTAATTAGGCCCTCCGGTGGGCTCATAGTAAAGTAGTTGTGTCAGTATTATTATTTGAAAATAATTCAAGGACAGAAACAACTCTTTCCGATTCTGACTGTCCGATTATCTTACCCATGTTAGGTTATGAGATAAATTAAGGCCCTCCAGTGGGATTTTAACCGAAGCAAAAGACAACATCTTTATAGAGATGAGTTATTGAATTTTTCTATGTGCTGACCATATCAAGTCCCATAAGTCACTTTTTAGTCAGAAATGTTTCCATAAACCACTTTATCCGTTCAACCTGCAACCCCATATATTTAAAAACACCCAACAATTTCTCAGTAGTAACAAATCAGTACTGCAAACATAAACCAGTTTCCCATTCTCCTTAGAGATGAACATATAATTCTTCACTTTGCTTAAGACCCTATGGAGAAAAAGTCCTGAAATGTAATATTTGTCGCGATTTCCTGCGCCTCAGATTTCTTTCTCTGTCTCCCCCTCTTGCATGTGGGAATATTGTTTCCAATGTGTAAAATAGCATCAATTTCCAATCACCCTCGTGCATGGCTTCCATGTGTTTTGAAACTGCGTTGCTTCTATCTCTGTTGACTATTGCTCAGACGTGCTTGAGTATTCTTTTTTTTAGTTCGCATTTTGTGCTTCCTATATACTTTAGGGAAAATGGACACTCGATCACGTACACGACGAATTAGCTCTTACATGTTATCAGCTCTTTGATTTGCCACATCTTGTTGTTCGGTAACACAACTTCTGTTGTATTACTCGCTATTTGAACAACTTTACAATTATGACATTTTATAAAGCCCTTGGTTTTTAGCCACTGTGTCCCCTTTCTTTTTTCCTGGTCCTGATGGTGGCTGTGTACCAACTTATCTCTCAAATTCTTGGCACTACAAAAGGTGATATTTGGGTGCTTGCCCACTATCTTGCACACCGTTGGATCCAGTTGCAGGAGATTCCAATTTTTTCTAAGTATTCCTACTATTTGTTTAGATTCCCTTGTATGATACAAGATTAATCTCAATGTTGTTTCCTCTGATTGGGTTGTGTTGGAATTCTCCAACACTTTCTGTTTCACATCCAATGTGTCCTGTCTCTTCTTTTCATTGGCTCGTTTCCAAAATTTTTTGATAATTCCATCTTTGTATCTGCGTTGTTTGAATCTGTTGGCCATTTTCTTACTGTTTATCTCCCATTCTTTTTGTTCAGAACAGATCCGGTGCAATCTTAGAAATTCTCCATTTGGGAGTTTTCCTTCACTGTGGTTCTGTTGAAACTGTCTGCATGTAAGGTGGCATTCGTAGACATCTCCTTTCTGTGAAGTGTGGTTTCCAATTTTCTGTTTTGAATATAGATCTCTATGTCCAGGAAAATTGCTCTTTCACTGCTGATGGTATATGTGAATCTTACATTAGCATCAGTTGAGTTTAAGATCTTAAAATACTCCTCAAATTCCTGCACTGTGTCATCCCACACTATTAGGAGGTCATCAATGTATCTTAGCCACTTCGTTACTTTGTTGACAAATTTGTCATTATCAGGACGCCACGCTATTTGTTGTTCCTCCCGTCCCATGGTGAGGCATGCATATCCTAGGCTAAAGGAGAACTCCATTGTGCATCCTTTTATCTGTTGGTAAATTTCATCGCCAAAGAGAAATACATTTTGTATGAGACACATCTCGATCATATCCATCAGCATTTGATTGTGATGTTTGAATTGGATATCTCTTTGTTTTAGAAAAAAGGCACATGCTATCAAGCCAATGTTGTTTTCAATGTTAGTATAAGGCGATGTTACATCCATTGTTGTTAACATATAGGATGGTTGCCATGGTAATTCTTGGAGGTGTCTTAAGAGGTCAGTTGTATCCCGCAAAGAAGAACTTAAATTTAACACAAAGGGCATGAGAAAGAAATCAATGTAGTTAGCTACTGGTTACATAAGGGATCCTTTAGCCGACACAATTGGTCTCCCTGATGGTTTAAGTGGGATTTTGTGCACTTTAGGTAGGAAATATATAGTTGGGGTAATAGGATGTTCTGTCATTAAGAATTTCCGTTCATCGTCATCAATTACATTTTGTTGTTGCCAATCCGATATTCTTTTATCCAAATTAGCTTTGAAGATTTGAGTAGGATTTTTATCCAATTTTTTGTAGTATTCTTTGTTCTTCAACTGCGAATGTGCCTCTAATACATAATCCTTTGTATTTAAAATGACGATGTTACCACTTTTATCTGCCATTTTACCCGTTATCGATTTATCCTCCACTCTCTGACTCCTTGCACACCACACACCGCTCAATCCACCCTTTGACTTGTGCATCTATAAGAGGCCACCAATACCTCTCTCTCAACCTTTTGATAGTCAAAGTTTGTCCCAAGTGTCCCTCATGAACTAGGTTTATTAAGCGTGTATGAAGTGAAAATGGTGGCACAAACTTTTCATTTATCATAATGATAAACTCATCTATGACGGACAACTCGTCAACCACTTTTAGAAAAGGCCTCACTCTGACTGTGAGATTACTCTCTCTCCATACCTCCCCTCTAATTAGCTTCATCTCCTGTGTAAGTGTGTCATTTTGTTTCATAGCTTCCACCGAATCCTTCTTGAGAATGGTCTTTCCTAGTTTCTCATTATCTTAATCCACACCTGGCGCAACTTTCTACGAAATAAACTCACAAACATCAGCAGCACAATCAGGCATCCTCTTCCAACTCGGCACATATTGTACATTAAAATTAAATTCTTGCAACCTGACTGCCAAGTGTGCCAATCGTCCTTAACACTTCTTGATACCCCCAGGTCCCAAAATCTTCAAAAGGGGTTTATGATCAGTGCGTAGAATAAACACAGAGCCCCACAAAAATACCCTAAAATAATTTGCAGCCCAAGCAGCAGCCAATGCCTCCCGCTCTATAACAGAGTAATTCCGTTCTGCTACCGTAAGTGAGTGACAAGCATAAGCCACTGTCTTTTCTTTCCTTCCATGAAATTGTGCTAGTATTGCACCCACTCCAACTGCACTTGCATTGCCAGTAAGAAAGGTTTTTGCGCCACTCTGAGTGCAGTTTCATTTTTCATTGTCCTAAATGCACTTTCATGCTGTTTCTCCCGAACAAATTCCTGACCCTTTCTGAGTAGCTTCCTCAGAGGTTCTGTCTTCTGTGCAAAATCTTCTATGGATTTCGACAAGTACTCCGCTAGACCCATGAATGATCTAAGAGTATCTCAGTTATGTGGTGTGTCAGAGTTAACAATGGTACTGACAAGGCTTACCTTTGATTTTACCCCTTCCTTTGTAACCCCAAATACTCTACGTCTTCCATCAAGAATGCACACTTATCTTTCTGCAAAGTAAGACCAGCTTTACCTATGCATGTTAGAACTTACAACAGTATTTGATTATGCTCTTCCTCATTACCCTCAAATACAAGTATATCATCCTGAAAAAATATTGTGTTTTCCATACCAGAGAGTATGTTGGACATCAACCGCTGAAACACACTGGCAGAGGAACATGATCCAAATGGTAGTCTACAGAACTGATAGGTACCCTCTTTCGTGATAAATGCAGTGAGATGTTTCGACTGTTCAGAGAGCCTTACCTGATGGTATGCACTCCTTAAATCAAGTTTAGAAAAGTATTTACCACCAGGCAACATGTGAATCAGCTGATTAATATTGGGTTAGGGGAAGCTATCCATGATGACACTTTCATTTAAGCTACGGAAGTCCACCCAAAACCTCAGCGAACCATCAGGCTTCTGGAGACAACCATTCTGTTGCCTCCACTGGTTTTATAACTTTGTCATCCAAAAGCTGTTGCAGTATTTCCTGCACCTTCGATCTTGTTGCCATGGGAACCCTCCTTGCAACATGCTTAATGGGAACAGAATGCTTCCTTAGCTTGATGACATGCTCGTAGTTGACAGCTTCACCCAATCTGTTTTCAAAAATGTTCGCGTGAAAGTCTAAAATCCCTTTCAAACTCAGATCAGTAACCACCATCACTTGTTCATCACCATGCGTATTCACCATAAAATTCAAGTCATATAGATGTGCCCAGTCCGATATAGGTGGCCATCTATTGTGACATATATTTTCCCAGTTGTCGCTCTGCCTGCAGATTTGATGGTCACATTCACGTAACCAAGAACATCAATGTCAGTTCCTTGATACCCTTTCAAAATGACATCAGTTTCCACCAGCATTTCACTGCTCCATGTGGCATCAAACTAATATTTTGGCACATTGGTGTACAGTGAACCAGTGTCCACCATCAAGGATACCATCCTGCCATTGATTTAAAATTCCGCCTTAGGGCATCTTCTCCTTCTTTCATCCTCCTCCACCTCACCTACAGTGCTTTCAACATCCACCATTAGTAGCCTGTAGCCTGAGTGATCATCCTCCAATGTAGCGACCTTCTTCCCATTGGTTCCGCATTTCCGAAAATCCTTGCCTATGGCAAAGCAAAGTTTAGAATCTGCAAGATGATATCTACTGCCACCACCTGTGACATACTTGTGCAACAAATTTCACTGGTGGGACACCATAAAGCTTTTGTTTTCCATACTTGTTACCTGTACTTCCAGCCATTTACCCCTTCATTTAACAGCATTGACATTTTCCAGCTCTTCTTGCAAAGCAGCAACCTCACGTCTATTTTTTCACTGCTGCTACCTTTCATTTCCCACATGCACCTTTCTGACTCTGCCACCACTTTTGCAATGGCTATGGCCTCTTTAAGCGTATGATTACTCGCAGCCCATTGTCTCTCGTGTTTTTTTGCTGTGGCACTGTACAATTAACTGATCCAGGATCATTTCGTCAGTCATTGCACCAAACTGCCATTTTGCATATAGTTCCCTCAAACATGCCACAAACTCATCTATACTCTCATTGCTGCGCTTTGATTGAGTGTAGAACTTGTTGCGTTGCATCACCACAGCAAACCTTGTCTGCAAGCCTATCTCTGCCTCCATTGCACCTCCTTGTGCATTTCCAATTGCAGGCAAGTATTTAAATACATGTTGTCCTTCTTTACCAAGAGACCCCAAAGCAATGCTTTCTTTCTGCCTAGCTCCATCTAACGCCAATATGTAATTTTCAAAGCAATCAATCCAGTCTTCCCATTAATTGGAGGGTCACCTGGAACCATTAGAAAAGGTGGTGGTGTTATTATTAAAGTGCTTATATCCATACTTGTTATACCCACAAACAGGAACATTAAAGAAACCCTGAAATGGGTTGGCAAAAGATTTACCATCAAGAAACTGTTCCCTTGCAGCCCAGCGGCTCCTCATATTAAACCCTTCATTTTATGTTTCCACTGTTTGTTTTCAGTTTCAAATAGTGTGCTGTGACAAAAGATCAACAGCAGAAATTTCCCTCTTTGGAATTTTCAGCAAGAGTTTCCCTCTTTGGAATTTTAAGGATTGCATGTTTGTCTGGACATCTAGATACTCTAGAAAGCCAAGGTAAATCTTTCCAAAATCATTGCAAACAGTATCATTTTTCTGTTCTCCTTTCATTATTTATGGTGTATTTATATAGCTGTAAGTAACAGTTTTTATACTGTATGGTGCATAAATGTACTATGCTGACAGTATGTATTTCTCCTGGCTCTTGTTTCCTATAATATTGTTTATATTTCCTTTCTAACCAGATGCATAGAGGGGTTTGTTAGGAGTGTTCCCATTGAAGACAAACAATGCTTTTTTCATCTATTTGATTTTTTACAATAATACTTCTATCCTTTTCAGAGTCTGAGAAGGTTTTGTAGTACTTTGTAGTGTATTGTTTTTTAACATTTAAATATCCGCTTCTTTACACAGCACTGTAATGTATATATGTTTTTACAAATGCAATTAATTTTAATATTTATTTTTGTATTTTTACAAATATTCTACCATGTACATTTTTCTAATTAAGTTTCAATTTCAGAAAGCAAAGGCTATTATTTTTTGCTTTATTTTCTAGTCATTTAAATGTCACTGAAGGTAGTGTTGCTGTGGAAATTGCTGCTTCTCCTCCACCTGGTGAAATCAGTATGCATGTCATGATCTTACCTCGGCATGACGGTTACACATGGAGACACTCTCCTCTGAACATGCTGAACATTCGTCTTAAAGAGCAGATGAGAATGGCAAGGAGCACTGATTGTGGATGCCTTGCAGCTATGATGAATGTGTTACACTAATCACCTAAGTGAACCCAAGAAGGATTACATGTCCCATGGAGTCACAGGACTCTTGCTAGACTTAGTAGCTGCTATCTTGAAAGCTTGGACTATATGTTCCTCAAGGCCCATAGCATCCTTTCGAGGCAATTGTGATACATAGTTACTGCAGCAGTGATCTGTTTTATATGATGTTTGGGATCCTCGCAATCTGTTCATTTTGAATATTGACGGAGGACATATCCAGAGTCATACAAGTATTCTAACAGCACATGCATAGAATCAAATCGACTTTGTAATTGAACATTGAACACAGAGTCATTTTTGTGGGTTGCAAACTCTATATTGCTATTGCACTATATTTACAAGAGTTGTTATGAGCCTTATTTTGCATAGACAGGCATATTCCTATCAGTGCACATAGGGTATTCATTTATTGATTTGAGCAAATGTATGAATGCTGGTTGTTAGGTGAACTATATGAAATGAATAAACACTTTTCATGTTACATTCTTCTACAAGTTAGTTTGATCATAATCTCTTTAGCAAACCACGTTTAGCAACTCTGACTATTGTTCCCTATTATTATATGAACTGTGTGTTTAAACTCTGAAAGAGTATCAAGTTTTATCCCTCTATAGAGATCTGGATATGCCAAAGTTCATTCCACAGAAGTACTACAAGTCTTCTCTTGTCTTCCGATGTAGACACACCTGCAGGGCAGATAGAACTCAGCTGTGCAACAGGTCAATGAGTCAATCTCCGATGTTTCTTTAGAAAAGAAGAAAACTTGGAGGAGGATGATGGCGTAGGCACCAGCAACAGAGTTTCATGCAATACAACTTCATGAACATGGTTGTTGCACAGTGGAGTTGTTATGTGATATGGCTGGAATGCCTTATCTTGTAATAACACCACACTACACAGAGATGGACCTCAGACTCACACTTATCAGCCTTAGCTCGGTCCTTGTAGTGGAGCTTGAACAGTCAGGTATACTTTGAGGAACATATCTTAAGCGTTTCACTGTACCAGCATTGACAATAAGAAAAGGACATGACTTGAAAAGTAACCTTGGCACCAATTTATAACATTATGAACTTGATGTACTTTTGAAGTATACATAATAATGGAATGAAAGCTGTCAAATCTTCACTATTCACCATTAAAGTCAAGAGGAGAAAACACACTTTAGCATAACGATAGTTGCAGGGCGAGTTCAAACAAACCCTCTTGTGGTTCAGGTTCTGCATGCCCTTGAGCAAGAGTCAATAGTTACTTGGATTCGGTATATGGTCTCTTCAGGGTACTTAAGTGTCCTCTCTTTGCACTGTGACAGAGTCCAAAGTCCTGTCTTGGGTGACGGTGTCATCTTTGTGTTCCTTCTCGGATTCCAAAATAGATTTGAAGTTCTGGTGCCAGAGGAGCTCCTTAAATTCTACTTTATGGGGCATTAAGAGTGTGAGGGACAGTGGCCAAGTGGCTATTATTCCCTGCAGCTAACCCGCCCCTGTAGTGACAACATCCTGTAGGTGTACATCACTACGATACTCAGATTACTCTAGTTTAGGATCTGTCAAAATGGCAGAACACTTCCTTGCTGTACAGACCCCTTAACCCACCCTAAATGTTTGGCTACATTTTTGGGGGTGTATGCCTCCTCACTATCTACTTTTCCTGCCTGTTGAATGGAAAGTGCAGAAAGGAATTTGTCCTTGATTGAGGGACAATAGATCACATATCAAGGGCAGTGAAAGCCTTTGAGGCTAACTGCCTTGATCATTGGAAACACTAGCCAACCTGGGTGGTTGGAGATGCAACCTCCTTCCTGCCCAGGCCTTTGTATCTGTCATGGGGAAGTGTGAGCTCTTCCCACCAGGAGGGAAGACTCTTGTCTTCAAGGCAAATGGCTCGGGAAAGCCAACTAGGGTATTGGAGCTTTGTATACTCGGAGGGAGCCCACACAGGGTGGCAGCTCTCTGCATGCCAGCTCACTCTCAGCACAATAATTGTTTTGGGGATGATTGTGGGTGTGAAAAATCATGGTGTTTGATGCCAAACATGACACAATTTGGTTGTTCCATAATGGAGCTGGCTGGTTTTCTTGGTAGCCAGCCTATGTTACTCTAGGGACCTTCGGTCACTTATAGTAAAAACCTTGCTTTTCAGAGTTACTGTAGGAATATATATGTGTGACCATATATATCCACACCTCTAATATAATGCACTCTTCCTCCTGAGTTTTGGAGGACAACCTTAAGAGTGAGTTACCAATATTAGGGCAGTGGTGTGGCTCTGCAGCACGAGGTGTGTGCAGAGTCACTCTCAAGCAGACATGCTGCTTGTGCAGGGCTGCGATGGCAGTCTTGCAGACATACTTTCACTTGGTCTACTCAGAGTGGAGCAGTAGGGGCATCACCCTTGTCCTGGGTACCCCTGGTACCATTTACTAGAGACTTATAAGGTGTGGTAAGTGCTCGCCAATTTGGTGTACCAAATCAACAGTTACATATTAAGGGAAAAAGCACTGCAATTTGGACCTTGTTGGTAGGTATCAGTGCACCTCCTGATCTAAAAGACAGCATCTAGAGGATAAAGTGGAGGGTAACCATGACAGAAATGGCACTTTCCAACAAGGGTCATATTTCAAAGTCCCTAGAGCTTACCAGTCATTTGAAGTGTCTTCTATACACACCTTGAATGCAAAGCAAAGTAAGCTGGGAAAATATTATTTCACAACTATTCAGTGACCAACCACCTAACCCAACTTCTATGGCTCCAACCAAGCCAGGAGATGAGCCAGGGTGTTGTCGGCTGCCCATGCGAGAACTTGGATGTTCCTGAAATGGATAATAGAACAATATAGTCAATCACCTAAAAGAGAAGGATATGGTTATTTTTAAAATTTTGGACTGAAAACTGATCATTAGAGGGCAATTGACAGACTAATAATTGGGATATCTCTAACTCTTTAATTGTAATTGTAATTGATTTTTATATATCACTAATCACCGGTGGGTCTCTAAGCACTTTAGAGGGAATAGCCAGAGGTCGTGGGCAGATGTAAGGCCCCACAGTGTGGTGAGTTTAGACAGTGTCCAGTACCTCCCTAAACAGGAGCGTTTTGAATTGTTTCCTGAATGGAAGGAGAGACAGTTTTTTACGCAGGTGGTCGGGCAGCTGCTCCAGACTTGTGGGAGCAGTACGGAAAAAGCTATATCCCCTTTAGATGGAGTATTGCATCTAGGGGTGGCCAGGTGGCAAGCCTCAGAGGACCTCAGTATGCGTCCCGGAACATAGTTTTTCAAGCGTTCCTTAATATAGGCCGGGGCTTTGCCATAAATGGCTTTATAGGCAATGCAGAGGCCTTTAAACTTTACTCTCTGTTTAATGGGGAGCCAGTGGAGATTGCACAGCAGAGGGGAGGCCTGGCCCGTAACCTAAAGATCAGCCTAGCTGCATCGTTAAGTACTACTTGAAGTTTATTGATGAGCTTTTGGGGGATGCCTACATACAACGCATTTTCATAGTCCAGTCTGGAGACAATTGTGGCTCACACAATCATTTGTAGGGAGGCAGTTGAAAGGAGGGGAACAAGTTTCCGTAACTGTCTTAGAAGCCCTATACAGGTGCCTACCACAGTAGTGACTTGGTTAGCCATGGAGAGCTCTTGGTCCAATTTAATGCGTAGGCTTTTCACAGCAGTGTCTGTGGTGGGGGTGGCACCCAGCTCCTGGGACCATAAATGATCGCTCCACGGATTACCTTTTGTAGGGATGACAAGGACTTCTGTTTACTCAGGGTTTATTTTTAATAAATTTGCGGTCATCCAGTTTACAGTGAATCTAAGAATATTTTGTGCCTCTTCCTGGGCAATGGTCTAGTTGTCAATCCGGAAAATGAGCTGGGTGTCAACTGCATAAATAAATACACGACAGTCCATGTGGGCAAGGACTGTCACCAGGGGCTGCAGGTAGATGTTAAAGAGGAGCGGGGATAGTGCAGAGCCCTAGGGAAAGCGAAAGGTGAGGGCGCCACTGTCCGATACCCGCTCCCCAAACTGAATCCTCTGCGACCGCCCTGTTAGGAATGATTCTAGCAACCCTGAATATCTAAGGCTGCCAATCGATCCAGTAACCGGGTGTGATTGACCATGTTGAACGCTGCTGATAGATGTAATAGAATCAGGGCGCTCGGTTGTTTTTTATCAGCCATGGTTCTGTGGTCGTCCAGGACAGAAAGCATCACTAGTTCTGTGCTATGGTGTTATGGTGTGCTCGAAAGCCCGCTTTTTGCATTTGGAGTAGTTGGTTTAACTCTTTCATGCCCACCTAACAGGCTGTTGTAAGGCAAATATAAAGTTATAAATTCATGCCAAATACAGCCTAATTGCGTTCCATTCTTTTGGGCAGCGAAATCCAAAGGCTCAGGGTTGGGTTTTATGGGGAACCAAATGTCAGATTTATAAAGCATGCAAGATGGGGTTTCATATTCAATGTATTTGTATTCCCTTTTGCACAAAACTAAACTAATCCTCAAAAATCTCACCTTCAAATCAAAACATGTTATATTTGTTTTTAACTGCCCTCGAACCACAAATTGTTAATAGCCCCATTTTTAAGTGTTGAAACATGTTTTATAGAATATTGAGTCCATACGCTACAAAGATTAAAATTATTCAGTAGCAAAACACTTTAGTGATATAATTATGTTTAAATACAGATTTTTTAAATAAATTGCTATCGATTGTTTACTTCAGGATATAGGTTAGGAAACAGAGTAATGTCACTAAGATGTCTGAATTTCAAAGATATATATACTGGAATTTGTTTCCCTGGAGCATAAAAGTGTTACATGAGTGAGGAATTATCTGCACATTTGGCCTCTGACTAACATAGATAATAACTCCATTCCGACGCTGTTATCTGATACAGCTTGTGCTTCAACTGGGATTTGGTAATCTTATCTCATGATGAGGGTGATGTTGCCCACCTCAGTTTAATAGGCTATCATCTAATTTAAATCCTTTTTCTTTAATTGTTATTAATCCATTTATTCATAAATTAATAGTGAATTGGTTTGTAAAGAGTATCCCACGAAATAATATTTAACCATGGGATGGTTATGATGTTTTATACCACGGGGGCACGATAGATTGTGATACGTAGTGGATCAGAAAATAGAATGGCTGAGCCCCCTTGCAATAAATCCTAACGTACCTTCTTTTATGTACCTTTGCAACTCTTTTGGTAGATACATGTATCATATGCATTTCATTATGTTTGGTATTGTATTAATTCAACTTTTTATTTAATTTGGTGTACTGGGACTAATGGACATACTATCATATATACTCGGTGCCATCGTTTAGTAAGTTGTATTATGTCAGTTACAGAATAGTGGACAGTCCTTTGTTACTTTCAGGTACCCTTTTGTTGAGTAAACATTGGTGCCTGTTGTGAACACAAACAAGGTTGTAAATATTAAATGAGAGAACCATCAGGTAAAATACCATTACAGTTAGGTGTTGAAATACGATTTAAATATAAATGCTTAAAACCAAAAAACTACTGAATATCGCCAGTCATAATTTACTGATATAACATATATACACCATGAGAGTTAGACAGTAGTCCCACTTATACAGCCAAAACACCTGTTCATGTGCATATGTGTTATTTGTGTTCATGTGTAACCCACGTATAGCCCTAGTTATGTACCAGCACACCTCAAAGGCACTAGCGGTTAGCTTTCAAGTCATAATAGCAGTAGCTTCCAGTGAGAGAGACTCAATTAGTGAGATTAACAACCAGCAGAAACCCCAAAAGCAGTTGATCTAAAATCAAAAATTCCTCTTGAATTTAAGTGGGTCAGAACTAGACTCATGCAAAATTTCTCCTACTCTGGTGAAATTTTGGTAATCTTATGTTACACTAATTATGTGAAATTTCTGAAACCGTGCTATTACGTCACATTACGTAATTATGAGCCATTCGTAGTAAATCTGTAGTGTGAACCTGGAGTAATAATGTGGACAACCAGGACATACCAGCTTCTGTTTGCAACACTGAGGGGCATATTATCAAGCCAGACGATAAAATTATCGCCGCTTTATCGGCAGTTGCCGATAAAGCGGCGATAATGGGCTTGATAATATGCTCTATGGAATTCCAATCGAAGCCCATGTTAGATGTCTTCACAACTAACATGGGCTTCGATTGGAATTCCATAGAGCATATTATCAAGCCCATTATTGCAGCTTTATCAGCAGTTTTCTGCCGATAAAGCGGCGATAATTTTATCGCCTGGCTTGACATAATATGCCCCTTTGTTTTAAGCAACCGTGGCCTGTTCAGCTAACTGTGGTGGGGCAGTGGGGCTGGGTGGGGGGGGATTCTGACGGAGGATGACGAGCGAAAATGAATTACTTATTTAATTTTCCCTCTACATTGTCCCTCGAAATCTCCCACCCTCTCATCCCCCCCCCCCCCCTCACCCCCTCTCCCCACACCCGGCCACACCGCGCTCCGCTGTTACCTGCACCGGCCGCGGCTGGTTAAGTGCAAAATGGGCTGTTGGAAGGATGCATCCTTATGCTAAAATACAGTACCAAATGCTAGTTTTGCAGTTCGAAAAATGACATGTAACTTCACATAATGTTCCCGAAATTGTTCCTAAATATGCAAATACAAACAACGTGAATTTCACACAACAAGGGCTACAACCCACTATCGCAGAGAAATGAGATCATGAAGCATTACAATGTGTGGTCTCCAAACGATAGTAAAGCATTTTGTCACCAATTTAATAAACTACACTGACCTGACACAATCGATCTTCCTGGATGGTTGATGATAGAATTATATACCTTTGGTAATAAGTATAAGACAGGGGTTTCTGTGTTATCTTGTTTATAAAAACGATACAATTCGTTTTCAATCAGACCGTCAGCTTCCCCGCGCAGGAGCATAATACAATAAGTTTGAATCACATTTTTATTCTTTGTTTAATCTGTTACGATGCTTTAGGTAACATGTTGTTTCAAGTTATAAGATTTTTTAAAACAATCTTTGTACTTGTTAGGAACCTTTTCTATGGGCGTCAACTCCCCTTTTGCATGCATGTCTTAAGTTATTTCACTCATCAACAGTTACATGATAGGAAACATCAATACATACTGGTTGCTTTGGTGGTAAACATGTGGATCTAGATGTAAAGGCACTATGGTTGCATGAATCAATAAGAACATTGGGCTCAGGTATACTTCTGCTAGTCAATATTGTGAAACAGTGGATTATTAGTTGGGATGGTTAGTAGTCCATCACAAGTAATAATGTCAGTTTTCTTGTTTGTTCCAGTAAAGGTTTCAGTAATTTTAACCTGAGCTCAACCCCTGATACCTAAGACACAGGGAACAAAGGCTTAGCTTAGGAAAATGTGTAAATCACTTAGTAGTACCAAAACAGTTAAATAGCTGAAAACCGCACTCAATAAGAATCCCACTTCAACTTAAACCAACAGAGAATAGTTTAGTGCACAAATTGACACCAAAATGACAAAATCCTAGTAAGGGAAACCAGAGATAAGAAATTGTAAAGTTTTAAATAAAAATAGCGCCAAAAAGCTTCACAGAGGTCATCTGGTTGCACACTATGGGTACCTAGCAGAGATTCAAGGTTGACCGATATGGAGCATATGGCAGATACCGAAAGTTGGATACAGAAACCTCCATCAGCCTGAAAGACTAGGACCATCAGAGGTTTTGCTTTTTGTCTGCCCACCCTATTTAGGGTGGGCAAACAAATGGCAAGTTTTCACAGTCTTTCTCTGCCAACTCCAAAATGACCCCCACATCATGAGAGAAAATGACCATGGCGCGGGAGTATTGCTTTTTTAATTTCATAAACGAAATTCAGCTCTGGAATTTTGTTTTTGAAAGTAAACAAACACTGAAAGTTTGCTGTATGGTCCCATCATGTTGACAGAGATGTCCTTCAAACTTTCAATGCACTGACAAGAGCTGCAGAGACAGCAGTTCTGTCAATGCAGGAGATGTCCATTTGTCAGGCGGACATCTATAAATGTTGCAGGCAGAGTGCCCTACCATGGCAGGAGTAAAGTACTCTGCCAGGGAGATTGGATATACTTCATCTGCAAAGTCTAAATCAAGCCCTTAGTCCATGGAGTGGAAGTAAAACATTCTCAGCAAAGCAGCAGAAAACCCTTCAAGAAGGACTCCACGAGGCCAGATAGCTGTCAGACGAGGTCCTGGTGAAGCTGTTTACTTTTGGCGGGAAATTTCAGAGTAGGAGAAATTCATAATTTGTGGCCAGGTCAGGTCCATCGCCAGATGGACACTTTTGGGGCCTTAGTGCAGTGAATACTTCTATGTTCAAACTTAGTAACTTTTTTGGGAGCTTGGATTCTTCCATCTAGTCAAGGTTGCAAGCTGTAGCTGGATAGGTCTCCACAATGCGGATACTATTACAGCAATGTCTGCGGAAAAGCTCCAATCGGGAGTACCCAGAATCTTTTGACCAGAAGCAGCTCATCTTCGCAGAATCACCATAGCTGGTTATTGTTGGTCATCTTGAAGTCTTTGGAGCCAAAAAGGTCTAAGTCCCATGTTTCTCAGGATGAAAGGTGTAGTGCATCTTGACACAGATGAAGACCATACGACCTCAGGAGCAGCCCTTCGTGGGCAAGCTACACTTCAGCAGAAGTCATCAGAAGAATCTGGCCATGATCCAGTTGAAATTGGTCAACAGGGGTCTTTAAGAAAAGGTGGTTCTACCAGCTGGTTGTGTCCCTGCGCTTAACATGAGGTTAGCCAACTGGCCCTTGAAGTTTACTTTTCTATGCACAGTACAAGTGGGAGTTGGTCCCTCCTTTCAGATCTCCTTACAGGTCTGAACAGCAGGTATAGCCTTTCAATCTGCCACAACTTCAGTAGCACTCTGAAGAGGGTTCCCAGGGGTACCACATTTATGCCTTGGGTATCCCTACCCACTCAGCAGCAGTTTCTGTGTGCCCTCCCGCAAACAATCCCACAGTGCTAATTTCTACCTAAAACCAAAATGGCAGAACCTTTCTTCCCTAATGCAGCGGTTCTGTGCCCACCCAGAGGTGTGGGCAGGGAAATAAGCAACTCCTCCCCTGTGGACACTTCAAACACAGCTCTGGAGTAGCTCTTTTTCTACTTGGATAGGTGCTTGACTTGGTGTAAGCTAATATTTGCTTGTGACAGAGTAAGCCTCTTTGAAGTTAATCATGTTCCTGGGCACAGGCCAGATGGTCCTCCTTCCAGAGCAACAGAGCACCTCCCCACACCAAAGGTCTTTTTCTCAGCTTATTTCTCACCTCATCAAGGGGGCTATTTAGCTCCTAGTGAAAGCTTTTCCGTTTATTTATTTATAAATTATATAAATCATTTTGTTGTTAAAATGAATAATGGTATTTTTAATTGTTTTGTTTGTTTTGTTTGTTTTAATAGCTTTGTTGTTTATTGTATTTAATTGTATACAAATGTATTAAAATAAATATTTCATGATATATATATATATATAAATGTAAGACCCCAAAAGTTATATATATATATATATATATATATATATATATCAAGGCTCACTCCCTCCCGATCCCGGGTAGAAATAAGGACAGCACACACGGGAATTCTTCTCAGTAGCAACTTTTACTCGCACAGACGCGTTTCGGAAGCAAAGCTTCCTTCCTCAATGTTTGTTACACCGCAATGCGCGATTCGGCGCCATTTTATTTCAAAACACACAAACGACTCGTGTTGGCAAACATAGAGAGAGGACTGACGCGTGAGCGCCATCTTGCTAGTGCATATGATTCTGCAATAACATACTAGTGATTAAACAGTACTCGTTCATTCAGTAATTGCTGAAATTCATACTCATTTAAAAACCTCACATATTTACAACGAGGAATTTACATAGTAATATTGCCGTGGATCGGCAGGTAACCCTCTCATTAATACGCTGGGCAATGGACTAAATCTTGCCGTGGATCGGCCTGTGGCAACACAAAGGTTGCCATTTAGATTTCCAATAGCCCCGTATAGTGATTTTTGCCAATCAATGTCGAATGTTTAATTCTAAAATATTGAAAAAGTTGCAAAATATTCAACAATAATCCTGAAAATACCTAAAGAAATAAGTATATAGTGCAGTATGTATCAGAACAATCTTCATCTCTCAGTTCATTCTAAGGCACTTAATAATGATCAATTTCAGAAAGACACTATTTACAGAAACCATTATCATTTAGCTGTTGTTACTTTCATGTTTGCACTGGAAATACTGTACGGCATTGTTATTTCTTAACTCCCTAAATGTACAGTCAATTCCTCCCCACAATTTAATCCCCAAGGGGCCTTTGTTTGGCAATCTATAATATATCGGGATTCTAGCCTACGAAGTTTTTGCAGTTTATCCCCTCCCCTGATGTTATCAGAAATTGCATCCAGGCAGAAATACTGTAACAGATTCCTGTCGCTCTTGTGTTTAATCGAGAAGTGTCTTGCGACAGGATATGTGAAGTCTCTGTTTACTATGGCCCGCATGTGTTCTAAAATGCGCAATTTCACGGGATTTATAGTGCTGCCTATGTACCTGAGCCCACAGGGGCAAAGGAGACAATAGACCGCAAATGGGGAGGTGCAGGTAAGGAACTGGTTGATTTTCTTCTTCTTTTTGGTTCCACAACCCATGATTTCATAAGAATAAACCCTTTTGCTATTGGCACAGGCTTTGCACCGGCCACAGGGAAAGAAGCCCTTAGCATCTTTTAATTTACCTGTGCGTGTAGGGATAGGTGACAGGTGGCTATGTACCAAAGTATCCCTCAACGAACGCGCCCTTTTAAAGGTAATTAAGGGATTGGCAGGTATATCACTCCCTATTATGTTGTCCTTTTGCAATATGTGCCAATGTCTTTTCAGGATGCTCCTCAATTGTTGACAATCTTTGGAGTATGGTGTAATCATCCTGAATTTTTCTATGTTGGTAGAGGGTTTATGTTTTTTAACAAACAAAGTCTGTCTGGGTTGCGTCCTTACTCTATCCAGGGCGTTCTGTAACAGTTGCTTGCTATACCCCCTGGCCTCGAATCTATCATTACTTTCCTGTGCAGCCAACTCAAAATCTTCATTAGTGGAACAGTTACGCTTTAACCGTAGAAGCTCACCGTATGGTATATTTTTAATGAGCTTCTGAGGATGATTAGATGACGCATGTAGCGTACTGTTTCCCGCTGTTGGCTTTCTATAGAGGGAAGTTTGAATACTATTGTCAATCACCTCAATTCTCAAGTCTAGGTACACCGCCTCGCTTGTACTTGCATGGCCGGTGAAGATTAGATTACAGTTGTTATCATTCAACACTTTTACATATTGCCACGCTGTCTCTACTGAGCCATTCCACACTATGCACAAATCGTCAATATAACGATACCAAGAGACGATACAATTCGACCACTGCTCTTTCTCAGGCCCCCAGGCCTCCTGCTCCTCCCACCAGCCCACGAATAAATTCGCGTAGCTGGGGGAGAAGCAGGAACCCATGGCAGTGCCAGACAGCTGTCTAAACAAATCATCCTGAAAAAGAAAGATGTTATTGTGAAGACAAAATGCGACTAGCTCCATCAGCATGACATTATGCTGGGCATATTTCAGAGGTCTCTTCCCTAGGAAGTACTGGATCGCCTTCATTCCCTGTGCATGCTCGATGCTAGTGTAGAGACTAGTAATGTCGAGAGTCAATAGGCAATATCCTGGTTGCCATGCAATTGCTTCAATTTTTTCAATAAAATCGGCAGTGTCTCGGATGTAAGACTTGAGACCCAAAACCATTTCAAATAAGAAATGATCTAAGAATTTGGATAGGTTCTCAGTTAGGCTGCCCATAGACGAGATAATGGGACGCCCAGGAGGTTTCTCCATTCTCTTGTGAACTTTTGGCAAGTAGTAGAAGGTGGGGGTGACAGGATGTGTCGTTTTCAGAAAAAGATATTCTTCTGTCTCAAGCATCTGTTTATCATGCCATTTTTTCAGTAGTCCGTGCAGAGTTTCAATACTAGACTCATATCTTTGTTTTGTTGTCAATTCGTAGCAAGATCCGTCCTGCAGTTGTCGCATAGCTTCCTGGACATAATCTTCACGTGACAAAATAACCACATTGCCGCCTTTGTCTGAAGGTTTGCAAACTATCGATGTATCCTCAGCCAATGTTTTTATTGCAATGCGCTGTTGTTCAGTTAAGTTGTTCCGGTGTCCCCAAGATTTTTTATGTATGCGCATTCTTCTTAGATCACGGATCACCAACTCTGAGAAAGTGTCAATCATGTCAGTTTGTGTTGGAGGCACAAATTTTGACTTAAGTTTGAGACCACTGACTGGGGCCTCTTGTTCGACTTCCACAGCCCTTAGTCTCTGAGACAGGTTATCTGGCAACGTTGGTATTATGCTCCCTGTATTCTCCAAACGTAGTTCTTCCAATAACTCCAAAGTGGTTAGTTCATTCACTTTCAACAGATCAGTGTCTTTATAGCGTGATCGAATAATTTTAGCTTCATCAGCAGTTGGTTTTGTCTTAAAGAATTTATGCAGGCGGAGTCTTCTAACGAATTGAAACAAATCAATTCTAGTCTGAGTATACTCAAGGTTACTGTCAGGACAAAAAGTTAATCCCAGTCTAAGGACTGACTCCTCTGATGGTGAAAGCGTCCTTGTAGAGAGGTTGATGATAGTAAGGTTGTCTATTGTGTCGTCAAGTCCTACCATCTTGATCCCCTTGTGGCTCGTGTTTTGCGCGTGCGGGCCTCTGCATTCGGCGCTCTTCCTCTTCCTCTGCCTCTTCCGACCACCCCGTCTGGTTTTTCTTCTTCGTTTTCTGGGGGTTTGTTCTTCCCTCCCCTCAACCAGTTCATTCGGATCACTTGTACCTCCGTTTGAGAAGGGGTGTCTTCGGTTTGTTGCAGGGTTCTGGCTTCGTCCTCAGACTGTTCGCCCTCAGTCACCTCGGATTCTGATGTATCCACATTCGTCGGTGCAGCCGCACCGGCAGCCTTGTTTCTCAATAGGTCCTTCCTTGTTTGATCATACTTTTTAGAGAACGTGAGGACTCGACCCATGGCATAGTCCCGTTCGTCCCTATCAAATTTCTCTTGTTTACGCGTACGTATTTTTTGCTCATATTTTTCCAGTCGTTTCTTCATCTGGGCTCTAAGCTGTTCCTGCTGATCTTTATCTTCATTGGTCGCTAGTTCCGTTTCCATAGTCTCAATTTCTTTGAGGACCTTGTCTCTGTCGCTCCAAGCAAATTGTACTAGGATTTCCAGCATCCCTTCGCAGGATTTAGCAATGTGTGCTGCCCAGGTTTCAAGAAGCTTAGGGTCCGGGTGTTCGTATGCGGGGATTGTAAATATCCGCAACCCTCTTGGCACTCTCTTCACTTCTATGTATCCTTGGAGTGATGTGCCCTCCCACCACTTGCGAAGCTCCCGCTCGTATAGTTTCTCTAGTTTGCCAAACTGTGTGGCCAACTGGCTGGGAGCATTGACTGTTTTGGTTTTAGTCGCTGGTTGAGCGGTAATGTCAGGATTTTTATTTTTAAACATTCCTGTCGCCAAGTCGCGGTGTTGCGAGATGTTAAACATGCTGTTATTCGTGATATTAGGCCCCCCGCTCCCGGGTTGCCTTGTTCGTTGCTAATAATCAATTTAGATTCCCTAAGCTGAAGCCACCACTTTAGTAGTGAGAGGTATCCCTTTAAAAGTTCCAAAAAGCGAACAGGTTATATCCCGGCTTACCCAGATTCAGTCGGGTGACGCCGAGTAAATTCTGTCCGTGTAGCAAAGGGACTTCAGGGCAATATTGTTCACGGTGAGCAAAGCCTGTTGAGGCTGAAACGCCTTGGTGGGGTGAAGCTCTAATAAAAAGCTTTGAAAATATCCTGGGTGTGCCGCTCCTTTTGCGCCAAAAAAAAAAAAAAAATATATATATATATATATATATATATATATATATATAACTTTTGGGGTCTTACATTTTTAGCATTTGCATTAGTTAATTGTAATATATATTTGATAATTGTATGTATTTTATTTTTAGGTGGTCAGGTTTGATATTTCTGTTGTTGATATTTTAAAGAGATCAATATTTTTGTTATGTTTAGTGTGTTTTATTCCGGTGATGATATTTAGGGGGTTATTACAAGTATGGCGGTCCTGAGACCTACGTACTCATGGTGGCAGTCTGACCATCTCCACCCCTGTGGTTCTGCCCACCATATTTCAAGTGTGGCAGTTGGACCGCCACAACACAGCTGCCTGTGCTGGGATCCAGGATCCTGCGGCAGTGGTGGTGTGGAAAAGGGCAGGAATATTCGGCACCGCTGAGCATATTACGAGTTGCATTTCCACTGCCAATATCTTGACAGTGAGCCTGCACTGAAAAGGGTGGTAGACATGCAAGTAAGGGTCCCTATATTTGCACCGTTGTTCCTGCACTGTGTGACATGCACCACATGGTGCATGCCATGACATGCAGGAACATGCAGTAGTTGTTTTCAGGGTGGCAGTCTGCTTGTTAGTCTCGCCTAGGAGCCTGAAAGACCACCGCCATGACACCGCCACTGCACTGCCCACCCACCCTGGATTCCACTCGGGATCCAGTGGACAGGGGCACCACAGGCTTGGCAGTACTCCTGGGAGCACAGCAGTGGCGGTCCTACAGGAGGACTGCCAAAACTCGGAATAAGGCCTATACTGTTTATTTGTCTATTGCGGAATTATGCGTTTCTTTGATGGCAATAATGTTGTAGTCAATATTACTGTTTTTTTATTTTAAGAATAGGATTCCAATATTAAGGTAATCAATCTTTTTTGCTGATTTTAGTGTATTTTGATATTGTTTTCTTCGATTTCTTACATTTCATTTCCAATATCTTTCTAAAACTTTTTCTTGTGAACACTAAAGTAAAATCACCCACATACCATGCACTTTTATTTCACCACACAGTATAAAACATTAATTTGACATTACATCATTTAAAAAAAACAGTCACTTAATCCTTGTGACAGAAGAACATCTCAGGTGTCTGCAAAAGTAGGAACTTGCATACAGGAACAGAAATGTGAGAAATAATAAGATTGCAATGGACAAAAGCTTGTGGGAATTATCTATTCCAATGTATGGTTTATACGCATTCTCTTTAGAGGCTGATTTAGATATATGTTTGATGGATTTTGTCATATTATATATCCATCAAAATGTGTATGAATGTACCATATTTATTGCAAATATGTTTTTGCTATGTTGAGAAAATGTTTCGCTCTTTCAAATGCCTTAATCTGTGATTAGCTTTAACATGTTGAGTATAGTGATTATTTTTATGATGTCATTATAGCATTGAAAAGGTGGCAGGGGTAGCATAACAAGTGTTGGCTGTTTACCATTCAGCTGTTCCATCTTGTACAAATTGGGCTATTTGTTAGTGAACTTCAACTTTGTGGTTTTCATTCTAAAAGATGCTTTGGGCTTGGCCCAGATTGAGAAACTGTGAAATGGTATATATTAGGAGGTATTTTGTCATGACATTGTATGAGGATTTAATTCTGTTTAAAAAAATGATATAAAGAAAAAGTTGTAAATTCCTATTAAGAATACTGTTTGATGGTATTAAGAAGCACATATTGAATAATGCAATAGGTTTGGAAATACAGGGAAACATTGTTTAATTATATTGTAGTGGTGGCTTCTGCCTGCAGTAAAATATCAGGAACAGAAAGTGTCCTGCTTCTTGTCATTCTGAGCTATCCTCTCATTACAACACCATTGCCCTTCATCCTGCTGTTTCTTTGGTATCTAAATCCCAAAATGACTGTGGGACAAATAGAGAGGGGCCCCAACTTCAATGAAGAACAATTGAATATTATTGGTGACTGAGTCCTCCAAAATTATTCTTAGCTTTATGGGTTCCAGAGATACAGCTGAGCACAGTAGGAGAAGCTAAAAGTTAGAATAACATTGGCCTGCAGTTTAATGGGTGTCTACATCCAGCAATGTAAGGAGTGCCACAAGTGCAAGTTGGACCTTCAGAGCTAGCCCGGGATAAATGCTCGGGCATTCTTGGTGAGGTCACCTACCCACATTTGAGTATCTCAGGATAATACTGCTGCACAAGAAGGTCCTTAGAACAGCCTGGCTGACCCACCAGGCTCAATTGTAAGCTTCTAAGTAGAAGAGAACTGGTAAGAGAGCATGTGTGTATTAGCATAATTTCACATTATTTTTGAAAGCATACTCCAGTCTAATGATTGTTTTAAATTTCCATGTTGTCTTTAACAAGTGATATTTTCTTTTAAGAATGTATGGACTGTTTCAAATTAAATATATGTACAAGGTTGATGACAGTATGTAATCCCCTTAAGTTGCCTAAATGATGTCTGATAGCATTTTGTAACTGAATTTATGTAACTCTTTTATTTTGCTCACAAATTGTCATATAAATTTAACAGTTTGTGCTATTGTATATTTTTGCAGTAATATAGCTACATCATGTTTGGAATGTGAAAGACATTGAGCATTAGATATGCTTTTTAACTTAAATTGTAATAACAATGATGAGGGTTTTCTAGAAATACATATTTTCTGTGATAGGCAGTATGCCAGGAGTAATTTTCAATAATGTCGATTGTTGTCATGATTCTTTCCTACAGCTGTGTCCCTAATCATGATTTTGATTCCAAGACTGACTGTCAATGTTAACATATTATTACCTTTAATTCTTCACACATTTACAAAAGTATATCTTTGGCTTGAAGACTGCCATGGCAAAAGCTGGTGAAAGTCAACAAAATGATAATCTTTTTAGTTATCTTATGCACTCAACATGTTTATTCTATATTTGTTTTCAGCAGACAGAGCTGGTCAATCTGCATCTCTACAGTACCCAGGACTGACATCTAGATCCTTGCTTGCAAGGCAGGCACAACACTATCCGGAAAAGCTTTGTAGCAGGAACCATCCACTAGCAGAGACAGTGCACCTTCTCTGAGACAAACATGTTCAACCACAAAAAGGCCCCCACCCAATGGTCTGCTGCTGTAAATATTGATCTTTACCAGAGAACAGGATTTGAGCATGCCAACCCTCACTGCATATGTGAAGGAACCTCACCAAGTGTGTACTCTCCCTCAGATAATTGAGAGAAGCTCGAGATGCACCTGTATGGGAAAGGTCTGTAGGACATTTTACAGAGGTACTTGTAAGTTGAAGACTGTGCAGAGGTGAGTCTTGCATAGGTGGATCAAGCTCAGAAGTAATGCTGGAGGAAGACTGGTGCCCAGTCTTGAGGAGATATTGTCTGAGGTTACCGGTGTGGGATCAACAACGTCTTCTTCACCCTCTTTTTTGTCTTTCTTCTCCACCTCATCCATCTTCTCCTCGTCCTCTTCTTCTTCTGCATTGGCATCGTCTGAGATAGCTGCATGGAGGAGGATTGGATTTTTGACTTGAATTGTCTGCCGTTCTCTGCTTAAGGATGGCTCAGCATCATCATCAACCCAGTACCTGCAACACAAAAAACATTGAAATACATAAAATAATAATTTGTTTCAATATTTCTTCAGTCTACTTTAGCAGAAATATGCCAATATCTTCTTATTTTAGTTAGTAACAAGGGACCTGAAATAAACATATTAAGGTATGGGATGATCCTTGCTGGGAATCATTACATGTATACAATGTCAAATTACTGGCTCTGATCTACCACCTGGAGAGACTAATAATGTTGTGGATTATGAATTGATGTGGGAGGTAGACCTCTTCAAGTAACAGTGGCACTTTTACTTACCAGCTCCAGTTAGATCTCAATCATTTAATTCTGAACTCAGCTCCTTGTAGCTGTAAAACAGAGCAGGCAGACTTAACTTTGGAGAGGTGGGTAAAGCATTTATCAGAACAACAAAAGTAAAAAAATGTAAATAAAACAAAAATAAAAATCCCACACCAATTATTTAAAATTGAGAAATTCCTAATGAGCAAACCAACACCAAACCGACAAAAATCAGAACTAGAGCAATAGAGAAATGATTTAAAAAAATTATTGAATATTTCTAGCACCAAAAAGCAGAAAATGCTAACTGTGGGTATCTGGTCACACTACACCATGTCAAAGTTAAAGTTGACCTTGATGGAGCATGGATTTGATACAAGGACCAACGTTCAGTCCAGTGGAAAGTTTTACCTTGACTTAGAAGTTGAAGGTCATCAATGGGGCCTGGCAGCCTACTGTTACCAACATGGGTCCCGCGAGGCTGGATAGTTATTGGATGAAGTACCAATGAAGCCACTGACTTCTAGCTGGATAGGTCTGAATGGGAGAAATTAAAACCAGGGATAGTCCTTTTTAGGCTGATACTTTCAGCATCTTCTTTCAGTGAAGACCTCTAGCTTTGGACTTAGAAACGTTTTTGGAATTCCAAGTTCTTTCAGTAGAGCAAACCACAAAGATGATTCCGACCAGTGATGCAAGTCGGAGGATTCAGCTCAGCAGCAGTCTGCTGGTAGTCTTTGGTTCTTTTAGCACAAATCCTTGGAAAAGTTTCTAAGCCCCAGCATTTAGGTTCTGGCAGGAGGAGTACACTCTGCCATTTATCCAAGAGCCCCAGGAATTTAGGAACACCACTGGTCACAACTCACTCCAGAGGGAAACCAACAGCAGGGTTCAGGGCAAGTCCATTTAGAACTGGTCAGCAGGGGTCTTCAAGGAGATGAACTTCTTGCAGCTTTTTGGAACCTTGCAGCTTAACAAGGAGTTGTCAAACTAGCCCTTGGAGTCCATTTGTCTCTCCTGGGTTAAGCAGAGAGCATGTCCAGCCCTTGGATCCTCTCTCCACAGGTTACTCTAGGTGCATTCCTCATTCTGAAGGCAGGGTTCAGCAAGTGCAGTCCTTCTTCTATTTTCCTCAAGTTCAGGAGTATTATAAAGAAGGTTTGCAGAGGTGCATACGCACTGGTTTGTGAGTTGAGTGACTCCATCTTCAATAGGGAAACAGTTCCCAGCAGCAAGCCTACCCTCTTTAACAGCACTTCTTGTGGGTTTGGCCTCAAACTATCCCTGAATGCATTCCTCTATCAAAATCCCACATGGCAGCATCTTTCTGTCTCTGGTCAGAGCTCCCTGGCACGCCCAGATGTGTGGTTAGCGAAATTGGCAACACTACCCTTCAGGATACTCTTAAACTAATTTTGTCAGTAGGGCTGACTAACACACAAGGTGATAGGGCAACCTAACTTTAAAGTTCACTGGCCCAAGGCCACAGCACCACAAGCCCAACTGCCAGAGAAGGTCATACCTCCTCCCAGTAGATGCCTCTTTTGTTCTCTGTTTCTGAGAGCAGTATACACCTAATTTAGCAGGAAGACTGCAGGTAGAAAGGAGGCAGCAGTGTCTTACACAGAGTTTTTTTTAATACAAAGGCAACACAACTTGTATGTTGCCTTTACTTTAAAGTTATCTCAAATCTGACTTTTGCAACGCTTTGTATTTAATTTAACCATTCATCAGATAAGTTTGACCACCCTACTAACTTGTTCTTAACTGAAGTTAGCACTTATTAAATTAAATAGTGTAACTTAATGTTAGTCTATGGAAATGCTAGTCCCCGATTAGTAAATCGACTTTTGGAATTTTTCACTACTAGTCCATGTAAAACATTAAATTCACATGCCCTTTTTTAATACAATGCACCCTGGACTATGAGTACTTAAGGCATATGTTAGGGTTGATTTCAAATTAAAAACAGGAAGGTTTAGGCCAGTCAAAAGAGTTATTTTTGGTAGGTAAAATTGACAGTTGTAAAACTGTAATGCTAGGCTGAAGTTGCAGGCCTAGAGTAATGCTTTCACTTTGTCACTGTAGTGGTGGCACGATCAGTGCTGCAGTTCAATAGCGACATTTAACAGGATGTGGGTGCACTGAGTACCATAAACTAAGGACTTATAGGTTAGATAAATATGGCAATCAGGTATTATTCGATTGTACATATACTTTAGGGGTCAGAGCATATACACTGGGTGTTGGACGTTGGCCTCTCACTTTTCAGAGTCATTAAACCAGCACTAAATCTAGCAAAAGGCGTAGAAAAAAGTGAGGGTTATCCTACAAAAAGGGCATTTCCTCACAAATACGAAAAGTTAATAAAAATATTTAGAATCAAAAAATGAAAGTTATTTGATACAAATGATGACAAGGTAGAGACAAATACATGAAAAATAAGCAGTAAACCATAATAAAATCACATTTGAATTAAAACTAAGATTTGATATAACAAACAAAAATCAGACAAAGGAAAAACTGATGAGCCATCTAAGTGAAGATCAGATGATCCAAAACTTAACTAATCCATACATGGCAGCATCCGTATTGCTGCTGCAAGGATGCTCTCTTATTTTATCTGTAGTCTCAGTCTCAAAGAGACCACGAGGGACTGTTTTCAGACTGTAGCTGACACGGGAGAGACTTATAGAATGGAATAGACAATACAAAGTATCAAATTACATCAAAAACACTTTATTTGGACGATCTTTTCGTCCATAAAAGTAACATATATATAGCGAATAATACTTTTCAGAAAAGTTAAAAGACATGTATCAAAGCAATAAATATGACAATGCTAACAATTAATAGCAGTGAGATCAAGGGCCATATGTATGAAAGTTACATTTTGCGTTTCTCAAATAGCGATTTTTAGAGAATCGCTATTTGAGAATCTCAAAATGCTATGTATGTAGGATTTGCTAATAATTTTGTGAATCCTACATATTCCTTAATTGCGAATCGCAAATTGCAATTTGCAATGAAGCAATACCTCCCCATTCATTCCTTTGGGCCCAGAGGCCCATAGGAATGAACGGGAAGACATTCTCAATTTGCGATTCTCAATTAGAGAATCGCAAATTGAGAATGCAATTTCAAGGGTGCCAGGGTGTTAAAAGGACACCCTGTTGCACCCCTGAAATGTGCATGAGTGCCCATGTTGCACACATACATGCCCTAAGGGCATGTATGTGTGCCACATGGCACTTTGAAAAATGCAAAAAAGTGCATTTTTGAAAGAAATCGGAAATTACCACCAATTTGACGGTGGTAATTTGCGATTCCTTATGGCCAAATTGCACTTTTTTTGGGCCTCATACATTGCATTTAAGGAATCGCAATTTGCGTTTCCTTAAATGCAATCGCAAAATAGGGAATCACAAATTTGTGATTTCTTATTTTGCAAGGCTGTTTTGCTTACATACATACATCTTAGCTATTTTGCGATCTCAAATGCCGAAATTCGGCGAATTTCGGAGATTGTAATCGCAAAACTGCCTTCATACATATGGCCCTCAGAGTGATAAAGTGTCACATGCACTTACAGCATGAGTAAAAATTTAACCTACATGAAAAAAACAGATTTCCGTATCAAATAATTGAAAAACAAGTGAAAATACAGTTCTACACCACTTAATGTAATGATACTTCTTTTAAATCAAAGGATTAAACACTGCCTGGTCTAAAATTCATAAAACGTACAAAACAGCAAAAATGTATTGTCGTGTGGCTGGTTTTGCAATGGCATGGGCCTAGAATAGCAGCCAGGTTTGGCTGATATCCAAGCGGAAAACACAGTCAGTAACAGTATCAGCTCTAAACCTAAATAACAAGCGAATTCACCCATCACCCACATGGTTGCCACAAGTAAACAGGGGGGCAATCTGGGACTCGCAGAGACATGTGTGACATGATCTGAGTTTTCCCTTTTATACTTCTGAGACACCTTTCCTTTGCACATTTATAAAAAACCTAGTGCTACTTTCTTTTTATTGAAACTTGAATATGAATATGGCACAACCAAAGCCCTCTGCATGCCAATTCTACCCATTTCTAATCAATCCAACGTAATATATGATGGTAGTAAGGTGAAGGGCTAAATACAATGTAAAAGACACAAACAGATTCATTTTCAGCAAGTTAACACAAGGCCTTAAGGAGATGCCAAGTCCAATGATTAATATATTTGTCAAAGTATATCACAATCAAATATTATATTACATATGGTCATGGGTGGATATACAGATGTGGGACACATACACATACCTATATTTCCGCTTACAAATAGAGAGACACGTTAGGCATAAAAGACAAGACATAATATTTATTAGTCTCTACCATCATTATACTCTGTGTAGTCAGTCCAATCCAATTTTCGTTGCTGTACCACGTAAGTAGAAATGTTGGCAGGTGGGGAATTGAACAACAACACGAGGCAGTAAAAGTGATTAAAAGAGTATGAGCACCATATTGTTAAGAACATGAATATCTAAGTCAAAATCAAGGGCAGTTACTAGCAAAAGAAAAACACAAAATAAAATATATATCAGAGGTCAAAAATTAAGTTGTAGCAATCCCTTATAGTATGGTAGTTAAATCGGCAGAATAAAGACATATTTGTGGGTGTTGTTAGGTCACATTTAGAGTAAGGTCCTGTGTGTTGGTCCTATGTATAGGTTTATTTGGAATATATGAGAGGAAGGAAGTCTAAAAACAAATATAAATATCGAAGGGTTATTTCCTGCTAAGACAAATTTGTTTTCCTCTGCATAGATTTTGTCTGTATCCTGGAGGCAGAATGATTTTTCTGGTGGCCGCAGGTTCACATGGTCCGAGAGAAAAAAGTCATAATTTAAGTTGTGGGATGTTTTAATGTGTTTTTTAAGTAAATGAATGTCAGGTGTGACTGACTTAGATCAGTTGTTTAGTATGTGCCTACTTCTTTCCATTCAAAGGTCTTCTCCTAGGTGGGGAAGGTCTCCGTATCCATGGGGAGGTTCTGCACCACACTAAGAGGTCTCCTCTCTGGTGGTGGACATGACAGTCAAGTAGGCAATATGTAAGAAATGGTCAGACAGTTGCTAGTAGTAGCTTTGCAGATGTGAATTCCAATGTAGGAGGCTCCAGCCCATTAATTGAGGGGGTGGAAACATATATGTGTAAATCTGTACTCAGAAATAGTGAATAGTAAAAAAGTGTAGAGTTCCACTGGTGTGTGGTAATAAATATCCACATTAATAAATACACATGTTTTTGTGAATAGGCCTCAAATGATCTACAGTAAAACTCTTCATATGTATATAGAAACCCCTGCCACATAAATTATCAGCAATGCCCAATTTGTCTTAGCCGAGGGCGTTAGCTTGACTTTTCAGAGCCTCTGACCTTGCTTTGTCGAGCACTGCACCATTCAGCGTTTTGCTGGGGTGACAGGCTGCGTAATGCTGCGATTCACACTTTTCCAACACAGGAACACACTGTGTTGCAAAGAAATGACTAAGGTCAATGCCACATTTAGTGGGAAAATAAGAGACCCACTATATAATAAAAAAAACGTCCACAGAAAGTATCAATGGACACCTTTATAATGTTTTAGATGCAGGCTTTTATTACATCACCAATTGTGAATGCATGATGACCACACCTATGCATTTTGGCCTTAAACGCGGCTTTTATCAGGACACGTTTACTTTCTTCTTCAGTGGTACCATTGCTATCATGTAAGCCAGATAGCATGCAAGGCACATGGGTATAGTTAGCTGCATGCATCTTCTAGCACCATATGCTCATTGTATATCCTTTCTAGTCTTTCTGCACAATGATTTTGGTTTAAACACATCTACAGAATTTGGGGCAGCGTTTGGAGCCTCACAAATATGAAAGAAGTGCTCCCATACCAAAGAGATTAAACTATTCTGTGGAAACCCTATTTCATCTCTTTACCACTTTTTCCAATAATTCTAAGGTCCTGATCCTGCACTCTTTCATGCTCCTGATCTACTCGGTATTCTGAGATCTACATACTCCTCACTTCTCTCTCCTGATTGTTTCCAATTACATCTACTTTTTCCAGTTCCCTCTGCAGCAAAGTTTACTTTTTTCCCTTTTTCTATACCTATACAATTGTTGGTACAGATATACGGTTCACCTGTTCTCAGTGACCCAAAATACATGGTGAAGAAGATTGAGCCTGCTCGTCTAGTCTTGTGATCTATGTAGTCAAACTCACTGATTAATGTGGCTGTATTAATGGTCAAGGCTCCTGCCTGAAAAATCTTTTTAAAATGCACCTAAAAAGAGGCAAATCTTGGGAGCACAATCAGGTATGGCCTAATTGAGAATAGATCATAAAGAACATTACTGGGATTAAGTACCATAAGCACTGGAAGCAGATGTTCCTTAGTTGCAAATAAAATTCAGGAGAGGTCCCAATCTGGGAACATTATAAAAGAGTGGATGTAAATAATGAGGCCCTGAAGGAGGTGCATAGAAAGGTATAATACAGTTTTAGAGCTATTGGACTCCAGATGGAAGTCTGCACTACCTTATTGTCTGAGTAAATATAAATAATTATGATTATATGTGCCTTATTATCCTTTCCTGTATACTGGTTGCTCTTCATTTGAAACATTACAGTATTCATTAATGACCATTTATTTTCTTTATTTGGTTACGTAATTTACTTTGCATGCCTCACTGTGGAGAGAGACAACGAAAGGAAGGAGGTAAGAAAATGTTGATTGAGAAGAAATTTTTGCATTTAATTTTAAGAAAGGCAAAGAGGAAATCATGGTAGTGGATGGGGTTGAAGATATAGCAAATATTCCAAGAATGCCTGATTCAAAGTACAATATTTGTTGAACATGGCAGTCTTAGAAATAAAGACGAGTGTCAGAACTTCATGCTAAGCAAGATCCCCTGAAACCTTAAGTTTTCTAAAGAGGTACTGAGAGAGATCAGAAGGAAGGGTTTTGTGTAGCAGACAAGTCAAATCTGATTAAACAATTGCCTTGATTTCCTTTTGCTTTAGAGAGGGTTTTATAAGCAGATGACTCTCACCTGGAGGTTGTATGTCAGAATATCATATACAGAAATATTATCTATTTTAAATATGATATTCTAAATATCATTTTGCTAAACATTTCTTCTCTTCAGTGTAAATCTATTACTAACTCCATTGAGGTGATCTTTTTTAAGACAATAATTAGGACACAATATTTATGTCAGATAATATACTGCCAGTGATTTTCTGGAGCACAACCCATCTCACTAATAAGGACGAAATTACAAGACTTCAAATATCAACAGTGTGCTGTCTATATATAATTTTGGACTGAGTAGAGTAGACGTAAGTTGAGATGAAGGGAAGTTCTGTTTTGTTGGAGTTGAATTTCTGTTGATTAGCAGCGATCAGTATGTGACTCTGTATTTCATTTTTCTAGATGTAGAGTATCGGCCTGAAGAAAAATGTAATCAGTGGAGGACACCTTTGAATACAGTTAATTATCATTCGCTTATTGGTGATACACCAGAGTGCTTCTTGATGTCTTCTGAGCATTCAAAATAAAGTTGGAAGAGTTTGTGTTTTAGAATGAAGCCTTGGGGGTCTCATTTGAAAGGTGAATAGTGTTTAAGGTTGTCCCGACAGCGATAGTCATTTACAAATGATTTTTGAGGTAAGATTTGAACCTGTTTGGGACCTTGCCTTCAAAGCCTTTTTGGTCTTTCACAGTTTTCAATTGATTGTCATGTTTGTTGACATTCTCATAACTGAAAGTATGAATTTAATAATCAGGCACAAATCAGCAGTACCTATTATGCTGAGAGAAGTATAATTATTTTGTAAAATTGCTGATATTGATACAACTCACTCTGAATCTGGACTAGAGATCTTCCTAGGATAATTATCATTTGAGAAACTGTTCAACTTGATTGTAGACATAACACTCAACAATGTTTGCTAGGAATAGGAGGGCAGAGGCTGTAAAAAGCTTCTAAGGTTCTTACAACGAGCAGATTTTTAGGTCTGTCTTTACAATGCAGCTGTTTCCATCCATTTGGTGAACAAAATTGAAAAGGCTTTGAGAAACACTACCAGGAGAGGGGCTTTGGCTCTGCCAACACATGCTGATAGCCAAGAGTACATATTGTGATTCGGCAGAAGATGTGTGCTTCCGCAAAAAGTGATTGCCAACCACACAGCTGTGAACATTTTCTTAATGTATCCAGTTGCCTGAACCAGCAAGAGTAAGGTTGCTTGAGCTTGAACTTTCAGGGCCACAAATGGAAAGATCCTAGATAACTTGATAATTTACAATGTTTCTTTTTCCCTGAGAACAGTACAGATAGTGGGAGGGCAGTCATTAACCTTAGACTGATTTTTTTTTTAAATTTATTTATTTGCAAAGTTTTATATAGGGCTGGCTATACCCGGGGGTATCAGAGCGCTTTCCATGAGGATCAGCGAGTTACAGGTTACATAGTAATATCAGTATGAATCAAAGAGTCACAGAGGGAGGCGGAGGGTGAGGGAAGGAGACACAAACGGGGAGACAAGGAAAAACAATGACAGATGACCGGCTGGGTAGGTGACAGCCAAGGGGCCAGACTCCTCTATAGCTGTATAGGACAGCTCCACCGGGCATCGGCCAAGGTTGCTCGGGCTCCGCAGTAGCTAAAAACAGTTTTGGGGTCTGCCCAGGGGACGTCATCATAGTTCCATCAAAAGCATCTGGTGTTTCTGACTGCTGGGTAGGATTGTGAGATGGACGGTGGGAGCTTAGACCGATCCACATAGAGGCCTGTTTTGCTGCACCCAAAGCTTAGGCACCATCATAGAAAACAGCTAACAATAACACCAAAATGGCTTTTTTTGGTGGCATATATGCAGCTCAGTGAGTTCTCCTTGTTGGGCAGTGTACTCCCCCTCCGGTATGCGGCTTCTTTGCGTAGATGAGGCACGTAATGGTGACTATCTGGTATGTAAGGCCAAGTCAGTAGCACATTGCATTGTGAACCACGGCGGCCATCTAAAAGTCAGGCATGGAGTGTAGCTCTGTGTATCATTTCACTGCAGTCTGTGCTCTTGCTGGTGAGTGTGGGAGGTCAGGGTGTCTCCACTAGCCTCTTAATCGGTCACAGCGCCTGTATCTCAAGACCCGTGGCCCTAAGTCTATGTGTAGGAGCCAAGGACTACACTAATCTACACGGATTTTCAGGTCTGTCTTGACAGTAGAGTTGTTGTCCAACCATATGTGATCAAGAAAAAAAAGCTTTTGGAGTCTTAGTGAGAGAGGAGCTTAGCTCCATGCACATGATGGTTTCACTGAGTACAGGGTTTGATTTGGACAACCTTTTGTGCTTCTAATGCACCTTTTGGCTTTATATAATTGCAAGCCAATTAACATGGCTATAGGCCTGAATCGTTTTACATGAAATTTTATGACATATTTAGTGGGAAAAGCATATGTAAAAGTCTCCAGACATTTAAGTGTGAATGGTTACTATGCTACATTAAAGCCCACAGGTAGGAATTTTATTTCACGGAATCTCACATATTATCAAAGTAGGCACTGGGTTAGGTGTTGGTCACCCAGTGCGACAAACTGTCCATATAAAAAGTTTGCTCTACCTGAATCCTAGTTGGCAGTCTTATGATAGAATTTTGCTTAGCCAACGGTAACTTTGTATGCCTACCTAATTTTATGTCTGTGTGTCTGATGGTTGTCTTGTGGAAAAACGGACGCTTAAAATTGTGGGATAGTTGTGGTAACAAGCTATTTATGCCGATTTGATGCACTTTAAATGTTATGTATGGTGCCACATACCTGGCCTGTTCCTTTGGAAACATCAATGACATAGGCAGTTGGTCTACCGTATTAATTGTAAAAAAACGTATGTTTAAAGCAGAAAGCTTTTAACAGTTTGTTGTTATCTTTTTAAAAAAAATAAATTCTTTATTAGTACATCAGACATAGAAACACAATATAACATAATCTCACATAAGAAAAGAAAAAACCATATCCGATGACCAAGTTTTAGGTTTTTTACACCTCCCACCCCCCACCCAGGTGGATCCCCACAGAAAAAAAGGAGAAAATTACACCAGAATTAGAGAGGGGGTACTTCCAATCATATATAAAAGATAATCCTTATTCAAGCATTTAGTTAAAGATTCCCAGATCTTTTCCCCTTTTGCCCTAGCCCTACTTCCCCTTCTCCTAAACACAGAAATCTCCCAATTATACACAAATAATAATTTACTAAACCAAACATCTATCGACGGAGGATTCGGATCAAGCCACACCGTGGCCTAACAGAGTCGCAATACAGCCATTGCTACATAAACCATTTTCCGATCGACTTCTTCCATGTGTTGATTGGAAATCCCTAACATGATAACCTGGGGGGACAACAGTTTGTTGTTATCACATAGTATTACAGGCCATAGACAGGTATTTTGGTATATGTAATCTAACAGAATACCATAGTAGACAAGGATTTGGGAATTGGCAACCCTCTCTGACAAACCCATGGGATTTTCACCATGGTGTTTCTTGGTATGCCCTGTTAAGAGGGGTTATATATTGTTTTGCAGGGTATATTTTTCTACATATTTGTAGTTGTGCATTTGTATTCATGAAGGTTGTACATTTATGTACACTTGAATAGGCAGGTGTTGGGTAAAGTGAAAAGCCAATGTTAATAGGTAAAGGCTTTATCAGTTCATTAGGAAATAATGTGCCAGATTTCAAAGGTTTGACCAATTTATTACCAAACATTATGATATATCCACTAGGCATGGTCAATCTATTGTGAAATACATGCATTAAAGACAATCAGCTTTTAAGGATGGGTTGTTATTGCACTGTGCTAAAACCTGCATATATGTAATTTGGTATGTGGAATTTCACCGATTACAGTAGTATGTAAGGGTTTTGAGGCTGGTGATCCACCCAAATAACCTGTGAGTGAAGAAGTTCTGCACTATGATAATCTTGTTAGGCTCTCTTAAGGAGAGATAGTATTTAGCATTGCTGACTCTAATTTGGACTTTTATGACTGTTTTGTGAATGGGTTTTGAGAAAACCTTAAGCTCAATACACAATGAGCATGAGCCTGTTAATGTGGAAAGTGAGTGATAAAGGCTATATCTCTGAGAGTTTTGGTGTTGGTTGCAACCTCTGATAAACCATGAGTATAAAAGATTTGCAATGTGAAGATCCTTGTTAAGCTCTGTTAGGGAGATAGTATTTTTCTTTGCCGACTGAAATTTCGTATACATTTGACATTTTATGTGTCAGAGTTGATGCTCTTCTTTCAAATGCACAGGAGCAGAATGTTGTAGGTTCCCAAACCCCTCAGCAATGTACATTGAAGGCACAATTGCCAAGAAGGCCTCAAGGGGGAAGGGGATAGGATAGAGAAGAGACTGCCACACAGCGTCTGATTTTTTCTTCTGCTTCAGACGTCAACCTTTTCTTGTCTTCTTATGCTAGTCCAGCTTGTATTCAACTGTAAAAGAATATATTCATGAATAGATTGATAGCGTTTACTTTCTATATTCTATATAGTTTGTGTCACCTCAATTTACCTACCCAGTCTTGCTGTGACCTGTGCTTCTCTTCTATTGTGCATTAGCTTCTTAGTGCTGTAACTAAAGGTATAGGATCATTAGTCTTTCTTTTAAAAGATTCTTGCTAATCTACTCTTCGTTCACTGTGTTTCAGGTTTTCTCACTCGACACAGGTTTGCCTCCTCAGCTTTCTTTATCCATTCGAATCTGACACCTTTCTTAAGTAATCTGGTCAAAGGAATCAACTTCTGGGAGAAGTTTTGAATAAATCTCCTGTAGAAATTAGCACAACCAATAAAACTCTGAATTTCTTTCTCTGAACTTGGAGATTCCCAATCGATTACTGCCTTTATCTTGTTTTCATCCATTGTTATTCCACTTGGTGCTAGCACAAACCCCAGAAACTCCACTGAAGAGAGATTAAATACACATTTCTCTAATTTGACAAATAGACTGTTTTCTCGCAATCTTTGCAGGACCTTCTCTACATGTTCTTTATGTACTTCAACAGTGTCAGAGTAGATTAAAATGTCATCAATATATACTATTGCATTCTGATCAATGAACTCTTTCAGTACATCGTTACTAAAATGCTGAAAGGCGGCTGGGGCATTACATAAACCAAAGGGCATGACTTGATATTCAAAGAGCCCATGCTTGGTTCTGAAGGCGGTCTTCCATTCATCTCCTTCTCGTATTCTGACCAGATGGTATGCCCCCCTCAAATCCAACTTAGTATAGGCCTTTGCATCCTTAACCTGATCCAGTAGTACCGATATCAAAGGCAATGGTTATCGATTCTTAATGGTGATCCGATTGATTGCTCTATAGTCTATGCAAGCTCTTATTTCTCCATTTTTATTTGGAATAATAAGTGGAGATGAGACCAGGGACTGGGACGGTCTTCTGAATCCATTTTCAAGGTACTTGTGTATGTATTTCCTCAGGTGTTCATCTTCTCGTTCAGTCAAAGCATAAATCCTGCTACATGGGAGATTGGATCATGGTTCCAAATTCGATTTTACAATCAAACTCTCTATGTGGGGGAAGCCTTTCTGCTTCCACCTCACTAAATACATCTTGAAACTGGGTGTACTTTTCAAGGAGGCTGATGGTATTTATTACACAAATTGTAGTCTCTCTTTCGCTTAGATGAAATATTGGGGTTTTCTCAGGGTCTCTCTTGCATTCCTTATGACAGTTCTCCTTACAATATTCTGAGTTCATAGTTATGGATCGAGCTCCCCAATCGATTGTAGGATTATGTTCCATGAGCCATGGCAATCCCAGAATCAATTAAAACTGTGGGGCATCTATGAGATTGAATTGCAAGGTTTCATGTCCTTCTTCTGACTCCAACTCCACTGGTTCGGTATGGCTCACTATGGGTCCCGATGAGAGATTGGTTCCGTCTACAGCTCAGACGGCTTTGCTCTTTACATTCTTGATTGCCCACAATCCAATCTTCTCTGCGAACTTTAGATCGCAAAATATCCCGTAGCCCTTGAATTTACCTTTATCATTACTTGTTTCAAGGTTTTCTTCCTGAACCGTAAGGTCATCATCATCAGAAAATGCAGAGCGGCAGACTGTATTTGCCAAAGTATGTGCATCTGGAGCCGTTTTAGATTCAGCAACCACCAGTCCAACTCCACTTACTTGTGGTGCAAGGCGTTCTCCAACGGCGTTTGCTGTGGTTTCTTAAGACAATTTCGAACGAAATGTCCAGTTCCACCACAATAAAGGCATTGTTTGTTTACTCTTCGTCTTTCCTTTTCTTCTTTAGAGAGGGGTCACTAAATGGTTCTGATTTGCATGGGTTCTCCCCCACAAGCTGAGTCATTTTCCATACTGCCTTCTATTCTTGTTCGATCAAACCTGGCCACACTTGGACGATAATCTCACTTTCTCTCTCCTCTTCTTTCACTTTGGCGAAAGTCGATTTCTAAAACCAGATCAATTAATGCCAAGATCTCCGTGGGTTTATTAGGCACTTGTGCCAAGGCATCCTTCAATTCATCCTTTAAACCTCGGTAGAACACTGCTGCTCGTTTGTTCTCTGCCCATTCAGTTTCTACCACCAACTTATTAAACTGGGCCAAGTAAGCAACCAAATCTCGACTGCCTTGCTTTATTTCCAATAATTCGTTGTCTGTTGCTTGGGAGACTCTTCGCCGGTCAAATTTTCAAAGAAATTCTTTTTTTAATTCATCTAAATCATACAAAATTGGATCATTTCTGGTCACTATTGGCTTAGACCAAGACGCAGCTTCTGCGTTTAAATATGACAAGATAAACGTCACTCGAGACTGCGCATCGGGGAAAACTGCCGGACGGCACATAAAGTGTAGAGTACACTGTGTTAAAAATACTTGAGCCTTCTGAGGACCTCCATTGAATCGTTCTGGTGGAGGAATTACTGGGGACAAGGAATGAATAACTTGGGTTGTGATCTTTGGTTGGGAAGCTGATGCATCACTAGGATTTCCTTCTGGGAAAGCCGAATATTTTAAACTAGTACTAGACGCCATGTTACTTACTTTCTGGGGTCAAATCTATTGTTTCTTTTCATAACTCCCTATTCTCTTCTGTGACAAAAATGAATTCCCTTTGTATTCCTTCTAAAATTTCCCCTAACTTCTTTAAATCTAGTCCTTCCGCCATCCTGCTCAGCTTCAGACGTCGACCTTTTCTTGTCTTCTTATGCTAGACTAGCTTGTATTCAACTGAAAAAGAATATATACATTAATACATTGATAACCTATTTTTCTATATTCTATATAGTTTGTGTCACTTCAATTTACCTACCCAGTCTTGCTGTGACCTATGCTTCTCTTCTATTTTGTATTGGCTGATTAGTGCTGTAACTAAAGGTATCGGATTATTAGTCTTTCTTTAAAAAGATTCTTCCTAATCTACTCTTCGTTTACTGCGTTTCAGGTTTTCTCACCTACTTTCTGCACTGCTGATGTTTTAAGTGGTATCTGATATGGTAAGTATTTCTTATTTGCTTGTAACTGTTCTGCTTCACCTAAAACCTTTTTCTTTGTCTTTTCTTTCTATATTTTAACTCTGTCAACTTAACTATGTATAGATATACCTAGAAGTTTCTTCACTCCAGGCTGAAGCAATACATAACTATTGGAATTGACTGCCCTTGTTTCTTGTTTCGTTTTCCTATTCCTTAACTCTGGTTTTCTGCATTCTTTTTAAATGACTTGTGCTGTCTCTTGATAATTGCCTAATATACTGCAAGAGAGCATGCTCAGTAAATTCCTTGTAGTTCTAATTCGCATGACTACTCACAAGACTTCTATTCCTTAATATCTATGCGCATGCTCAAGACCAACAATAGATAGCGGAACACTCTTCTCTTTTCAGGTTCTTCCGAGTTGCGCTACATCCAAGAAATCTTTATTTTACACGACACGACTTTCCCTGACTAAGCTTTGTGATGGCTGCTCTGGAACGTCCGTCTCGCCTCCGGATTCAGGTGAAGTGCGCTACAGCACAGGCTCGACACATGAATCCCAATGATTGTGGTCAATCACTAGTGCGCTGACCTGCTGCTCAAGTAATTCTCTCTTGGCGGCCATTTTAGATTCAGCACGACCCCAAGGTTTGATTTTACCTTGCAACTTCTTTCTGTTGTATCGTGTTTTTAAGGCTATAGCATTGACCCTGTGTCTCTGGATATTACCTGACATGATAATCCTGACATTATAACTGTATGTCTGATTGATGCCTAGTAGGAAAGCTTATGCTCAGTACAGTAGGCCTAAGATGGATATGGTGACAGCCAAACAATACCAGCTATACACTTGATTGGTGTGCAGGCAAATATTATGCTAGATGCCATAGGTCTGGACAGTTCATTATGAAAACTTATTATAAAGGCAGGAGGTTTGGTTTAATTACTGTCAAAAGTTTATGGTTAAACGAGTAGGGCTCTAAAAGTGGGCTTTTATCATAGTGTGTTAAAGGCCATACAAAGGCGTTTGCTTACTTGAAATCTTACAGATTTCCATAGTAGGCAAGGACTCTGGTATTGGTCACCCACTCTGACAAACCCTGGAAGTAGAATTTCATTGTGATCATTCTTGTTAGGCCCTATTGAGAGGCGTTCCATATTGCTTTGCTAACTGCAATTTTTTACATTTTTGTAATTGTTTTAAGTGTATGCCCGACCTTACTGAATTTGAGCCGGTGGTTGATGGTGGGGCCTACCAGCACTCATTTTTGGGACCAGCACTTATTTATCCTTATCAGACATTTTGCAAGTGAAAGAGAGGGGAACATGCTTAAACAGGAAAAAATGAGGAAGTGAAAGACGGACAAACCTTCACTGAAGGAGAAAGTAAGAACTTGCAAGATGAAAAAAAGGGGCACAGAGTTCTGGCACAGGATTTACCAGTTGATGCCTGATGTGCAGTTCAGCAGGCCCATGTTGTATATAGTGTTGAACCCATGGTAAAGGAGAAGGGGGAAAAGTTATGTCGGACTCCTTAGGTGTGATCTGTTTATAATGAAAAGTTATGACAAAGTAAGTAGTCCATACTTACTTATTTTGAATAGCTTGTTTTTAAGGCAAGACTTTTAAGGGTGGATTGTTATTATGCTGTGCTAAATCTTGCAGGCACTTATTTAGCTACACAGAATCGCACAAAAATACTGTAGTAGGCAAGGGCTTTGGTGCTGGTGACTCTCCTGAACACATCATGGGGATAGACAACTTGCACTGTGGTAATCCTTATTAGACCTTACTAATTTTAGATTGCTTTGATAATTGTTTTTTGTGCATATTTGTATTTTTATTACGGTTTGCTGGATGGTCTCCTTGTTGGAAGGCTTATGAACCAACACAGTAGGTATGAGTTGGTTATGGTGACAAGGCATTAAAAAAAGGTTATAGGCCTGAATATTTATAATGAAATGTTATGATAAGGCCAGTAGGCCTGACATATTGATTGTGAAAAGCATATGTTAAAGTCAATAAGCATGTAAGGGTAGATTGTTACAACTTTCTAATAAAGCCTACAGATATTTTGTGACATGGAATCTCACAGATTACTATATTAGGCACAGGGTGTGGTGTTGGTTACCCTTTCTTATAAACCATGGGTATATGTGATTTGTACTAAAAGAATCCTGGTTAGCCCCTCTTAGTTGAGATTATATTTTATTTTGCCATCTGCAATTTTGAAAACTATGTAATTTTATGACTGTATGGCTGATGGTTGCCTTGTGTGAAAGCTTAAACTTAGTAAAATATGTAAAGCACACGGACAAATCAATAGGCATTTAAGAGTAGGTTGTTATTTCTATGTATTAAAGTCCATGCATAGGTATCTTGTTACCTGAAATGCCACAGGCTCTCATTGTAGTGAATGATTTTGGTTTTGATGTTGGTAACTGCCTCTAACAAACCCTAGGGGAGAATATATGCACTGTAAAAACTATTGCTAGAATCTGTTCGTAGCCGTCTTACAGGATATTTTAAAAAAGAAAACACCAAAGGCCTGATTTTGATGTTGGGCGGAATTACTTCATTAGGATGCGAACGAACATTGTTCACTTACATTTCTATAATTCACTATGGGAGCCTTTATTTCAGCCATAAACCGGCCGTAATGCATGCTCCCATAGTGAAACAAAAGGTGCGGTTCATCGATGCACCCCATGGCAGGCACCAAGGTGCACAGGATCAACAGGGGGCACCATAGGTGTCCCCTCGGCCTCCAACCGGAGGCTGTGCACCAAAGGGGGCCCTGCTATGGGCCCCCAAACACGCATTCTGACATGATTTCCATGTTGTACAGACTGGCATGGAAACCATGTTAGAAACCGTGCATTGTAATCTCAAGGGCGGAAAGGCCTACCCTTGAAATTACTAGCTGGCTTCCAACTGGCGGACGGGCTCCCTGAGCGTGTCGGAAGCCAGCCGGAATGACCAGCCACCTTTACGGGCCGCATAGCAATTGGCTCCTAAATAATGCATGCATCCTTAAATATGATTATATATACATAAAGGGCCTTTGAATCGGTTTGGTTCTAATCTGCTCAAGAGCCATTTACACTCTGCTTCCATTCATGACAGCGAACTGCATGTTTTAATGATTAAGTCTACATCAGTCATTGGCTCTCTTTCACTGTGAATGCCGGAATTTTCTGAGTACAGCCACTTGAAAAGGAGTATGCTGAAGTCTCAGGGCAGGTTGGCCAGTCCTTAAGTTTTGAATTTATTCCTTTTATAGTTCTCTTTTCATTACTTTGCGTGACATGCTTGCCGGTCAGTTAATCTCCAGTGCCTTACATTCAATGTGTTCACTTCCTCTAAACTCACAAGACCATTATGGAGAGATGATGTCCAAAGTGTATCATTGTTTTACTATTCAAGATAACCAACATGTTGGTTGTTGTATGACTTTATTCGATACAAGAATCATAAAAGTGTGCACATTTCATTTGTAAATTAAAAAACATCAGTATTATAGAAGATCAAGGTATCGTTTGCCATATATACAGTACGAAGTGAAGTTAAAAACGGGATATTAAAAAGTATAAAAAGTCAGTTAAAAAATTACACAACATTTTAAGAACCGTTTTATGTACAGTAAGAGCCACAACATTGGAAGGGGCATTGCTGGAGCTCCGTATCTACAACTAAGTATGGGCGAAATTTGCGAATTCGCGGTCAGCGAAATCGCACGAAAGCGAATTCGCAATCCGCAGAATTTGCAAATTCGTACGAATTTTTTTTTTTTTTTGCGTGTTCGTGGGGATTTTTGCTTATTCGCTGACCGTTTGCAGCGCACCGACCGCGAGGTTGCCCATGCGGCCGTACATGGGCCCGGCCATCTTGTGCGCGTTGAGTATTTCCGTTTCCGGGCGCTATTGGCAATTTTGCGTTGTGTGCGGCACGCTATTACAAGTTTGCGCGTGTTTTTGCGTGCTTGCGGGGAAAATATCGCGCAAACTTACACATGTTGTCCTCAATGGGCACGGCCATCTTATTTTTCATTCATTGCTATGGTCCTGTGCATGCTTTTTGAATCCTGCTTGAATCTTTGCCATCCTTTCTTTACTTTGAACTTTTTTTTGCTCTTTTTTGCTCATTATCTATCTCTCTATTTGGCTAGATCTATATTTTGTGTTTTTTTCAACTTTTTGTTACTTTATAACTCCTTTTTTGGTTTAGCTCTCCCTTTCATTTTTTTTTCGTTCTTCCCCCGATTCTTTTCTTCTTTCGGCAGGACCATGGCAAAGGGAGCTGGCAAATCAAAGGGGAAGTTGATGTAGTGGCCAGGGAGGTTTTTTCCGCGGTGGAGGTGGCCGCCCTGATTTTTTTTGTTCTGCGCCACCTCCCTAAGACCGTGACAGCAGGGGGCAGGCCCGGTCAAGGGTATGGCCTCCGGGAGCATCGGCAGCGGTGGGATAAGGTGTGCCGGGCCATGCGGAGGGAGTCGGGGGTCTGGCGCACCTATGACCAGGCGACGCACTGGTGGGTGACCTCCTCGACCGGGAGCGGGACCTGCTCGACCTGCTAGGCGTGGAGATCCCTGGCCTTGGTGAGTAGCTATTTAATAACTACTTTGTTTTCTTCTGCTCTGTATTATATTGCTAATATATGTTTTTCCCGAAGAGCAAGAATGCTGCAGATTCGATTACATTGCTGGTAAAATAATGTTTAAATAGCTTCTGTGATTGCAGGTGCTCGCCTCCTCAGTGGCGTTGCAACTATGCTTACTTGTTTGCAACTTTGTGCTCATTTGGCCTGAACATATATGAGTGTAGTACTTTTCAGAACTGCGTAATGCTAGAGAGACTAGAGACTCAAGTCTAGTCCTTCCTTTGTACTCCTGCTGCCACTAAGAAGAAGAGATAGTGATGGATTGATAGGTTGAGTATATTATGACTTGTTACTAGTTTTTTTTTTTTGTCCTCATCTCACCTTGGCACGTACAAATGAACACTCGCAACCCCTGTCCATCCTGGGCGCCCCGGGTTGAAGTTCTTGCTGTACCCAGAGCCGACCCGGCTACCCCTTTATTCTGGGGCCAGGTGTAATCATTGGACAATTTCAAGGTTTCTTTCCAGCCTCATTTCCTTAGTTCATTACATCAGAGGATGCCATACCGTGCTATCCCTATTATGTGGTGTACTAGTTTCTAAACGTGCAATTCTAAGTACAGATTGAAGCCATTTTTCGTGGAGGGGAGGGGTGACGTCCTTCCAAACTTTACATATTTCCCTACGTGCAATAATAATTAAAGTGAAAAATAAAGCCACCTGTGTCTCCCTTAACCCATTTGTGAGATCAGTGTCCAAACCAAAAAAAAACCCTTGCAACATTGAAACTAAGTTTCATCTTAAAAACACTCTCCAATGTCCTCTCAATGGTGGCCCAAAAGGGGCCAATCATAGGGCAATCATAGAAGACATGGATATCATCGGCCTCTGGCATATCAAATCTGGGGCATACAGGAGGTGGGTTAACAAATTTTGCAATTCTTTTAGGGGTGTAGTGAAGCCTATTTATAACATAGTAGTGATTTTTTTAAAGGGAAGCAGATTTAACAAATCTATATATATATTGAAGAGAGAGATTATATAGATCAGCTGAAGGGACCTCCAGGACAGAAAGTCTCCATACAAGGTATAACGGTGGAGCTAGAATTTCATTCACCTCAATCAGGTCCCTAGACAGAAATCCCACTTCTTTCTTCCTGTGAGTCGGTGCAAGAAGCGCCGACTCGATGTCCCAATTTCCACCGATGTTGTTTTTCTCAGTGGAATACCACGAACAGAGTTGTATATATTTAAATCTTGAAAGGGAGTCCCCAATCCTAGACCGCAAAACCTCCCAAGGAAGTACCCCCTCCGATGATACTAAGTCTGACCAGATTGTTATTCCCGCTCTCCTGACTGGTAGAGATAGGCTATCCTGGAGACATAGCGGGGTACCTGGGGAATCCCATATAGGGGCCAAATCTGAATAATATTTTATACCCCAATACCCCTTAGCTCTGTTCCAAAGAATCAAGGCAGATTTCAATACCTTTAGGCGAACCTTTTTGTAAAATCTTGGCGCACCAAATTTATACAAAAATCCAGGGCCACCCCCTTCCTGATCTAACATCGTATTCAAAATCTGCCCCCAATGAGAATTGTCTGGGCTACTTAAAAGGGTGCGGACATTTTTTAGTTGGAAAGCAAAGGCATACCACACAATATCCAGGAGCGCCAACCCCCCCTTTATCAGTCTTCTTTTCTGTTTTTTCCAAGACATCCGAGCGTTCTTATTTGCCCAGATAAAACTGCCTATCTTCCCCTGGATCTTTCTTAAGATTTTATCATGGAATGTAAGGGTATCGCGTTGAATAGATAGGTTATTTTGGGCAAGATGACCATTTTGACCAAGTTAACGCGGCCATATATTGTTAACGGAAGGTTTTGCCATCTCGAGAATAGATGGTCAATATCTTTAGCCACCTTTTTCAGATTTATTTTCACTATGTTGTTAAGGTCAGATGTAATTAATATGCCTAAGTACCTAAACTGGCTGCTTGTTGCTCTCTCCCACTGGTCAACACCCCAGCACATTATTTCTGTTTTTGTATTGTTGATTAAATAACCGGAGTATTGACCATAGTCTGCCATGATCTCCTCGACTCTGGGGAAAACCTCTACCGGGTTGTTGGTATAAACCAGTAGGTCGTCTGTGTATAATGCCATCTGGCAGCAGTATTCCTTTATTCTGAAAGGTGTAATTTGATCATCTATCCTCAATGTTTGTGCCAAAGGTTCAATATAGAGATCGAACAAGAGGGGTGAGATGGGGCACCCCTGCCTTGTACCCCTCCTGATATTAAAGCGTTATGACAAAGAGCCGTTCAATAAAATCGCCGCCGAAGCACCCTCATAGCATCCTCTTATAGTTTGGATAAAGGTCTCTCCGAACCCCATAATAGTAAGAACATCCCAGAGAAAACCCCAGTTGACACGGTCGAAGGCCTTCGCCGCGTCATAAGCTGCCACCGCTAAAGGCTCCGACCGTGCCACGGCAAGATCAATATCAGCTGTAAGGTTAATTCGTGGATGTATCTCCCTGGGATAAAACACTTCTGGTCCGGGTTGATCAAAAACTGGACCAGTTTGGCCAATCTCCCTGTCAAAACACTAGTGAAGATCTTATAATCTGCGTTCAGTAGGGAGATTGGTCTGTAAGAGTCTGCCCTAAGGGTGTCCTTTCCTGGTTTTAAAATTAACACAATGGTAGATTCTTTCCAAGACGGCGGAATTCTACCCTGAGAGCTATATATATAATTAAATAGCTCACAAATTTTTGGTACCAAAAGATCAAGGAGCGTTTTATAGACTTTGCCAGGAAGAGCATCAGGCCCTGCTGCTTTATTATTTTTGATTTTTTTTATACATAGTTTTATTTCTTCTTCTGTGAAGCGGCTATTAAGCATATTGCGGCCGTCCTCTGCTAGACCTGGGAGAGCCTGAGTTTCCATCCACTATCGAGTCGTAGTAGAATCTGGAGAAGCCTCTTCTTGATATAATTCCGAAAAGAGGGAAAAAAACAAAACATTTTTCCATATCTTCCTGATTGTAAGATATAGTTCCCTGGCCATCAATTATTAACCTATTGACGTTGTTTCTAACCCGATCTGCTCTTATCTTTCCTGCCAATACTGCACCGGCCCTCTCACCAAACTCGTAATTTTCCATTGAATATGCAGCCCACTGAGCCTTGACTTTTTGGTCTAATAAACTTCGGTATTCTAGGTGAAAACATTCTATTTCAGCCAAGACTTGTGCCAAGACATCCTCTTGGGCATCTAATCTTCGCGCTTCCAAAGATGAGATTTTCTCTTCTATTGTCCTAAATTTAGCTGCCTCTTTTTTGTTGCTAAGGCTGGTTAGGCTGAGAAACTGACCTCGAATATAAGCCTTATAGGCGTCCCAGACAAATTCAAGCCGGGCAGAACCTGTGTTATCCAAAAAATAGTTAGTGGAAGAGACACCAATCGCTGTGACTATGTCCTGATCGTTCAGAGCTGCCCTTTTTAGGGTCCATCTACGACTAGTTGAGATCCTATGGAGTAAAAAAGGAGGACCCCTCACAGAGTTATACGGGACTGGGGGGAAGACAGAAGTCAAAAGACCAAGATGTCCCGAATGGGTGGACAGTAGTCCTATTTGTATGTTAATCGTAGGGATATCGTATTATCAACAGCATACCATTCAATGGAAGGGAAAGGCAAACGTACAATAAGATTTGATGAAAATTGTCTAGACCCGTAAATTAAACAGTATCGTACACAGCACAATTGTGGATTCTAACCACTTATAAGCGTTTGTCGAGGCAAAGGGAATTAAATCAATAAAACTTATCAAACAAACATATCAAAAAACATATGAAAAAACATGTATTGGTAAAACTGTGTTGAATTTATTTGCACAATCAAATTTCAGATCATAATTCATATAAAAACATCATTTTTAAAAAAACCATTTCACAATAGACATATAAATTTTTTTATGAAAAACACAATAAAAACAAGAAGAATCAAAGAGGTTGACGCGGCGTTTCGGCTTTCTTTTTAGTACACCTTCATCAGGACTGATTCTAGACAAGTAAAACATTAAGAACACAGAGTTACTAACCATTTTTTCTTTGAAACAAGTTTTACATCTTTTTAGGAACATCTCTATCTTTCCCCCCTCGTTGCACTGTTATTGACAAAGACAAATCATACTGTTCTTTTAGAGAACACATGTTCAAATGTACATGATATGTTCATATTCTATATTCTGCCTGATATCTTGGTGTACATTTAGATACAAAGTTGTTTGACTCTTCCTAGGACATAGGTCCAATGCTGTTAGCCCCACAATTTACAATACAAAAATTGGTTTGTTGTTTCAGCATTCGTACCTTATTCCAGATGGAATCCAACTGGAAAATGCTGGGTGGATATAAAAGTCTTATGAACTTTTAAACAGTTTGCAGGATGCTTTTCTCAATTTTGCACTGCCCGAAGTTACTGAATGAGAGAATAAGGATTTATCAATACCATCCTTTGTTATCGTCCCAACAGCTGTCTACTTATATAGGGTGGGCGATGTTCACATAACATACCTACTGGGAGATGAGTGACTACAAGGTTTCTGTGCTGTCGTCTCTATCTGTTAGTCCAATTTTTCGTTTCTGTAATTATATTTATACAAATAAAATTTCCATTACTAACTGGATTTCCAAAAATCATCCCCATATATTTTAGGTAATATATTATGATGTACCTATTACCTCTTATTAACCACTTGGCTGCTAAGGGTGTTCGATGAGCTCCATTGACTTTCCATTGAAATCAATGGAAAGTCCATGACGAGTTACCCTTGTCATTAGCGCTGAAGGGGTTAAGGATATGGTCCTGCTTATATGTCTGCCAGGAGGAGCCACCGTTTTTATACAGGTTGTAAGGATTCTTCTCCCTATGGGGTTAGAATTGATACTCTTATCAGGATTATACACAATTATATCACCTGATTATCATGATTTGGTCACACGCCCATTGTTCACTCACCATGGGAGCTGTATGATCAATCGTTGCAGTCTGGAGCCTCTATCAATTAGGACAGCCTTGTGCAGAGGATCAATTATGTAATCCGGGTTGGCCTCACGGGTATGATTATTTTCTGTAAAAGTATGTCATGAAATGGTTTATCTGCTTTGTAATTTTGGATATTACCAAAATGAGTTAAATTGTATTCTCAATATTCTGTCTGTCTGTTATTATTGTGTCAGGCATGACGGACTTTACATTCTATCTCCATTCTCTGGTGTGTATTTTTTATATATATACCTTGAACCTTGACGTATACTATTTTCATAATCGAAATTCGCCTCTGAATGCATTGCCACATTCTATGACTCCATTTAAATATATACCACATCGATAGGGCTATCTTCATGGTATATTTGAATATAAGATTTTCCTGATAGCGGGACATATTTAAACTAGCACGGTTTACACGCTTATTACAATTTTGCTTACTCGTATCTATCTGCTATCATGTTCTTATACTGCTCTTCCGCGATTCGAGCACCATTACCAGGAATCTTTTCGTTTTCCTTACCTTCAATGCTAGGTACGGCCTCCCTGCTCCTATTTCCTGGCAGTCTTCCCTCGTGTTGTTCACTCAATTTCCAACGACGGGAAAAAAGAATTAATCGAGTCTGTAGTTCCGGGTTTATATGCGTCCCTTTTTCTAATTGGGCGCCTTTCTCCTACCGTCTGATTGGTTCAAAGTTATCCAATCCAGGTGGAGTTTCTATGGTAACCAAACGCATATGCTCGCTTCTTCTCATTCGATCATTGCGTTTTAGGATGATTCCTCTCATTGGCTGCTATATTCAATGCGTTTCCCTGGAGATGTAAACATGTCTCGTATGCGATTTTTTGCATTGACGGAAAACTATCGCAAGTAATTACCACAATGGGTAATCCTGTTCAAGTACTTATTCTCCTTAGCTGCTCCCTGGGCTATTTTACCCAAGCCATGAACCCATTTGTCGTGTTAGATTTCCTTACCGCTTTCACGCAAAACTATTGCGTCTTCATGCCTCATTTTGCACTACGATTTCACAGGCTACATGGTTTCACTTACTTCACACTCCCCTTGACATTATTAATACCTATTTAAGTCTTACCTTATTAAACTATTACCTTGATTCTGAATACCACGCTTGGCCAAGGTCTGTTGTAAGCGGGCCCGCTGTGAGTCCCCCAATCTATTACTCTGATATATCATCATTTACTGAATAAGTTTTTCCCAATCCTCTCTTGAGTTCAAACCGCATCTGACACTGTTAAAGGTGGACATATAGAATTGTTCCCTCCGTTTCCTCTTATTTTCCAAATTGCCACCTCTCTTACTGCCTGTGATCTTTTCGAGCCCACACCACTTCAGGTCCTCAATAAGATGACCAGCCGTCCGCCAATGGTCGGTGAGTGGTGCTCCTGCTTTGTTAGTTCTTAATGCTGATCGATGTTCGTTCAATCGCAGCCTGATCTCCCTGGATGTCTCACCTACATACGACTTATGACATGGACATTGGATCAAATAGATTAAGTTTTTGGTCCTACAGTTAATGAAGCTTTTGATGTTCGCTGATCTGTCGTTCACTGCAATTTTACTGCCTTTGATGATACTCGCACAATTGACACAGCCCAAACAGGGGTAAGTGCCCGTTGGTAAGGGGTTGTCATTTATAGTCGGTTGGGAATTTCTGGCATTTTCTCTATATGTGTGGACAAGAGAGTTCCTGATGGTTCTATTTCTCCTATATGAGAAGATAGGCTTGGGGATTGGAATATGTGTTTTATCTACCACCAAGTGCCAATTCCTGTTTATGATGTTCTTGACTTTATGGCTTACTTGTGAACAATTAATGACAAACATAATCGGTTGTTGGCTTTTCTGGGTATCATCTTTTGTCAAAAACAAGTTTTCCCTATTAAAATATTTAGCCCGTTTGTAGGCGTGCCTAATCATCCTTTTCGGGTAGCCTCTTTCTGAGAATTTAGTTTTTAGAGTTGCTGCATGTGTTTCAAAATCCTGCATGGAGGTACAATTTCTTTTAAGTCGCAGAAATTGTCCGAAAGGGATATTATTCTTCTGCGAAGATGGGTGGTTGCTGTCAAAATGCAGCATGCTGTTCCTATCAGTGGGCTTTGTGTATAATTCAACACTGAGATAACCACCTGTCTGCTTGATAATAATGTCAAGGAATTCCACGTGTTGTTTGCTGATATGCGATGTAAATCTAAGGTTGTCATCGCCCAAATTGAGCCAGAGTAAGAAGTCTTTCAGAGAGTCCATCTCTCCTGTCCATATAAAAAATATATCGTCTATATATCGACCCCATTCAGAGATATTTTCATAGAATGGGGCAGATGGATTGTAGATGTGTTTGTCTTCAAATTTTGAGACATATAGACAAGCCAGGCTGGGAGCACAGGTAGCCCCCATACTGGTCCCCTTGACCTGTCTAAAAAAATCATCATTGAACAGAAAAATTTTGTTTTTAAGGATCAATGTGATACAATCTATAATGAAAGTTTGATGGTCTGTAAGATCCTGTTGGTTCCCACTCAAAATCTCTTCCATGATCTCAATAGTACTGTCCTGGGGGATATTCGTGTACAGTGCTTCGATATCCAAAGTCACTAACACTTGTGTATCCTGATTAAACCTCAGCCCTTCTACTCTTTTGATCATAGAGGTAGTGTCCTTAATGTAGGCTCTTTGTTGTTGTACTAGGGGTTGTAAAAAAATCTCCACATATTGGCTCAGAGGTTCAGTGAGTGAGCCTATGCAAGATACTATTGGTCTCATGGGCGGGTCTAGAAGGTCTTTATGTACCTTTGGTAGGCCATATAAAGCCGGTATTAAAGGATCTGTATTCATCATAAATGCAAATTCTTCCTCGCATATTATATCATCATCTTTGGCAAGTCTTAACAATCTTCCTATTTCTTCCTTTAGGGTATTCCATTCATCCCTGCTGGACTTCCTATAATGTTCCCTTTTTGTCAAAAGCTTGAGCATCCTATTATTATAATCAATGCTGTTCATTAGCACTATACTGCCCCCCTTGTCCGCTGGTTTAACTGTCAGGGTTTCATCTTGTTCGAGGAGTTCTAGGGCTCTTTTTTCTTCCTTACTTAAATTGAAAGGTGTCCAAATCTTTTGTTTTAGAAGGTTGTCTACACTCTTATCTACAGATCTCTCAAAGGCCTCCACACTTTGTGCACTGTGTTAAGTGACGGAGTCCAGGTGGATTTGTTTTTAAGCCCTGATTTATTGGGTCTAGGTAGTTTTTCTTTACCATCAAAAAGAATTTGTAGTCTTATTTTTCTAAAAAGATTTTGTAAGTCCCTTTCAAGGGCATATCTATCTACAGGAGAACAAATTGCATAACCTAGGCCCTTTTCAAGTAGTTTGGTCTCAGTGAGGGTTAATTGATGGTCTGATAGATTTATTACAGCTGCTTTTTGAGTATTGGCTAGTCCCATTGTTTTTGGCTCCTGGTTCGTGGACGTTGAGGGTGTTGGGCTTGTGCATATTGTGCTTGTTGATTGTAGTTGTTGCGGCCTCTCCCTCTCCCGCGTTGTTGGCCAAATGTTTGGATTCGTTTGTCTAAAAAAGACAAGCCCTCTTTCGTAATTGGTTGCTGTTTGTTTACTTCGCCACTCCTATTTTTATCATTCATTTGTTCACCCTCCGAGTCTGTACTGGTATAAGAGGAATCAAAAAACCTCACTCTTCTCCTAGGGGCGTTCCTAGGTTGGTTCTGCCACTGCCTACGTGGTTGGAATTGTTCCTTCGGGCGTTCGTAAAAATCCTTCTGTAGGTAAGGATAGACAAATTCGGGGTTGTAGTTCTCGATGTCTTTTTCAAGTTTATTGCTCTTCTTCTTTATTAGATATTCATTGTACCCGGCTACATCGTTTTGGATTTCCTCTAATTTAGCTCTTGCATCTTCTAACGCAGTACTCTCCTGTAGTTGGCTCTCTAATTCCTCTATCTCCTTCCGTTCAATGACCAGGAATTCATTTGCTGTCTCTATTATTAACAGGATCCAATCCCTACTGCAACGATTGGCCACCAGCGTCCATCTTTCTATGAATTTTCTATCTGTTATGAAGATACCTGGCTCATTCGTGACCTGAAGGCCCTTGGGTATAATCCCATTTTTACAATATTCCACTAGGAACTCCGCGTGGAGTTCCGCCCTTACTGCTTTCTTTTTTAAGTTCCATAGCTTCTCCCATTGTTCCTCATCTGATTTATCTAACCTCACTGTCGTCGTGTTTCTTGATTTACCATTGATGAGTTTATTAAATTGATCTTCGGAGAAGCTATATGTTTTTATACCTTCCATTGTAATTATACGGTATTGTTATCATATATTTCTCTTATATAGGTATTTTTAAATAAACCTAACTGCTGATTTGAATTAAAAAGTGAAACCTCCTCAGCTAACAAGCCGAGTGAAATGGAGTAAAAAAGGAGGACCCCTCACAGAGTTATACGGGACTGGGGGGAAGACAGAAGTCAAAAGACCAAGATGTCCCGAATGGGTGGACAGTAGTCCTATTTGTATGTTAATCGTAGGGATATCGTATTATCAACAGCATACCATTCAATGGAAGGGAAAGGCAAACGTACAATAAGATTTGATGAAAATTGTCTAGACCCGTAAATTAAACAGTTTCGTACCCGAAAAGGATGATTAGGCACGCCTACAAACGGGCTAAATATTTTAATAGGGAAAACTTGTTTTTGACAAAAGATGATACCCAGAAAAGCCAACAACCGATTATGTTTGTCACTAATTTTTCACAAGTAAGCCATAAAGTCAAGAACATCATAAACAGGAATTGGCACTTGGTGGTAGATAAAACACATATTCCAATCCCCAAGCCTATCTTCTCATATAGGAGAAATAGAACCATCAGGAACTCTCTTGTCCACACATATAGAGAAAATGCCAGAAATTCCCAACCGACTATAAATGACAACCCCTTACCAACGGGCACTTACCCCTGTTTGGGCTGTGTCAATTGTGCGAGTATCATCAAAGGCAGTAAAATTGCAGTGAACGACAGATCAGCGAACATCAAAAGCTTCATTAACTGTAGGACCAAAAACTTAATCTATTTGATCCAATGTCCATGTCATAAGTCGTATGTAGGTGAGACATCCAGGGAGATCAGGCTGCGATTGAACGAACATCGATCAGCATTAAGAACTAACAAAGCAGGAGCACCACTCACCGACCATTGGCGGACGGCTGGTCATCTTATTGAGGACCTGAAGTGGTGTGGGCTCGAAAAAATCACAGGCAGTAAGAGAGGTGGCAATTTGAAAAATAAGAGGAAACGGAGGGAACAATTCTATATGTCCACCTTTAACAGTGTCAGATGCGGTTTGAACTCAAGAGAGGATTGGGAAAAACTTATTCAGTAAATGATGATATATCAGAGTAATAGATTGGGGGACTCACAGCGGGCCCGCTTACAACAGACCTTGGCCAAGCGTGGTATTCAGAATCAAGGTAATAGTTTAATAAGGTAAGACTTAAATAGGTATTAATAATGTCAAGGGGCGTGTGAAGTAAGTGAAACCATGTAGCCTGTGAGATCGTAGTGCAAAATGAGGCATGAAGACGCGATAGTTTTGCGTGAAAGCGGTGGAAATCTAACACGACAAATGGGTTCATGGCTTGGGTAAAGTAGCCCAGGGAGCAGCTAAGGAGAATAAGTACTTGAACAGGATTACCCATTGTGGTAATTACTTGCGATAGTTTTCCGTCAATGCAAAAAATCGCATACGAGACATGTTTACATCTCCAGGGAAACGCATTGAATATAGCAGCCAATGAGAGGAATCATCCTAAAACGCAATGATCGAATGAGAAGAAGCGAGCATATGCGTTTGGTTACCATAGAAACTCCACCTGGATTGGATAACTTTGAACCAATTAGACGGTAGGAGAAAGGCGCCTAATTAGAAAAAGGGACGCATATAAACCCGGAACTACAGACTCGATTAATTCTTTTTTCCCGTCGTTGGAAATTGAGTGAACAACACGAGGGAAGACTGCCAGGAAATAGGAGCAGGGAGGCCGTACCTAGCATTGAAGGTAAGGAAAACGAAAAGATTCCTGGTAATGGTGCTCGAATCGCGGAAGAGCAGTATAAGAACATGATAGCAGATAGATACGAGTAAGCAAAATTGTAATAAGCGTGTAAACCGTGCTAGTTTAAATATGTTTCGCTATCAGGAAAATCTTATATTCAAATATACCATGAAGATAGCCCTATCGATGTGGTATATATTTAAATGGAGTCATAGAAAGTGGCAATGCATTCAGAGGCGAATTTCGATTATGAAAATAGTATACGTCAAGGTTCAAGGTATATATATAAAAAATACACACCAGAGAATGGAGATAGAATGTAAAGTCCGTCATGCCTGACGCAATAATAACAGACAGACAGAATATTGAGAATAAAATTTAACTCATTTTGGTAATATCCAAAATTACAAAGCAGATAAACCATTTCATGACATACTTTTACAGAAAATAATCATACCCGTGAGGCCAACCCGGATTACATAATTGATCCTCTGCACAAGGCTGTCCTAATTGATAGAGGCTCCAGACTGCAACGATTGATCATACAGCTCCCATGGTGAGTGAACAATGGGCGTGTGACCAAATCATGATAATCAGGTGATATAATTGTGTATAATCCTGATAAGAGTATCAAATCTAACCCCATAGGGAGAAGAATCCTTACAACCTGTATAAAAACGGTGGCTCCTCCTGGCAGACATATAAGCAGGACCATATCCTTAATAAGAGGTAATAGGTACATCATAATATATTACCTAAAATATATGGGGAAGATTTTTGGAAATCCAGTTAGTAATGGAAATTCTATTTGTATAAATATAATTACAGAAACGAAAATTTGGACTAACAGATAGAGACGACAGCACAGAAACCTTGTAGTCACTCATCTCCCAGTAGGTATGTTATGTGAACATCGCCCACCCTATATAAGTAGACAGCTGTTGGGACGATAACAAAGGATGGTATTGATAAATCCTTATTCTCTCATTCAGTAACTTCGGGCAGTGCAAAATTGAGAAAAGCATCCTGCAAACTGTTTAAAAGTTCATAAGACTTTTATATCCACCCAGCATTTTCCAGTTGGATTCCATCTGGAATAAGGTACGAATGCTGAAACAACAAACCAATTTTTGTATTGTTAATTGTGGGGCTAACAGCATTGGACCTATGTCCTAGGAAGAGGCAAACAACTTTGTGTCTAAATGTACACCAAGATATCAGGCAGAATATAGAATATGAACATATCATGTACATTTGAACATGTGTTCTCTAAAAGAACAGTATGATTTGTCTTTGTCAATAACAGTGCAACGAGGGGGGAAAGATAGAGATGTTCCTAAAAAGATGTTAAACTTGTTTCAAAGAAAAAATGGTTAGTAACTCTGTGTTCTTAATGTTTTACTTGTCTAGAATCAGTCCTGATGAAGGTGTACTAAAAAGAAAGCCGAAACGCCGCGTCGACCTCTTTGATTCTTCTTGTTTTTATTGTGTTTTTCATAAAAAAAATTATGTCTATTGTGAAATGTTTTTTTTAAAAATGATGTTTTTATATGAATTATGATCTGAAATTTGATTGTGCAAATAAATTCAACACAGTTTTACCAATACATGTTTTTTCATATGTTTTTTGATATGTTTGTTTGATAAGTTTTATTGATTTAATTCCCTTTGCCTCGACAAACGCTTATAAGTGGTTAGAATCCACAATTGTGCTGTGTACGATACTGTTTAATTTACGGGTCTAGACAATTTTCATCAAATCTTATTGTACGTTTGCCTTTCCCTTCCATTGAATGGTATGCTGTTGATAATACGATATCCCTACGATTAACATACAAATAGGACTACTGTCCACCCATTCGGGACATCTTGGTCTAGTTGAGATCCTAGCCTTTCCCATATTGATTGAAAAAGAAATGGGGGCATGATCGGAAAGAATACTGGGTAAAATTCTAATATCTAGCAAGTCCTCTAGACATACTCTATCCATCAAGATATAATCCAGTCTTGATGCATGCCCATGTTTTTTACTAAAGTATGTAAAGCCTGACTCCAAGCCATTCTTGGCTCTCCAGGTATCAATTAGGCCAACATCGTGTATCATATTCACCATGGCATGACGAGATCTCGGAGTGGTAACTGCCCGATGGTAATTAGAGCGGTCTTGCAATGGATCAAGAAGTATATTAAAATCACCCCCAATTATCGGGGAGCGCACTTCAGCCAGATTGAACTGTACCTTCTGCAGGCTAGCTGGGTCGTCTATATTTGGCCCATAATAAGAGACAACAGTCATGGCATTTCCACTTACGTCGACTTGCGCTTGGAGCCATCTTCCTGACTGGTCTGATGCAAATGACCTTATGACGCCTCCAAAGCCAGCCTTGATTAAAATTGCTACACCCTTATTTAATGTCGACTGCTCAGAACAACAGGAGGCTCCAATCCATTTAAGTTTCCCAAAAATCTCTTTACTCTCACAAGAGCTCAAGTGAGTTTCCTGGAGTAAGACTATTTTCGCAGTAGATTGCTCAAGATACTTTAAAATCACCCTGCATCTCCTTATACAGCGAAGGCCGTTAACATTCCAGTATAAAAGATCCACACTATTATGAGTCATAGAAAAATCCACATCTCCTCCCTCCTGCCTTAATAGCGATATGACCTTCTACGCAGTGTTGTTTAATTTGGGGTCTTTGTGAGTGTCTGTAAAATGAGGACATGTTTTTATTCTTTTTTTCCCCTACACCCTCCCCGCCCCCCCCTTTTGCCACCCCGAACCCTCTCTACCTCCCTAGGGAACCCTCCTTTCTTTTCTGAGCATTCCGCTCTTAGACGGATCCTCCCCCCACCCGGTGCATATTTGTGAAAAAATGTGTAAAACAAGTTATATATAATCAAGTTTTCCATATCGATTGTTACCTGGAATAGGTGTGTAGCACACTTCAAATCTAACAATTAGTTGCCCGACTAAATTCTCCCCATGTTTCTGTAGTTATGTCTTTCACCCCTTTCCTGCGGCCCGACTACCTGCCTCACTTCTCCACTTGGCCCTTTGTTATCTGTTCTTATTTTTCCAATCAGGCTGTCCGCTTCCTCCACATGTCGGATGATATGCATGTGGTTATTCCACATCACCTGGAGTGAAGCAGGAAATTTCAGTTGAGCGCGTGCCCCCAGGGAATTAAATTTTGCCATTCTCTTACCCATTTCCCATTGCCTTAATGCTGTAATATGTAATACATCAGAGCGGATTGTAAAGGAAAATGGTGTAGAAAAGGACACTGATTATATAGAGCCTGCTTTGAGGGCCAAAGACAAAATCCTCTCCTTGATGGCGTATGTGAGAAAGTTGACCAAGATTTTTCTTGGACGTTCTTTCCCTGTATTTCGCCTAAAAGGATCACGATGGACTCTCTGGATGTCATCCAGTAGTTCTTGATCGGAGTCAGAGGAGTCTTTTAATACTGTTGTTTTAAGCACTGCGACAATGAATGCCTTGATGTACTTCCCTTCAAGGTCCTCAGGGATATTCAGGAATTTTAAATTATTTTTCCTTGATGATTTTCAAGTCTTTCGACATCTTCTCTCATTTCCCAATTCTGTTGGACCAATTTATCGATGTTAACTACAGATGTAGTAAGGACTTCTTTGATCTCAGGCATTTCCGCTTCTAGGGCGTCTGTCCTTTTTGAGACTTCTTCCACTTTTTGGGCAAGTGCCTCACAAGAGGCCTGGATAGCCATCTGATTAGCCTCTGATGTGGTAAACCGTCTCCCTATATCATCTCTTAGACCCAATAAAATATCTGCCAGAGTTTGCGGGACGGTTGGTGCAGATGTTGTAATGTCCAGGGAGGTACGATTAGAGACATCCTCTTTGTGTCCAGATATTTCCTCCGGTTGCTCTACATCTTGGATATCCAGAGCCGAAAAATTATTAGAGAGTTTCACAGCTGAGTGCACTATTTCAAGCATATTGGTTGTAGAAGGTAGAGACGGTTGCGGGGATGGACAAGACTGAGTAGGCGTGGTTGTAGATGTAGATGAAGATGAGGGATTTACATTAGTTATCTCCTCTGTGGGAGCCTCTTCCCTATTAGCTTCTGCATCTTCATTTATTGTGCTCGTAGCAGCCTTCGCCGCTGCCATCTCTTTTGTTCCGCTTGATGTACTAGCAGAGAGAACCTTATAATAGGATTTTAGTGATGAAGTTACTCTCACTACAGCTGGTGGCCCGCCTTTTGTCTTTTTCTTACTCTTTCCTTTCCCTGGCGGTGTGTCTGATCCGCTGTGACCTCCCTTCCCCTTCACCTTTCTTTTCTGTGCTATAGCTTTAATAAGGGTTACCGGGGGGGGGGGGATTGATGGTCTAGAGATACCTGGCACTAGATTAGAGGCCCGATTACAGAGGGTATACCTGTCAACTGGAGGGAGAGTCCTAGATACCACAGACCCTGACTTATCCAACTTATCTGGAGAAAGGCCGGGGTGTAGGCGAGTGTTGTCCTGATTGTTTATCTCCATACAATGTTCCCCCCTCCACCACTGTTAGAAATCCCCGAGTGGTAAATAAACACTGTAGGGACGTGGGGCGCAGTATCTAAGGTCCCCCTACAGATGTGTCCTACTCCCGTTTTACCCTCCAGGCTAAGAGCGGTGTCGCTGAACAGTGCAGAGACCCCCAAAATGAAGGAACAGCCCCCGCTCCTTAAAAAGCATCCAGTAACATGTATTTTGCCACGGGGTGGGCTTGCAGTCCCCAATGAGTAAGTTATCCTCCTGCCTATTTTTTGATACGGCCTCCCCAGATTACACCTCCAGGATTTAACAGCGCCCAATTCCCGGAACCAGGCAGGCTCTAAGGGCACACCGCCCCCTCTCTTCACCATCCGCCTATGGTATCTTCCACTATCCAATATCCAGTATCCAATATCCATGTTAACCTATTTTCACCTTACACTACCCTACCCGGGCCCTTTATTTGCTTGCAGGCACCACATGAGAAAAGCTGCCCAAAAGAGAACTTGTGCTTGTATCTGGAAAAGACTCCGAGCACCGCCCCACACTTTCTTCCAGCTTTATGGCCACAAAATCAGCTGCGGATATCAACTATCCAATAGAGGCTGTTGGGGGGCTGCACCAAATTAAAAAGCAAAAAAGGAGGGAAAAGACCCCCGCCATACAAGTATACCCCCCGCTCCGACGACGCCGAGCAAGTCCTTTTTTCAAAAAGAGAAAAGAAAAAGAAAAAAGAGCGTTTTAAATACATCGGGCAGGTAAAGTTTCCGCGAAGCTTAACCCCTCGGCAGAGGAGCCGACACGCTGACACTATCACCGCCGCATTCCCTACCTCGGGTTGTCGAACGATACTGGAGTGAAAGGATTACCCGCCACAGTTTTCTGATGCACCAGCTCTGGGTTTTTCCAGGTAACTCGACTACGGTACAGGCTTCAGAGCTCGCTAAGCCACGAGCGCGCTGACACAGTAGAGCGCCATGCACAAAGTGGGAGGAGCTCCGTCACGGCCGTTAGCTTCCGGCCGTCATGTCCCCCCTTTGCTGCTTCAGCCCAGCATCTAATTTTGACTTGTTACTAGTAGTAGTAGGACATTTTTTAGTGCTCTGCAATCATGATGACGGACTGTGTCTGTCACGACGTGTGCTGCTGAGTGCTGGCAGTCGTAGTAGAACCTTTTTGTTGTTGGTTTAGTTGGTGATTTACATAACTTTCCAAGTAGACGGTCTGCGAATCCAGCAATACAGTACTAGTAGTATCCTCCTAGTTGACCAGATCAGATAGGTTAATACATGTAATTTTAGATTGTGGTCAAAGATATGAAATGTTTCAAAAAAACAATCATCCATGTTGAGTTTCTTTATTTCATGATCATCAGCACCTCCCAGGGGCAAGGCGACTAGCAGCACCATTGAGACTCCGGTGGAAGAAGGTGGACAGTCACAGCAGTCCCTTGCAGGCTCTTCTGCTGGCCTCAGTAAGTTGTTCTATTGTTATATTAATACTTATACTTCCCTAACTTTTACAGCTCCTATTCATTACCAACTGTTTCCTAATTCTATTTTTTACAAAATATTCTTTGATCTTCTTCTAATCTAGACTACTTTCTACATTCTTATCCTGCCTCTACCATCACTTTCTGTGCTACTACTATTTACGATCATGAGTCGGTCTGTGTAGGTAGCTAAGCTTGCCCAGTCGGCAAACGGTGTTAAATAAAACTCTGATCCAGCAATAGCTCTAGGCACAGAGTGCAGTCATCTGGGTTGCCCTTGCTGTCTATTCCAGTCTTCTTAATGTAAGTGCTTTGAAAATTTCCAACAACAAAATGTCAATGTTTAGACCAAGAAAAAGGTAGCAGTTGCCTTTTTGATTTGCTAGGAACACATACCATACTGCTAGTGTTTCAGGGACTATTCTGCACTTAAAGAAGTATGGACAAGAGAAATAGGACATTATTGATGATAGGTGCAGTTCGACTTTCGACATACCTCAGTTCGAACAGAAGTTGAACCCCCAATCCCCTGACCAACTATCTAGTGTGTCTGACCAATGATTTTACGACCCAGAAGAACAGAAGAAGACTACCGAGTCCCGACCTATCAGAGTCACAGAAACATGATTGCCAAGTGCAGTAGTTCAAACCCTTCCGCTCACTCACTCATGAACAAAAACCACACAGTGTTTGTTAGTTTTAATGTTTTATTTTCAATTAAGAAATGAAGTTTTTTATTTTTTTTTAATAGCGTAGTATTCGGAGTGAGCACTGCTGATAGATGACGTTAAAGTTTAAACAACATTCCCATGAATCAAATTACTTTAACGTAATAGTTAACAGACACATTAAATTATTAGAAAAACTGTGCGGGAGCCACCACCTTCTTTAAAGTACTGCTGGTGATGACTTACTAGTAGGGGGTGAATCGTCCTGTTGGGAGAAGGGCAATGTAATCTTTTTTCTGTAATTAGAAAAATGGTGCACGTTAAGCAAGCATTCATCAGCTGTCCTAAGAAGTGCAGCATTTAATGGAATAAGCATATAAAAAGTTAACACCCTCCCCTAAACCGTTACTATTTTTCAATCCCAGTAATAAAAAATGTGTTATGTAACATTTCCTTCCATTACGAGATGAAATAGGGGGTTGTGTATGGCATTTGAAAATATGACATGATTTTTGTAGACGTCAAAACATCTGATGCGGCACAGCTGACCACCAGTGCCGGGGCCAGCACTGCGGAGGGCTCCACTCTAGGGGCGGATGCGGCGGCGCCACCAGGAGGAGATGGGGGGGGAAGGCTCAGCGGCGGCGGACGGTGGTTAGTTATTATACTCCTTACTTATTGACATTTTTGAGTAGGCTCGCAAAGGAGTGTATGATGTACTGTACAGTACACCAGTACAAGTACACTGTACTGTTAAGAACAGTTACTAAATTAGAATTATTTTTTGGGCTATCATGGAGAAGACAGTCAACCTTGACTTGTAATAGCATTAGCGGCGGTACTTCTCGGGTAAGCAATGGCCCCCTCTATTTGACTTTAACTCAGCTGGCAAACTTTTATCGTGAAGCCAAGTCAAATCAGATGTACTTTAGGGATGTGAAGAACGAAAAGTGAAAGAAGGATGAAACGAAGGACGAGCGAGTCTTAACATTTAGGACTGTAAAAAATGGTGTTTTTGAATGCAAGTCAAGAGAAGAAGACGGTGGTTTCCAAAATATAATGAAAAGGGTGTTAGTTGGTTGTGAGAAAAAGAAATCTTGGGACATTTGAGACATTAAGAAGAATGATAGACGTACTTTGGAAGCCTGGATGTTATCTTCTTTTTCCTCATCGATAGCAGATGTGTATGATGTAGTAGAGCAGACGCTGATGGATAAAGATTGTTACTTTGAACAGCGTGTCCCTGCCTTGACTAACAGTACATCACTTTACTTTGCAAGCGCAGCATCTATTGTGTATGGATTGTATAGTTGACAACATTATATCAAGTCAAGTCCCTTCCTCCGCCAATTATGGGTTCCACACTCAGTCCCTATGTAATCATTTTATTTCAGCTGTGTCATGGGTGGACTATCTCTGTAGTTCACTCAATCTATCAAAACAAAGCACTTAAAGGCATCCATTATATAACCAAAGATCATGTGATCGGCAGGATAATGATATATGATCAGAATTGAATCATCTTCATTCTTCTTTTGTTGTATTAAAGGCCCGGGAGGGGCAGTGCGAAAGATATCATTACATTGAGCAGTAGCCCTTGATGTAACCGAGTATGGCCAGTGGCAGAGCCACCCCTTTAGAAAAGTAAGAGCTTCCTATCCCCACCTGCATGTACTGCGAGTCTGCGTCATCATGGCTTGTGTCTGTTTTTCTTGGGTGCAAGCTGAGTGAGCTGCCATGCCGGCTATCACAAGTTCACGTACCACTAATTTCTTATGCAAAACAAGAGAAAAAAACAGAAGACTTTTTTTAGTACTCTCTACTATGTATGTATGTATTAGTGAGTCCATCCATATTCCTGCTAGTGGAATTCCTGAAACTCCCAGTAATGTCAAAGGCCTACAAAGACGGCGGAAAGATACATGGCAAAATGTTATACTGTGTTTGCTACTTGCTGGTGTTACTGAGAGTCAACTTTCAGTAAAATTATTTTGACTTTATGTTAAAGATTATTGGCTACAGTATTTCTTTCTTTCTTCATATAGATGCTACTCCAACAAAGCTCACCAGAAAGGAGATGGCTGTCCGGGCCCAGCCCCTAAGCTGGAGGCTATTTGTGCCGAGTATCGGCGGCTGTGGGCTCGGGAGCAGGAGGAGGAGACAGCAACCACTGCATCCTCCTCCAGTGCCCCAGTGTCCACCAGCCAGAAGGCTCCAGCCAAACGGAGCCGTGGCCCGACAGCCTCCCCCCGCCGCACAGCAGCAACACAATCAGCTGCCCCCCCAGATCCTGGATGGTACGTCAGCGCCGCCTCCGTAAGAGAGTGGAGAAACTGAAGTGGATGGCCAAAAAACATCAGCGCCAGCTCCGGGACCTCCGCAAAGAGCTGCGGAACGTGCAGCAACAGCTGTCCACACTACGCCAACGGAGGAAGTGACTGTCACTTGCCCCTTTTTTAAAGACTGTTGGGTGGGTGGGAATTGGGTGTTTGGGAAAGGGGACTTTTGGACTTTTGGACATTGGTTGGGGTTAAGTACTGGGGTAAGTTGGGTTACTTTATTTTATTTTTGTACTACATAGATATATTTCTTAATAATTATTTTTCATACCAAAACAAAGTATACGCGTCCATATTATTTTGTGTGGGGGTGGGTGGTGGTTACTGGACATTTGGTTTCTTCCAATTTACCAGCATGAATGAAACATCTAGTCCTGAAATGTACCAAAGTGCCAGTAACCGAGTTAGTGAAATCAGTAGCCCTACTAGTACTTTACTAGTAGTACTGCCAGTCTCTGCTCTCCTCCCAGTCCTAGCCCATTATTCTACCTTTCCAAAATGCTTATCTTACCTGTGATTCGTGTTTCAGAATAGGGGTAGCCACAGGGCTGCCTGCATGGCAAATGTTGATTAAGGTTGGTTGTTGACATGTATCCTCGACGGATGAAATATCATTGTTGTGCTGCTAGTAGTAGTGGTACACTCTGGCAGTAGCAGCATATGAAAAAAAGGAAATGAAACATTGAGTGGCCTGAGCGTAGCATTAGAAACAGTACAATAGATAGTACGCTACAGAACAGTGCCATACATTGTAGCCTAAGCAGTGCTAAAGTATTCTAAATATAACTTTACTAGCTTCGTGGACTATGGCTACTATAAGAAATATTATGAAGGCAAAGGATACCTAAACATAAGAATTAACCATTTGATTAGTCATGTGTACGAGCATGATGTTTGATGCTCAATTCACGATGTCGCACATGAAATTCCATTTCCCAACATGTTTCTGGTGCTGCTTAGACCTTATCCTCCCCTGCAAGTGTGTGGAATTTCTTCTGGTCATAGTCATACCTCAATGAAAAACCACACAGCCCGGGGGAAGAGGATAAGGGTTTTTGAAGATTGGATGGAAATGGGGTTTTTTGGGAAAAGTTTTGTGGAGAGAAGAAAAAAAACACTGCATGGACAAACAACAAATGAAGAGAAACACATTTTTGGATTCAAAGATATCCATAAATCTTTTACGGGACATAAAGGTAGTGCACTACTGCATAAAAATAGCAAAGAAATGTATGAAATAGCTGGAGAGATGACTTTGAAGCAGAGAACAAAGAAACGCACCTAGTCACATTCGTAGAAGTTCAAGTTTTTTACAACAATAACATTTAAAAGATAAGGAGAAGTTAAGAGAGAACACTGTAACTTTATGTTGAAGTTGTCCAGTTGAATTGGTGAAGTTGCATGCATCCTGACATTCCTCTTATTCGCGATATACTCCTCCATTCCATCTTACGCTCCGTCGATGAATATTGGTGACCAGACACACTGTCCACTGGCTGCCTGATGAGTAATTGCGGACTGCGTCTGAGTTCAGCGTTTGTTCCATGGCACATAGTAAAAGTCGTCTGTAATTTTTTATGGGAAAAAAACAGTAAGTGAACCAGTTAAAAAAATATAAGGTACTCTGTTTAGTGCAAAAATAACACTTTCGGTTTCAGAGTCGACAGTATTACAAAACATACAAGCATCATTTCAAAAGTGCGTACGCTGAGTCTCCTTTTCAAGGATAAATAAGTGTGGGCAAAACTTTTTCACCATGGATTTTGTCCAAACCACTTGATTCCAATATTAGACCTTCCCAGCAATGCCCCAAGACGCGCCAACCCACCCGCAAAAAAGCAGAACCCCCCCAAACAGGCAAAAAGCAAAAATGCAAAAATTCATACTTAGAATATTTTCGGCCTAGTTGCCAAATCACTCCATGCGCGCTCTGCAGCTAAGCCCTAACTCCCCTTTCCAACCATGGATTTTCTTCTAACCACTTGCAACTAAAATTAGGCATGCCCAGCATTGCTCAAAGACCCCCCAACCCCCCAAACACCAGAGACCTGCCCCAAACAGCCCCCCAAAAACAGACAAGTGAGCAAAAACGGAAAAACTTTTTCACCATGGATTTTGTCCAAACAACTTGATTCCGATATTAGACCTTCCCAGCAATGCCCCAAGACCCGCCAACCCACCCGCAAAAAAGCAGAACCCCCCCAAACAGGCAAAAAACAAAAATGCAAAAACTCATACTTAGAATATTTTCGGCCTAGTTCCCAAATCACTCCATCTGTGCTCTGCAGCTAGGCCCTAACTCCCCTTTCCAACCATGGATTTTCTTCAAACCACTTGCAATCAAAATTAGACCTTTCCTAGCAGTGCTCCAAGACCCCCCGACCCAGCACCGCAAATCTAGAACACCCCGAAAGAGCCCCCCAAAAACCTGCAATACTGGTATATTCAAAACATGGCAAATTGCACTGTTCACAAAAAACACAAAAAAAACCAGCAATTGGTTTCAACAGAGACAGGTAGCCATTGCTGTCCACTGCATGCCATCTTCTCATTATTCATTACCTGTTCTACTTTTTGTCAGCATCTTCTTCGGAAAGTGAGGGCCCACAGGGCAGCCTCTCCTGTCAATTTCAGAAATAAGTCTGTCAACAATCAGCAAGCATGTAGTCAGTAATTTCAATCCCACTTGAGGGGACTCGTCTACGAAGACAAAGTTTCTTTATTCTCCATAATCCATCCATCTGCCTGGAGGGAAATGGATAGGGGGAGTATGGAGGAGGAGGATAGAGGAGCATGATTGAGTTGTGAACTTGTGAACCTCAGGAATGCAGACTGCGGCACCTTCAAATCAATAAGGAAAATAAGATGAAGACAGTGCTGATGATGGACTTGTTGTGATTAGGTGATTAGAGTTTTGTTGTGGTAAAGTTGCAAAACAAAGGAAGACACACAGGAATAAAAGTGAATAAGGACGAAAAAAGGAAGTCATTTTCAGGCCTCGGTGTCAGGGAAGTAGAGCTCGTCCTCAAAGTCTATGAATTGAGACGGGAGTAGGTCAGGTAACAGAGAAGAACTTCCGACGGCATCACCTAAGTCGGTGTCCTCTTCTTCCTGCGTGCATTCACGTATTTTGTAATCAGGTGGTACGAAGTGCTGATCATCTTGATTATTGTTAACCTCTCCACATTTTTGGGCGAGAGGCGGGTCCTTTTTGAAGTTACAATGGCACCAGCAGCACTGAAAACACGTTCAGAAGACACGCTTGCGAGTGGGCAAGACAAATAATTTAGAGCCAGGTTGGTGATCAGTCGCCATACAAGCCTTTTCCTATACCAATACAGAAAAGGGTTCTCATCGAGACAGACCTCTGTTGGCTCATCCAGATAGGCCTGCACCATCGACTCAAGGTTCTCCAGGGTTGCTCCACTTTGCGTACCATCTGTGGCCTTTGCAGCAGTAGACCGAGCAAACCCTTGCTGAGTTAGCCAATCCGCTTCCGACAATATTTTTTGGGGCCTGGTGCAGGTGAGGATGATGACACGGTTGCTGGTGTCGTTAACGGCTGTGAGGGAAAGTGATTCCCTTCGGCCACGGATTCAGAAGTGGAATTTGACTCCGGCTGGCCTGCTGATTCAGTTGTACTTGTGCTGCCTCCTTGAAATTTCTGCCGCTCTTTTTTGAACCGAGTGGCTGACACAGCGAGCCAATGTTTGTACTTTGAAACATCTGCGTCATCAAAAGGAATGAATGCTTTGCTGGCCACTGCCTTTTTGTACCGTGGATCCAGAATAGTGGCACAAATGTAATGTTGTTCTGTATGTATGTTTTTAAGCCTTTCATTGTGAAGTAGGCGCCTTAATACCTTCTCCGCCAAATCATATGCTTCTCGCTTTTCAGCATCATCTCTGAACGTTGAAGACACGTCCTTCAGTTGGTTCTCTAGCATGACCAACAATGGGATAGATTTGCCCAAAGAACAGTCCTCCCTGCACACTTCACGCGTGAAGATCTGAAAAGGACGAAGCATGTCTGTCAGGCTTGCAATTAGCTTCCATTCCTCCAACTCTAGCCTCATGTCTTTCTGAGTAGAACCCAGTTTATAGACATACTTATTTATTACCCCCCACTGCTCAGACAGACGCCCAAGCATGTAAAAGGTTGAGTGCCAACGTGTTGCCACCTCCTGGATTAGTCCTTTGACTGGCAGTTTACGTTCATGTTGAATGCTCCTCAGCTGCTTCCGGGCCTTAAAAGAATGGCTGAAATGTGTGCAGATTCTTCGGCAGAAGGTCAGTAATTTGATGACTGTCTTCGTTTTTCAAGAATTCTTGCACCACGATGTTAATACTGTGCGCCAAACACGGCACTCTGAAATATTCACCATCAGACATGGCCCTAACTATATTACTGCCATTATCCGTGGAAACATAACCAACTATGCGATTTCTTGGATGCAGACATTCATTGACCTTCCTGTTAAACTCCTCCAAAAGGTTAGCTGCAGTGTGAGATTTCTTCATGGCAAACATGCCTACTGTTGCATGTTTGCGAGCAGCTTGAAAAAGTGTGTCCGTGTCAACACCTGCTTATTTTAACTGTTGTTTGACCCCTGCAAAAGAGACCCAGTGTGCAGTGATGCACATGTAATCAAGGGCTTGGCAACTGGTCCACATGTCTGTTGTCATGAGGATAGTGTGAACAGCACTCTTCAGAATAGCTGTGCCAATCACCTCCAGCACATCTTGATGTAGTGCTGGAACAGCAACCCTGGCAAAATAGGACCGGCTAGGAACCTTCCATTTAGGGCAGACTGTTGCCACAAATTCAAGGAAACCCACCCCTTCCACGAAAGAGAAAGGGAGAAGGTCCAGCGCTAGCATTTTAGCCAGCTTTGCGTTATACAGACGTACCGTTGGGTGGTTGCGTTCAAATGGCGCATCCGACCAAAACATGCTGCTAATGGTGGGCTGGACTGTTTTACGTGATGATGATGTTGATGATACAGACTTCACACCAGTTAGGCTCATTGATTTAGTTTTTTGCATTGATGTCTGTCCCAGACTCTTAGTGTGCATCATATATGTTGCAGGGGTAGAGGGTGTGGGCGCTACCACTGCAGTGCTGCTGCCAGGGGTACTGGGTGTACCAGAAAAATTGTTGGTCGGTTCTTGACTTCCCCCTGCATAATCAGCCCCTCGTCAGCATCAGATGCAATGTGAATGGATACATTTGGATCAGTTCTACTTTGGACTTCCTGGATCTTACTTAGGTGCGCATACCACTGGATAGGGTGGTGTTTTTGGAGATGACCTCTCTGGCCTCCGGTACCATAGTTGGTACCAAGCTTACCCCGACTAACTGATACTTTACAAATCAAACAAACGACCATGTTTTCCGCCTTTTGGCTAACAGTAAAGAAGTCCCAAACTGGGGACTGGAGATGTCTGCTGGTGGTGGAGGTGCTACTTTGACTTTCAATGACAGATAAAGTGGAGGATGGGCGTGGCTGAATTTGTTTCTGTTCACTTACAGCACCCCTACTTGAGGTAATGGAGGTCGAGCTGGATGGAGGTCCCTGCCGGCCCTCCTGACTAAAAAAGATGGAAGCTCTAGGTCGTGTTGGTGTTGTAGTTAACTGTGTTGGGGGTGGTACCAGTGCCGCGCATCCCACATCCCGCTCAGCAGCCATTCGAGATAGGGTGAAAATGTCAGTCTGCTGCATGCCCGCAGGGGGTGGAGTGACGTCTGTGATGACTGGGTCGTCGTCACACTGTTCATAAGCAGCAGAAGACACCACTTCTTGTTCGTCGTCATCACACATAAGTCGAAGCCTTGTGGGAACCTTCCTTTTAGGCTTAGCTACCTTTGTCAAGTCATGGCATGCCTCACTCTCAGACTGCATTTGTGGGTTCCAATCAGGATCAAGGTCATCAGAATGAAGGGGGCTTGAAGAAGAACTTGTAGTAGTAGTAGCCCTCCTTGACCTTTTTCTTGCTGGCGATCTGGAAGACAATGGATCATCCTCAGGAAGAGTGGGTTCCTCGGATGATACCTCCGCTTGAATATCAATTTCCTGATGTGCCCCTACTTCTGGAGGAACAAGCGTTGTAGGCGGTTGTGCCACTCTATGAACCTCTAGTTGCACCTCTCCTTGCGCCTCTCCATGCGCCACTCCATGCGCCTCTGCATGCGCATGTACTTGCGCATGTACTAGTTGCACCTGTGGTTGTCTTTGCGGCTGTTGTTGTTGAACACTCGTTAGCTGAGTTACACCCGGCGTTTATTGGATGGTACTTTCTTGTGATGAGCCAACATCACTGGTAGATGGTGATTGAACAACCAAAGTGGCTGCCGCAGCAGCACTCATGGTCTTGAACCTAACTTGGCGTGGTGGCACTGAGCCCAATGAAGCGGAGGTGCTGCTTCCAGCTTGGTCCCCGGCGGACACCGCTGCTGCTGCAGGCGTAGTTTTTTTTCCCCAAAAAAGGTGTCAGTGGGCACACCAGTCTCCTTGGTAGGTGGTGACACTTGCTTCTTCTGCTCCTTCTTACTGGCAGTGACACTGGCAACTTTTTTTGCTGAGGCGCTACGGCCACCTTTCTTTGGGTCCATCTTCTTCAGATGTCAGAACAGCAGGCCGCAAGTTGCACAAGTTGCAGAGTTGTCTTGTCTGTAGCCACACGTGACGTCACGTGACGTTGTGCTGAACACACCGCTGCTGGACTTCTTCCTGGCACTGGTGGCTGCCTTGTGCACCTAAAAATAATGGAAGCCAGAGGATCAGTTAAACACCCCAAAAAGTCGAAAAACACACAAAAATCACCACAATCCAATGCCATCCATGCCTTCAATGATGTTTAAATTCAAGACACCCCACAGAAAGACTTGGTCCACGCACCACTGACTACCCCTGGGCCTAATGGAAGAAAGCAAGCCAAACTGGGTGCAGTCCTGAATACACTGCCGGGCTTCAAAATGGGCCCTTGACCCCCAGCACATGGCCAGGCCCTGCCTGGACCAGGCCTCAAAATGGCCCCCACACACATGGCTAGGCCCCAACACCACCCAAAAAAGATGAAAAACACACACAAATCTTCATTGACAGTAGAGGCCGCTAGAGAGCAGAGACAGTAGCACCAGAAGCTCCAGAATGCCATTCTGCCGGACGCCGGGCGGGTCTTTGATCGGCTTGCTTCCCTGCCCCTGGATCTAAAAACCGCGGCTGTACCGGCTGTACCGGCTGTACCGCTGCTGCTGTGCCGCTGGGCCCTTGTACCCGCGCTAAGGCCTGGGGGCTACCCCGCCTGTCAACGCCTCACTACTTGCATTTGTGGCGGCGGCAGCGAGGACGCGGTGGGTCCGTCCACGGCGGCGGCGGGGAGGACGCGGTGGGTCCGACCGTGCAGGCAGGAGGAGCAGGTGGAGCAGTGGGTCGGCAGAGAGTCAACAGAACAGGCGAACCGGCAGGGCGGGCTGTTTCCCGGGCAGCTCTAGCCGAGTCCAGCTGAGTCAGGTCAGTCTTACATTACGACTTCACCCTGTTTACGAGATCGCAGGACTGTGCACTAAGTATCCTATACCAGTATCACCATCAGGGAAGTTCCCAGTTGTGTCCCTGAGACTGTGTGCTGCATCTGTGGTTTTTGTGGCTTGGAAATAGCTTGGAAATAGCCACGCTGCCCTCCCATTGCCCCCCATCCCCCTCTGTAGCCTCTGCAGCCCGCTGCAGTACTTCAGCATCTCGACTGCTGGCTGGGGCGGAGAGTTAAGAGCTGTGGCGAGGCTGAGGCTGGGGAGAGGACTGGAGCCCTTATAGTCTTCTGGATATAACCTAGATATAGAACATTAAATACCCGGCAAGTAAAACGGGTGGAAGAAGCGGATTGACATACACAAAGAGGATAATAACCAAAGAGGATAATAACCAGGACAGTGGACTGGAACGGGAGCACTCATCAGCCTCATCCCAGCCCCAGTTCGACTTGCTGGGCGCCTTCTGGGGGCCTGTTAGCACTGACAGTTACACAGGGATCAAAGTTGGAAAATTGCGTCAACAGCACCAGCAGGCCACACTAAGGCTGGTTGCCCACTTGGTTTCGCTTGATACCCTTCAAACTATCCTCTAACGTGCAACTGAGGGCCCAAAATGAGGTCAGGAAGGGTCCGAGGAGGCCCAACGAGCAAAGGAGGATCAAAAAAGCGCAAACAAACAACTAAGTCATCTGAGGAAACCAAAGAGACTCCACCAGCCAAACTTAAGCCCACGATACAAAGCTCCCTAATTGACATAACATTGGACAAGTCTGCTTCAAACAACTTAAAAAGTGACCACATGGCCAAAAACAGAAAGGAGCAAAAAAATAAATCCAACCTCGTATCAGCCCAAAATGTATACAAAATTCTGTTTTCTAAAAAACGCAGGGGATACCTTATTTTCAAAGATCAATGAAGTATCAGGATTACAACTGCCTCTTGGACCATCTCAGCTCCCCCTGTCCTATCAGTTTAGTGGCACACAGTCCTTACAGGACAAGGATAACAGCAAAGGAAAGAACAGCACAATGCCTATAATCTCATCTCAAACAACATCAACACCCCAGCCTAAAAACTGCCAGGCAGGGCGAAAGACCGCAATCGCGGGAGCCACAGCAGGGAGGAAATTGGCCATAGACACCAACCTAATCCAAGTACATTGGCCAAATAATGCAAAGGATAGGTCACCAAGAATACCAGATGATAGCAAATGTAATATCACCGATAACGCCGAGAGCAATAGCATGATGAACGGACAAAGCCCTGAGGCTGTAAGCCGCATCGGGGAACCCAAAAACAAGGAGGAAATTGGAACTGACTGTGAGGAAGAGAAGGATCTATCCCTGGTAGTCCTGGACACTTCTTATAAAGAACAAGTGGCAGGAGATAAGAAGACGGAAAGGACTCATAATAAAGTAGAAAGGCAAGTGAGCCCAACGTCAGAGGTGATAGAAATATCCTCTTATTTGGGGAAGGAGGAATGGGAAGAACTTATCGCTGCATATCCTCAAGACTATAGCAGAAGCAGGACCGCTTCAGACATACGGACCATGAGAACTGAAGGCATTCAGGAAAATCAAGCGGAAATAGGCACGTCAGAAGGAGTAGAATACTGCAAGGGGCCACTCGAAAGTCAAGAAAAAACTCCAAAACATCCTGGGCAGGAAAGCGTTTGGCCTAGCCTCCTAAACACAATACAACTCCTGGTGGAAGCTCTACACTACCAATCAGAGAAAATGGACACCCAATTAACGTTATTAGACACATTAGCCGTGTTTGTGGTTGCCATAGATGGGAAGCTGGGTACACTAAACACGCTTCTCCAGAGCAAATTGGACCATCTTCAAGACGTAAACAGGATCATCAGCAGTGGGTGCGGATGCGGCCCAATCATTGATAAGTTAGCCACCCTCCCAACACTACTGACAGACCTGTGTACACAGCTCAAAAGACCTGCTCAGCAAAACTCCAAGCTGGGCATGGACACACAGGGTCAATTAAAAACAAAAGACACGAAAATTGCTCTCTCCACACAAACAGATGTCATTGAAAAAGGTGCAATTGGTGAAAACCCTGAAGCTGTAAGAAAGATTGAACTGTTGGGCACAGGCACAGGCACACAAGAACAACCCAAAATGAATGCCCTTCATTAATGGACATCATTGACGAAGATAACACCGATATAAAATTAAACGCGAAACAGAGACGAGCTAAAAAAACGCAAAGGCAGGAAATATAAGCTCTGCTCAAAACGCGAAGGATTCACGCAACTTTTTGGCTGATCTATCATTACAGAGCAAAGCAAATCACAACTTGGGGAAGAAATAACTTCATATCAAAATTCCAATGAAATGAGTCACACAATTGAGCACTTGGAAAAACCAGCTAACACCAGATCAGATGAACAAGACGCCGATTCTCAATACAGCCAATTAGTATCTGCCCAATTATCTGGGAACAGTACAACGCCTACTGATTCTGCCCTGTCAAATGCGTTAAAAAACAACACGAAGCCCAGCCCCAATCCCACGAAAAACATAAAACAAGAACTCACTTTGGGCAGAATGGGCAAAAGACCAGAAAGTCAAGGTATAGGACTGACGGACAGTCAACTATACGCTATTAACCAAGCAACTGTTATGTTATGTTATGTTAAATGGCACTTTTTGAGCGCACTAACACCCGAAGGTTTCTTGGCGCTTGCTGAAGGGACGTGTGACAGAAAGAAAACGAGGAGAAGATTACCCAGAAAGAGTAAACAGGAGAGTTTTAAGGAGTTTCCTGAACTGGAGAAGGGAGGCACTGGATTTAATGGCCTGAGGGAGGGGGTTCCAAAATTTAGGGGCAGAGAAACAAAACGACGACCCCCAAATTTATTGGTTTTGAATTTGGGGGTGACGAGCAGGTGGTGATGAGCTGAACGGAGGGAACGTGCAGGTCGATACAGAGTGACCAAGGATTTAAAAAAAACAGGACAAGGGCAGTGAAGGGATTTAAATACCATGCAGCCCAGCTTAAAGGCTGCCCTCTCCTTCACTGGAAGCCAATGGAGCCTGCGGAGCAGATGCTTCGCAGATTGCCACCTAGGGATCTTAAAGATAAGGCGGGCTGCCTGATTCTGCACGACCTGAAGACGGTGCAGAAGAAATCGTGGGAGTGCATGGTAAAGGGAATTGGAAAAATCAAGGCGCGATAGGACAAGGGACATGACGACCTGACACAGAGCTGCATGTGGGAGTAGGTGCCTGATCTTCCAGATCTTTCGGAGTTGGAACATACACGAAGAGATCGTGGCACCCACTTGAGCTTTAAGTGACAGCTCCGCGTCGATCGTCACACCCAAGCTCTTAACTGCCTTGAGTGGTGTAGGAGGGGGACCGAAGTCAAGGGGCCAGAACTGCGGGCCCCAATATGCAGCACTTGAACCAGGAAGAAGCAGCTCAGTCTTTCCGGGATTAAGTTTTAACTGGTTTAGATTCATCCACTGTTGGATGTAAGTCATAACGGCGTGAAAGTTGTTAACCGCCTGTGGAGAATCAAGTGGAAAGACGAGCTGCAGGTCATCTGCATAATTGAAGACTGTAACGTCCCAACTATGGAGAGAACGAATTAAAGGGCGGAGGTAAAGATTAAATAATAAAGGGGAAAGTGAAGAGCCTTGGGGGACTCCACAAGTGGTGGAAGATTTTGACGCGGTGAAGGGACCTAGACGTACAGCTTGTGACCTGCCTGTAAGGAATGACTAGACCCACCTAAGAGCAGGACCCTGAATGCCGGCCTGTCCGACACGGTGGAGAAGGATGTCATGATCCACCGTGTCGAACGCGGCAGACAGGTCCAGGAGAACAAGGGCCTGTGGTCTCCTGGCATCTGCATTCCCTCTCAAAGTATCCATGACTGCCAAAATAACAGCTTCCGTTGAATGGGCCGGCCTAAAGCCGGCCTGATTAGGCTCAAGGAAGCAAGAACTCTCGATGAAGTTGGAAAAACATCGAGTGACATGGGCTTCGAGGAGTTTTGACAAATAGGGCAACAGGGATATAGGTCGATAGTTAGAGGGTTCAGCAGCATCCGCCCCTGGTTTTTTCAAGAGCGGCACGGGAATTGCTTCCTTAAAGGAACTGGGAACTGTGCCAGAGATGAGGGATGCATTCAGGAAAGGTAATATGCATTCTGGCAGCTTAAGGCAGATGTCCCGCAGTACCGAGGGAGGACAGTGATCATTCGGTGAACCCGATTTTACACGAGTGGCTAATTTCGCTAAGGTAGGGACGTCTAGGATAGGGGGCAGAGTAAGGGATAAGGGGTTATCCGGGGAAGCGTCGAGGGGTAATGATGACTGTGAGACAGGGATAATGGAGTCTTTTATTTTAATAATCTTCTCAATAAAGAAAAGATTAAGGGTCTCACAGGTCTCCTTAGTCGGGGTTTGGGCTGGGAGAGTCCTATCGTCAGTCGTCAACTCATTCATAATCCTAAACACCTCTCGAGATTTATTGGTAGCAGAGAGAATTCTATCGGAGAAGTGCTCTGATTTAGCTGAAAGGATAGCTAATTTATATTCTCTACGAGCTGTTACGTATCTCTGTCTGGATGAGTTGGAGTAATCCCGCCTCCATGTACGTTCCAGTTGACGAACCTCAAGTTTTAATAGCTTGAGGGTGTCAGAGAACCACCGGTTGGCGTTGGGATGTCTGGTGCAGGGGAACTTAATTTACTGGAGCGAATTGGTCACTAGCCCCTTTTAACCAGCCACCGATGTCAGTGTCCATCCTGTTAACATCATCATAGGGGGAGGTAATTGGGCAAGTAGAGGCCAGGGTTGCTAAAAATCCCTTAGAGTCGTATTTATTCCATTTGCGTGAAGAACCACCTGCCATCATGGGGGCCTTAGTCCGCCCACTAAGAGTGATGGTCGTGTCGACTATGTAGTGGTCCGACCACACACATGGAAGTGTAGAAGGTTGGGGAAGGGTTAAGTTAGTGGTTCAAACCTGATCTATTATGTGACCTTTTACGTGAGTGGGTGAAGAGACGTGCTGACTCAAATTCAAACTTGTCAGGGTCTCGGATAGTGCCGTGGCTTCTGCCCCTGCATTAGCGTCATTAAACCAGTAATTAAAATCCCCAAAAAGGGCAAAACTGGAATAAGATGGCAGAAGAGCAGTCAATTGTTCGCATAATTTCTCAGCGAAATCCGGCATGGGTCGAGGAGGACGGTATAAAAGGGCAAAAGAAAAAGCCCCAGCTTCCGTCCCCAGACTAATAATCAGGTTCTCTACTTGTGATAATACGAGTGAGGACGAGGAAGTAAGATGAAATCGTTTTGAGATAATAGCCGCCACCCCTCCACCAGGATGGTCAGCAATGCGGTCAGCATGGAGAATGAAATAATCTGGGGGGAGGGCAGCCAAGATGTCGGGGAGAGAATCCTCCGTGAGCCAGGACTCAGTCAACAGGAGTAGGTCAGGGTTTTCTTGTGTCAGCAAGGTAAAGATGTCTGCCTGATGTCTCACTATTGAACGGGTGTTTAAATATAATACCCGGATGGAGAAATGGTTCTTTAACGGGACAGTCAGGGGGGTACAGAGGTCGTGAAGGGAAGGGGATTTACATAGGATGCCGAGTGCAGTGAGTTTCCCCACGGTAGCTAAAGAGGGAACATGGCAGGGTAAATTAAAATCCCACAATTGCCTAGCTGTATATGTGATAATTTGGCTAATATCCCCTGCCCCTGGACCCGTCCGGACGCAGACGGGCACCCCTTTGGCGCGGCTTCGGCGCGCCTTCGGCGCGCCCGTAGCGCGCGTCCGCTGCGTGTCCGTAGGTTCATGGGCAAGATATAGTCTAGCCCCTCCTCCAGCTAGACCGCTAACCTCTTGAGGAAAATGATATTTTGCCTGACCAAAAAAAAATGTCCACTACATACACCCTATTTTACATTCATGTGCATGGCACCCATGCATATTTCTCGTAGTGGCCTGAATCACTAGGCCTCTGCAAACATGTCCTGCAAGTCAAGTCATCAAAGTCTCCCAAACGTTAAGCTAAAATAAAGGCCCATGTATTTTGCATTCTGCATTGTGCATTTTTAAATAAATATCATACTGAGCCCTTTATTTTATTGTGGTTGAACCACTTTCTGAACTTCTGCCAAGACAGTGTTATGAATAACAGTTATCTGTTTTGCTGTACAGAGTGGCATCCCTGCCCGGTGAGGAAATGTAAACAGAACCCGTTCGCGACAGATAAGGCCTAGCTCTCTGTCTCAGCCCCCATGCAATGAACGGAGAAATATATGCTTTTCTGATTCTTAGTGGTGAACAACCTTTTGCTTCAGACAATACATCCCCTATCATATCAGATTGTACAAGATGTGC